>NC_045671.1:2113681-2847014 GCF_009829145.1 Chiroxiphia lanceolata | reverse complement strand
TAAAAGCTAAATTGACTCGGGTAATAATAGAGTGTCCTGATGTGGATGTAAAATTAATCTCATTTCCAACTGAGCCCCTGCCCAAAAGCTTGAGAAAGCCCACTTCAGCAGAGTCTGTAAGCAGATGCTTAAACTCATCCCTATTAAACACAACACATTAGTGCTTCCCTGAAGATTTTGCAGATTTGGGGCTCCTGCCTGATTTGTAAATGGTGAGTAGCTTTGATTTTACTGTGCCAAAGGAGTTGGAAAGCAATTTAATTTTTATAATGAGAGTATTTCCACCAACAAAAGACGAGTGGTTCTAAGTAGGTCTTTTTTTTCTGCCTATTTAAATTAGATTAAATAAGATTATGGTATTATTGGCATCATTAGGGTTATTATTAGGAAATTACTATTCACAGCACTTTTATTGTCATATTCTACAATAAGGAAAGTACATCTATTAAAATGATTGAACATCAATACATAAGCTCCTAATAATCCAATGGTATCAATGAGTTCATCTTTTAGATTCAGTTGCAAAAGTCATCATTTGCTAGTGATTATCCAATTGTTCATTAGGAGAGATTCTCTCTAAGACTCAGCAGCTCTGTAATGATGACACATAGTCATTACATTTCAGTCAACCTATTCTTGGTGCAGTCATTGGATGGCATTTAGCTGTTGCTGTTTTATTGTTATAATTGTCATGTAACAATGATTTCAGGACCCAGATTACCACATCAGACTTTCATCTTGTCATGCACTTTAAACCACACCAGGGAGACGTGGCTGGTGCTCAGACTGTGATTTTTGGGGCGGTTGTAGATGCTGCATAAAGCTGAGGTGGAAGATGCATTGTATATACTGCTCATTCCTCCAACTCAGGGCTGAACAGTAAGTCCAGTAGGTCTATATATCAGAATATAATTATATATATATATATATATACAGTATAAATACATACTGTATATAGTATACAGAATATAGTAACAGTATATACCAGAAGAGACCTCACAGGTTGGAATGTGTTTGCTGTCTAAGAATTATTTGTTGGAAAATCTTATAATTCCGGTTCTGTCTCTATAAGTGTAGTCCGAAGATGATTGTAGCCATCACAGGAAAAGTCTGAGGTGTAAATATCTAACACTGGGTGTGCAGTTAGTCTTTGATGGGCTGAACTCTGAAAATAGCGTTTTACCTTCCTTTTGCCACTTGATTAATTCTGTTCGTTCAAGAAGCACATGATGGGATCTCACGTCTTTTAGAACAGGGATTGACAGGGAAAGGAAGGACTTGAATTGCACTGACTTTGGACAACTTGACTTTGGGGGGACATTGGTCTTTCATAATTACTCAGCATTTTCTGCTCACGCTGAAATGAGTGTCAGGACTTCCTTGGAATTCAGTAGTCATGGAGCTGCTCAAACATAATTGTCAGTTTTCCAAGACATTTCCAGAATAAGTGGGAATCAGTTTTCAGTTATTTTAGACTTGTTATTCTCACAGTAAGTTGCACTGATTGAACTCTTGCACCTCTGAAATACTGCAAGCATTCAGATTTTGTGCCTTCATACAACCATTTCATGTACTCACTTTGTTCAGATATTCCAGCTTTGGACAGTGTATATCTGATATTGCACCTGGGGCTAGATATGAGTTCTCTTTTTTTTCAGCTTAACAACCTGCATTATGTTAACTCAGTGTGAACACAACAGATATCCTTAGAAATCACTCTGTTTATTCATACATAAAACTCGTCAGAAATCCACATAAAGCCCCAGCAAAGATGGTTTCCATAGCTGAAGAAGAATGGTGATTTTGCACCTGCATCAAAATTTAGGCTTAGTTCTTATGTTCAAATTGCAGTTGTTGTTGTACACATTCAAGCTGTGGTATCACTTTGAGCATCATTTGCTGGCCAAACCCATCATCAGTTCAGTTTTAGCTAGAATTTTGATGCAGAGGTTCAGGTTGGCAAAGAGACCCGTAGGAGAAGAATTCCAGTGTATATTTCATATGGAACACATGCCTCTGTGCTTTGCTAAACAGGGATGTATTCAAACAAATTTCTTGCTGAATGTGTCTTAGCTAAGTGAGAATGAGTGCAGATAGACCAGGTTAGTTGTGCACCTAAGGGAGAAAGAAATGCACTACTTTCTCTTTCCTAAAATCTCTGAACTGCTTCGGAACCATTTCTTGAGATGGTTTTTCTCCCACTTATCCTGCAGGAGTGTTTATGGCATGACAACTTAAGCCGTAAAATATCCCCAGTTCATGCGCTCCAGCCATAAACTGGTTGTGTCCATACTGTCTTTGCAATCCTTTAATTGCTTGTTCTGTCTTTGAAAAGAAATAAGCAATCCAATCTTTTGAGGAATTGAGACATTCATTTAATCTCCTTGCATGGTAGCTGGGGGAAGAGAGGGAACATCATCACGGGAGTGTCTGTGGATTGTCATTTTCCAGCAACCCCATCACCACTTGCAATACACTGCCTGGGGTCGGCTGCAGTACCTTTGGGACTGGCCACAGGACAATCCCAATCCTGAGGTGTTTCCAGAGGAAACATCAGTGGCATCTGTCATTCAGAGCCAACAGGGTTAGCACTCTTCTCTACTGTGGCTGGATACTGTGTGCCTGGCCAAATCATTTTTCTCTACTCCAGCTCATTCTTTGGTCCAGCCACGGGTCTTATTTGGGTAGACAAGACACTCTGGTGCCCTTATTAGGACCTTCATAGTCTTACAGGATTTTGGAGAGGAGGAGCACTGAGGTTCCAGTCCCAGTGCAGCCCCACTACGAAGCTGCCATTTCTCCATCTGGAAGCATGATGAAACACTGTGTGACATTATGGCTTGTGCATGAAAGACTGATATGCTTCAGAAAGGCTCAGCCCTGACTTAACACATAAGAAAGTAATTAGGGAGACAAGGGAAGCCAAAGGTCTCAAGAATAAAGATGAAAAACTGCAGGATCTGGCTAATTCCAGAAGCAACACCATTTATGCTATTACTTGATGCCAATAGATACAAAAATAGTAACTATGCTCCCTAGCCCGCAGTGATTCTCTCAAGTTGGCTGAGAACAACCACATCACTAGCAGCAAAATTGTTGCATGTGTCTGGAATAAAAATCCTAGGAGGAGTGCAAGAGATGTCACAAGTAGGTCATTACTCACCCATGTGCACATGCCAGGGGACAGCAGCACTCATGTGAGCTATTCCTGTTGATAAGGGTGACACTGCCTTACTGGGACAATATTCTGGCAAATAGGAAAAGATCCAAGCCATTGACTGCACAAGACTGCAGTTATTTTCAGGACAGATAGGGAAGCTGACTCAACACCATCTCAGAGGAGTGATAATGGTTGGCCATGGCTCATCTGCTTCCCACTGGGAAGAAGCAGTTGTCAGTGAGAAACGACCAAGGGAAATGTTTGAATGCTGAGCACACAACTGCAGAATGAGGTGACACCTATGTATGAACAGATTTATACAGTTGAAGATCCTGGATTCCCATCAGTGAGCTGTCAGGCAAGAAAAGACCAGTGCCAAGAATGGAGGATAACTGAGATCTGTGTCCAAGCTATGAAGCTGAACCCAATCCAAGATGCCCTATGGCTGTTTAACTAACTAGGAAAACTTAAACAATCCTCCACAGTCACACTCGATCTTCTGCACTCATAATACCTCAACAGTTCCTCTTGCCATGATAAAGGCTGTCAAGAAACAAATCCACAGTATCTGCAAGGAAGTTTTTGAGCCAGTCAGTAATCATTTGTATCCATGCCTTCGAACTCAGCAGGAATGTGGGGTGGGAATACACTGTTATATGCACATTCCAGCTGCAAAATATTAAAATCTTCTACAAGCATCATGACCTAACTCATGATTTTGGCAGCTACCACTCTCACTGGGATCATCTGCTTATGACACATTCCTTACTTCATTTAAGAGACATGTTTTCAAACAACTGTCATGTGCAATTTCCTCTGCACCTGAGATTTTTCTTACAAGGATGAGAGAACTGCAGCAGCCTGGTGGGGTGGGACTCTGACCCCATGTGTGCCAGTGCTGCAGTCATTTGCAAAAGCAGGGCATATCCTTGAGCAGAGGCAGCTCCTACACCAGAAGCTGTGAGGAAAGCAGGGCTGAGAACACTCATAGAATTGGATACTGCCATAAGGGGCACTTTTATCCATTTCTGGCTGACTCCTGATAATGCCAGTGTTAGTCAGGGTGCGTTGTCTCTATCAAATAGAATGGCAATGTGAAGAGCAAAAACTGGGGAGGACTGGGAGGACAGTAGTCATGTATAGAATTTTTCCATCCACCTTAGAATTAACAGATGCTTGTCTAAGATAAGGAGTGACACAAAAATTATCAGAGAGTGGAGCACCTCTTCTACAAAGGCAGGTTGTGAGACCTGGGGTTGTTCAGCCTGGAGAAGAGAAGGCTCCAAGGAGACCTGAGAGCCCTTTCCAGGGCCTGAAGGGGCTCCAAGAGAGCTGGAGAGGGACCTGGGACAAGGGATAGAGGATTTTTTGGAGTTCTCAAACCATGACAGAGGGACAGGACAAGGAAAGGGTTAAATAGGATATTAGGAAGGAATTCTTCCCTGTGAGGGTGGTGAGGCCCTGGCACAGGTTGCCCAGGGAAGCTGTGGCTGCCCCATCCCTGGAAGTGTTCAAGGCCAGGTTGCACGGCACTTGGAACAATGTGGTCACTGGGCTTGATATCCCTGCCAATCACACAAAAGTTGAAACAAGATTATCTTAAAGTTTTCTTCTAACCCAAAACATTCCATGATTCTATGGTAAGCCAGTGGGGGCATTCATCAGGAATCACCCATCTCCAGTTTCACCTGGGGGAGGCCAGCTGCTTCCTGGGTGTCACAAAACTTCTGTCAAAATAACTTTGAATGGACTAAACACTGAAATGAGAAAGATGTTTCTCAAGTAAATAAAGAAAAAAATTTCTTCCAAACAAAACTAAACCCAGAAAAAAACCCCACTAAATTCCATCTTACATCTGCACAAACAGCCTTGTTTGTGCTAACAAATCCAGTTTAATGCATCTCCCAGTCAAAAGTGATGTATATATAAATGTTATCACATGTAGCAATTAGAAACACCCTGACATCCTGTTCTTTCTTCTCCTTCCCCCTCTCCAGTATTCAAAATACTTCAGCTCCCAAAAACACTCACCCTCATATTCCATTCCCCTTCATGTCAGCACCAACCAACTTGCCCTCTTCCTTACCTTCTTTAAGTGTTCAAAGGTAATTTTAAAGAACACCTCATTTAGCTTTCATTTTACTGAGATTCAGCATGCCCATAAATCAGAGCTGAAGGGGAATTGGAGAGGGTCTCAGCTAATCAAAGCTCCAATCTCTAAAATGTTTAAATATAAATCAAAATAGTTGAAGGCTCTCCAAAGCTTCAATTTTCTTTGAAAGCCCTAGTTCTTATTTTTTCTGTGCTTAGCTCTCAATTTCATCCTCATCCCTTGAAGGTATTTTCTAAGTATTTTTTAGTCGTTTTCTCCCAGACATTGAGCTGCCTGGTTCAAGAATTGTATTAAATTTTGACCTGTGAGTGAGTTACTATTGCTCCCAAGTAAGAGTGCTTTGTCCAAATTAAGGTTTTAGGGTTCAGCTCCTAAATTGAAGTTTACTAATGACTTTAAGGCTAAAAATGTTCCTAGAATCTATTGAAAACATTACTTTGATCATCCATTCCATATTGCAGTCAGAGCTACATACTCCATATGTCAGAAATGATAAAATGTTCCTGCCTCCCTCTTTTGCTTCAGAAGTCTGGAAGTCTGCTAAATTAATCTGCTTACCTGTCTTTATCACATCTTATAGTTCTGGGATGAAATATGGGTTAGGAAAGTTAAGAATATAAGCTTATTTCTTTCTCTTCCTCTGTCCTCCCTTCCTGCGTTCAAGTTATTGAGAGAAAGGGAAAAAAAATTACACACTGTAAAAGATATTTTAATCCTTGTGTTTAATCATTCAAGTATGTGAGTTTACCCAAACAGTCCTCATAGGAAAGCAGATCATTTCACTCTTCCCAATATGTGGAGTATCAGGATGTCATATCAGTGCGTTGCATTTTGCTAAACTAACCAGTCTTTCAGAAACCTCTCTTGAAAGAAGTAAGAAAGGGAAATGTGGGCCATGTGATATTTGGACATTTTTCTGGGGGGGTGTGTATGTGTACAAACATCCACAGGGCAATGAACTTTTGTCCAAAACTGCAGCAACCATTAACAGAAGATGTACACGGAAGTTTGATTTGATGTTTTTACAGCAGATACAAAAAGGTTATGTGGTTATACAAATCAGGATTTAAGAATATGCCCTGCAACATATCAGACTGATACCTCCCCTATCTACGATGGCTCTTCAGGTAGTGGGGTGACCTTCTCAGATCTGAGTTAGGGTAGATGAACCTCAGTAAAAATACTGAGACAGGAGGAAGAGTTGGTAGATTACTGGGCAAAATTTTCCACACAATACACATTTTTGGTTACTTTCATTGTGAAACAGAATTCTTTAGATTAGACTCAAACAGAATTTTGAAAATGGATCAATTTCAGCTTTCTACTACAATAAAAAAAAATTGAGGGGAAATGTTTTTATCCTACAGAAAGCACATTTTCTACCAACAAAATACTTGATTGATCTTCAGCTGCATGTGAGTAAGGCTCTCTCCAAATTCTGTTTTGCCTCCAGACAAAATATATAATCAGAATGAAAATCCAGGACACTATCCAACTGAATGGGCTAGTGATCCCTAAAGCAACAAATCCTGTAGGGAAAGGGAAAGGGAAAGGGAAAGGGAAAGGGAAAGGGAAAGGGAAAGGGAAAGGGAAAGGGAAAGGGAAAGGGAAAGGGAAAGGGAAAGGGAAAGGGAAAGGGAAAGGGAAAGGGAAAGGGAAAGGGAAAGGGAAAGGGAAAGGGAAAGGGAAAGGGAAAGGGAAAGGGAAAGGGAAAGGGAAAGGGAAAGGGAAAAAGAAAGATATTTCTCTCCCTTATCTATATAATAGAATGAAAAATGCAGGATCCCTAGGCTGGCTGACAATCAACTTTACCCTTAGAAGAAATTATTTACAAAGATCTCTTACAATATTTGGCCTGACCTTGTGGTCACTTTCCTCTTTCTACAGAAGGTAGGCTGCAAATATCTTTTTTTTCTCAGTAGCTATCTTCTTTCTGTTTGGGAACAGCCTCACAGAAAATAATGAAAAAACTATTCCCTAGCAAATGAAATGTTCTACCTCACATTCTCTTAGTCTTTTGCAACATTATCATCCAAAAAAACTAGAAAAAAATCAGAAGAGAGAAACACCAAACGAAATAGTAAAGACTTTTTAGGACATAGCTTTTGTACCGTGTTCTGAAACAAAACCTCACTGATATTAAGCAACTTTTTCAAAGCATTAGCACTTGAGCTAATCATTCAGACAAACTTTTCTGAACAGGCTAAAACGCAAAGGAGAAAGAAAATTTGTTTTTTAAACAGTTATGGTCGGAAGTCTGGCACAAAGTATATACACAGACAATGTGTACATAAGCAAAAAAGCATTCCTTGAAAATATGGAATAAAACAGTTGTCCGCATTCACAATAATTAGGTACATGGAAAAGCAATAAAAAGGAAAGCACAATATTGCCAAAAAGGGAGGAGTTTAAAGTCTCCAAGGCTGCATTCATTCTGGAAATGAGGACATCATTCCTATGCACACAAGAAATTAGGTCCTGGGGTGTCCATCATGGCAAAAGGAAGAAGGGTGAAACTTCTGGCACGATATTCATTGAGTTTCTGAGCAGTGTGCCACGACTCAGGACCTGCAGTGTAGGGAACTGGGCTTGATGACTCCGTTTCTGCTGTTCCAGTTTTCCCCAGAACAGCGGAAAGCCATGCCCGTCCTACACCAAATCATCAGAGTGCCACCTGAAATACCTTTGGAAAACCAAGTGGTGAAGGAAAGGCAGCAAAAATTGGGTCCTTTCGTTCAACAAGGAAAACTCATTTCTTTTCTTTCATGTTTTGAGCCTGCCTGACAGCTAACCAGACTGCAGGTGTCACTTACCAATGTGCAAATGAATGACCATATAAGTATTAGTAATGAATGACAAGTATAAAACCTGTAATTTTCTCAGGACTTTGTAAGATCCAGGTAAACCACAAATCAGATCTGGATCTGCTGACAGACAGACAATACAAACCATTGTATTACTCTTACACACGGACCTATGGCATGGGAATATATTAATTTTTAATGTAAAATGTTATTCTTTATGGTCAGCTCTTTCAGGAGAATCATTTATCAAGACTGACATCACATACATTAAGAATTGATGTTAAAGTGAGGGGAGGGAGGGGGAGATCCAGTATTTACAAATGGCAAGGCTTTTAAAACACCACTACTTAGAATCAAGTGCAATTACACTGTATTTAAATGAGTATTAAAGTATTTGTATTGCCAGTTTGCAAATTCAGCATCTTGAGAAGCCCGAATGGATTTTCATGTAATTATTGTCATTAACTCGAAGGAGCAAATGCTCAGCAGAGAGTCTGCTTAAAAAAAAAAAAAAAAAGGCAAGTGCATAAATGTATCATTAAACGGCACCTTCATGCTTAATTCCTCACATGATCTTCTAAAATATACACCTCATAACTGCTGAGTACCTTGGTGACATAGCACAAGCCTCCTATCTGCATAGCATTAGCATTGGGGAAGCTATATTTGGGGTCACCTGAAAAGTTTCTCTTAGGAAGGTGACATTGAGAAATTTTCTTTCCCTGAAGCCTGTTTGTCTGCTTTTCACACTAAGATATCCTTGCCTGCCTTTTTCCACGACTACTATACAAAAAAACTTTGTGCCACACATTCCCGCTCTCACAACTGTTATTCTC
This sequence comes from Chiroxiphia lanceolata, assembly GCF_009829145.1. Classification (NCBI taxonomy): domain Eukaryota; kingdom Metazoa; phylum Chordata; class Aves; order Passeriformes; family Pipridae; genus Chiroxiphia; species Chiroxiphia lanceolata. Next base: position 2,838,101 of record NC_045671.1, on the reverse strand, counting down.
TAGAAGAACTAGAAATCACAGGTATTGTGTGTTCCACACCAAATCAAAATTACCTATAGTATGGGATCATAGAATCCCAGAATGATTTGGTTCGGAAGGGACCTTAAATGTCATCTAGTCCAACCCCCTGCCATGGGCAGGGACCCCTTCCACTATCCCAGGTTGCTCCAAGCCCCGTCCAACCTGGCCTTGAACACTTCAGGGATGGGGCAACCACAGCTTCTCTGGGCAATCTGCGCCAGGGCATCACCACCCTCACAGAGAACAATTTCTTCTGTATTTCTAACCTAAATTTCCCCTCTTTCATTTTGAAGCCATTCCCCTTTGTCCTTTCACTAAAATCACTGTCATAGAGTCCCCCTCCAGCTTCCCTGTAGGCCCTTTCAGGTCTGGAAGGTTGCTATGAGGTCTCCACACAATCTTCTCTTCTCCAGGCTGAACAGTCCCAACTTTCTCAGCCTGTCTTCATAGGGAAGGTGCTCCAGTCCCCTTATCATCTTCATGGGTTCCTCTGAACTTGCTCCAACAGTTCCATGTCCTCCTTACGTTGGGGACACCAGGACTGTACACAGTACTTCAGTTCTTGTTAGGTTTGAACACGCTGTGGGAAGATGAGTTTTAGCAGTTGGTCAATAACAGAGACCAGAATCAGCTGGAAATCCCAGACTGAAAAATGAAAGTACCAGGAAGAGGGTCTGGGTTTGACCCCATCCATGTATGGCCTCAGTGAGCCCTTCAGCCCTCTATTATCCATTTGCAGAATGGGGACAGGAGTACTTACTTTTGCAAAATATTCTCATCATCCTACAGTGAAAGTTGATATGGAAGTTCAAATCACTGATCAATTTCAGGAGTAGTATACGGGGGCTTATAAAAGAAAGCCTTAAACCTACACCTTAACAATAGAGATCATGAGACCATGAATGGCATAGGACTGTCCTTAAGGCTAGCTGGGTTTTAGAAAAAGATAATTCAGAAGGATGTAGGGCTGGCAGGGGTTTTCAGTGTTGGCTGAAACAACAGGAAAAGTGATAAAAGAAAACAAAACAAAAAATTACTTTAGCCTAGCTTTAACAAGGATCCGGTTCTGGGCTGGAAAGTCTGTTAGGAATCTCATCTCTACATAACAAACCTCTGCCTCAAGGCAGACATTGAATAGTTACTGGTAACAACAAGCAATATGACATTCATATTCCTTGGCAGCATTGAGAGGTGGGCTTCTGTGAACCTCAGGAAGTTCAACAAGGCCAAGTGCAAGGTCCTACACCTGGGTTGGGGCAATCCAAAACACAAACACAGGCTGCACAGAGAACAGACTGAGACATACCCTGAGGAGAAAGACTTGGGGGCACTGGTGGATAAGAAGCTCAGTACAACCCAGCCGTGTGCTCTGGTAGAACCTGGGAGACAAACTGGAGAGGGAGGTTGGACAAGTGCATGGAGTGATGGGACAATAGAGTGATAGACTTCACTCTGACAGAGGACAGGATTATACTGGATATTAGGAAGATATTCTTGATTGTGAGCATGATGAGGCCCTGGCACAGGCTGTCCAGAGAAGCTGTGACTGCCCTGTCCCTGGAAGTGTCCAAGGCCAGGTTGGACAGGGCTTGGAGCAACCTGGGATAGTGGAATGTGTCCCTGACCATGGTAGGGATGTTTGGACCTGGATGATCTTTAAAGATCCCTTCCAACCCAAACCATTCTGTGATTCTGTGATTTTATCATTCAGCTTTCTTTTAGAGATTACCAATATTTTCTCAAGACAAAATTAATTATTTATTCTTGACAAGTAATTATGAGTTTAGAAAATAGTCAGCTCAAGGATCTATTCCACCATATTGTCTCAGATGCCTTCAATCATATTCTCAGTACTTGCCCCATTGCCACAAGAGGAATATTTTTTCTCTCTTGATTGCTGCAAGTAGGTCCTTGTTCCATCCGGATGTACTACCTGTTCTCAAACTGATGCATGAACTCAATTTCAACTGCTACAAGAATAATTTCAAACTCAGAAATGTCAATGTCTAGCACAGGGCTTTGCTTTATAAACATTCCTTTGTTAATGAAATTGGAAAAGTTCAGAGCAGGAATTTTCCATGAGTAATTCCTCATGTAAGCACTACTTAAAAGTCCCTTCTCTCAAATTTGCTTTGACAGCTGCTTGGGAAATAATAATAATAATAATAACAATAAATCTTAGCCTTATTTTTGTATCAACGTAGTGGACATCTGCAGGTTCAAGCACTGGAATTGAAATTTCTGGGTCTTCATCCAACATGGTACTCGGTGCTACTTTGTGGCTGGAGTTCATCCACCCAGATAGGGGACAAGTCTCATGCTGGTGGTTGACTTCTGATGGCCATGACTTTCAGAGGACACCAAGGGAACTCTGATGCCATTAGCCAAAGGGAAACACCCCTTTGTGGTGTCTGTGTATTTCCCAGACCTTAAAAGATAATTTTTCTTTCCCCACTCCTGTCCATAAGCTCTTTCCACCTACTTAGAGACGGATTTCAGGGGAAGGGGGCTGGATCTTCACAGTATGTTTCTACAGCACCCTGTGAAACGGTGATGGAATCTCCAGAGATTTCTGAAGTATAGATAATTAATCTGACAGACTAGTCTACGGAGGGGCTGTCAATCAACAGCGAGCTATTCACATCCCCTCTGTCAGGCTCCCATCACTCCATCAAGCTGTTGCCAGGGTTTCAGCAGCAGGAGCAGAGGGGCGAGGAAACAGGCAGGGCCAGGTGGTGCAGCCTGGGCCAGCTCACAGCACAGGCAAAAGAGGCTGTCCCCTGGGGCAAGTTGTTGCTGCAAGGGGGCTGGAGCAGAATGAGATTCAGGAACAAAAAATAGATATGGCCCTGCAGACTTTGCACCTTGGAACATTTCAGTATAAGGTGACAACTCCAGGCTGCAGTTCCTGCCTGTACCTCCCATACTTACCAGAGCTTTTCCACCCCCAACTGCTGTCAAACTCTCCTGCCCTGCCTTTTTCACTCTCCTGATATTCTGACATAAACACTTACCCAAATTTAGAGGAGATTAGAGACTGATGGAGACAATCCTCTAATTTTAGGCTCATAGCCTGAAGACCATTGAGGACATACAGTGAGGCACCAGAGCTGTGAGTACCTACAGATCTCCCTGCTGCCATGAACTGTCCCGTTGGATTGTGTGTAAAATCCTCCATGAACCAAAAGACACAGGATGTGTGGGGAAAAAAAGTAAAAAGAAAAATAAATTAATGGAAGGTTGTTGTACAGACAGCATGAGAAACAGTGATTGAAGAAGGCTGAGGAATAGCACTGTGCACCGCTGTCTCCGTCAGGAAACCAGTGTGCTGATTGAAAACCAACAAAGTTCACTGATATCAAAGTATCCCTTTGGATAGTGAAAAATGAGTCATGCAAAAAAGCAATGCAGTTGTTTCACTGCACTGCAGTGGTAGCACAAAGGCTTTCCAAGAGATAAATATTCCTATCGTGATGAGTGATCTTTAAGGCTGCAGCTACATCCTCCCTTGAAAAAAGAAAATGATGGAGTGCTGTTACCACTGCCCTGCCCTGGCTCCTTTGATTTCAACACTATAAATATTTCCCTTGTCACTGGTACTGGCCACAACAAGAACTGGCTAAAAAAAGGCCCTGTGAAAATCAAAAGAGCGGAAATAATAGGGAGTAGAGTTGGGCTTTGCAATGCACCTGGGACACATGGAGCTTTGAGGTCCAGCTCCTAGGAAGAATGACCTGTTTAAAATCACACACTAACATTACCCATCACTTCCTAATCTCGAACTAGCAAAGACAAGACAAGAAGGGAATAATAAACCTCACTAGGCTTTGACTAGACATTGTCTTGGGATGATCTATTCAAAGCTTTATTATAGAATCATAGAGTGGTTTGTGTTGGAAGGGACCTTAAAGCTCAACTTGTTCCAATCTCCCTGCCACGGGCAGGGACATCTTCCACTAGACTAGCTTGCTCTAAACTCCATCCAATCTGACCTTGAACACTTCCAGGGATGGAGCATCCAAAGTCTTCCACCATTCCTCCAAGTAAGACAGAGGACATGTGAGTGGGAAAAAGAGCTTGCAGCATTGATGTTTCTTTCTTATGTAAAGAAAGCTGGTGCGGTTTTTTTAAAGAACTTATTTTCTATTTTCTACTTTTATTATGTCTGGTCTGAAGAACTGTCTGACGACAGACAGTCTACTAAAATGTAGGAGAGCAAGATAAGAAAAAGTAGAGTAACTGAGAGAGGAACTTTTGTTAACTGTTTATATAACATCAGTGCTTAAACTTCAGTCTTCAGAAAATCTGTCTTAAAATTTAAATGCTGGTGCTTGAATTGATTCACATGTTCTCTGTGAAACAGCTCAAAGATTGTTCACTAAAAGTCTCAGCAAGAACAAACAGTGAAATACTAGAATTGAACTTGTAAAACCCTTTTGCTGAGGTTTTGTTCATCAAAAGAATGCACAACAAGAATCCAGAAAACTTTTAAAAGGAAGACAATTGCTGAAAAAAACTGGTAGGTTACCTTTAAGCACTTGTTCTATAGGTCATAAATCACACAGAAGAGAGAAGTCAAGTTGCATCCCCTTCTATCACGTCCCTTTATAAGATAGAAAAGAGTGTAAAGATTTCCATAAATAGCCATTTTCTGCATTAAAAGCTGCCTGTGGAGAATGTTTCTAGCCTGGATTCCAAAGAAAACAAGGACATACATGATCCAAGCTATGTGTGTATCATCTCATCTCTTTGTGTCCCCCTGAGAACTTTTGAACCTGTTTCAACAAAATTTGTTAGAATTGTACATGTTTCATGAAAATTTACAGCCTGGGGGAAGACAGGGACTTGATTAGTTGCACCACACAGTGTAAGGGAGGCTCCAGTTACCCTTTATCAGAGAGGGAGAATCTGTACTGGGCAGAGACATTATTCATATCACAACTATGGGAAAATCTTAAGCTGGCACCCTTGTTTAACTAGAAAGTTCAAGACTAAGATACACATCTACAATAAACATGGTTTCATTATTTGGCTGCTCATGGAACAGCTTGTTCTCACTAACATGTTTGGTTGAAGATATTAGCAAAGATGACACTTCTCCCGTTAACACTGTAGTCTCCAGTAATCATTAGCTGTTGACAGCAAAAAAAACATTTTGGGGCTGGTGGCTCTTCTAGACCACGTGTGCAGGCAAATTACTTACACAAGCATGTCTCTGATTGATTGTGTTGAAATATGAGTGGTGAGCATGTGGGTCACAACAATTCAGAGCTCCTCTGAGCGCAGTCTGGGTGCCTTGTACACAAGGAGAGCCATCGAGGTCTCTGTGTTCACACTGGTAGATCTTTTAAAATCCCAGCAGAAAGGACCTACTTTCTGCTCACCACCTGGGGTTGGACCTGGGGTACAATCACAGTGGTTCCAGCAACTGAGTCCTTGACACCATGGACCCTTGGGGCTACTCCAGGCAAATTGTCGGTACGTTGCCCTGTACATATATTCACCTTTTATTTACTGATTTTCTGTAAAGCCTTTGACTCTGTCCCCCATAACATCCTTCTCTCTAAATTGAGATGGATTCAATGGGTGAAATGTTAGATGGATAATAAAGTGGCTGGATGGTCACATCCAGAGGGTTGTGGTCAGTGACTCAGCCCTGACGGACATCAGTGACCAGTGGTGTCCCTCAGGGGTCCCTATTGGGACCAGTGTGATTTTATGTCTTCATTAATGACATAGACAGTGGAACTGAGGGCACCTTCAGCAAATTTGCAGGTGACACCAAGCTGAGGGTGCAGGTGACACACCTGAAGGACAGGGCCATCCAGAGAGGCCTGGACAAGCTCAAGAAGTGGCCCATGGGAATCTCACACAGTTTAACAAGGCCAAGTGCTGGTGCTGCACCTGGGTCAGGGCAACCCCCTGGATCAATCCAGGCTGGGGATGAGCAGATGGAGCAGCCCTGGGGAGAAGGACTTGAGGTGCTGAACATGACCCAGCCCAGAAACCCCCCATGTCCTGGTCTGATCCCACAGCATGGGCAGCAGGGGAGGGGGGGATTCTGTCCCTCTGCTCCCTCAGGTGAGACTCCTCTGCAGAGCTGCCTCCAGCTGTGGGGAACAACAGCACAGGAAGGACATGGAGCTGCTGGAGTGAGCCCAGAGGAGGGAGACCAGGTTAATTATGGGGATGGAGCACCTCTCCTACAAGGAAAGACTGAGAAAAGTGGGGGTGTTCAGATCGGAAAAGAAAAGACTTCGGGGTGACCTAATTGTGGCCTGCCAGTACCTGAAGGGAGCCTACAAGGAAGATGGAGAGAGACTATTTACAAGTCCCTGGAGAGAATGGCTTCCCACTGACAGAGGGCAGGGTTACATGAGATATTGGGAAGAAATTCTTTCCTGTGTGGATGGTGGGGCCCTGGAAAAGGTTGCCCAGAGAAGCTGTGCCTGCTTGATCTCTGGAAGTGTCCAAGGCCAGTTTGGACAGGGCCTGGAGCAACCTGGTCTAGTGGAAGGAGGAGGAGTTCCGACAGAGGAGTTGGAACTGAATGATCTTTAAAGATCCCTTCCAATCCAAACCCTCTATGACTCTACAGTCACTCTTGCTCTATGCCTCTCCAGTCTGAAACAGGTTCTTGCATCTATCTCCTTGTTTTAGAAAGACATCACCAGAAGCCGTTCACACTTCCCAACACACTGCAGGCTGGAGTAGACAGGCTCAACTCTGCAAGAGGAGAAAATCACTCCACATTCCCCTGGTGAGTTCAGGCTCACTGACCGTGTGCGGGTGCTCCTTCCTACCAATTACAGTCTCTCATCTTAGTATGCTGTTCACCTCTTTACAAGGCCAGGCACTTTCAGTCAGGCCAGAAACTCTCCTAATATGCAGAGAAGGCAGTTTCTTCCCAGCTGCCTTTCAGAGTAGTTGCTCAACTGCCCAGGGGAAGCACAACCGACCATGCAGTTGTATTGGAGGGCAGACAACACACCAGGCAGAAGATCTTTGCAGCACTATGAACACATCCAGGAGGTAGTAAGGCACTCAGTACACCTTGTAGTTCAGACACCCTCAAGGGTCTCTTTCAGGAGAAACTACTTCTCCAAATGAAAAACTATTTAGTTCACTGCAGGTTATATGCAAAGATGGGGTGGCACAAGAGCTATAATATGAGTAGAAAGGCACCACATCCTCATAAGATTGCTGTTTGGAGAAGGGAGGATTGTGTATGTCCAATGCCTGTGGTAACAGAGCTTCTGGTTAGGACTCTCTCTCCTCATAGAATAGTTTGGGTTGGAAGAGAACTTAAAGACCACTCAGTTCCACCCCCCTGCCATGGGCAGGGACACCTTCCATTATCCCAGGTTGCTCCAAGCCTTGTCCAGCCTGGCCTTGAACACTTCCAGGGATGGGGCAGCCACAGCTTCTCTGGGCAACCTGTGCTAGGGCCTCACCACGCTCACAGTCAAGAACTTCTTCCCAATATCCAACCTAACCCTGCCCTCTGACAGTGGGAAGCCATTCCCCCTTGTCCTGCCTTCCAGGCCCACGCCCAAAGTCCCTGTTCAGCTCTCTTGGAGCCCCTTGGAAGGGGCTCAAGTGCACATTAGTGGATCATGCTGAGCTTCTCTACACACGGTTTAATCTCTAAAAGGTTAAACAGGGCATGGGGATTGACTCTATTCCCTTCAGGCAGATTCCATGAATGGTCTAATCCACAGCCTTTCAGGAGAAATGGCTTCACCTTGTACAGTCAGTCCCTAAGGGACTCCAAATGACCCCACTTAGAGAGCCCAGGCAGTGAGAGATCCCAGATGGATAGTAATGGTCACACCTGACTTGTGGATTTTTTCAGAAAAAGCAATGCCTAATGAAGGTACTTCAAGTGTTAACGTGAATACAAATAGCATAACACTGTAACCCCTTCCCCTCCATTTCTGTCAAATAACAAATTATCAAGTCAATAAAAGTCAAGAATGTTCTACTTTAATTACAAACTGCAAATACTGGCTTATTTTGAGCTAGTTGATATTAACTAAAAATCACATTAAAAATTTCTCATATTTTGGAAATACACATCATCTGCCTTTGCATGATGGCAGCCAAGGAAATTTTGTTCAGATTTTCCAAGGTGATTCATTCTCTGGCTTCTAACAAACATGGTTAATGCCAGGTACATAAAGATTTCTTCAATAAGATTTTTGAGCTAGAATAAAAGTTCCAGTCCCAAGAGTAACTTTAATAATTGTTCATGCTACTGCATTTCTATTTTGGTTCTTCATAAGAACACCTCACAAGAAATAGGTACTTTAGTCGTTATCTTCAGCACATTTTCGAACTCTTAGGGGAAATGCCAGTCATGCGGTTTTGATTTTGAAGGTCATCTAGGGACGTGAACTTTATAGTTGTCAAGATGTGCTGCTTTTTCCTATTCATTCCTTCCAACACTGCAACACAGAGGCAACACTTACAATGTTTTTAACATTCTTTTAACCATTCTTAAGTGCCCTTTCTGAAGGCAATTTGACCTAAGGTCTCGGTTTTTGGAATATGTTAGCTATCTTCCTCCTGAAACTGATTTGTAGATTGGAAGTCCAAACAGTGAGGTGCATAAAAACATCCAATGTCTTTCGTATCACTGATGGGCCTAAAGGGCAAAATCCTCTAACTGTGGCAGCAAAGTAGAAACAACCAAAGCAGGTGAACTATGGTCAGCAGGTGAACATAGGTTACCTCACTCGAGAGAGAGGAGCAGCTTTGCCATTACACTTCCCAGTAAATACAGGAGCACTGCAGAGCTCTGTGGGCTTTCTTTACAGATTCCATGCCATGTGCAGTTGGCTTATTAATTAAAACATATTCTTTACTGTTTTCAATACATTACATTGAATGTGTCTAATGAATATCCAGCTGCACTCTTCTTTCTTTACACATAATAATTTAGAATCATAAATTGCACTCGTTCCAACCCAGGAACATTTTGCCCATTATATGGCTGCTGGTGATAATGTATCAGACAGCAATAATGATGCTTGATTTTCATAAGCTGCACTAAATGGGAAGTGCTCAGAGCTACATGTTTTGATTAGCAGACTAAGCAAACCATGACATGAGAATCCTTATTTACATAGAATACTAAGGATTCTTTCACAAAGGGATTTATTTAGCCAGAGGGAAAATTTTAGTGTACCTGACCTGCCTTAACTGAACTCTAGATCATCTCAAGGTGGACATCTCTGACGCACAAAGGACTAGATTGATTGTCCAATCTAAGCTAGATATGCAAAATCATATGCTAGAATTCATTTTGTGGGATATTTACCAAGAAAAGCAAAGCCTTTTCTAGTGCTGCATGTGTGGAAATTGAAGCAAATGCAGAATACACTCTAGAGAGGCCTATATATAGAGAAAAGGTATTTTGTTCCAGATGTACATTTCTATGCTCTCCGTTCCTTTTCCATCACTCTTCCATCATTCTCTGCAGCAGTCTGGTCTCTCTCATGCCTTCCCTTCACTGCACAGCTCCATTTCTGTCATTTCACAAGTGCAATCCCTTCCTAGCACACCAAAAAAAAAGCAAACCAACCCATATATACATTCACTCGTGTGCTCTGCGTTGTTCCTTCAGCTCCACCTATTGACGACCTGAAAAATGAGTGGTTGGGGCAGCAAGTCCCTTCCATCTGTCCTAAGGACACTGCACAGCCTTGTACACGCACACAGAGGACCCCATGCCCCTCACAGGACTGTGGTTTAGCAAGCTGAGGGACATGACTGACCTCTGTGGGTTCAGGACAGCTGATCTGACAAGCTGCACTCTACGATGTGTAACTGGAAACTGTTCTTTGGGCTGTGACAGGAAACTGTTCCTTAGTTCAGAAAAGCTGAATACAAGCCAACCGAAAGGAAGAACAATTATCATTACCATCATTAGCAGACCATTTGGTTTCAAGGCTGTCCCAAAGCCTATTAAGTAACTGGAGGCAATCAGGATAAACTACAGCAAAGTGAAGAAATGAAGATGAAAGAGTAAGTAGCCACATGAAATCTGAGCTATTATTTGGCTCAAACTCACTACTAGTGTTTGACCTTGATTACAAAGTACTTTTTCACTTTATGTCTCTCCTGGCATCTTTCACCGGTAGCTTTACTATGCTCCTATTTAAAGGGGTGTGTCAGGTAATCCCCAATTTACCAGGAATGGCATGCCCACAAATAATTGATGGCAAATAAGGTCACAGCGGAGAGAGGTTCAGCTTCCAGCAAAGTTACACCACTCCAGTTCCTGCTGGGGAAATCACCCATGGCTCTGCAGTCAGATGGAGGTGGTGGTGGCAGTGGGGGAGTTCAGGGAGTTGCTCTGAAACCCTGAAATGGTTCATACTTCTAAATAACTTCTTGATCCCCCAGTTGGAAGGAAATTGTCAAGTTTTAAATATCATTTTGAACCCAAGACCGGGAAACTTTTCTCCAGCAATATATTTGGTTTAAGGTTGGCTTGGTAAATGGCCAAAACTACTGGATGTGTCTCTAAAAGCATTACTGGACATGACTCTGAGTGCTGATTATATTCAGAGACACACTCATAGCTCTGCAGGTCTCCATGTATTATCTGAACCTTCCCAGCCTAAAAATTGATGCTGGTAGTCACAGAAAAATGGGCTTTTACATCATCTCTGGTAGAAATATCTTGACAACGGATTCTTCATATCTTGGCACTTCTAGTTCCAGCAACTAGGGATGGAAGGGGAGGGGGAGGTTAGAAGTATTTTATTTCCATGGCTGTAATGAAAGGTTTGGTCGGAGATATCCAACGTAGTCAGAGATTGAGCAACAAATCCATCATGTGGAATGAAGGGCAACATTAAAGCTTTTATCTTCTCTCCTACATATCTGAAGTTTACAAAGTAACTTGGCAAACCTTTCTGGAGATAATCTGTCACCTGTAATGTTTACAACACTGCTTCTGCTCTGTTCTGCCTAAAGGAGGGAAGAAGGTGGACAAATCCATCCCCATGTAACTCAGCTGGGCTGAGAGGAGGTAGCACAGGGAATGAACCTGGCTTGCAGCTTGCTGTTCTCTGATATGAGTTATGAGAACTGATAGGATGTGATCCAGCTCAAGGTTTTGCAACAGCACAGGCAAAAATTGCATATAGGCATCTCAGGAAGTCTTGGAGGGGAAACCCTGGAGAACTGTATTTGCAGCTCCTCTTGCTGCCACAAAAATTGTCTACTGTTTCTATGAGGATCTGACATCTCCTGGGAGGAGATATAACCCCAGGCACCCCAGTCTCTCCCAGGCAGCAGTGCCAGCAGCCAGGGAGTCTGGCCAAAACCAAACAGACAGGTACCAATACCACAGAGCAACCTGACCACTTGTTATCATGCCCACAGAGCATGCTGTTTCCAACTGTCTATTTTCTTTACATCTGACCCTGTGGTGCCTGCAGCTTGGAACTGTCGTGTCTCTGATCACCACTTCCCTGCTTTGAATTGCTCCATAGGCATGTAGCTGCAGGAGCCAGGCTTTATGCTGAGCTGCTGCAGTCAGTAGAGACAGGTCCCCATCCCGGGCCCTTGGACAAAGACTTTTTCCTCACTCTTGCACTATGGTTTTTTTTTAACTAAAATAAAAGCAGTTCCAACCAAAAGGCTGGTGTGGGTGGGAGAAGAGGCAGGAGATGCCCCTTCTAATGGATGGAGTATAGGCTGAGGTCACACAAAGACTCCTGCCTAGGAGAGATATCTCAGGATAAAGCAGCACCCCTGTGCCTTGCACTCAGGCTAAAAGAACCATGGAATCATGGAAAGGTTTGGGTTGAAAGTGACACCACCCATTTCCACCCTGCTGCCATGGGAAGGGACACCACCCACTGGACCAGGTTTCCCCAAGCCCCGTACAACATGGCTTTAAATCCTTCCAGGGATGAGGCATCAATAACTTCTCTGGACAATCTGTGCCAGGGCCTCACCACCCTCACAATCAAGAATTTCTTCATAATATCCCATTTAACCCTGCCCTTTGTCAGTGTGAAGCCATTCCCCATTGTTCTGTCCCTCCAGGTCCTTGTCCAAAGTCCCTCTCAGGCCCTCCTGTAGCCTCTTTAAGTACTTGAAGGTCTCAATAAACTCACCCTGGAGCTATCTCTTCTCCAGGTTGAACAATCAGATACGGCTGTGGCTGCATGGACAGCCTACCAAGGCAATGTGCAGGTACCTGAAGAAAAAAAATCCAGATAAAGCTTGTCATTTTAGATGGGTACAGGGACCTTGGGCACTCTGCAAAGCAAAAAGCACACAGCCCACGTGGCTGGTCGAAGTCCAAAACAAACTGCCTCTTTATACATCAGCCATGAGGCTCCTGACTTGTTCCACAGCACCACGCTATTTTTGCCTTATTTCACACACATTTAGGCAACCTGTGCATAATCCTTACAGCTGCATATTTGCACTGTAAATTTACTGGCTGGTTCATTACCCGCTCCTTACACACATGCACACGTACATATAATCAATCATGCACAGTCCATGCCAAGGCTGCAAAAACAATTCACAAGCCGCCTAAAATTAACGTAGAAAATGTTGTCCTCAACCATCATGTTTCTGCAGTATGACAGACTTGGGTCAGGTATAACACAGGATCAGAAATGGTTTAGATTCTCATGCAGAAATGAGCCATGAGGGTCTGGGGGGTTTTGGGGGACCAGGGAACACAGGCCATATTCCAGGAAGCCGCTTTGAGAAAGCTGTGCAAAACAACCCATCGTCCTCCAATCCTTACTAGTCCCCTTCCCCCATCACCTCCAAGTTATTATCTGTTTACCACATTTTTAAACTATAACAAAGAAAACAGAATAAAATCAATAGCCGTCTTTACAGCTAGGAGGACAGAAACATTCAGCTCCCCAGTGGGAAAACTGGTTCTTTCTTTCTTCCTTTCTTTCTAATTTTAAACTCCACTTAAGGTTCAGTGATTGAACAAAAGCAGACACAAAATATTGCAGTTATCTGACGTACAGAAGTGTAACATGAAGTCTGCTCATTATGGATAATATTTATGGCAGATCATAACGTTAAATTACAACTCAGCCGCCTCAGCCAGAAATTTGTAACACCACACATGTGCTTCTAATTAAGGGCTTTTGAAGTTGTTCTGGATATTTATTTTCAAGGGATTTAGTGCACTGAACGATTAAAGTTTGCTCTTGTTAGGAGTTCAGCAATCAAAAAAAAAAATTAAGAGAGATTGAAAATGGACCTCAAACTAATATATACATTCATTTTTGCATGAGTGTGTACGTGTACATCTGTTTATCTATATCCATAAAAAAATAAAAATGTGTATGTTAACATAGATAAAATAATATATTAAAAAGAGGGAGACAAAGGGTCCTTTGTTTCAAATGTGGTCCGAGTCCAAAATTTGTGACCGTAATTTTGTTTATAGGAAATCCTTTATAATGCTAGTTTAGTGTTTCCATATGGAATTCTCATAGGACTCTTTTCTCCCTCCCCCTCTCCATCTCCCTTTTTTATTTGGATAAGGCAAGAGAAAAGTGAATGTACATTCCAAAGATGCATAGTCATTCCGGATCAAATTCAATGGATTCTGGCAAGAGTTGAAAAACACAGATGCAGTGTTTTAGGTCTCCTGCTGTGCAGCCTCCAGCCATGAGTGTCTGGTTGAGGCACTTTGTAAAATCATGAAAACCCTATTAAATTCATGAAATATGATATACTGCATTTTCTTGCTAACTTTCCATTGAACTGTCCATGAAGATGGAATTTGGCTGGCTTGCTTACAGTGTTCACACACACACACACTCTCTCAGGGGTCCCTGTGTGCACACCAACAGACACAACCAGGAGCTGCTGCAGTCATTCAGAAGGCTCTTTTTCCTCTTCTTCTGCAACTGAATCTTCCTCTCCAAACCAGCAGAGCCTGGATTACATCTCAGGAGCTCCCATCAAGCCTGCTCTACCTCTTGCACCACCCAGCTCACCCAACGACCTCCAGCAATTAAAGAGGTCCTGATGTTTAGGAGGAGGAAAGTGAGCGTCCAACACAGCTGCCCCTCTTCCAACTTAAAACAAAATCCCTCGCTAGGAAACTGCCCAGCTGAAAGCAGCCTGATATTCTTACTTCATTTCCTATTGGGTTTCACATAATAAAATCATCATATGTTTAGGATTGGGTTTCTGTTCTCCTCTTTTAAATGAAAAAGTGAGAGCAGTCCCCTGAGGAGAAAGGTCTTGCTGTTAAAATTGTCCTGGAGACACAGGCGGTTGCGGCCCCTTGCATGCCTGTCAGAGTGAGAAAAATATGTATTTTAGTAAAGCTGGCCTGCCCTTGCTTATTTATGTCTAGGCACCCACTTGGCTGAAAGTTGTAATAAGTTTAATAAAATGTGCATGTACCTGAGCTCGCTGCGCAACTGTGTGAGGTTTTCTTTACCTCCGCATAAGGCAGATGGAGCTCTCCCATAAAATATGTTGTACTTCCAATTGTGCCTTTCATTCAAGGATCTGTAGGTACTTTAGAAACACTGAAATTCATAAATGCTCAGGCCAGGTGGGACATTTCAGCAATTCAGCCCATGTAGTACTGACTGTAAATTCCAACCTGTAGCTGCTGTATTGAGAGCAGCAATATTGGCTTCCAGTTTGGAGGTGAAGACTTCAAGAGGAGAGGGATCCACTGCCTTCCCTGGTAGTTTGCTCCAACAGCTAATCAGTCCTTCTGTTAAAAACATTACCAGCCATAAATAACCCATGAGGCTTAAGATAATACTGCTAATAGGAGGATTTAAGTTGTGTGTCTGTGGTTAAGATTGTCTACGGGAGTTTTAAGTCCAACGGTTTTGAGCAAAAATTATGATAATGTTCCTCCTTTTCTGTCCATGGTCTCTATCAAGTTCTGCTCCACCACATCCACAGATAATTTTTAAGATTTTGTGCAGAAGTGCATGGTGGTAATATTTGAATATCTCTTTATACTTTTTGTGCAGTATTTCCCATTTCTGTTGTGTACGTTTTCAATCAGTGGAGGCTTGATGCCTATTAATTACATTCATACCTTTTGATGAACAGTGCTATTGCAAGTAATAGATCAATTCAAGACTAGAAGTTTCTTTGCAAGACAAATATCCAGAAATTTTTCCATTCACTTTAAAATTCCAGATACCTTTGGAATGGAAATAAAGGCTTGAATTTCAGGACCACAGTGCATGTTTGACACATTCACTGGCCTCATAAATGTCAAAAGACAGACAATAGGCTGTCTGCGATTTCCCATTCAAAATAAGAAGGCCAAAGAAATGCCTGAAGTCCCTTAAGTACGCACTTTTTTGATATAAATAGTTTTAAACTTGAGCTTGTTTCAACGTTGCTGTTTCCATAATGGTTAGACGTGAATTCTCTTTGGTTATGATTAGATGATTTACCTTCTGGAGCTGCCTGTGTATCTCCACTGGCTAAAAAGGAGGTTTAGAGTCTCTTATTTGGACCTCCATGGTTTTTTAGGCATTTATTTTGGTTAAGAATTCCTTTTCTATTCCTTAGGAAAACACATAGAAACAAAGACATTTTCCAAAGTCTTGCCACAGCCGCTGTCTAAGAACATAAACAAAAATGGATGTAGCAGAGATAAGACTTTTTTGCTGATGTGGTTACAGGGTAGTATAATTCTGTATCATGTACCAGCTAAATTATTTTACATGTCTTTAAATGTCATTGATATTATGATTCATAATACAATACTCCATGGTCTTCCAATTTCCTTTAAAAATCTGAATCATACATCTGCAGATGCTAAAGGAACATTAATTAGCGAGGTTTATGTTAACAGACATCTTGAGAGGATTAATGTGCAAAAATTAGATAACGAAGTGCATGCCATTTAGGCTTAAAGTGCTGCTCCTGCTGTGTCATGTGAACATTTTATGTGGAAAAGCACCTGTATTCTCTGCTGTGCAACAAAATAATGGGGGACTTAACAAGCTTTATTAATTCGATATATAAAGTGGCGCCTACAGGAAGCATGTATTTACTGCTCTCTGCATCATAGCAAGAAAGACTGTTCAAAAGGAACAAGCAAAAATGACCTGGGAATATTTTACTGGATGCCCAATGAGCAAGTTGAGGGACAAGAAAATTTGGAATACCCATGGCATTGTCCTTTCCTCCCCACTCCAACCACAGCCCTTGTTGTTTATAGCACGGGGCGCACAACCCTTTTGACGGGGACTCACCTAACCCTATTGCTCTTTACTTATACAATAAAACACACAAAAGGAAATGGAGCTGCTGGATCAAGTCCAGAGGAGGCCACAAAGATGTTCCAAGGGCTGGAGCCCCTCTGCTCTGGAGACTGGGAGAGCTGGAGGTGTTCAGCCTGGACAAGAGAAGGCTCCAGGGAGACCTCAGAGATTCTTAGAGTGCCTAAAGGGGCTCCAGGAGAGCTGGAGAGGGACTTTGGAGAAGGGCCTGGAGGCACAGGACAGAGAGGTTACAGACTCTCTGTTCCCTGGAGAAGTTCAAGGCCAGGCTGGGTTGAGTTCTGAGTAACCTGGGATAGCTACCCTGGCAGTTTCCCTGTCCATGGCAGGGAGGTGGAACAAGATGTTCTTTAAGATCCTTTCTGACCCAAACCATTCTATGATTCTATGGCAAGGGAGAACAATTCCAGATTGAAACACAACATATTTACATTAGAGATTAGGAAGAAATTGTTAACTGTGAGGGTGGTGAGGCCCTGGCACAGGTTGCCCAGAGAAGCTGTGGCTGCCCCATCCCTGGAAGTGTTCAAGGCCAGGTTGGACAGGGCTTGGAGCAACCTGGTCTAACGGAAGGTTTCCCTGCTCATGGAAGGGGGTTGGACTAGATGGTCTTTTAAAGTCCCTTCCACACAAACCATTCTAAAATAAACAGAAAGCCCAGAAAAAGAATGGCATTACACACTTCTCTATGCTCTCTCCTCATTTCTGTAGGGTTTGAACTTGGATCAAAGTCTCTTTTTGAATCCACAATCCTACTTATCTCTGAAAAGGGGATCTCTTGGTTCTGCATTCATGTAGTGTATTACAGTGCATCCAGTTCCATGGTCAACACAGAAGTTTCTACCACCCTGTAAATAACACTACCTGGTGGAACACTTACCATTAGGATTGGCAGCAATAGCCAAGGGCTCCATAAATTCTCACTTCCGATAACCACAGCTATCTGTCACTTCAAATCTCAGTTAGGGAGGGTTTGGATCACAATATCTCTTCTCCCTCCACAACAGCAACAGGACTGTTAAAAAGAAACGTTGTGCTCGTTGCTTAAATGTAATGAAACTGTGTTGTCCAGCACACAAGGCACCAGATCCCAAAGCCTTCCTTTCTGCTCCAGGTAAAATTCCAACACGACAATTCAGAACGACCACATCATTACTGGTATCCTGCTTAACATGCATGGGGGTTTGTTATGAAGTAGCAGAGATGGGCACAGTTCAACAGTTATTTCCTAAAAATCCTGTTTAGAAAATTTATAAGGGAAAATGCTAATTTGTTCACAGCTCCCCATCCACTTGCAAATCCCAGCAACGAAAAAAAAATCACTTCAAATTAATCTGAACTTCTCTCTTGCTTGTGGTGTTCTATTTATGTTACATGTTCTATGGCAAGCTTATATTCTCTGGTGTTATTCACATTATTCTTATATTCATATTGTGCTCCCTATGGAAGCCTTAATCATAAATCCCACTGGGCTACATGTTGTGCATGGTCCATGCAAAAAGATGGTCCTGGTCCAAGATAGTTTTGGATTGAAACATGAAACAAGAGAAAATATTGATACAAACATGGGAAAGCATGACCACAACACAAGGCAAACCTGGTCAGCTGAGCAGGCAACACATCAGAAGCCTGATCACTGCCATTCTTGTGTTCACACCTTTAGGCTAATTTCATTCAGTTTACTTATTTCTAACAAGGCAATTTGTCTCTCTGCCACCACCTCCCCATTTTCCCAGTGAGCCTGGAGAAGACTGATAGAACAAAAGAAAATAGGGAGGAACTGATTAACATCAAATTTGACAAAGCTCTTGAACAGTCTTTCCATGGAAATACCCATGGAGAAATTTGGCTGATTCTCAGATACACAAAGATGGATCTGCTTATGGGGTTATAAAATGGGTTGCATAGTGCCAACCAGGAGGAGGAATTGATAATCTAGGACTAGTTGTGTATATATAGTGGTTTTTTTTAGTTTTGGACTCTATGGAAAAATACCTGGAGATATGTTTCAGAACACCAAAAAACATGAATAAAGGCTGTTAAAAACAGAATCTATACATATGAAAAAAATCCTTTTACAGAGAACAGAGGCCACATATAACTGAAAAGTGGTGTTTAATTTCATCACAGTATCACAGAATCATCAAGGTTGGAAGACATCTTCAAGATCACCTAGTCCCACCATCAACCCAGCACCACCATAATCACCCCTAAAATACAGATATGTATTTTAGAGACATTCAGATATCTCTGAATGTTTCAGAGATAGTGACTCTACCACCTCCCTAGGTAACTTATTCCAGTACCTGACCACTGTTGTGATGAAAAAATTTTTTCTAAGCTCTAATCAGAACATCCCCTGGCATCATAAGGCCATTTCCTCTTGTCATTTGAGACACGGCAAAAGAAACTGACCAGCACCTCCCTACAAGCTCCTGTCAGGTACTCAGAGAAAGCAATGAGGTCCTCCCCGAGTCTCCTTTTCTCCAACTTAAAAACCTCCAGCTGCCTCAGCCACTCTACGTAAGACATTTTTTTCTAGACCCTTCATCAGCAACATTATGAAATGTAATCAAACTTGAACTGCAGATATCCAAGTTAAATTCCTATTTTCTGTGGCCCATGCCTGGAAGTGTTCAAGGCCTTGTTGGATGGATCTTAGAGCAATCTGGTCTAGCAGAAGGTGTCCCTGCCCATGGTAGGAGGATGGAATGAGATGATCTTTAATATTGCTTCCAACACAAAACATTCTGTGATATTATGATTTTGCAATAGACACACTTCTTTTTGGTTCTTTGAAAGATTCCCAGTAAGAATACACCATCATCTCTTTTCCCATCCCTCAGAAAAGCAATTTAATCTGTCCACAACTCTGTACTATTGCAGACAGGCTACTTCTGGCCCAGATATTTCTTACCATACTAGCTAAAGAGATTGTTTCTGTTCTTAAAGAGAGCACTTCAGGTAAGGTGGCATTTGCTGAACATGTCCTGAGGTTACACTGATTACACTTGCTGTTCAGTATTCACTCATTTACACTACTTACAAAGTACGAGAGATTGTTGTTGGTCTATGTTCAAAATGGAGCCTGCTCTAGAATCAAGACCAGGACGGAGAGAAGCAGGACCACCACATTTCCCTGTCAGGCATCATTTCACGGGGAACTCAGATTTCGTCTCTTCAGCACATCAGAAAAGTCAAGTCACCTGTTCCCGGTGAGACATCTCAAACCTCCTGAAGCATTTAGAACACTCTGGAAATAAATAAAAGTAACAGAATTTCTACCCACAATCCCAGTCAATAATGGCATTCATGAAACTGTAAAGTCACATGGCCCAAACTCCCCTCGTGTGTGAAGAAGGAATCTGACTATCTTATTTTTTCCAGTGTCTCAAAGTAGTAGAAATTTCAGGCCAATAAGTAGTTGGGCAAAACCTACAGGTCTTCAAGAGCAAAGAGAATCATCCAGGTTTGGAGAGACTGTAGACAGATGTAAGAACAGTTGGTGGCTGTCCCTCATAGCTGACTCCTTCTCGTGTTCATTGTGGGCTGAGCTCTCACAGGGCTTGTACTCTGTCCCTCTCTTGCCACAATCCAGCCCTCTCTGAATGTAGTAGATATCCAGGATAAGTGGACTCTGAATCCCCACAAATCCTCATGTTTAGATCAGTCATCTCCATAGGTGTGATGCTACAGCTTAGAGAAAAATGTGTGGCTTTTCCTAATCTAATTAGCTCAAGCCCACTTCAGCTAAACATTGACAGGAGTTTCTCTGGCAATTAAAAAAATATAAATCCCTCCTTAATGAGCACATTTTCCTC
This sequence comes from Chiroxiphia lanceolata, assembly GCF_009829145.1. Classification (NCBI taxonomy): domain Eukaryota; kingdom Metazoa; phylum Chordata; class Aves; order Passeriformes; family Pipridae; genus Chiroxiphia; species Chiroxiphia lanceolata. Next base: position 2,817,979 of record NC_045671.1, on the reverse strand, counting down.
ACTCCATTTGTCTTTCTAGCCAGTGAATCTTGTGATGGAGGCAATAATAAGTATCCACAGCTTCACTGGGCATGAAATTTCCCTAATGCTGGCATGGGTGACTGCCAGCTAAGGTAAAGTTTTCTTCCCCAAAGGTTGTCACACTCAGGTCACTTGATGAATTTGTTTTGTCCCTTTATTTTGTCATCTCACCAGTTCAGCTTGCTGGGCTTTGTAAACAGATTTCTCTTGCTCCATGACAACACTTTCCTCCTACAGGTTTCACACATTTGGGAATATACATCAGTTGAGATCCACAGTGACAATCACTGGCTAAAGTTTGCTTAGGTCCTGAGGAGGCTGTAAGTGTAAGGTGACAAAGACCCTCACCAAGAACCCACTGAAATCAAGAAAAAGACTTAAAAATTACTTCAGTGGAGTCTGCATGTAGCCCAAGAGGATTTGATTTCTCAGGCTGTTGATCAGTTGCCTTCCATGAGCACTAATTTTACTGATGTATTTTTCAAAGCAGTTCAGCTATCGCTTGGATAATTTCAAATCTGCCAAGTCAGATGGATGCACTGCATGCCATGGTCCATAAAAATGAAAGGTCAGCTATTAATTAGCTTCACTTTCAGCTTAGTGACTTTGGAAAAGTCCCTCTTGCAGCCACAACATTTAATTTATCGAGAGATATATTTGGATCTATTTATTTCAAGAGCAAAATTGTCTGGTTTGCTGCCATTTATTTTATAAAAGAGATAATAAAAATGTAATGAGTATGGAGATTCAAAAGTGGAAATGACATGAAGAAAGTAATAACCATTAAAGTAAAAATATAAACAAGTCTATAAACCAAACCCTCAAGACATTTGCCATGCATAATGCAACTTTTATACCTCTTACTTCATAATGCATAACTTTACAAGAAAATTAATTTAATGCTTTTGCTAACCTTACTCAACCCCAATCAAGTAATAGGTAGCAAGAAAAACAATTATATGAACACACAGTAAGCTTTCATTTAGTTCAAGTGGTGATTCAAGTATTTAAATAGCATAATAAAGGCCTGAAACCCATTTAACCAATAGCAGCACTGAAATCCCTAAAACTCTATTTTTCACATGAGACTGCTTGGATACTTAAACCTGCTTAAACTTCTAAAACAGGGCTTTTGTAGGATACTTATCTGTACTGGCCTCTATAAATCTATCAGGTACTTTAGCCATGATGCAGAAATAAGCTCTATATACAGTAGCAGCCTTGCAGGAGGGACAGGGCTTATGGTTAAAGAATGTTGTCAGAAAAACAGGCAGTAATGATGGAGAGGAGGAGCTCTGGCTCCCAGTTTGAGTGGGCAGAGAGGAAAGGACCAAAACTCATCAGCCTACCCGTGGTAGGATCACCCACAGCAGAGGGTATAGCTGTGGCAGCTCACACCACAACCCCAACCCCATCCCTGGAAGTGTCCAAGACCAGGTTGGACAGGGCTTGGAGCAACCTGGTCTAGTGGAAGGTGCCCCTGTCCATGGCAGGGGCGTAGGACTGGATGGTTTTTAAGGTCCCTTCCAGCCCAAACCATTCTGTGATCCTGTAACAGGGCCCCTGTTGGGATGCCCGGGGGTCACTGTGCCACCCATGTGATGTCAGGCAGAAAACAGCTCACAGGGTTCCGTGAAGGGGTTTTCAGAATAGAGGAAAAGGGTTGAAAACTTCTTTAAATCCTCACCTCACTCCCTGAGGTCCTGTTCTAAGCTCCCAGCAGTGTGATTCCCACTTCACTGCAGAGGGAAAGACTGAATCATAGAGATATTGAAGAGGGTAGGTTAAAATAGGGGCATTAGTCTTTACATCTACTCAGAGATACATGGCTTAATTTTCCCTGTTGTGAGGCCTTTCTGCCTCCTGCTGCCTTCAAAAGACCTCAGACTGCACACACACAGATTAGAAAATAGCACTGACTGTTAAGATGTGTGATTACAGATGTTTCCGTAATCACAAGCAAACATATCTGCCTTAAATGGTCCTACTCTTAGGCTCCCCACCTGTAAAATAAGAAATAAAGCACTTCACACACCTTTCCAAAGCTAGGATAGAATTATTTCTAGAGTTGACTGAAGCCTTAGGCAATGAAGAACCATGTTCAGGAAGTCTAGAGATAAGAGAAAGTATACGCTGCATAAAATATTATTAAAAGGCTTTCAGAAGCAGGGAAAGTTGCTCTGTACTAAAAAATCCCTGAAGGTTTTGCTGCCCTTGAGTTCAGTGATACAGCTGAGATATCTATAGTCATATAGAGATTGCAACTGTCTAAGCAGCTCTGTTGGTAGCCAAAGGCAAGATCTATAAATGAATCATTATCATGATTCATATCAATTAGTTTTAAACCTTATGAAAAGCCAAAAGCTTCAGCTCAGTAGGTGGCCTTGTTCCAGTGCCTGATCCCGAGAGGAGCACAGGGCAATCCATGTGTCCTCTGACTTGAACGGGACTTGAACAGGGACCGCATGCCTTTGAGTCACAAATGCTGGGGCTTTGGAGAGATCCTGATCTGCAACCAACACCATGGGGACCAGAGTATTCAGGTACTCACATTTCCACAGGACAGTATGAGCTTAATCCAGGTCTGATAACATCATTCTTCCGTTCCTCTCCCTCATTTTCAGCTCAGTTAAAAAACTAGGCATTCTTCCATCTTTGGCAGGAAAACCACGCAGAGGAAGTATTTTCTGAGCAGGTCTCATCCCAGGACAAGAGCAGCCAGGAGCCAGCTGCCAGCAGAGGTGGAGTAGCTCATCCAGCTGCAGCTCATTGCGCCCTGGGACAGGAGTAAGAGAGAGGCAGCTGCCAGGTTGGATGAATATTTTTGGCAGGCTGAATGCAACCCACAGGTCACCTGCCCTCTGCCTTGTGCATGTCCGTTCTCCAACGAGTCAAAAGTCCCTTGCACCAAGCCACGACCTGGGTTCCTGTCTCAGGAGCAGAAAGCTCCATCATGAGTCAAGGTACAAGGCAGCAACAGCAGCGCCCAAGGTCCCCTTCAAACCATTCCACGTGTCTGGCTACAAATGACGGCTGAACTTCAAAACTAATTCCCTTTTCCAGACTCTCAGCTCCTTTTACTGCTTAAAATACTTATCTGTCCCATTACCTCAACTAACATGTTCATATGTCAGTTGAGGAACACGTTGGCAAATTGACTGCAAATGTTTCCTCTCCTTTCCCTGTCATGCCCAAAACATACAGTTACGCCATCCTGAACTCACATAAACTCCCAACTGTGTTTATTTCGGAGCTGTAAAGCTGATTTGACTGTTTAAATTGATACAAGAAAATAGAAACAAATCACTTTGCAGCCTCCAAGTTGGCGTCTGCTACCCAAACATCTTTTTTTGTGCCTCGGGCCTCAACAGTTCTCCACAAAATGGGTCTGAGCCCAAGCCATTTAGATGAGTTAGTCCTCACACATGTATTTTAGGGATTTTCACACTCAGATCTTGGGTTGTTGTTTTTTTTTTTCCCCCTCATTTAAGTTCCAAATATCTGGTTTTCTTTAATCATTCACATACTTACTAAGGACCTTGCCAACGTCCATTTAAACCAAATAATGCCTTCTTGAGTGGTGCTGCATCAGGCCATCCAGAAAGCTACAACGTTTTCCTCTAGTAAAATATGCAATGAGAACTGTGTGAATAACTGATTTTTTTGTCTTGTTTTAATGCTTGAGTTGAAAAACTAAGAAAAAAAAATAGTATGGGATGAGTCTTAAAACCATTTCATTTTTCTCAAAGGAATGAAAACAAGCACAAAAACACAATAAATGTTTTATTGCAGTACTTTTCTCCTTTGAAAAATTATCACTGAATTTAGCTAAACTAGGCTTTAAAACATGCAGACAATAACTCTTTGATTTTCCCTTTCTGCATTTGATCTTTTTTTTATTTTCTTCTGACAAAGTGCTCTGCTAAATACAGTTGTTACTGCTAGATGTGGAGTGACCTGAAACTGGTTTTTTAGCAATAAAATGCATCTTTCTCTCTAAAATTATTCTTTTATATCCAGAAAGGGAAATAGATCTAACCTTTCCATCTCTTATAGCACAAAACTAAATGATACACTATTCTTTATTTTGTTCCGGGGTTTGTTTTTTTTTTGGCTAAGGTGCTCGGAAATATTGAATAAAATCTCTCTGGTAGCTTCTGAGGCAGCTTCTGCTTTATCATCCATAATCCTGCCTAGAAAGCAGTATTTGCTCATGCATGGGGATCAGCCATGGGACTTGGCTTATATCATAGCCACGGAAAACATAACCATGGCATAGAGGTGACATATCTAATGTCAAGGGCAACATTATTTAAAGTGCATTTCTTTCACTGACTGTCACTATAGCATCTCAGCTCTTGCTAGAAGAAAAACAAGGACCCCTGAGTCCCTGACCCCAAGTCTAACTCCACCTTTGGCTCCAGATGAGATTCAGATTGAGGGATTCAAAGGAAGTGGAAGCAGCCCTTGGCTCTCCTCTTTGCAGCTTTGGCAAACTTCAGCCAGACCTCTGGCTTTCCAAATCAACTTTTCATGACCCTCCAGACTAATCCCAACGTTTGCCCTGGACTCAGTACAACTGGCAAATTTGTATCGTAAGCCTCGTTAAGCATCCTCTGGTCTCATAAATCCTATATTGCCCAAACACTGGCCATGGAGGAAGCACTGAGGGCGACACAAGCCTAGGAGTACGGCATTTAAATAAGCTCACACGAGTTAGATGTTTCCTGCACATAACTGGAAGCCTTCATTGAAACAAAATGTTGCATTTCGAGCATCACAACAGAATCTAGTGCTAGACCTAACCTTGGCTATAGATAAGGCATATTCCTCCACGTGAAAATTTACTGTGAGTAAAACAAGCTGAGGCAAACTCTGTATTTTCCTTCACCAACGTGCCAAAGTTCAGCTGTAAGGGTTTGCAATGCATCTTTCAAGCGCTGTAAAAATAACTTGAACAATGATATAGGGAATGAGAAAGGCAGAAAGTACATCAAGAGACTTGAGCTTAAAGTGTTCAAATAAAGGGACGTCAATATTCTCCATCACAGGACTCGCAAATTTGAAAATAACTGTAGTTCTGCGGTCACCATTTTCATGGAGATTATCCCTGATCTCGGGCCAGCCTGTGCCAGAAAAACATATCAAGGAAAAATTCAGAATAAGGCTACCAAATCAACTGAGAGCAACACAGCTTTCCTCCATGGGATCAACAAAATTCAACCCTAACCCTTATTCTGCAGCAATTCATTTAATGCTCATAATTCCTCCTGATCACCATCTTCTTAACATGCTCATACTGCTAAAAAAAAAATAATTAGTAATAAAACATTTTTTTAAAACCCCTAAAATTATACAAATCATGAACATATCTGGCCTGAACAAATTCTAAAATCCTGATTATTTTTTTTTATTTTAAAAAATTCTTCAACAAACAAGTTTGAATTTTAAATTTTAAATTCACCAATACCTGCCTCCGCGTTCTTCGAAATCACTTCTTCCCCTGCAACTAACCCTCAGTCTCAGGCAACGCACTGTCCTCAGCCTAAAAGTGATCCCCAAACTGGTTCACCCACCCAGCTGTAAGAGTGAACCCAGTGTTACTCACATACACAGGGTGAAAGTGAGGGTACCTCACACAGAGACACCAATACCACATTTTCGCCTCTTTCCACCTGAAGAACAAGGTGTTCATTGCAGAAACTGGCTGTGACATTGTCTCTGCTTCCCTGTTTCAGAGACCCTAGCTCTAATCTGCTGCCCATATCCCACTCCTTCCTTTCCTTTCCTCTGGAGGAGTCCAACATTGACCTAATCCTGGATGTCCATATGCTTTTTTTCTGGAAGCCCAACCTGAACATCTCTCCAGGCTCTGGTTGGGTTATTCTCACTACTCACACTTGCAAATGATGCACACAAGGAGGTCTGGCAAAATGCTCTTTCTTTTTTCTCCCCCTTCCTTTTCCTCACAAACATCGATGTTTCAGCTAAAATATATGTAACATAGACTGCAGTCTCACTTATCCCCTGTGCAGTGGGTATTAACCTCATCCTCAATGTTAGCTATGGACTATACACCCACTGACCCCAACTCCCACAGCCAGGAGAAAGTGGTAAAAAATGCCCTCTGAATGAAAGAAAATAAATCAATAAACTGGGATGTGCTATGCTGAATTTCACAAATTTTAATCCTGAGACTGCTTTTAATCTGTAACTCAGTCAGTCTCCAGAAAACAAAAGGCAGGTTCTAGTGTTAGCTGAAGTCCTCAACCAGAAGCATGTTTAGAACAAAGGAGATAAGACCTTCCGCATCCGTGGGGGAGGGCTGAACCTCAGACAACACCTGACATGACTCAAGGTAGCCTCAATGTGATCCAGCAATGTCCCCATTGACCCCACAGCACACAGAGCACACTTAAATATGTGATATTGCAGATATACAGTATTGCATTTTTTAAAAAAGATTAAAGCCAAATTAAACATTTTGAAATATCTAAATTTAAAAAAAATTAGTAATTTTATTCTTTTTCTTGTTAGAGGTGTTTTTAAAGGAATGGGGTTGTTCTGCACACACCTACATAAGGAAGAGCAAGAAAAACCTTGCTCCATCCTGCAGTAAACAAGTTCCCACTTGTAAGCAGAGCCAGAAACATTTTTCATGTACAACAATATAAATCCTGAGCAGCTCCCATGAGATTGATGGATATGACCCTTCTCTGGCTTTTATAAGTGATATTCTATTAACTAGAGAGGAATAAAACCTGAGATGACAGCCAGACTCCATCACATCCTCTGGGCTAGAGCTACTGCAAGAAAGGGAAGCAGAGGCTGTGGAGCAGTACCAGGGGCTACCAGGAGTCCCAGCAGTCACAAAGGTGTTATCTGCAGCCCTCACTCCTCTCCATCTCTTCCATCTTAGGTCTGATGAAAAGACCATTAACCTTAGAGGAATCCCTCCATCGCACTTCCAAAATTCATAAGGCCATTCCTCCAGCACACAAATGCCAGTCACCTGCCACATGAACAGCTGAACTGGGTGTGAACACAACCCCCCCAAATCACATAATCCTAGAATGGTTCAAGTTGGAAAGGACCTTAAAGGTTTTTGAGTTCCAGCTCCCCTGAACAAGGGGACACCTTTCACTAGACCAGGTTGCTCAGAGCCCTGTCCTGCCTGGCTTTGAGTACCCTGCAATATGCCCCACTTTTCCATTTTATCCCAGCCGGTAATTCCCAACGCTGTTACCAGCTCGGGAAATTTGTCCTGTCGTCTATAATCTTTGAAGTACAAACTTCAGACTCGTGCAGAGCAGAGAGCAGAAGTGATGTCTGTGTTTTCAGGTGAGCAAAGCTTCAGACTTCAAAGGTTCCACATTAAGTCTGTGAAGCTTCTTAAAGATTGTCACCCGGGTTTCTCACAAGCTGGCTGAAAACACATCCATACATGCAGATAAACGTATTCTTTGATCTGAGCGATAAAAACAACTGTTTTTCTTCGTGTAAACTCCTTTTTTTTGTAAATGTTTATGAACTGTGGGAAATTATGTCTCTGCCAGAATTTAAAATAAAGTGATTCAATGGGTTTGCCTTTCGCTTACCATTCATTATTGCTCACAAACATTGCAGGAATCCCAGCGGAGTTTTCAAGGAAGGTTCATGGTGTTGTAGTTACCAGGGAAACACATGATAAATTGTTGCTATCTAAAAAAGAAAATCCCCATTAACTTTCTATTAAAGAGCAAGTAATGCAAACTACATGGAGAAATGCCTTTACGGTTACCATAATAAAATGCTGTATGCTTTGTTTCAAGATTTAACCAAATACTGGCCAAGCTCTGACATTTTTATTCATTGTGAACAGCACCCAGCATTTTACAGTCTGTGGTTTACCATGCATTGTTAAAGACAGTCCAGTATTCAGCTGGGTCAGCCCAGGAACAGCAGACACCATGTGATTGCGCCTGCAGTTAAAAAATTTACAGGGAAAGCTTTGCTAAGCTAGGCAAGAAAAACCAGCAGTGCATTTCAAACAGAAATTAAGTCTTTTTTTCAACTCCCCATGGCTTGTTCAGGTTGTCCAATCCCAGATGAAGAGCTTACAGTTTTAGCAACCAAATAATTTTGCATAGTGTAGTCAAGGCTTCTCAGTGCATGTTGGCATTAGTTCTTTGGACGTGGAGCACAAATGTTGCAAATCACCAGTCACCTGGCCCTACAGATCACTGATGGAGACGGGGATGCTCCAACCCTGCCTTGCCCTTGATGCTCCAGGGAGCGAGAACACCACATGGCATCACCTAAGCAGCCACACAGAAAAACAACAAAGCTTCCGGATTCAAAGCCCTCTTCGAGCACTTGCAGATCATATGAGCAGTTTGAGAAGGAATCATCACCCTCAAACAGCACCTCTCAGAGGGAGTTAATGTCCCTACTGTCTTTTGGTCAGTCTCCAGCCTCAGAGACTGATCACAAGAGCTGCTTTGACCTTACTGCAACAGGAACTGCCTAAAACCACCTTCAGCAGAAACTAAATTAAATCTGCCTTCTCCCACACTAAAATGTCCTAAAGGCACGTTTCCCTCCCTGTCCTCTCTTTCACACCCATCAGTTACGGTATCTCAGCCCAGCAGAAGGCAGCTTTCAACAAAGAACAGTAATTTCATTGGCAGCTCCAAACTTATTCACATTTGACTGCCCATGTCTGTCACACTCAAGCCTTACAGAGTAAGACCCTGAATCTCTATAGTGAATTAAAAGGATTTATTCTCATTTAAGAGGTCACCTCTGAATTGATGAGATACATTCTGTAGCTGACTTACCCAAGTTTCCACTCTGAATTAACAAGAAAGCAGAGATATTGTCCACTTTCTTGCTGTATTATTCCCATCTTGCTACTCTCTGGATTAAAGAAGGCATTCATTTCATCGGAGCTCGTGTTAGGACATCTAAGCTTTGTTCCACAGGAGAGGATATTTAGAAGATTTCTGGCAAGTAAAGACAGTGTTATGGGACGTAGAAGTTAATTTTTCCCTCCTGGTGTGACAGAGCAGTGACTGGTTTCGAAAACGAAGACATGCAGCTCATGATCAATGTGAAGGAGAAAGACACAGGGTCACATCAAAGTGATGTGTTCAGCAGTGGCTAAACATGAGCCCAGGGGGGCAATGGCCCCAGGGCTGTCCCAGCCGTGGTGTGGCAGCAGGGCCAGGGCAGTGCCCTCCCTGTGCTGGCACTGCTGAGGCCCCTCCAGTGCTGGGGCAGTTCTGGGCCCTCAGACAAGAGAGACATTGAGGGGCTGGAGCGTGTGCAGGGAAGGGAACGGAGCTGGGGAAGGGTCTGGAGCAGCAGGAGCGTCTGAGGGAGCTGGGGGGGCTCATCCTGGAGAAAAGGAGGCTCAGGGGGGATCTTCTGGCTCTGCAACTCCCTGATAGGAGGAGGGAGCTGGGGGGGATCGGGCTCTGCTCCCAGGGAACAAGGGACAGGACAAGAAGACAAAGCAATTCTTTGCTATAAAGGTGGTCAGGCATTGGAAGGGGCTGCCCAGGGAGGTGGTGGAGTCCCCATCCCTGGAGGTGTCCAAGGAACAACTGGATGTGACACTCAGTGCTCTGGCATGGGTGACAAGGCAAGGGATAGGTCAGAGTTTGAATATGATGATCTCTGAGGTCTTTTCCAGCCTTTACCATCCTATGAAAAAATCTTCAAGATTTAGACATAGTATGGACATGAGGCTCTAGACCAAACTGAAAGAGCAGTGAGAGCTGCACGTAGGTAGGAATGAAGGCAGAGAGAAACAGGAAAAAAGGTGGGAAAGGGAAGGTACAGTGAACCCAGGAGCTCTACTGGCAGGACTTTTTCCTTGACACATCTGTGGAGCCTTTCCTGCTCCAGGTCAGACAGGATAGCCATCTGAAAACGTCTCACACCTTCCCTGTCCCGTCCCTTGTAAGAAAAGGCTTGTCCTGGTGGCGGTCACACCTCTAAGGCCATAATATTCTAGAGAAAGGAGGGAGATTGGGTTCTCTTTGAAGGTGGGAGGCACATGTGACCTCCCTTACCTGCCTGGTTTCTCTAAATACCCTGAGGCACTACTTTAGTTAGAAATTTGACATCACACAGGTTCACACCTGGGTTTAGCCCTAGCTTTAAGTCAGTGTCACCAAGATGCAAAATGATGGAACGAAAGTCTCATTTTAGTCAGTTGACCTGTTTTCTTTTTCCTCATCTTATTTTTACTTTTAGTGCTCTGCTTCTTAAATCCGTTCCTAAAACAAGCAAACCCTTTCTGTTTCCATTTGCAAAGGATAAAAAAAAAAAAAAAAAGAGTGAGAGAGACACACATACACAAAAAGCCAAAAAGAAACAGAGAATCCAAGTGGAGAGGTATGTGTTATTGGACAAGTGTTTAATTTATGGAACTTGGCTGGCAGAACAAGAGTTTGAATTGTACTTCAATAAGTGGAGCTCTTAGAATAAATGTGGCTTGTAAAATTGTTTTACAGTCTGCTTTGCCGAGCAGCCAACACCTCATGGAAACCTTTGAAAAACATTCTGTTTAGAAGCAACGGTTTTTATATTTCATATTTTCTCTATTTGTTTTCCCCTCTGGTTTTATAACTGAAACCATATGCAGGAAAACAGGATTTTTGTGTCTTAAAATATCTACCTGATCTGACTACTTCTCTTATTAAAAAAAAAAAAAAAAGGTTAGCATTTTGAAAATTCTTCATGGATTAGGCACTTGGTTCAAACATGAACGTGTCCTTGTTTGATACTCAAGTCAGCTACAGGTTTCCCAAATAACCTTGGGATAGTCACTTTGCTGAGATTCATCACCTCTCTCCCCACACACACGTGGTGCAGATGTGTGCATCTAAGCTGTCTGTCTTTCCCATTATAAACAGAAAATGTAACAGAATTTGAGACATGATTCATCCGTGTAGGATGGGAGGGGATGAATCATACTCTAGATCCATATATTGTCCAGCTCTTCACTGGAAGTCAAATCAAGATGCTCAGGTACAGACATTCACACTGCAGATACCCACAGTTACCCTCCTAAGCCCCATCTTAGTCTCTCTGTGACACTAAAAGGATGAGATAGACCCTTCTGGAAGGAAATTGATCCCATCCAATGGTGATGTCCGACATGCCTGGGTGATCTGCTCGGAGATTATATCGATCAGTTTGTGTCAAGCCTAGAGAGACCACGTAACTGTAAGCCTCTAAATGGTTATAGGGAGTCAAGGGGAATAGATCTGGATTCAGATAATGTATTAGGAAGAAATGCTTCCCTCTGAGGGTGGTGAAGCACTGGAACAGATTGCCCAGGGATACTGTGGCTGCCCCATCCCCGGTAGTCTTCAAGGCCAGGTTGGATGGTGCTTGGAGCAACCTGGTCTAGTGGAAAGTGTCCCTGCCCATGGTAGGGGAGTGAAACAGGATGATCTCTAATGTCCCTTTCAACCCAAACCACTTTATGATTCTAAAAATCCTTCTCTACAAACACCATTCAGGAGTGGCAAGGAAGTCAAACTCTCCTTCACAGTTACATACACACGTGTCACACATACAGAGGATGTCAGCACAACTTCTACCCCAAACACCAGTACAATCCATCAAATAAACTCTGTGCCCTCATTGGCATACTGGGAGATACTGCTGCAACAGAGGGGAAAGAAGAAGCAGTAAGGTTTTGCCTTGGAGCAAAGAAAAGTATTGCATTACATAGTGCAGAGACTGGGAAAGGAAGACACAGAAAGACTCCAAGACCACAATGTAAAAGCCAATTATCTAAATAAGGATGTAAGAGTCATATTTAGCCCCCTAAGTTAAACTATCCTGATTACTAACTGTCTTGTGGTAGTTGTACTTGTACAGAAATGACAGAGCTGCTCTGGAATGTGGCTTCATTTAATGCCTGTGATAGGAAACTAGGTCACTTGAGTGTTTTTTTTTCTCTTTGGGTAGGTTTGTTTCTTTGTTTGTTTGTTTGCTTGGTTTTGTTTTGTTTGTTTTTACTTTAAAGATCTGTGGCTAAGGGTTTCATACCTGTTCTAAGAAACTGTGCTGCGTTCACCCTCAGCGAAATGCCCTGCTTTATTCATTTGCTTTCAACATCACTGGTTGATCCCTGGTAGAGCCTCACTTGGTAAAGTCATTACGACTCAGCCAAGCATTCTGTCACCATCCCAGAGCTTTTCCCTCTATCCATACATGGTATTTCTTTTCTATTCCTTTATGGTTTCTTAGCAGAGAAATGTGCTTTTGCTAACGCCTTCTTTTCGAGGCCCTTGTGTGGCCACATCCCTTGAAGCCAATGAGTTTCTGATCACTCTGCTTTCAGCACAGAGGTGGAAAGATAAATTACCCAGGCTTGGCTTCAGGTACCTTAGCACCAGGTTAAGCTCCCAACACAAACAGTAGCCCTGTAAAAAAGTTGGGTCATGTTACTCATCACCCACCACCTTAGTCATGCACCAGCTCACTATTCTGAAAAAAAAAATAAATGGTGTTTTTTCTTTTCATGAGACGACCAGATCACTGTTGGTTGTGTGATGGTGCTACACTGGGAACATTATCTCTAGCAGCACAAAGAGAAACACAGAGCGTACTCTGGGAGGCTTGAAAAAATCTCTGTGCTGTCAGCACCCTGTGCCTCAAAAGTGGGCTCCAGTAGGTGTCAGTTTGGGGATGAGCAGGCACAGGTAGGTCTGGAGGTGACTCCTAATCACCCGGTATTACCCTGCAGTCTGATAAATGTCCTTAACGAGCAGGACTGCTCATTACCACACTGATGAATCAGTGTTTGCTGACAAAAAGACCCTTTTCTCAGGGAATTCCTCATCAGCCCTAGGTGTGCCATAAGTGATTCAGGCTCTCATTAGCCCTAATTAGAAAATTGTTCAGATGATTTCTCTATTATTCATGGAGCCTGTACCATTGAGCACCAGCCTATCCACAGACTGACAGGCACTTGCTGCAAAGAAATGGTGTTTTTCCAGGGTGATATCTCTGCAGGGATCACTGTTCCCATCACAGCCCTCCAGGATCTTACCCACCTGTTGGGCTTATCTGAGGTAAAGGCCCATGATTCAGCTGTGTAGAGGCTTTCAGCATCCCTGAATCTCTTTTTTTGCATTACTTCTTTCCCCCAAAATTTGGTAATTCTTCAGCCATCTCCTCCACTCATGTCCCAAGCTGCCTTCCCATCTGAGGAGGGTGAGTGTGCTCCCTTCAAGCACAGTTTTAGTTCCTTCCAACTCATAGGAAGAAAGCAAACAGGAATCATAAAGAGGCAATATTTTTTTTTATTAGCCCCAGAATTTTGATGCCCTTCTTGATGTGGATTACAGGCCTGTTACAGATGGTTCAGTTATTCAAAAGCACTAGCCTGGGACTACAGATCCCACTTCCAGAAACTTCAAGGTTGACCTTGGCAAAATCTCTTAGGCTGGAGTTTTTCTTGCCTGAAAACAGCCCTCTAAAAGCTCAACCACCAGGCTCCCTCTGCAGCCAGTGGAAAAAGAGAGGCAGACACCCTTTTTTTTCCCATCTCAAATAGGTGTGTAAGAAAAATGGGATATGAATTGCTCTCTGGGGATGTAGTTTTTCTCTACAGAAAGGAATTGACTGCAAAGGGGTCTAACATGACAACTTTGCCCTTAACCCCTAACAGTTCAACGATGTGAGCAAAGACAAGAATTCTAAAAATTCACAGGTCCCACATCTCAGTTTCAGAGGGAATTGAGCTGTGCAGTCTTGTAAATACAGGGTTGAGGAGCTCTGCAGTCATGCTTCTGTTTGTAAAACCCACAAGTGGTTTTTCCTGGTGAGGTTTCAAACAACCATAAGTTTTTCAGGTGCTATGATGAATAGACACAACTACTCAGTCTTTATCCTCCCTGCTGGTTAGAGCTGTACTGCACTGCTCGTGGTGGTTACTGCTCGCAGCAAAAGGACCACTGACCTTTCTTTATTAATGGATCCTTGAGAATTCCAGGCCATAAGAGACGTTCCAGTCTCCTTTATGTGGATCCACTGCAGCTATTTGAGCCCACCTCAACCCTTGGAATTCTTTCAAGAGGACTTCTAGAAGAACATGAGCAAACAAACAGGCAACATGGAATAGAATCATGGAATTATTAAGGTTGGAAAAGTCCTCTAGGATCATCGAGTCCAACCATTAACCTATCACTGCCATCCCACCACCAACCCATGTCCCCAAGTGCAACATCCACAAGCCCTTTGATCACTCCTAGGGATGGTAATTTCACCACTGCCCTGGGAAGACTATTTCCATGTTGGCCAAAGAACCATCTCTGATACCAGACACATTTGCTAAATACGACTACTAAGTTCTGGAGGGAAAGCAACCTCAAGGACAGCCTGATATTGCTCTGGAGTCTCTACTTTGCTTGTGCTGTTGACTTCAGGCCTTGTGTCCCTCACAAAAATTACTGGTTACCTGCCTGGAGCACCCACGTTGAGCTGTCCATGGGAACAGCAGTGAGCTGAAGTGGGTTGACTTTCATCTGAAGGTGCCCAGAGCTACATTGACTATCAGGAAACCCAGGGCAATGATGCATCTTACAGGGGCCCAGCCTCTGTGGGATGTATCTACATAAAAATATCTGGGTTTCCAGCAGGACCTGGCCTCTTCCTATCTCGGAGGGATGCATATTCCCAATATCCGACCATTGCATGTTCCCTCAGCCTAGAAGACACAGTGGAGGAGAAGGGTAACTCCTGCTCAGTGTCCTCCTGTCTAGCCACAAGGAAACAACCAAAACTGACAGTCACCAAGGCTGCCTTAAACTGAAACAAGGGATTGGACTCAGTTTACGGGCAGAATCAGATCACAGATAGGAGAAAACCAAGAGGGGCAATAAAACCACTGCATCCCTCTTCTTCTGCTCCTTGCTTGTTCCTGCATTGAGTGCAGTTGTGCAGAACCTGGGAACCCTGCTATTTACAACCCCCTGAGACACTCACAAGCAAGGACTGGATCAATTCTCCTATGAAGACAGTCTGGGAGAGTTGGGGTTGTTCAGCCTGGAGCAGATTCTGGGCAGATCTTAGAGCCCCTTCCAGTGCCTAAAAGGGTTCCAAGAGAGCTGGAGAGGGACTTTGAGCAAGGGCCTGGAGTGACAGAACAGGGAGGAGTGATTTTAAACTAAAAGAGAAGAGATTTATGTTTGATATAAGGAAAAAATTCTTGGCTGTGAGGATGGTGAGGCCCTGGCACAGGTTGCCCAGAGAAGCTGTGGCTGCCCCATCCCTGGAAGTGTCCAAGGCCAGGTTGGACGGCGCTTGGAGCAACCTGGGCTGGTGGAAGGTGTCCCTGCCCATGGCAGAGGGGTTGAAATGTGATGTTCTTTCACATTCCTTCCAATCCAAACCATTCTCTGACTATCTGATTCAAGGTTTGGAGTCTCCTTGCACAACCACATTTCTTGCTTTAGACCACTCAAAACCTTCTGTGATTCTCCTCCGTCAGGATCACGCAAACTGAGTGATGCTTAGGCTTAGTTTACACAGCTCCACATAGCAACAACACCTCTTGCCGGCACATCCCTCCCCGGGCTGGTGCTGAGGTCATCCCGAAGGCTCTCGCTGCCGTGGGGACGAGCTGCCGGCAGGGAGAGCCAGAGCACTGGGGAACAGGCGCTGCGCGACGCGCTGCCAGGGGTGAAGGGAAAGCAGCTTTTGATGCTCAAGGACCTTCTTAGGAGGGCATTCCGAGTCACAGATCTTTTTATCATCCGCCTGTTGGTGTTCGTCTCTGCAGAACAGCCTTCCCTGCAGCCGAGCATCCCTTCCCAGCCCGTCCTGCTGCTGCCGCAGGCGTTAACACTGACAGCCAGCCTGTCTGAGCTACCCAAAAACAGCCTCCCACCAGAAGATGGTGCCCATATTCCACGGAACTGGGGGCAAGCCCTTCACGATGCAGTCTGCTTTGGGGCTAGAAGAAACTCAGTCGCGCATTTCCAAAACCATTGGAGCAAAACCCATATCTGATGCCAGACTCCCTCAGGCAGTAGGGAGGTAGTTTTGCAGGTGTGACCTGCAGTGTAGCAGTATTTTATGAACAAGCAAAATAGACAACATGGAATAGAATCATAGAATTGTTAAGGTTCTGCAGTGTAGTGTATTTTCTCTTTAGAGTTTATATTGTAATGGACTTTTAATGAACGAAGCCTGCAACTGTAATTGTGAGATTAATAAACCCCTACCCCGATGAATATTCACCCGCTAACTAAAATACACACAGTTCTGAGCCAGGGTGCTTATCTTTGTCTAAAGCCACATGTGGATACTGATTTCTGTGCAATACTTTGGTGCTACCCCGGGTTGCTCTCAATAGTCCATCAAAGGTAGATGTGGAATGAGGGGTGATATATGAAGGCACCAGCTCAAAACATCAAAAGGGATACACACTTCAACTTCTCCTCTAGTATTTTCTTGTCCCCTGCTCTCTGCTTCTGTACTGGCAATTTGCATTGCTTCCCTCCAGCTCTCTGCTGGCCAAACATCAGCAGTCTCCCTCCTCAGTAGCTGTCAGAGCAGCTATACTCAGCCAAGCATGGTGAGCATACAGGTACCACTCAGTTGCTTGGCAAATGTCACGTCTCCTGTCAAACCAGCAGCTTGTCATAGGCTGCAAAAGGAGCTGGAGTGATGGTGGGATGCTGCAGGGCACCGGGGCCACATCCCTCTTTTCCCCTGCAGCTCTGTGTCGCAGCTCCATGACAGCAGCAGGTCACTGCCTGCCCCACATCCCCAAGAGCAGACACCACTGTCCTGGGCAGCAGCAGCACACACCACTCTCAGCAGTGGATCAGGCAGATCCCTTCTCCATAGGCATCCCATCTTTGGAAAAAAGATATCAGCATGGGGTTCTGAAGGTTGTCAGGGCGCAACCCAAATGTTTTTCTAACGCATCATCTCTGTGGTTTGCAGTTGTCCTTCACCTTCACCCAAAAAAGATGGAGCTCGGCGAGATCGTTGTGACTGAATGTTCCAGTGAGAGGCAGATGTACAAGAGGCGGGTGCCAAGAGCCCAGGACCTGCTGTGGAGAAGCAGAAATTGGATCCACCAAGTTTTTGGGTATCTCACAGGAGAAATGAAAGAATATGGAGAGTGGATGAAAAGTAAGCACAGGGATGTGTCTGGGGCTCTCTGGTTGGGGAAATCTCTGTTGCCAACAGTACTTTCAGTCCTGGGGCACGACATGAGTCTGTTACACTCCCCGAGGCAGAGCAAAAGCAGCATGGTCCAAGCCCATTGCAAACTTCTGGCTTTGTCATTATCTCATCCTCAGGAAGGAAATCCCACTGCATCCTCTTTCCACCACCATGGCTGTACGCAAAATTCAGCACAGGCCAAAGACATCTTTTGCACTTAATGAGTTATGTGTCATTAGCATCACGTTCCTTATAGCAGTGCCCAGAATCACACGTCAGGGTCAGGGATCAAGTCTCGTTTGTAACGGCTCTGTGGATCAGCCACTGTTCCTTATCCACATGGGAATCGTGTGGGCAAAGGCTCTTGTGTTACCAGCTGTGGGGCAGCAATAGGCACTGTGGGTGTTAGGATGCTATAAAATGCAAACTGAGACTGGTCTCAAAGGTTCAATGTCGAGGCAGGAACAATGCATGAGCAGATGGTCCCTGTTACCCAGAATTACCAGGAATGTGGGTTTTTGAGAGGCTGTGTAAGACTGTGGGTCCCCTATCGGGGTTAGGTTTGTTAGCATAGCAACTGCAGCAGTGGGAGAGAAACAAGTGCACAGACAAGCTGTGCGGCAGCTATCACTGGTGGAGAAGTTGGGATTAAATGCTCCAGACAGGCTCATCAGGCTGCAGTGTGTGTGATTCCCAGACACAGGGAAACATCTCCTCCTGTTTCTCTTTGCTGCAGCAGTCCATACGTTTTAGACAGCTTTTCTTACTCAATATTTTGAAAACATTTGGCCACTGTCCTCTGGTTATATTTGAATTTTTATGGTTAATACCCGTGTCTGAATCTGAGCACATTGCTGGTAAGTGTTTCACAGCTCAATACCAAAGAGGAATTAAAATTAATTCAGACAAGCCTGGTCATTTTTCTCTTAGAAACTCATTCCTCCCCTTAACCCTGTCTGGAAAGAGTTTTTTAGGAATAAGTCATTGCCCATAATCAAAAAGTAGCCTGACACTTAATCCTGCATCTAATTAACAATCTAAGCTAATAGAATTAATTTCAAATCTTTAGGAAGATGAGAGCTGCATACACACATTGCATGAACATTTTGTACATGCAAGCTCCTCTTTCTCACCTATTCTCCTTGCACCTATTCTCCTGCTGTGTGTTTAATAACACACAGCAGTTCAGAAGTGGTTACAGTTTTCCCAGAAGAGGGGAAAAAAAAATTCTAGCCAAGTACCAGCAGCAACATTTATTGCACGCTACAAGTCCCTCCTCTGCCCCAGGAGATCATTAGAAGCACTGTACCTAGATGCCCTCAGACAGGCTGCCCTCATCCCACCTTCCCCTTGCACTCACCTGGGGCACCTGAGCTTGGTGCCCTTGTTTGCTCTGTCCAGGTTCAGTAGCCTTCCCTAAAGAACAATAACTCTTAGTTCTTTGAAAGTGCCTCTTTGCCCTGAATACAGTCCAAGTCATAACTATTTTCTTAATTTAGGTTCTTTAGCTCTCAAAATACTTTTTAGACACCTTTGACCCCCTCTTCTATATACAGTGTATCACCATGCTCTCAGTTGCTGATTTCTTTCCTAAAACAGTAAAATTGTTTCCTTTTCATATTTCCCTGTCTACATATAAACCAGCTTCAGAGTCCCTCTCTGCGTCTGAATTATACACCAAAAAAGGTCTGTTTCCTCATTAAACTTATAGCAGAATATAACGTGATCTACCATGCAAGTAATTGTTTGACTATCTTTTGATCACCATAAACAAATCACTTTTTTATCAATCCCTCCATGAATCTTATAGCAGTGCCCAGTCCATTCCTATTAGTTTTCAAGTGCCAGATGCAAAATACATTGAGGCAACAATGAATCAGAGAGTGGCTTTGCAGTTTCCCCTGTTAATACCTCACCTCTGTTCCGTGGCCAGAAGGCAGCTGCAGGGATGAATGTGCTTTGCTAAAATGATGCCTTACCGACAGCATTCTCCTTTGATCTCCTACAGACAAGCCCTTAATGGTTCAGCTGGTGGACTGGATCTTGCGAGGGACCTCTCAGGTGATGTTTGTCAACAACCCCCTCAGCGGGCTGATCATTTTGGTGGGGCTTTTCCTCCAGAGTCCCTGGTGGATGCTCACGGGCTGCACTGGAACTGCTGTGTCCACGTTGACTGCACTGGCTCTCAGTCAGGACAGGTAGGTGGTACCTCACATCTTCGTACACTTAGTAAAAATTGGTTTGTTGTAACATCTGGAGCCCACTGATGGCTCGTAGCCACTCGTTCGGGACAGCAGACCAGCTTTCCTTACAGGTGGTTTGGAAGCAGTTGGGTGAGGACAGAGCTGTGCTCCGGGAAGAACTAGCCTATCCCCACAACTGTCTGTCCTCATGAAAGCAGATGGTTAACTCTCTCTGACAGCAACTGTCACAACCACGCACCTCAACAATCTCACTGCTTTTTTTTATCCCTCCCTTCACTGGGAGCAGGGCACTTATAAACTGCATGATCAGCACACCTTGCTACCTTGCAGACGTTTATCTCCATCACAGGTCAGCCGTCACAGCTGGGCTGCACGGCTACAACGGGATGCTGGTGGGATTGCTCATGGCCGTCTACTCCAGCAAAGGGGATTACTACTGGTGGCTTCTCCCTCCTGTGGCGGTTATATCAATGGCCTGGTAAGTACCCCTGCTCCTCAGGACAATTCTCAAGGAGAGAGTCCAGCTATAAACAGCTTAAACACACCAAAGTCCCCTCTGCCCTACACCACTGCAGTGGGTGGCAGTGGAATGATGCGCTCATCCACACGCGGAGCTCCCGAGGGATGTGGCAGGAGCTGAGGGCACAGACAACACTGATTACAGCACATTGATAAAGTAGCCCCACCCCAATTCTCCAAAAATATCCCTCAGGAACTGGACACATTCGGGGTGGAGGTCATGGTGCCCAACACCACAATGGTTCTTCCACGCCCAGGTGCTGAACCGACCCTGTGCTCTCCCTCGGGCTGAATTCAATATTCCCCTTCTCAGACATGCAACCAGTCACGAGCAAAATTAATTCCTCCAAGCAACTCCAAACGCCAGACTATGTCCTTCCAGGATTAAATTTGCCATTTTTAAACATGGACCCTAACAGCACTGCAGAATCTATTTAACAGCCTTAGCTGAAATTAATTTGTCACATTTTAATCACTGTAAGCAATAAGATGCAAGTCATTATTGGATTTCACTGCTTTTAAGATCAGATTATTTTTTTTAATATATTTCATTTCTTTAGTCTCTCTCAGCAAAGGTCATTTTATAACAATCTCTCAAAACCCAGTGCTTGCTGCGAGAATGTTTAGCTTGTCTTATCTGCCAGAATTCCTTGAGGCTTTTTGTTCAAACTTTTCTTCATTCTTTTAGTTCACAAGACTCGAGGGTAGAGCTGAAAGATTTTAAAATTAGACAGTTCAGTGATGTTTTAACTGATATTTTGAATTTCAGCTTTAGAAGTCAGCATTTTTTTAATTGTTTCCTTTTTTCCTGACAAGATGTATAAGTGGCAGAAGCTTTGTATTTCAGCACAGAAATTAGGACACCATTTTCACTGAAGTACTGATTTATTTTTTTTTTTCCTACAGCTAGAAGCAATAAATCTGTAAAGTCCTTTGGGAACCAAATTTGTCAAAAAAAAAAATAGTCTTCATCTGAGATTATACAAGGAGAACAAAGCATTTTTCCCACTGATAGCATCTACACAGCAGGACACAAGATGTTGCTTTTGAAATGCCAAATAGTTTGGGTGCGGTGGGGTTTTTTTATTATAACCAGCTTAATGATCTTCTAGGACTCAAATGCAGCTTCTTGAAAAAATTAAGTCTTTAAATTGATTTTTTGCAAACTATGCAATGTCCACTTCTGCTTGGAGTGGACCATAAAAGCTATTCAGCTCACTTGTATCGGAGGAGCTCAGCTGAAAGCAGCAGAACAGAGGCCATTTCCATCAAGGACAGGACCTGGCCATTTGCTCTCTTCCACAAGATTTCTGGGCCCCATAAAAATTATATATTACCCTGCCAATATGATCCCATAAAGTCCTTCATGTAGGACACACACTTCAAGCGGAAATCCAGCAGTCCCAAAAATGATCCTGAGATCTGGCAAAGTTTGTATTCCAGGTTCTACAGACAAGAACTTTGGAAAAGGTCATGGCACTTCAAGGTTTGAATGTTTTTTAGCGTTCTGTCAATAATAGGTTGAGGGTCACCCCAAACACTTTAATGTTGATTACATTCAATCAAGCTCTTTTTAAAGACAAATCTCAGTTTTCAGAAAATGCCATGTGATTTTGGATAGCACCTGGGCAGCACACAGTAACATCACTGTCTTTGACATACACTCAAACATCAGTCAAGGTCTGGGTGATGTCTGGCACCAACATCTTTCACAGCTCTGTTACACTGATGGCTTCATCTTACACTCTGTGTAAGACTGAGGAGTCCTAAGGACTCCTCATTCCCCAAAAACAGTGTCTAACATGATAAATATTTCCCTCCTTGGTCACCTCTTCTGCTTTATTTCTCTTCTAGAGCCATCTTCTGATATCCTTCACACTGTTTAAAGAAAACCAAAACAAACAAACAAAAAAAAGGCAAATTAGGTCATTTCCAGCTCCCTCTTGCCTCCTCAAGACAATAGCTTTTTTTGACCATCTAAAGTTCTCCACAGTTTTTCACGTGGCATTCCCAAAATTGGCTCTTCTGTTTCCTGCTGAAATTTTCTCCTGAATAAGAAGTCAGATTACCTGTCTCCACCCACACTTAAATGCTGTATTAGACGTATTTCTTTGCTGATTCCCTGAGCTCAGCATAGCTACCAGAGTAGCTGTCCTGAGAGAAGTGTGGAGTTTGCACCATCCATTAACGGATTAGATAGTTTTTTCAGAAAGATGAACAGCATTCTGCAACTCTTTGTCTGATGCAGACTAACATATTAAGGTAGCCACTACCTGATGTTTCTAAATGTTCCACCACTATAATTGTTCCACTTGTTCCACCACTATAATTGTTATGCAAAATTTATGTTCATGTCTCTTCTCCTCTTCTCAGCCCCGTCCTGTCCAGTGCTTTGGGATCCATCTTCAGTAAATGGGACCTTCCTGTTTTCACTCTGCCCTTCAACATTGCAGTGACTCTCTACTTGGCAGCCACGGGACACTACAACCCCTTCTTCCCCACCACCCTCATCAAGCCTGTAGCTGCAGTGCCCAACATCACCTGGTCTGCAATCAGTGTGCCACTGGTAAGCTTCCCACCAACAGATCCATGATATTTCACAGAAAGGTGAGCATGAAGGCATGACATTTTCACGTGGGTCAGAATGACTACAGTATGTACAGCCAGGATAATTCACAGAAACATCATTCAGTGCAAAGAGAGCAGTGCCATAAGATCCCCAGGGACAGTCCTGGCTGATCCAGTAGAAAGGCCAATGGAGCCTGAGGGAACAGAGATCCTGAGCCTTTCACTCCACCTAAACTTGGACTGCCCCAAAACAAGTCTTTCACATGCTGTCAATGCAGAAGCACATGTGGACAGGCCCTCCTGCTGTCCAGTTCGGGTTAAAAACACATCAGCAAGACCGTAAGTGGCAACACGAAAATTCAGAGGAAACATCAGGATTCCAAAGTGACAGAAACTCATTTACACCCAGGCTTAGATCTGGAGGGTCACCTTCCCACAACAGCACCAGGGTAACTGACCCAGAGGATAGTGATCAACAGCTCAGAGTCCCTGTGGACATTAGAGACAAGTGGTGACCAGTGCTTTCAATATCTTCATTAGTGACACAGACAGAGGGATCGAGTGCACCCTCAGCACACTTGCTGACAACACCAAGCTGAGGGTGCAGGTGACACATCTGAAGGACAGGACCATCCAGAGGGACCTGGAGAAGTTTGAGAAGTGGCCCATGAGGTTTAACAAGACCAAGTGCTGGTGTTGCACCAGGTCAGGGCAACCCCCGGGATCAGTCCACGCCATGGATGAAACAGATGGAGCAGCCCTGGGGAGAAGGACTTAGGGATTCTGGTGGGGGAGAGGCTGGACATGACCTAGTCCAGAAACCCCCCATGCCCTGAGCTGATCCCACAGCGTGGGCAGCAGGGGAGGGGGGGGATTCTACCCCTCTACCCTCTCAGGTGAGAACCTCCTTGCAGAGCTGCCTCCAGCTCTGGGGGCCCAGCACAGGATGGACATGGACATTGGAGCAAGTTCAGAGGAGGCATCAAGTTAATTAGAATGATGGAGCACCTCTTGTACAAGAAAAGGCTGAGAGAACTGGGATTGTTCAGCCTGGAGAAGAGAAGGCTTTGGTCCAACCTAACTGCGGCCTTCCAGTACCTAAAGGGAGCCTACGAGGAAGATGGAGAGGGACTTTGAACAGGAACAGGTGGCAACCGGAAAAGGGGCAATGGCTTCACGCTGAAAGAGAGTAGGTTTAGATCAGGTATTAGAAAAAAATTCTTGACTGTGAGACTGGTGAGGCACTGGAATAGATTGCCAGCTGTCCCACCCTGGAAGTGTTCAATGTCAGGTTGAACACGGCTTGGAGCAACCTGGGATAGAGGAAGGTGTCCCTGCCCATGGCAAGGGATTGGAATGAGATGATCTTTAAGGTCCCTTCCAACCCAAACTATTCTATGACTCCATGATTTACTCACAGTCCAACTCAGAGCCAGGGTTCCTTCCTTTCCATTTCAGCCAATAGCTTGGAAAAAATAACCTCTGTGTCATTCAGGGTACAGAGAGACAATAACATGCCCTTTTCTACCATCTGCTGCAGCTCCTACAATCCATCCCAGTTGGAGTTGGTCAAGTCTATGGTTGTGGAAACCCCTGGACTGGAGGCATTTTCCTTGTGGCTTTGCTTGTCTCCTCCCCACTGATTTGTTTACATGCTGCAATTGGATCGACAGTGGGGATGATTGCAGGTAAGAATTATTCACCAGAGTCATTTTTACAACCAAGATATCTTGACCCAAGCCATTACATGACTCTGTCCAGGCTTTACAGTTGTATGTGCTCCTAGGTAATTGGGGCAACACTCTCCTTTTTCAACTGCCTCTAAATTTGGAAGCTCTTACTGAAGGTCACACAACACAGTGAAGTCAAGAACAGAACAAGGTTTTCTTTGAGCTTTGAATTTCTTAATAGATTTGTAACTCAGGCAGGTGGTTTGTTCCACCTTGCTTAACCCTCCAGCCACTGGGTGTGATGAATCCCATGGAGATGATCTTAAAGAAACCTAGAAAAAGAGTTTCAGAGCTGATCTCTTGCCTCCACAATTGTTTTAAATTACCACCATAAGCAGATGTCTCCCGCAGAGCTGATCAGCCAAGGCAAAGAAAAAGACCTTTCTAGATGCAATTTGCTCTATCCTGCTGCAGATTTGTAAAAACAGCTAAATGAATGCTACTAAAAACGGCCTGTGTCTCCACTAACCAGAGAAACAATATTAAGTTAGGAAGCATGAACATGACCTTTGAAGTTACACAACATTAATACCACTCAAATGATCAATGGTAATAACAACAGAGGATGGAATAAGTGTAGTCTGAGACAACAACTTCGGAAAAGGCACAGTCGTCCAACAAGTTCTGTGCTTTGAAGCACTTTGTACAAGACTGGAGCTGCCTTATATCAGTGTTTTTAAACAAAACTGTCCAAACTTTGTATGCCTAGGAGCATATGGCAGGTCTTGTACAGGTCTGACGTTTAACCTGGAAGAGAAAGGTCAGGGGAAAGTATCTGGGGATAAACATGGTGATGGAACAGAGGACAGATCAGGACAAAGCAGCAGGAAATGCATTAATCTTACGAGTGGCATGAAGGTGGCTTGTGCACTACATATTGTACTCTCCTTTTGGCTGGGACTGCTGAAGCCTGTGAGGAATCCTGCAAAAGTTTCTGTGAGGTCAGATTTGGAGCAGACCATCAGCTCCCATCCCCGTGGAGAATTTCCACAGCACTGGTGAAGTGACCGCCTCTAGCAACTAGATCACATCTAGCAAAGGTCACGAGGAAGAGATGGAAACCCTGCTTACTCCCACAAAAGACATGCAGTTGTGCCTCTGATATCAGGATCAGGGTATGTATGAGGTTTAAACAGTATGTGTGAGCACAGCTTTCTGAAAGGAGGACACCCAGGGGAGAAGGTTGTCGTGGCTGGGCCCTCCACCCGGTCACCTGGGGGAACAGCTACAACACACTCAGTGCATGCACAGAAAGTTTTGCCTAAATTAAACCTTTGAGACTGGGCCAAATTCCAACCCTAGGTACACTATCAGAGCTCCAAAATAACTACCTTCCTTTTTCTGCAAGTGCACACTGTGCAAATGTGAGCACAGATAAATCCATCTAGACATCAAGAGGGAAGAGACGACGGATCCCCAGCAAGGGAGGGGTCCTCCTGCAGACACCTCTCATACCTGACCTCCCAGCCTTGCCTTTTGTCTTGCAGCACTGAGCATTGCATCCCCATTTGACGGCATCTACCTGGGCTTACACAATTACAACTGTGCCCTGGCCTGCATCGCGGTCGGGGGCATGTTCTACGCCCTGACCTGGCAGACGCATCTGCTGTCACTTGCCTGTGGTGAGTACCTCTTACATAAAGGGAAACCAAAAATTTGTGCAGCCAAGGCAGCCTATGAGTAGTGCACATTTAGGGTCAGCTACCAAACGTAGGCACTGTGCAAGAGTTGTTTCTCTGGTGGCAGCAGCGTTGAGCCTGAATGTGCAAGTGAGAGTACAGAGAGAACAGCATTAGACCCTGAAAACGTAGAAACATCTGGGAAGGGTGGAAATACCATTCGTGAAAGGGACACAAGCTATTTCACAACAGATTCACAAAAGCAGCCTTTTCATAACTATAGGTATCATTATAGGAAGCGTGCCATAAGAAGAGAGCTGTTGCACAAGGTCAGTTTAAAATCCATCCACACAAGCACCCCGTCTCCAACAGCAGCCAAAACCAGGCACTATGGGAAGAACTTAATAAAACAAATTTCCCACTTAAGGGATTCCTTAGATTCACCCATCTTCCAGTTATCTTCATTTCAGCAGTTTTCTGGCCTGAGCACAGTTTCTAGATTGGTCAGTAGCTTTTCCTTCCTTGACTTAGTCCTTGGTTGCCTGACCTTTGCTCCTGTTTTCCCACCTCTGGCATCCGAGGACAAGGAGACCCACTGCTGATTGCCTGTGGTGTGAAGGCACAGGACAGAGAATTTCAGCAGTCCCACACTTTTGAAGAATTTCTGCAATTCCCTCTGCATATGGGTCAAGTCATGTCAAGTAAAAAGTAATTAAAGATAAAAGAAATGCCACCATCACTTGCAAAGTGATGACAAAACAGAGTTCTTCATTCACCATCCATCTCTACAGAGCACAGAGGATGAAATGTAGTCACAGAATTGTTTGGGTTGAAACCTATCTTTAAGACTATTGAGTACAACCATTCCCCCCAGCACTGCCAAGGCCACCACTCACCCATGTCCCCAAGTGCCATATCCACAGGGCTTTTAAATCTCTCCAGGGATGGGGACTCCACCACTGCCCTGGGCAGCTGTGCCAGGGCTGGATGACCCTAATATCTAATCTAAACCTCCCCCTGGTGCATCTTGAGGCCATTTCCTCTTGTCCTATCACTTGTTACCTGGGAGAAGAGATCACAACTTTGGGACATTTCACCTAGTTGTTGAATTGTAGAATCAATCCTCACACCAGGTAGCTGGCAGGATATTTTACCATGCATTTGGACAGTGTCACTGTGTGTGATAATTTCTTTGGAGAATTGAACAATAATTTCTTCATCCTGCACTCTCTTTGGTCTTCTTTTCTCAGCATTATTTTGTGCCTACTCCGGAGCAGCCCTTGCTAATGCCCTCTCTGTGGTAAGTTTGGGCCCTTGTTTTATAATTGGGGGGAGGGGGGGTTATTTGTTTGTTTGAGCCATGTTTTGTTTTCTTCTGATATAATGTTGAGGAAATCCCTCAGAATTCTCTATGTCACCTTTGACAGCACTGAAATGAGAATGCTGCAGCCAGTGACAGGTCTTGTACAAACTCTGTGTCAGCTGAATTGTGCCCTTGGAGACTCTATAGCTGATAATAAGATTTCAAAGACCTTTGTATCATGTTCTCCACAGCAGGGTTGTGCATGTGTATATGAGTTCCAGCAACGGCATATGGTTTGAGATTAAATGTTTAGTTGAGCAATATCTTTTAGCAATTCCCAGTGGTCTAAATTTTCACTTTCTTCTTCCAAGGTCTTTCTCCAGCTACCCCTACAGACATTATTAAAGTTTGAACTGAATGTAAGAACTAAAATGAGGGAGAGACTGTTCTCTTAAGTACAAAGTTATTATATTTGGACAAATCAAGAAAGAGGTGAGGCCAGAAATGCCAGGCTTTGTTTCTTCTTTAAGATCTGAGAGATTAAAGCAAAACCATATTTTAATAAAATTGATATACTAACTTGAAAGAAAATAAAGAATAAAACTAACAGCTTTGTGCAATAAATGTACTCATCTGGCACCCACTCAGTACCATGTAGGTCCCTGCAGATGGGCTGCTTTAAGCACACCTTCTTTTGGGATGCATCAGGAAAAAGGACATCCACTTTTTCTCCCTGTGATCTTGCTTTTGGCAGGCATCAGGTCAGGTCAAGAGGTGGGGAAACAGAGAAGGATTGGTGGTTGGATGTAATGCCAGCAACACATAGTTGTTGAGGAGGGTGAGTGAATAACGCTCTCAATACATGACATTATACAGAGCAGAGAGCGTAGAATCTGGCTCTTTTATTAGAAAATTTAAATGTCCACTAGTGAGATGGGTGTCTTGAGTTTTATTGCAGTCATCAGAGCTCTGGAGCCTGATTCAGTTGCTTCATTGTTGGTGCCAGGTGCCATCTAGCACCAAGAGCTGCACCTCCAAAAGGACTGAGGTCTTCAGCGTCGGCTGCTTTGTGTAGCCCCACACACTCCAGACAAATTAGATACCTCCGTGTGAGCAGCTGAGTTGACATTTTGTAGCAGAGGAGCTTCCCAAACTTTCACTGACCAGAAGGAACCTTGCTCACATGTAGCCTCTACCACCTACATCTCTGGATTCAGACAGGAGAATTCTGTATTGGGGATGGGTCAGGAGTACATATCCTATTACACCCTGTCCTCAGAGAAAGCTCTCCCAAACCCCTTAAACTCAAGAATTTAGCCACAGGCAGACATAAACAGAGGGAAAAAGCAAAAAGCAGTACCAAAATCACCCCGGTGTCTGTTTTCTCTTCCCCCAGCTTGGGCTGCCAGTCTGCACCTGGCCTTTCTGCTTGTCCGCGCTCCTCTTCCTGCTGATCAACTCGGAAAACCCAGCCATCTACAAAATCCCCCTCTCCAAAGTCACCTACCCGGAAGCCAACCGGGTCTACTACCTGAGAATGAGGAGAAGGGCCTCGGAGAGCAGGAGAGAGGAGCAGAAACGTAAGGAGCAGAAGCCCCCCGAGGACTCAAAAACAAGCACGGGAGGCACCCCCCTGTGCACCCCCAAGAGCCGCCACGCCCACTGATTCCAAGTATCCACAACTGCACAGTTTTGGGGCAGCTTTCCAGACGTCATCCAAGCACACAACACAGCCACAAACACCACCTTTGCCAGCGGTCTGCAGGCTGGGGATTCAGCGTTCCACACTCCAGAGGGAACATGGTTTTGCCCTTGAGCTAAGCTTTACAAAAAGCACTCAGGTAACATAATAACAGCTGCCTTATCAATCCACATGCTGTTAACTTGAAAGTCACCTCTTATCAATAATAATTATAAGAATAGGCAGAAGAACATTAAAGATGACAGGAGGCTGTATTTAATTTCAGAGGTGTAATTTAACAAAATAAGTATGCTGAGAAGGCATTGGTGTCTAATAATAATAAATAATGTAAGAACTACGTCAAGAGCTGCACTTCAAATTAAGAACATGTGTATTTGAAAGTGGAATAAACAGACTGATCTCTTCCTCTCTTGTGTCCCATCAATGTCTAACCCTTTTAGTACCTCTTAAGAGCTGCAACACACACAAGTGAATATTCTTACGGCTTGCATAGCATTTTTGGTGCCATCTCCTGGCTCCTTGTTAAGTGAAGGTATGAATATATATGCTTTAATCAGACTGGAAAAGAGACTAGCTAGAAATGATCAAACATTCTTCTTTTCCTTGAATAATTTTCTGTCTTACAAATAGATCTCTTTTCTGCTGACTGCAGCATAGCAAGACGGAATCCCTACGTGCATCCAGGGGGAAATAGGAAAACTCCATGTAAAAAGTGAGATAAACATTTACTGCTGGTGGCAGTTACTGCAGTTCATTCTCTCCCTTTCCTGTGGGAGCAGATCCTTTCCCTTAAGCCATGAGAAATTAATAAGTCAAAGGTTCCCCTTGATGTTTTTTGGGTGTCAGATTGGGGTCTTCACGTGCATCTTCAGTGTTTCGACATTGCCAGTTTATGCCTCCTCTAGGTCCTTAAAACAGGGGAGCACCAGTTGCCCTAAGGAGGGCTTTTCTTGGGAACCTTTTCCAAAACCTCTGCAGAGGAAGCCTGCCAGAAAAGGCTTCCTCATTCTAAAGTTGTTTTAAATGATCAGTTTAAAATCACACACCCAGAGGACATGAAAATTTAAAATCCAAAAAACTGTGCCACCAGAAACACTCAGATTGTGCCTTTATCACCAGAAAGCAGCAGCAGCATCTGCCAGCCCCTCTAAATGTCCCCTAGAAGCAGCATCCACGATGGAATTCAACCTGGCGAACAAAACCACAGTCTCACTTATGTTCAGGTGCTTTTTGAACAGGTGAGACCATTCCAGGGACATCTGGTAAAATTTAAGCTTCCTCCCCTCTCTGCCAAGATACCCTTTGAGCCAGGATGCCAGCAAAACAATGGGGCAGTCTGGTATGGTCACTACAAACTGCAAGATCAAGGTGTCCCCATGTTTCTGCTTCTGTAGAGAAACAAAGAAAGGCAGAATAAGACATGAGGTGATACACAACTGCCTGAACACCTTCCCCCTATAGCAGTCAATGAAACATGAAGCACACAGAAAGTAGTGGAACCCGTTCATATAATGACAGAATCATGGAATGGTTTGGGGTTGAAGGGACCTTTCAGGGTTATCTGGCTCCAACCCCCAGGCCATGGGCAGGGAAACTTTCCACTAGACCAGGTTGGTCCAAGCCCCATTCAATCTGATCTTGAATGTTCCCAAGGATGGGGCATCCACAGCTTCTCTGGGCAACCTGTGCCAGGGCCTGATCACTCTCATCAAAAAACAACCCTTTCTTATATCTAGGCATCTACTCTGCACAGTTTAATTTAGCTCATACACAGTGAAGCATCAGAGAAAGATTTGAATAGTAACAACACAAAGTTAGCAAAAATACTGCAAAATACTTCTAGAACCATATTTTTGAAGAAAAACCTCAACTGTGGTTAGTTATGCCCAGCATATTATTTGTTTTCTTAAAAAATAAGAGTGAAGTCCAAGCACAGTATTGGCTATTGGAAAGAATTTGTCATGTAAGTGCCACTGCAGGCATTAATTCCTCAGCCACAAGCAAATCCATCCTGAAATCAATTAGTAAAGCAATTTCTAGGGTTGAAGTCTTCCATAAAAAATAGGGTATAAACAGCTTTATTAAGTCTCTAGCTAATCAAAAGATTTGAGTAACTATAGCCAGTACTAATAATTCTTGAAAACAGGAAAGACAAATCAAGTGTCTCCTGTAAGGGAGCAGCAGACAATAAATGCACTAACTGAAGTTATCAGTGGTAGCCCAGCAGCCTGCTACCTACTGAGTTCTATAACATTTTTCATTAAGAGAAATAAAATGTACAGTCTTCAGGGAGACTAATAATTTTGAGACAGTTCCCAGAGATCTAACATAAAACAAGTAGGCCCATTAAAGAAAAAATAAAAGCCTTTTCTATAGCTGGAGTGGTCACTCCGTCCAGCTCATCCCCACAGAAAATTGAATAAATGCTCCTGCACAAACTAACACCTGGACTGGCAGTGGTATACATAAAACCAGCCCCCTGAAAATTTGCCTTCAAAAATTAAAAAGCAGAGCCAAGGGGGAGCAGACTAAGTAATGTGAAGGAATTGCAGGAGAGCTCCCCAGGGAACAAAGAAGACAATTATGTTATAACTGGAGTCCTATGTAAATGCAGTACATATGCTATGTGGTTCTGAGAAAAATGCTTACTTTATTGCTCCAAATACAATGTTTCTTACTCTTGTATTTGCTCTATACCCCCTAAAAGTAAAAAAAAATAATTGTTTTTTTCTCTTTGAGAGGAGGTTCACAGCCCTTCTCCCATGGACATAGGGGCTTCTCTTGACAAGATCAGTCACAGAACTCACACAGAAAAACGTGGGGAAAGGCCTCCTGGCTTGGGTATTGGTGGTTCCAGAATGACTTATCTGTTAATCACTCTTCATGACTAATTAGCAAAGCTGCACTGAGAGAATGTGGAGGGAAGGGGTTTCTCAGTGGGCATGGTTTGTAGCAGAGGTCAGAGCCATGCTGTCATACTCACTGGAGCACCCTATTTGCTGGAGCATGATGTTTCCCTCCTGATTCATAGAATCATTTAAGTTGGAAAAGCCCTCTAAGATCATCACCATTCTCACAGCACTGCCAAGGCCACCACTAACCCACATGCCCAAGTGCCACATCTACATGGGTCTGAAATCCCTTTAGGGAAGGGGACTCCACCACTGCCCTAGGCAGCTGTGCCAGGGCTGGACAACCCCTTCCATAATGAAATTTTTCCTAATGTACAATTTGAAATGTCTCCAGAGTGGCACTCCAGCAACATGGGGCCTCACTACAAGCTGGAAAAAACAACACTCTAAAATTTGTCAGAATAAGACAAATCCCTAAAATTTCCTGCTGCTGGGAAGTTGCTCTGTGCTCCGTCCGTGCCAGATATCTCCAATCTGCAACAACAGGCACATTGACCAACACCACAGACTGACTCAGGTTTCTTGTAGATCACTTTTACCAGGGTTACAGAAATACCACCACTCGGAGGGTGAGATCTACTTGCTGAACACTATCCCCTCACTTCCCCTACAACAGTTTTAATTTGGAAGATGGAAGGAGTTCAAACAGGAAACAAGCTCTTGGTTGCAGTTGATTTTACAGTTCTCAGGGGGTCTTTTATAGACTCCTGCAGCTGTTGCCACAGCTGGAATTCACACACCCCAGGAGTGGGATAAGAAGACCTGGGGAAGCAAAGACCTCTGTGGGAAGCAAAGGTTTCTTCCGCGACTTTTTGCCTGGGAATGAGTTTGGGAATCTTTTACTGCTCACTCAGCAGCTCCTGAGCACATCCAATTACCTCGATGAATTTAAGTAGCTTAAGCTGTCATGGAACTGCATCCTCACATCCTTTTCCAGGGACAGCCCTCTGCACAGAGAGTTGAGGTAGACCCAAATCCCTGTTCCCAAAATGTGCAGCTTCACACGGCACAACAGGGTTGAAGCACCAAACACGTGCAGAAGCCCTTCCAAAAACGTCCAACTACATCACCCACCCAAAATGCACGGGTTTTCGGGTTGCTTAGCACATCTCAGCATCTGCAGATTAAACTGTGCTGTGCACTGAATTGCAAAAGGCAAAGACAGAGAGACAAAGACATCCTTGACCTGTGTAACTTAGGATGATCTGGAGCCTTTTTTCCCCTGCACACCCCAGCCTGCACCTGACCTTGCTTCTCCACACTTCCCTCACTTCAGCTTAGTGCTGACAGCTCTGTTGCTCTATCATCCACAAATCTCTGCTCTGCAAAACCACTCAGCCAGAAATCAGGCATAGACTTCATGACTGTGGAGAAAACCAAAAAGGCAAAGATGATGACAAACTGTCAGCCAACAATGGTTTCTTACTGTAGTCAAGTGAGTTTATTTCACTTGTGCAAATTAAATCATGTTTAGGCCATTTTCCCTTCCCAGAAATTGAGTTATCCTACACATATGATTTTTTTTTTCTTTTGTCTACTGCAAAATGTGCATCTTTACTGCAAATGGGTTTATGCCTGGGTGTGCATGTGTATGAAAATGTTGCTCTGTAGTACTGCTTGCAAGATCCCATAATCATCCACAGCCAGTGAAACTTTTCCTCTATCCTATTATTTCCAATAAGTTATTTCAACTATTCATTTTCAATTTTTTCCACTGTTTGATGGTTCATTTCTAGATGCCAGCAGTCTTCTTTCTCTCGTTGATCAGATCTGCAACCCATGCTTATGTACAGCATCTGCCACTTCTGTTAAGGACTACTTGGCAAGAAAATAGTAGTCACTGGGATTTACAGGCTGAAAGAGCTTCTTGTTGGAAGTATTATAGTATTCTGCTCTCTGTTAAGGCCTAACACATTCATCTCCTACAATGTATAGGCCTGTGAGAATGCATTATTTCCTCAAGAGAAGGCACGCCCTGGGTGAGAGTCACAACCCTATCATCAGGCCAAAAGATGCAGAAAGGGTAGGAAACCTCATTAAGCTGAGAACAGATGCAGGGAAGTTGAGGGAATTGACTCTGAAAATGCAAAAGTGAATGCAGAAGCAGAAAAACACCTTGCCTTGTGCCACAGAAATGAGGTAAGTCATCCCCTTTGTCATTCTTATGGGGATCCTGCTGCCTTGAGGTGGGTTTGGAAAAAGAGCCCCTTTGGATTTGTGTATTTCCCTGGAGCCAGGACAACAGGAGAGGGGGTTGAAGCTGAAATTTAGAATTGTTTGAGTTTCAGTTTCCATTCTGTACTGAAATACAGCAGCACAGTCAACCTCAGGCTTCCAAACCCCTCTAGTATATCAGGTTGTTTCAGTGTAGTGGTTGGACTCAATTATCTCAAAGGTCTTCTCTGTGTGATTCTAATAGGCTGTGATTCTAATATGAGTGATCCAGTCTGCAAGGGCCAGAAAAACAAGACACCTTAAGGTTCATGCATGAATCAGAGAGCTTTTCTCCCCATCAGCTCCTGGGTCCCAGGGCAAAGAAGCAAAAAGGATCATGCCAAGTGCCAGGCATCCTGCAGAACAGATGTACAGGGCAGGGAGAGAAGAGAGGACCAGAAGGTGACCAAACAAGAGGCCAGTGTCTTCCAACCCAAGTGAATATTATCTTCTCTTGGGAGCTAGTGTGCTACAGTAAACAATTGGAGTTAGGATCATGATAAGGGGGAAGAATGATTTCCAGTGGAGGTTCAGTAGATGCTTCCGACTCAGTCTCCTTTCCACAGGTATCCAGGCCAGCCTGGAGAAATGCCCATTGCTGACAAGAAAAGTGATAGTGCTGCCTGGAAAGAGGACTGGGAACACAGAACCAGACAAGGGTAGCCAGCCAGATGAATGCACTTGGCTTTTCTTTGACCTGTGTTTCCTTGGGTTTCATGAGAGATATGACTACCTGGTCTCGGGGTCTTAGAGACTTTTCTTAAGCTGGACACCATGGGCACCTCTCCACCAGTGAATGGAGTGGTGCAAGGTGGCAGGTCCTCATCTCCTAGATGCTGAACGTTGGCCTTGGCCTTGGCTAACTAGCTCCTTTCCAAATAATTCTCCACTCCCACTGGCAATAGCGTTTTGAACAAACACCTTGAAAAATCTGCAGCTGAAATAGATGTGTTGTTTGCTACCCCAGCACTCCTGTGTTCAGAGCATCATCCTGCAGGAAGGGAGCCTGAACCTCTGCCTAAAGTTGGCACCTATTTGCCATGAGAATAAAGAGGTTTTTTACATCCTACTCTGGCCGTAAAACATCTACAGCCCACTCTACCAATTCCTGCCCCACTCCTATTCCAGGAAACAGAGACTGTTGCTCTTAATCAATAAGCTGGTTTCCAGGTTTCACTTATGCACCCTTGGAGCTGCATGGACTGAGTAAGTGAGTCATGAGAGCATGCCAGGATGGACAGAAAGGACAATGGGTCTCCAGAGAAGGCAGGCAGAGGAAGGAAGTGATGTGTGTGCATTAGGAAAACTGTTCATTTTGGGAACACACATCAGCAGCAGTGTACAGAGCAGTACACAAGCCAGAGCATGGGGAGTTTGAACTGGGCCAGGGAGCCCTCTGAAAATGGAGACATAAGTATTTGCTATGATTTCCATAGCTGCACATGTGGCTGTGCTGGAGACACACCACGAGAGGGAGACGGACACCGGAGCAGAGAGTGCTCTGCTCCAGCCATCCCCACAGCCACTTGCTAAACCCCATCCCACTGTCACACAGAGGAATGTCAAATAGCAGCTTTCTCTAGAGACTTTTTGCAGGCCAAAATGCAAGGATAGAAGCTGCCCACACCATAGAAACCTAAAAGTATTTCCTTCAGCAAACAAGGACAAGGTTGTGACAGACCCCACGGTGCTCTGTGCTGAAACAGATTTTTCCACTCAGCATTTGCTCATAAAAACAAAATGATGAAAAGCAACGTGGCCACCGATTTTGATGGGGACAGACTTGTTCTTCCAGGCACCCTGCTTGTGGGACAGGTCAGTTCTTTCCTGGCCAGAGAAGATGTTTCCTTAGCCAGCACATGGGCTGAGCATCGCTCTCCCTCAATACACCCCATGGTTATCTCCCACTCCTGCCATACCTCCATTACCACTGCCACCTCTCCACACACCTCCAGAGGAACCACAGACAGCGAAAAATTCTAGAAGTGAAATGGTGGGTTGGGTCCTAGTCAGTCTTACAGAAAGAGACTACACTAGACAGGCTTCAAAGGTTTCTTGTCTTACCAGAGCAATTTTGGAAAATCACCTGGTTCTGACACTCTCTCCCATAACATCTTCATGGACAAGTTAATGGAGTATGAGCTGGATAAGTGGATAGAGAGTTGGACTGAAAGCTGGCTGAATGGTTGGGCTCAAAGGGTTATAATCAGTAGCACAAATTACAGATAGAGGCCAGTCATTAGTGCTGTAATCCAGGGTTAATAAGTTTAACACCTTAACTACCAGGGTGTTGGAGCAGAGTGCACCCTTGTCAAATTTGGGGAAGGCATAACACTGGGAGTAGTGTTGGGTACACCACAAGGTTGTGTTGCCATCCAGAGGGTCCTCAGCAAGCTGGAAATATGGGCTGACAAGGAGCTCATGAAGTTTGGGGAAAGAGAAGTGCAAAGTTCTAAATCTGAGGAGGAACAATTCCATGCACCGGTACATGACTGAGGATGTCCAGCTGGAAGTGATCATGGCAGAAAAGGCCCTGGAGGTCCAGGTGGTCACCAAGGTGGCCACAGTCCAGCAATGTGTCTTTGCAGCAAGGGAGCCAACATCTTCCTGGGCTGCACTAGGAGAAACATCAGCATACCAAGGGAGGTGATCCTTCCCTTTTACTCAGCACTGGTGACACACATCTGGTGTGTAGTGTCCACTTTGGAGCTCCTCAGCACAGGGCAGGGTCATACCAAGCACATCCAGCAAAGGGCCACCAAGATGGGACGACAAGGAGCCCACAAACATTGTCCACATATCACATTTCCACAGCCTAACCCAGCAAAGGTAGACAAGGGCCTGAGTTTTAGCAATCTGCAGAGCTCCATGCAAGGATTTGCTAAAGCACTTGTTGGAGTCCAAGAGCTGATGTAGCTCCCAGCACAGACCTAATCCCTGCAGTACAACCTGAGCCGAGGAGCACAGCCAAGACCAGTAGGAAAAGGTAATCTGCTACCAAGTGGCTTTCAATGTACCTCTTGAAGGCCACCGAGCCTTGAGAGAGGCCTGAAGCCAAAGCGTGTGAAGCTGGTTTAGGGCCCTTAGAGTCTTTCCTGGCACAGCTGCCCTGTTCAGGCACTGTACCCAGCTAATGCAACCAGACAGCTCCTGCCTGGCGAGCTAAACCAGTCAGGGATCATTCAGGCATTCTTCAGGTGCTCTGTCTGGTTGAGATCCAACCACCAACCCCTGTTCTGATCATGTCGAGTGTTGGGCTTGGTCCAAGGTGTGTTCTCAGAGCCACCTTCCCACAGAGCACAGCGTGCAGAAGAAACACATCAACCAGCTTTGCCAGCAGAGAGCTGGTGAGGTAAGTCACAGGTTCAGATGTCCTAAACCACACAGAACTTTGCTGTCAGACACCAACACCAGCTGCCTTGTCCTCAGCACCAAGTGGTCTTCACGATGATGTCTAAAATCAAGAGGCAACTCACTGCTCACCTGTAAGTGTTACCTGAAAGATCAGCTTGCACATCATTCATTAATTACATGGTCACCCAAAGCTGGTGACCCACTCCCAGGCAGGTGACACCTGACAGCTACATAACAGGTACTTGGCACATCTTGATCCTTTGGGCAAAGAATTGCCACTGCTGGTTTGGCCTTTCATCTTTGAATCCCAAAGTCCAAATGGCAGTAGATACCTACATCCTTTAGTGCCCAGCACTGTAGGTTAGTGATGAGCACCTGCTGGCATGGATTGAGTTATAAATGGGAGGTTTTATGTCAGTGCCACCTTTCTACATTCATCATATAGGGAATCAGTCCTCGGGCAACCAGGAGTGCTTTTCCTGACTAAGACACACAGCCTCAGGCAGGCATTCCTGCACCTGACTCCAGCACTCAAGATGGGATCTCGTCTGGACCTTCTCAGAAGGTAAATTTCTGGAAATTTAGGGATTCCCTGAGGCAGTTAGTACATTAATAAAACCCTCCAACAGCTGGCTGAACCTGGGATCCAATGAGCCCATCACATGGCAGTGGAGATCTCCACTGCTCTGCCTCTATCTCACAGGGCAGGTTGATGCCAGGGACCTCATTCCCACGCAGGAATCAGCAGACTGTGATCCTGTTACTTATTAACCAGCTCTGATAATCTGAACAATGCATCGCTCCAAGATATCCATCACTGACCTGCCAGCCAGTGGCTTTTCTGTGTGTCACTGCAGCCTGTCAAATACCTCATTAAGGCTCCAGAATCAGACAGAGCAGTCCTAAATCTGGTTCCTTTGTACAAGAACATGTGGTGACAGGACAAGGCTCTGGCACAGGTTGCCCAGAGAAGCCGTGGCTGCCCCATCCCGGGAAGTGTCCAGGGCCAGGCTGGACAGGGTTTGGAGCAACCTGGTCTAGTGAAAAGTTGTCTGGAGCAACCTGGTCTAGTGAAAAGTTGTCTGAAGCAACCTGGTCTAGTGGAAGGTTGCACACTCCCCCCTCCATGGTAGGGGAGTTGTAACAGGATGAGCTTTAAGGCCCCTTCCAATCCAAATCATTCTATGATTCTGTGACTCCCTGAAGGAAAGTACCACCACGTAGCTCTGCAGATGGAGGCAGCACAGCAACAAGTCCTGCCAGTCCCCTGTGATGCACTCATTGACAAAGAGTAGAAAAGAATTATTGTTTTGAATTTGTTTTGAAACAAAGTTATTGTTTCAAATAACTTGAAGCCAGGCCTGAGCATCCCTGAAACAGGAGATATGTGAGGCCTAAAACTCAATCCAAACAGTCTCCCTGTGAGGGTCTCCCATCCAAATCACCCAGTGAATTTCCCTTCTTTTGAGATGCAAGGATTCATTTTACCAGCGAGAGAGCAAAGGCAGCCCAAGGAAAAATTAATAGTAAAGGGGAAAAATTTTACTGCACTGGAGTGATGCAGCTTCCCCTGCAAAATTTCATGTAATGTGTACTGCTGGGTGCACAGCCAGGGGATGACAGTGTCTGGCTCACTCACAAGGGTTAGTGCTTGTCTGATCAGAGGAAGCCTTGCTCATGCAGCAGTGCTGACAACTTATGTCAGATGCCCCCCTCTTAGGGGAGAAAAAAGTCCATTTGGTTGTTAAAAACATCTCCATCAAAAGAGATGGACTCCAGGGATGGTCATGGTGAGAAAAATATCATGTGGATGCTGAGGCTGTTTCCACGGAGCTGGAGGGAACAAAGTCACAAAGCGAGATGGGTTCTGGTTCAACAATAAACCAGTCTCTCTTGCACCCCGGTGAATTTGCAGGGTTGCCTCTCTTAACTCATCACTGTAAAAGAGTCCTAAAGTGAATTATGCCATGGCTTAAATTAGCCTAACAGGTTTCTTAAGTTCAGTAGCTTCTTCTCTGCCCATTCTCCTATAACTCACTCTCTCAATACTTCCCTCTCCAGCCTCTTCTCTGCCTTTCACAACACTTCCACAGCCTTATAAACCTCTTCAATATGCCACACTTCTGATATTCCAGATTCCTCTAGTGAGCAAGGGAGGGTAGGTTAAAAAAAAATTGATTTTCTCATATAGTTAATTAAAAAAAATTAAACAATGGAAGGTCACCAGGTCTTTTACTGCACTGTGTTAACAGAATTGTGCTTCTGAAAACTACCCAAAAATAGGAAAACTTTGACAGGTTGCTGAACACAAAATGTGCTGTGAGGCACATTTCCAGGTCAGAGTTTTGAGAGGGAAGGATGCTGAGTTGTGTTGGATAAGGAGAATAATGCTCAGGTTCACTGATAGTCCAGTTTAAAGCCTTCAGTCCTTCAGGTAGAGAGGAGAAAGAACTGAGCTAAAGGAGAATTAACAACAAAAAAAAAAAATACAAAGCAAAAAAAAAAAAAGCAATGGGGAAGAGGCTGTTGGCAAGAGACCCAGGACAGAGCAAGAAGAAAGGTGGAGAATTCAAAGGGGAACCTTCTTAACATTTGCTTGGAGCTCACCAAATGGGAGGAGAAACAAACTAATTAGTAATGTCAGGACAGGAGCCATGCTAGCCTATATAAGCTGGTGAGACATTTTCTTTTTCCCTACTTTCCTTCTTTCCTATTCAGCAAAGCAACAGCTACCCCTGAGTTCATCAGAGAGGTAAGAGCACTCTGTTCATTCCTTTTAATGCACAGCAGTAAACATGCACCCTGTTACTGACTTACCTGGGTCCTTCCTCTCCCTCAAAACACCTGACAAACAGCATTTGATCAGTCCTGCTGAAGGAGAACTGCTAAGGCTCAGAAGGAGCAGAGACGTTAGGGAATGTCACAAGAATATCAATTATTGAGAAGCTTCTAGCAGGGTGAGGATTTATTAGTACTGCTTAGCCCAGCTGGATGAACCTTTGAGGAAAAAGAGAAAAGGGAAGAAAAATAAAATAACTGGAACTCTTTAACATCTTTTACTGCCTTTCTGTTCTGCAAAATGAAAAATGCCCAGATAGTAATTATACACAACGTGATGGTGTCTCTGCATTCCTCTGTCCCCGAGAGACAGATCCCTGAAAACTGAATTGCGGATGGGCTTAATGAATATTTGAATCTGAAGGACAAGCTTTCTTTGAACTAATACTTTGAAATATACCTTCTACGGGAAAACCTGAAGGTATTTTTCTTCCACAGTGAGGGTCAAGTGCATTACAGTCTCTCTGTTTGGAGGAGTGTGCTTGTGCATGCTCGTGCTCCTGTGCATGACACAACACTAATCCAGCTTTACTGGAAACAGTACACAGCCTGTGCTGGAACTAGAGTTGCTGAGAATATGGCCCTTTCCTCCTATTGTACTT
Organism: Chiroxiphia lanceolata; assembly: GCF_009829145.1. Taxonomy (NCBI): domain Eukaryota; kingdom Metazoa; phylum Chordata; class Aves; order Passeriformes; family Pipridae; genus Chiroxiphia; species Chiroxiphia lanceolata. Next base: position 2,777,206 of record NC_045671.1, on the reverse strand, counting down.
GGATGCAGGAATTCCTCTAAAAACAGGCTGCACACAGAGCTGGCTGCCCGCAGACTTCACAGCAACAATTCAGAGAATGCGAGAGATACAATGGCCGCAATTGTGCGGTAGCAGGTCCTTGGACAAACAAATACCACACAGCAATTTAAACCCTCTCGATTTACAGAGAAACACGAATTTTGGCAGGGAAAGAGGAAAATTCCAGAAAGAAGAGAAAGTACTAGGTAACCTTTGCCGCATTTGCAGAGGAAAAAAAAAAAAAAAAAAGCCCAGCACCAGCTTGGAAGTGCCTGGGAGTGTTAATCAGCCAAATTAAAGACTCTGTTCCTTTCTCAGCTGCAAGCACCACACCGCTCTTACCATGCATGACACATAACGGGTGTGTGACCGGGTTTGTCTCCACTTCAGCAGGTGAATAAAGGTATTTGCAGGCCCTGACGCCGCAGGAGTGCAGCTCCAGCGCGGAGCCTGCTCGGCGGCAGCTTTAACGAGGCATTACTGGGATGCCGTGGCTATGGCATGGCATGGAGGAAGTGTACACAAGTGGAAGGAAAATTGATTTAGGGAGACACAAAGTTGCATAACATCAGTACTTTGGCTGCAGGACATTTATTAACTCTGAAAAGATGGTTAAAAAAAACCCCAATAGATTAGCGACTCGGCCCTGTGATGATTTCATAAAGGGGAACATCTGCATAAAAGGGAAACATCTTTCTTTTTGTCTTCTGTTTTGTTTCATGGGAAGCTCTCTCTTTCCATGGAAAAAAATAGTTTTAAATAGTTCCTCTGCACTCACAGCAGAGCACAAATCAGTCCTTGCACCACTAGGATGAAAATTACATTCAGACTGGCTCTGCCTGGGTCCTACTGCTGCTCCTGTATCTCACCAGTTACATACCAGTATTGGGAGCCCTCACTGCACGGCTGCAGGGCTCATGTAAGATGAGGCAGTGTGCTTCGAACTGTCTGAGGACAGGACTTGGTCTTCAGTTAAGAATCTGACAACACTTTCCCAAACTAATAGAAATCAGGAATAATAATAAAAAAATTTAGCAAACTCACCTCCCTGCAGAAGCCAAGCAGTTTGTTCCCAGCTTCTCTGGGATCCTTTTGTAATTATTTCTATTTCCTTCCTTTGTGCACTAAGAAAAAAAAAAGGCACTTTGAGTGAAAACCACATGTTATCATAACTTCAATGGCAGGTCTTCAAAAGACCTGCTGCAGACTGGCCTTCATGCAATCCCCATCAGAACATGCACACTTGAGTTTGAACTAATATTCAGGCATTACTGTCTTAAAATTCTCTGAACATCTCCATAATTCTGAGAGAAGACACCTTTTGTAGTCTCTCCTTTCTCAAATACCTGCTATCACCTATTCCCTAGAACAAGGTAAAGTGTTAACAAATCATTAATCTGAGCTTACATGGCAGGTGCTGCTTTGTAAAGTGTCAAAAATTATTAAAAATGCATGAAAAATTCTATGCTGGTGCCAGTTTCAAAGTGGTTCACCACATCTTTATATTTTCTTTGGACAACTAAGTAGAAATAGTGCAAGTCCTCCATGGTCTGTGTTTCTGAACAGATGGGACAAGCCTCAAGGTGGTGGTGGCAGCCAAACACCCTCACACAGGAGGCAGCCCCCAGGCAGCACCTGGAGTGTGATTCAGAGAGGCCAGAAAGCCAATGGGGCTGGATCTGGGTCTTTACAGTTCCATGAAGACCCCATCAGAAAACAGAGGTCCTCCTGGCCTACCCATTACCCACCAGGCCGCTCTGCTGCTGTGGAAATTGTTCCATAATGATTTTATTCTCCCTTAGCATATATATAATCATAGAATCAGACAATGTTGAGGGGTTGGAATGGACCTTAAAGATCACGTAGTCTCAACCCACCTTACCATGGGTAGGGACACCTTCTATAATCACAGAATGGTTTGGGTTGGAAGGGGCCTTAAAGATCATGTCATTCTACCCTCTGCCATGGGCAGGGACACCTTCCACTAGATCATATTGGTCCAAGCCCTGTCCAACCTGGTTTTAGACATTTCCAGGGCTGGGGCAGCCACAGCTTCTCTGGGCAACTTGTGCCAGGGCCTCACCACCCTTTCAGGGAAGAATTTCTTCCCTATATCCCATCTAACCCTACCCTCTGTCAGTGGGAAGCCATTCACACTTGTCCTGTCACTACATGCACTACTGAACAGATAGGAAAGGTGAAACCTGATCCCTCTTCGTAGACATTCAACCTTTGATAGACTGGGACTGTCCGGGGGCTGGACTAGATAACCATTAAAGGTCCCTTTCAACCCAAAGTACTCTATGATTCTGTGACATAATGAACATGAGTTTGACCAGCACTGCTGGCCAGAAGGTAACTGTGATCACCCCACAGTCCCTGAGACTTTGGATATTCCAGAAGGACAGATGTGCAGGGTACTGACACAGCCTCCATCGGGGATGAAGTTTGAAACAGCTTAGTGGAAGTGACTCACCGGGTCACCTGGTGTTTTTGCCATGCCAAGTGCGTTTAGCTGACTTCATTCCTGCCCATGGGAACCCAGAGCAAAGGAGTTCTGCTGGCTCAGTCTTGCAGTATGCACTTAACTGCCTTTATATGGCAAAGCAATACATCAGTTTTTGACAAATTAGAGCCCTCAACTTGATCCATTTTTTTTTTCTCCACTGTGCAAGTGGGTCAGTGACACCACTACTTCTTCACATGCACATTGCACCCCACACTGAAGCACCCTGCTCCAGATCTCACTCAGCATGCAGGGAAACACCTTGGGCATGGGACACACAGCATCATTCTGCAGTGCAACAGCACTTGACTTTGCAGGTTAGCAACTGGGAAAGCCTAACTAAAGAGGAAGATTCTTTAAATGGAAAATGTAAATGCACTTTCACCAAATGAGGAGCATTTATCTTGGCTGGAAATTTTGATTTAACTGAAAGTGCATCCAATTCACTTATTCCATTATTTCAGAATAAAAAATGAAAAAAGAGAAGGTTAATGAATCAAGGTAATGAATTATAAGCGAGTCAGGAAAAAGCCTTCCAGCACCAAGACACCATCCCTAGAAACACTTTTTTCTCCTTTTCTTCCTTAACCTTTTTATTTAAGGTCCTTGCCTTTGTGTCCTCCACAAAGTCAAATTCAACACTCTTCTGCATACCAGTCCTGTAATCAGCCTCTCATATGGAACCTGTCCTTATATTAGTTGGGCTCTTCTGGAAAGCACGAAATGTCTGTTTCCTATTTGTGCAGATATTTACTACGTCCTGAAGGGTGACCACCAGTCCTCCTGTAGCACACAGTAAGAAACTGGCCAGGATGTGGATTAACAACCCATTCCCCTACACAGACTCGGAGCTGCTTAACCACAAGTCTGGGTCTGGAAGTGTAATGCCCAGGGGTGAGGCTGCTTAAGCTTAGTTGCCCAGCACCTGTGTTTCTGAAGTTTGGATTCTCTACCTGAGCTACTAGGAAGGCTTTTACTGAAGTTTCAAGTGAGTCAAGGACTAACTCAATATTTATGTGTTTCTATCATCCTATTTAGACTATCAACCCCCTCCCTAAATTCATTGCTTTTTGCACAAGCCAGTACTCACCAGTGAGACCTGAAGCAGGTCTAGTTCTGTATTCACTCAACAGCACACCTTGTCTTGTGTTTTCTTTGCCTTGGTAATTACCAAGAATTAGTCCTACTCTTCAGGAAACAGAGTATGCTCCAGGGAAAGGTTTGGCTGTTCTTAATTTGCTGGCTTCATATTGAGAATTGGCCCTTAGACAAATAACAATTTGGCTATAGGACACTGTTCTTAAAATCCAGTGTTTACAATTAGGTATAAATCTCTGATCCAGAGACTTACAGCCTGAATAAGCCTGTCTAGAGCTGTATGAGGTGCCAAAGGGTTTTCCAACAGTTCCTTATCCAAAAAAACTGTGTCCCATAGGGGACCCCATCTCTGCCAGCCCTGTGTGGATACCCGAAACACCTTATTTAGGCCTAATCTTTTTTTGACCTATAACAGTCCCCTACCTTATTTAAATCTTCTTATAGTACCTGCTAAATTTAATAGGTGTCTTTTCATTAGTCCCTTAGGGCTTCTTACTGCAGCTTCCAACATGTGGTCCCCTATCTTGTCTTGGCAGAAAACAAAGCAACATGACTGAGGTAGAGTTGAAATCAAGCACTGTGAATTGGGCCTTCAGGCTCTTGAATCAGTGCTGGGTATTTCTAAAGATGGGCAGCTGAAAGTGTAGTTCTTTTGAGAAAAGAAATGCATGTGAGTAATGAAATAAGGCACCATGAACATCCCTCAGGCTAAGCCTGTGCTCATGAGGAAGGCTGAACTGATCCCAGAGACATATAAACTCAGCTTTAGGTGCCTGTTATTGACGGCTGATGGACAAATTGAAACTGGAAATACAAATTACGCAGCAGAGGAAACTTAATAATTAAAACACCTTCTTATATGGGTTGGATAGCTCTATCAAGCTGAATCTTGAGGCAGACTTCAACCTCTGTGAAGCCAGTGTCCCCTAATGCTGTCTTGCTCTTTTTGAAATGACCCTTTAAATCAAGAGCTGCTTGATTTCTAGAACACCTGGTATAGCTGAGAAGGGTTTCAAAATCGGGTAAAACACCAGGACAAAAGGTTCGGTCATTCCTTGTGGTGTTCAAATATATGACTGCCTGGAATTCTGGAAGGACAGAGCATAAGTCCATGGAGACACGAGAATCAGGTATGTTCAGAATAAGGATTTTCCTCTTTCTGGCTCCTAAATAGCACAAAGTGAGCAATAATATGTGGTAGAGAGAATAAACAGGAACTAGTGAGAGGCATTACAACAAACTGTTTTGTTTTCTTTTTACCTTAGATTTTACCAAAGGGCCAGAACAATAACATGGAAAACATTGTTGATGTCAAGATAGACACCAAGGGGGAAAGAAAGCCAATGAAGCAGAATCCACTGAGCAAAGGTGGAAAGAGAGTCTGCAAAGCTGTTGGGTACATCACTGGAGACATGAAGGAATTTGGAGCCTGGCTAAAAGGTAAAGATCCTTCATCATGAGTAATTAGGGGATTCCAAATAAAAAGTACATCAAAGGAGTAATAACTAACTTCTCAGAGTAGTACAGAAACTACTTCTAGCCTGATTTATATCTGTTTTGTAGATGGAAAAAAATCAGCTTTGTGCAGAGATTCACATACTGCTTAAATCTTGAGGATGTCTGAGATGACATTTACCTCCCAACAAGCCATGTACAAACGGAATTTAGTCCCACAGAACATAGCCCCAGATGGTTATTCTGTGCTCTGCCATTCTTCATAACACTCCATGTCCTTTCAGCTGAGCAGTTTCTGTCAAGCCTATTGCCACTGTGAAGTTAAATTACACATAGTTAGGTGCGTTTGGTCCCCACAATAAATCAGCAGTGGGATATTCATACAATTTGCCATCTGAGCCACAGACATCATAAATTAGCTGGTTCATATGAATCCGGTCCAGGGTACTTTATAACACGGGGTTCTGGCAACCATGCTGTTCATCTCAGTTTTCCAGCTGTAAGGCTGCAGTATAGACCATAATAAATCCCAGTCAGGTTTTGCAGTCTTGTTGATTCATTGCTTCAGTCGTGCTGCCAAGTCCCACCGCCAGAACTCTTCCTGAGTTTCAAGAATACATCCCGGAATCAGCACCATCTGTGTACCTTAGGGGGCTTGTTTTATTATTTAATTTGATGTCTTCCAGATAAACCTCTCATGATCCAGTTTATTGACTGGGTGCTGCGTGGGATATCCCAGGTGATGTTTGTCAACAATCCCCTCAGTGGGCTGATTGTCCTTGCTGCCTTTGTGCTGCAGAGCCCTTGGTGGGCACTCACAGCGTGTTTGGGAACAGTTGTCTCAACTTTAACAGCACTTTTTCTGGGGCAGGACAGGTAAGTCCGTCCTTTTCCCCCTCAAAAGCAAGTGGTCACTTCAGTGCTGACTTACGTGTTAAACACATTACATGGATGAGAAGCCTGAACTTAGTGGAAGGTGTCCCTGTCCCTGGCAGGGGGCTGGAACTGTATGATCTTTAAGGTTCCTTCCAACCCAAACCTGCTATGATTACATGATCCAGCCTTCACTGGCCATGTACCTGGTCAAGCAGGACCAGACAGATCTTCCCACCTGTTACAAAGGGAAAGTGGACATACCTACTGAAGTGGCTGAGGGCACCTGGGACTCAAATGTGCGAAACTGAATGTCAGTGGATGAGTCTGGGCAGGTCTTCACCACACAGAGTCACAACTGCTTGGGGAGGGAGGGGGTGATGCAAGCAAAGCCTTCTCAGGTGAGAATATTTCAAGGTTAGTTTTTCCCTTCCCACAGGTCAGCCATAGCAGCCGGCCTGTATGGATACAATGGGATCCTGGTGGGATCACTTGTGGCCGTCTTCTCTGCTAAGGGAGACTACTACTGGTGGCTCCTGCTGCCCATTTCACTGCTGTCCATGACTTGGTAAGTTAGACGGCCCCTCTCCTTCTTTTTCCAACCCATGAGTCTCCACACTGAGACTGAGCTGTTGTATTTCTATGCAGAGCCCAATGAAAGGAAATATGACTAACATACTGCTAAATCCGCGCCATTATTTGCACTTTTGAACTCAAATGTAATCCAGAAACAAATAAAAATACCAACATAATCACAAATAAGCCCAGTGGGGAGAAGGAAATCGATGGCTGATCACACGTAATTCAATACCCTAAATGGGAGTCATATTGCTGTGATGAGTCAATTCATTTTTGTTTCAAGAGGAACATTATTTTCGCCATTCCCCATTGTCATCAACCACAAGTGTTCCATCTATTTAAGCCACCAAATAAAAATGTCATGAAAATTTACTTCTCAAGGCACAGAAGCTGTTCAGTGGTCCCAAGGCATGATGGTTGACGCTAATCAAAACAAACAACTAATAATACTTCACTCAAATATATGACAAAATAATCCGCTAGGTAATGCGACAGCAAAAAATTTTGAAAGCTGGCCTTTGACCCCAAAATGTCTAGTTGCAGATTGCTAAAACCACACATATAATTCGTCTGCCTGAAGTTCATGTAGTCTTATAGTCACTTTGATGTCAGCTTTTACTTCTGATCCACAAGCTTGAGCAAGGGCACACAGACACATTCACAGTTCACTCAGACCTGGCAAAGGTGTCCTGTATTCAGTCCAGTTCAAGTGCTGGAAAGAAAAAAGGTGAACACTGAGATTGAACTGGGGAATACCTCTATTAAATCACTGGATCCTGTCTCCTTCATGCTCACCAAATTCACCATATATATTGTATAACATGACAGGAATCTAGACATTTATAACTGCCTTGGAAAGGGCAGGATATTTATGCAGTGACCCTGTCATGTGTCTGATTTGATCAGAAAGATTGAGGAATTAAATAGCTTTTAAAAAAATAGACTGAACTTGCTGCAGTGGGGTTTATGGTTGGATTTGGCTGTGGTGGTTTTTTTGCCTAGCTGACCAGCTTCTAGTGAGACCATTTTTTTCTTCTTTCAGCCCCATTTTCACCAGTGCTTTAGCTTCAATCTTCTGTAAGTGGGACCTGCCTGTTCTCACCTTGCCTTTCAACTTGGCCTTGACCCTCTATCTGGCTGCATCAGGACCACACAACCTCTTCTTCCCTACAACTGTCATTCAGCCTGCAACAGCAACACCAAACATCACCTGGACAGATGCTGAAATCACAATGGTAGGTTGTCTTAAAGATAACAGTCTTCTTCACTTACAAATAAAAACACTACAGAAATGTATTATATTCCTTTATAGGATCCCAGAATGGTTTGGGTTGGAAGGGACCTTAAACACCATCTTGTTCCACCCTCCTTCCACAGGCAGAGACACCTTCCACTAGACCAGCTTGCTCCAAGTCCCATCCAACCTGGCCTTGGACACTTCCAGGGCTGAGGCAGCCACAGCTTCCGTGGGTAACCTGGCTAGGGCCTCACCACCCTCACAGACAACAATTCCTTCCCAATATCCCATCTAACCCTGCCCTCTGGCAGTGGGAAGACAGTCACTCTTGTCCTGTCCCTGCATCCCTTGTCCCAAGTCCCTCTCCAGCTCTCCTGGAGCCCCTTTAGGCACTGGAAGGGGCTCTCAGGTCTCCCTGGAGCCTTCTCTTCTCCAGGTGAACACCCCCAGCTCTCCCAGGAGCAGAGGGGCTCCAGCCCTTGCAGCATCTTTATCACTCTGGACTCATCCCAACAGGTCCACCTCCCTTGTTACTGTAGTACAGCCTGGCAATACAAAATTTGGTTCATAAGATGGCTTGTTATCCAAGACGTAAATGTTTACTCTAGGAATGAACATTTTGATAGCTGAAAAACACAAATCTTGTTGGTATCTTCCATTTGCAGTTGGATCTGAATCTTCAAAGAGTCTCTAGAATCTAATTCCCCTTTTCAGTGGTAACTGATCACCTCCCCATAGCTAAGGTTGTGCTGAGACTTCCAGTTAACTCACAGGGTAATTTGGGTTTTTCACACAGAGTGCTTATAAAATTGCATTTTCCTAATTAGACATGAGCAAGCAGATATTACTATGGTAGAATAGTTACAAATGGGTGCAGGCACACATTCATATATTTTTAATTTACATTCAAGTCAGAACTTCCCAAAGAAACATTTTATAGTATAACACTATAAACCATATAGATACAAGAGTAACTGCTTTCCCCCAAGGCTCAGCAGACTATTTTGAGGGATTCCCAGGGAGTGATTAAGAAAAGGGAAGTTAATTGATATTAAATATCAACCCAAAAGTGACATTTCAGAACACTTACCATGGTGCATAATTTTATGGGGATCATAAACAGAAAAGTGCCTCAAAACCATCTTTAGGCTGTGACCAAGTTTGTGGGTCTCTGTCCCACCAACTCAGCAACTCCATTCACATTCCTCGTGAATCCCAAGAGAGTTTCAGGTATATAACTAAATTGAGAATAAAGCCTTTCCTGAGTTAAAGTCTGATAATTCTGACCAAGCCATTATTGGCCGTATCACCCTTGGATCTGCCCAGTCAGAGGGGAATGTCCTCTCAAAGGCATCATCTACCTGAGCACTTCCATGCCCTGGGCTCCCTGTCATGGTTCATATGGGTATGAAAAATGGCCAAGTCAGCAGCAGGTGCAAATACGATGAGTAAAGCCTTTCACAAAATATTTATGTTTGATATTATACCAAAAACCTGGCAGAGGAGCTCATGGCTAGGGAACAAGTCATGACTCATTTCCATTGAAGGGGCAACCCTGTGGAAATGCCCTGCTGTCTCCCGAGAGGCATCCAAATGCTCCACTTAGGAAGACAGACTGCATCCAGCAAATGCCAAACATAAAACTGGCCAAGAAAAATATGTTAAAAACCAAAAAGTTAGAACGCTGATAACAAATAACAAATTGTCTTGGTTTTTTGTTTTGTTTTGGGGTTTTTTTGTTGATTTTGTGGGGTTTTTTTAAATTCTTACAGCTCCTGCAATCCATTCCAGTCAGTGTGGGTCAGGTTTATGGTTGTGACAATCCCTGGACTGGGGGAATCTTCCTGGTGGCTTTATTTATCTCTTCCCCACTCATTTGTCTGCATGCAGTGATTGGCTCAGCAGTGGGGATGCTGGCAGGTAAGGATTTGAATTGTGTCACAGATTTGTATAAAAGCATGGAGAACAAAAGAGGAACTGCAATAAGCAGAGCACTTACAGTCACAAGTTTTTCTTCCATTGGAGAACAACTGCTTGAAAACAAAACACGCATAGATTTCTGCTTTAAGAATTCTTTTGATTGACTTCCCCATTCTCTTACCTTGTTTTATGATGGTGAAAATCTTCAGAAGTGTGTGTTGGGCTGAGATGAACTTTTATCATGAAATACTTAAGTTCTGGATATGTTCTGGTGGGTTTAGGAGTAGACCAATAAAAGTCATAGCCATCAGTGTGGATGTGTGGGCCCCAGGGGTGCATTTAAGGCTCACACATGGGCTCATATGTCCGCTGTTGAAATCACATCACCAAATTCAGCTCAGGGAAATTCTGCCATGAATTCATCAGATTAAAGTGGCTTTGGCGTTAGACTGGAACAACAAGACCACAAATAGGAACTCCACGCACATATGCTGGCTAGAACCCTTGAAGAGCTGGATTCCTGCCATTCCTCCGCTGCTTTCACCTCTTTGGCCAAGGAATGACAACATCTTCGGCTTATTTTTTTCCAGGGCTGAGCTTGGCAACACCGTTTAGCCAGATCTACTCCGGGCTGTGGGGCTACAACAGCTCCCTCTCCTGCATTGCCATCGGGGGCATGTTCTACGCCCTCACCTGGCAGACACATCTGCTGGCGATTGCCTGCGGTAAGTACCCGATGTGTCCTCACCTCAGCCACTCTTCCTTTTGAAGTGACTCAAGAGGTATTTGTAGCAGAGGTGGATGGAGCCAGATGGGCACCTCCAGGCAGGCAGATGGACTTAGGTGAGACTGACAAATGATGGAGCCGGGTGTTGGAGCCGTGGCTTTAAACCTGACCCGACAGAATAAAAGCTGTCCTTTTATTTTCAGCATAGAGCTGTGTTTAAAAACAAGAGATGTGATCAGTGGACACTGATTAACCAAGGCCCTTGAAATTGGGCGATTCGTTTTGAGACGTTAATTGTATTTGTTCTTCCGTTGCTGGTTGAATCATGGTGGGTTTTCCAATCACAGATGCCAGCTCAGGTTCCTTCTTTGAAGAAGGACATACCTAAACTTTGAGAAAAGTGGAGCTCGAGATCAGTCCACAGCTGTAGTTAGACAGTACACATTCCCCATTCTATTGAAATGGATACCAAAGGCATGAGCTAGGTAACACGGCATGATTGAAGAATTATTTATAAGGCAATTCCATATGAAATTTCAATATCAGAGTGAGCTGGGAGTGAAACTGTTGTTCATTCAGTGCTCATATAAAAAATATTTAGCTTTGTATCTCATTGACCCACCTTCAAGCCCCAGAGGCAGGACAGATGAGGGTGGAGGGGTTATTTTCCTGTTTAACCCCATCCATCAAGCTACATACTTTCCATGTCAGTGCGTTTTTCAAAAGCCTCTGATTTCATAGCACATTTCTCATCACTCCAGTTATTTTGTTTGTTTGTTTGTTTGTTTGTTTCACCCTTTCCATAGGCTCCAGGTTGGAGGGGACACAGTGCTAAAGAAAGAGCTGTTGAGGCAGGGTCATGATCACTGGTTGAGCTACCGAAGGCAGGGTGAGAGATGTTTGTCCTTGCTGTCCTACTCTATGAGCAACTGAACTCACCAGGAACTACCTTTCTTTTTCACAGCACTCTTCAGTGCCTACCTGGGAGCAGCAGTGACCAGCATGTTGTCTGTGGTAAGTAGTGTATCAGTTAAGGTCTGGTTTCTAACAAGAGATCTGAGCACTGATCTGTATTTTTTCCTGGCTTGTCAGGCAAAACACCAAGATGAGGAGAGGAATTCAGCCAAAGGCAGACATGGTCCAGAAGAGAGGTTATTATCTGCCCAGGGGGGTGGTGTGATTACCATTGGAATAGGTCACTTAGAATCATCACTTATCACTTTTCTTCCTCAGAGTTTGAATGAACTTTCACAGCTCAGCTCTCAACACTTATGAGATCACAGAATCACAGAATGGTTTGGGTTGGAAGGGATCCTAAAGATCGTCTCATTCCACCCCCTGCCGTGGGAAGGACACCTTCCACTATTCCACGTTGCTCCAGGTCCTGTCCAACCTGGCCTTGGACACTTCCAGGGATGGGGCAGCCACAGCTTCTCTGGGCAACCTGTGCCAGGGCCTCACCACTCTCAACTCTCACAGGGAAGAATTCCTTCCCAATATCCCATCTAACCCCGCCCTCTGTCATTGTCGTTGTGAAACCATGCCCCTTGTCCTGTCACTGCAGTCCCTCTCCAGCTCTCTTGGAGCCCCTGAAGGCACTGGCAGGCTGCTATAAGGTCTCCTCTCTTTCAGATATTTACATTTCTATACTTTGTGCCTGATAACGATTGAGAAAGGGCACTCCACATGTGCAAATAAATACTACATTTGGGTTTAATTCCCTTTCTCAATTGCCAAAGGACAATCAGTACAACAGCCCAGGGAAAAGCTGAATGCTTCTGGTGTCCATTCCTGCCTCATCTCCACCCACTCCTGCCTCATGTCCCTCCAAGACCAGGGTAGATACACAAAGAGAAGGCAGCCCTCTCACCAGAGCTGATAGATATTGCAGGCTAATGCACAGTGTCAAGATCTCATAAAGAAACCCTGTCTCCCTAGGGAAAGGCTCAATGCAGAACCAGGTCTAGACTTCCTTGAGAAACCTTATTCCAAAGTGCCTGGTCTGGATTTTATTCAAATAAAAGAAAGACGCACAGTGAATAGGTGGTTTGCTATTTTTCTTTGCAGTATGGGGTGCCATCAGGAACCTGGTCTTTTTGCTTGTCTGCATTGACTTTCCTGCTAATAACCACGACCAACTCTGCCATCTACAAGATGCCACTCTCCAAAGTCGCCTACCCAGAAGCCAACCGAGCTTATTATCTGAAGATGAGGAAACATCAAAGGTCTTCCTGCGAGGCATAAAGACCCAAGAAAAGAGATGCTTGGCAGACTTTAAGGCAAGACCACAAGGTGTTTCCCCAATAGACTGTGATTTGTGTGCTACAAAGTCAAACACCACCTTCTGAATGGAGAGACCTTTTCCACCACGTCTTGTTTGTTCTATTAGAACAAAATTTCTGTTAGATAGGACTGTGTTGGAAGGACCTTTTCCAAGACCAGCCTGTAATGATTTTAAAGCACATATGTCTGGAAAGACACTTGAATAATAAAACAATGGGGAAATCACTTAGAAGTCGTAAAGAAAAATCTCTTTGTGAAAGTGAAGGCACAGCAATCAGATTGTAAAGCAATGAAGAGGATCTTTCAGCATCTGAAGGGAATCCTAATAAATGGCTAAAACCACCTTATGACAGCAATAGGATGCATCTTAGATAGCTTCATAGTAGCAGAGAAGTGGAATAAAGAGTACCCTTTGTCAAGTATGAAACAGGGGGTGAAGAATTCTATCTGGAGGACCTCTTGAGCCCCGTGGAGAAAAATGTGCATTAGCAGCCATCAAACATAAGATGGGGATGATTTTCATGATTTTTGTGTTAATCTCATGATTTTTCTTAATACTTGAACTTGGTGATGGGTTAACAAAGGAGGGGACAGCAAAAAAAAAGTCACTGCTGTCCCTTTCCTGTGCAATAAAATGGGTCTGTTCAGTCTATGAAAAGTAGAACCAGTTTGAGGTGATCTCCTTGACCTCCCTCTCTGCACTGTCCCCCTCAGACCACCAGTATCAAACACAGCAAAATGCTGCTCTGTCCCAACCTCCTGCTGGTACTCAGGGGGAATTTCTGGCTCTCTGCAACTCCCTGACAGGAGGGTGGAGCCTGGGGGGGTTGGGCTCTGCTCCCAAGGAACAAGGTGAGAGAAAACATCCTCAAGTTGCATCAGGGAGATTTAGGCTGCATATTGGGAAAAAATTTCTTCACTGAGAAGGCTGTTCGTCCCTGGCACAGCTGCCCAACGCAGTGTTGGAGTCCCCATCCCCTGAGGGATTTAAAAGCCCTGTGGAAGTGGCATGTGGGGACACGGTTTAGTGGTGGCCTTGGCAGTGCTGGGGGAGTGGTTGGAGTGGGTGGTCTTAGAGGTCTTTTCCAACATAAAAGATTCTATGAAGCTGCTGCTCTGCCATTTCTCTCTGCCCCCCAATAGGAAGGGGATGGTTGGGGGACCAGAGCAGCAGAGCTCTGCAGCAGACCAGCCACGTCCCACTTCTGCACAGGCTCCCAGGGTTTGCAGGAGGAGAAGGAGAGAAGCTGACCTTGCACTAAACAGCACTGGCCACCTCATCGCGCATTAACTCAGCCACCTTTCTGGCTCACAGAGATACTCCATCTCATGGTGAAGATGATATCTTCACCAAAAATACTCCATATCCTAAGGTCTTGCAGTTGGCATGACCCTTCGTGCAGTAACGTCGCTCTGGGAAAAGCAAATCAAACCCTGCTCTTCTCGTAGCAGATGAAATAAAATCCAACCTGTGAATAGTGCTACTGATGATTTCTGAGTTGGGGGGCAGGGGAGGGAACCACAAAAGAAACGTTGTTTTTCAAGCATCACAGAGATCTGAGTGTAAAATATTTGGGTTGAATTGCTGGCAGTATATTCCGATGAAGTTTCAGGTTTTCAGATGTTCAACAGTATTTCTGTATGACTGACACTCTGGAGGCCATTTGTAAAAACGTACCATTATGGTGTCTTACTTAATAAATTCCTACATAATATTGTGTGGAGTTATTTTTAAAACAAATATTCATCTTTTTTTGAGTTTGATATAAGTTTCCCTCTATTTATCATCACTAAGCTTTCCAAAGACATGTTGTCTTTTTAATAATTAGTGTGGAAGACATTGGAAAATACAGTTTTTAAGTCAGTGTATGTGAGATATTTAGGAAACTCACCTTCTGCTCTTTGTGCTTATCACAGAATCCTAGAACTCTAGTCAGGTTTGAGTAGGAAGGGAGATTAAAGACCATCTCATTCTATTCCACTGCCATGGACAGGGACACCTTCCACTGGACGAGGTTGCTCTGTCAACCTGGCCTGGGACATTTCCAGGAATGGGGCAGCCACAGCTTCTCTGGGCCAGGGCCTCATCACCTTTACAGACAACAGTCCCTTCCTAATATCCCATCTAACCCTGCCCTCTGTACTTATGAAGCCATTCCCCCTCATCCTGTCCCTCCATCCCTTGTCCCAAGTCCCTCTCCATCTCTTCTGGAGCCCCTCCGGGCACTGGAAGGGGCTCTCAGGTCTCCCTGGAGCCTTCTGTTCTCCAGGATGAACACCCCCAGCTCTCTCAGTTTTTTGGCATTTTGCTGCATCAAAGCCTTCTTACATGTAACAGGCAAACTCTGCCTCTGTACAGGAGGCACAATCAGCCAAAGGCACAGTGCTGGGGCCAGCAGAGCTTAAAAACCTCCTGTAGACCAGGTAGTGACTCATTCCTAGGGAAGATGCTGCATAGGATCCCAGGTTGGGTCTAGATGAGATCATATTCTGCCTGGAGTAAGTTTTGAGCAGGTCCAGAGGAGGCCACAGAAATGCCCCAAGGGCTGGAGCCCCTCTGCTCTGGAGGCAGGCTGGGAGAGCTGGAGGTGTTCAGCTGGAGAAGAGAAGGCTCCAGGGAGACCTTTCAGCACTTGAAGGTCCCCTTAACAAAGATGGGGACAAACATTTTATCAGGGCCTATTGCAATAGGACAAGAGGTCACTGTTTTAAACTAAAAGAACGTTGATTCAGACCAAATATAAGGATGAAATTTTTTATAATGAGTGTGGTGAGGCACTGGCACAGGTTGCACACAGATATGGTGGATGTTCCATCCCTGGAAACATTCAAGGTTGGGCTAGACAGGACTCTGAGCAACCTGGTCTACTTGAAGATGTCCCTGGTCATTGCAGGGGGCTTAGACTAATGACCTTCAGGTGTCCATTCCAACCCAAACCATCTAGTGGTTCTGGATAAATCATAGGATTTAGCAAACTGAAATGCAAAAGGATATTTTACTGTTTGAACTGACACCTCCCCACCCAGGACCATGTGGGCCCCAGAGAGCCAAAGCTACAAAGCCAGTTTTCATTCTAATATCAAAATCTACACTCGGGTAAGAGAACACACTTTATGGCCAGTGTAAATCAGCAGATTTCCTCCAACTGGTGCTATTCCAGCTTGCTGTTGCTGAGCAACAGGGACATTTTGGCAGTACCTTAAAGAAATCATATGCACAGAACTGAAAAACAACAAAAGATGAAGGCCATGTCTCAGCCACTAGAAAGATTTTGCACGTCATTCAGAATTAATCCTACGTTTTATCCTATCTAAAGAGTTTGTTCTTCCCATCACCCCTCACAAAAGAACAGCTATTTGGTAATTTGACATGTATATCAGTCAGAACATGTGTGTCATGCTTCTTCCCATTATCCTTCATAACATAGTGTTTGCTAACAGAACTAATTTATCTTGTTATTGAAACTACTCTTTTTTTTTTTTCCTTTACATCAAATAAATGCTATTCAAGTCACCTGATTGTTTGGGTTTTTTTCAAGCACTCTCTTTTCATTCTTTTTCTGACACTCAGGTGTTAACCAGGCTCAGTAAGAAACACTTAGGTGGGTCTGGAATTTTGGGGGTATTTTCCTGGACTACCTCCCTCCCAGTGCCAGCATAACATAGCAAAAGAGTTGTCACTGTGTTTACAGTTCTTAAAATAAATACATACATATATACATACATAAATACATACATATAAATGCATACATCTGTGATTCTAAGACACTCATTTCCCCTTCCCCTAGCAAACCAGTATCTGGTTTGGGCTCAAGAGGCCAGTGTTCAGTCATGCAGCAAAGGTAGAGAATGCTTGATGATGATGACGATGATGATGGACTGGGAGGAGGAAACATTCATCCCAGGTTACCTGAGTACCAGACCCAAGAGCTGCAGAAGCAGGATCAAACCCGAGGTATGAACTGCTGCACACCAGCCTTTTAGATGCTTAAATCTGGGAACGTGCAACAATGAAATCTCCTTTATCTGATCCTCCAGCACTGCTGCGGGTTTTATTTGGTTTTACCGTGCTGCACATGAAATATAAACGGTATAAAGAATGCTCGTGTTGATTGTTATCTAATCTCTTGAATCTTGACATTCAGTATAAAGGGTTGACACAGAATTTGGCCATAGTGAGGAATAATTCACCCTCTAAGAAAGATGCTACCCATGAGGAAGCAGTGCTGTGCATTGGAAAGATCGTTGCTTGATTAGTGCTTGATTATTTCCCTCTCCCTCAGAGTGCAAGCACCACAAAGATCACTGTGGCAAGTGAATTGTTAGGCACAAATTAACACCTCTCTGAAGCTTTCTCTCTTTTTCTTGCTGCTGAAAACTGCCCTCAGGTGATAAAGCCTTTTTCTGTTATCAGAGGTTTAGCTTACTCCAGATTTGGAATGAGATGAGGAAACTGCATAACTGCCAAAGCCAATACATGCCAGTGACTTAAGACCCTCGCCCTGCTTATTCTCAAAGGTACAGGTAGACCACAGTAATTAGCTTCACATGCATTGAAACAGAAAGTATTTAAACAGGAGTTGGAAGTCTTAATATTTCATAGATCTGGGTTAGAAGGATCATCTTGGGTTCCCAAAGGTTATGTCCATGCTGGAAAATGAAAATAATCAGGTGTTGGCACAGACACCCATCCTGCTCTACAGAGGATACGTGCCCTGGCACAGTCTCAGCATTTGCCAGCCAGCATCCTCCAGGCCATGCCCAGACAGAGCTCAGCAGTCAGCACCGACACCTCTTGGCTCCTTCACATTTCCTGCACAGTTAATATTTAAAGATGCTTTATTTGCAAAGGGGCTCTGAAGGTTAAATTACTTATCTTGAGGTTGAGCCCTCCTGACTTACTACTGCATTCCAATGCAAAGAAGAATCATAGAATAGAATCACAGAATTGTTTAGGTTGGAAAAGCTCATCAAGTTTCCCCAGCACTGTCAAAGCCACCACTAAACCATGTCCCCAAGTGCCACATCCACGTGGCTTTTAAATCCCTCCAGGGATGGGGATTCCACCACTGCCCAGGCCAGCCTGCGCCAGGGCTGGACAACTGTTTCAGTGAAGAAGTTTTTTCCCTGATATCTAATCTAAGCCTCCCTTCTTGAGGTTGTTTCCTCAAAGCAAAATAAAACAACTCAGCTTCAGTGTTCCTGTACATTCCATCAGCAAGAACTCTTTCATGTCTGACTGTTTGCAAGTGCAACCTCCAGGTCCAGCACAGGCTGGGGTTTAGCTCCTGCTGCCCACACTGCCCTTGGCATCTGGGACAAAGATGTCCTTGGCACACACAACAGGATACAGCAGCACTGAAGCCCTACCTTTTGCTGGACACAGCAATGCTCACCTGGGGGTAGAGAGATGAAGAGGGAGGGGGAACACGAGTAGCTCTGCAACCTGGTGGTTCTGGGTGTCACACAAGGGTATCACCGAAGAAGGAAACCAGCAAGAGTCAGCAAAAGGGAGGCTGAAGGAGCAAGTTTGTGACAGAGGAGATCATATCACTTGTGCTGTGGCAAGAGCCTCAGAGACTGGGGCAACGAGATCCAGCCTGAAGCCAGATGGAATCTGGCCAACAGCACCAGTATTGCAACCTGCCCTGGGGATTGATGCAGCTTGAAAGCTGACCCCAGATATGAGGCATATTCACAGAATCACAGAATCATCATTTATGTTGTAAAAGACCTTTAAGATCATTGGCATGAGGAGGATTTCTCATAACAAATTCAGACATTCAGAAAGGAGCAACAAAATCAGTGCTGCAATCTAACAGAAACACCTGTGAGGGAAAATACAGCTCAGCTGTGCTTGGAACACTGGAGCAACTGCTTCCACTTTTAGGCCTGGTGATGTCAACAATGTTAATTTTTTAAGTAAAATAAAATGACGTGCACGTGATTACAAAACTGGGAGTTCAAAGGAAAGACTTCTCTGGGAAACCTCTTCTTTCCTTTTGCCTCTCATGAGAATGTATAGATTATAACAAGGATGGGAGCTGTGGGCTTAGGAAACTGACAAACCAGAAATCCTCTCATTTAAATGTTCTTGAATTGGTCATCAGTTTAATCAGAGAAGGGTGAGAGAAGAGTGGGAGGTTAAGGATCAGGTTGGTTAATTGGTTCACTTAGAGAGATAATTCTAGGGAAAGCGTGCCCCTGGAATGGTGCACTGCGAAGGAAAAGAGAGACTTTTTTTCAAGTGGAATTTTCCAGCAAACAATCCTGGTGCTTCAGTGACAAATCAGTTGTAAAACACATTGTGGTATAGTGATCTGGTGAGGGAGAATGTGATACTCTATAAGGTAGTGCAAGTCCAGAGGAGGCCAGGGAGGTACTCCAAGGGCAAGAACACCTCTTCAGTGGAGCCAGGCTGGGAGAGCTGGGGGTGTTTACCTGGAGAAGAGAAGGCTCCAGGGAGACCCGAGAGCCCCTTCCAGTGCCTAAAGGGGCTCCAGGAGAGCTGCAGAGGGACTTGGGACAAGGGATGCAGGGACAGGACAAGGGTGACTGTCTTCCCACTGCCAGAGGGCAGGGTTAGATGGGATATTGGGAAGGAGCCCTTAGTTTTGAGGGTGGGAGGCCCTGGCCCAGGTTGCCCAGAGAAGCTGTGGCTGGCCCATCCCTGGAAGTGTCCAAGGCCAAGCTGCATGTGGCTTGAAGCAACCTGGTGTAGTGGAAGGTGTCCCTGCCCATGGCAGGGCGTTGGAATGGGCTGAGCTTTAATGTCCCTCCAGCCCAAACCATTCTATGATTGATTTGTTTGTGTTGAGATGCTAAAACACAAACAGGTCTCTCAGCAAACCATAAAGGGGCATCTTCTAAGGCCTCTTCACTGATGTTCTATAGAAATGCTGTTACCTCATCTGCCAGCCCTTGTGAACTGGTCATTCACCTCATTAGCCAACCTGATATTAATCACCATTTCTGTGAGCAAAAAAGATAGATGAGGTTTTGTTAGTTATGGCAAAGAGGTCACATAAGCAGTAGCTTGTGTTACACACACACACATCTCTCTCCCTGTGAACCTTCTTCTGCCTGTTGAACAAGAAAATAAGAAAACTTTCTGTATCTGGAATTGTGATATATTTTTTGTTACAGGTTCCCAGCTCATCCCCATCTTCCCTTCGCTCTTTGTTGTTTTCATCTACTCAAGTGACAGAGAACACCTACGACAAGTGGCAGCATCTGACAGCAAATGCAGGATCCTTGGCCACGTTCTGCTGTCTGGGACGTCCTGGCTTTACTCCCAGCCAGAGAGTTCATGCACTCTCTGCAGGCAGCGCAGCAGTTTTCACCTGGATGTAAGGATCCGGAATGATGATCTCCTTGGCACATTTCTCCAGTTCAGCATAACCCAACACATCACTTACCTTCAACTTACCCTTTATCTGAACTGTACGAGGTGACTCAGCCCTACCTACATATAAAATATCTTAAAGTACAAATTCTCCCTCCTTGGAGGGAAATAAAAGGAAGTGTCATGTCATGGTGGCCTAGTAACAAGAGGCACTTCTTTGTATCTTTTCAGCCAGGCCCTCTGAGCAGTGAGCTACATAATAAACTCAAGTTTTATCCAAGAAACAAACAAAAAAAAGCCTCCTAGGCTTTCTGTTCTTGGCCCCAAGAAACCCCTTCCCTTTTTGGCTATCCCATCATGATGGCTCTTTAAGCCATCACACCCTTTTCCTATTTCCCCAGTCCTGATTTGCTCGCAGTGTGTTTGTGGTGGTGGACATGGTCACTGACCCCTCTGGCAAAGCATTCCGGCTTCTCCAGCACCACTAAACACTTCAAATTCACTAATGCTTAAAATTTCTTAGGCACAACACCCTCCAGTTCCTAGCAGAGTTTATTCTGGGTCTCCTTGCACCCATGTTCCTGCCACAGCTGTGTCCATCCATCCATGAGCAGGACACTCACCAGAGTTCACTCGAACCCAGCTGCCCTCAGCAGCTCATTGGAAAGTACATGCCATTCATTTCTCTCCTGCAACACCTAAAGGCACAGGATTACATCTTTGTGGGGTGGAGAATGATGAAACATATGTAACCTGGCAAAAGACTCCATAGCACCAGAGGCTCACTCTGTCCAGGTACAGGATCAGCACTCCCAAAGAGGTAGAAAAGAAGCAAAACTGTTGAGGCATTCAGAAAAGGCTTCATGTAGGCAGATTACATGCCATTTGATCACCTTTCAATCACACAGTATAGAAGACACTGTTAGATTACATTAATTTAACTGGAAATTACAAAAAAAAAAAAGGATTCAGGGAAGAAAGTATGCATGCAGCAGTACATCAGAAAGACTACTCCATCCAAAATGTAGCAGGGATTATAAAGAGAGATAAGGTGGCATGAGATTACACACAGACAAAACATGAATGATACAGCTTTGGGATGAATTTGCCATGTCATAGTGTTTTATTCTACTAAGGCAAAGCTGAAAGCTGATACAAGGCACAGAGAGAGGAAGCAGATTTTTGAAAGGGCAAATACCCTAACATAGCAAATGACATAAGTTTGAAATGGCCTCAATCTGCACCAGTGGAGGTTTAGATCAGATGTTGGGAGAAATTTCTTCACAGAAAGGGTGGTCAGACGTGTCCAAAAGGTGCCCAAAAGGCACGTGTCACCTGGGACCTGGTTTAGTGGTGAACTCAGTGCTGGGTTAACTGTTGGACTTGATGATCATGGAGATCTCTTGCAACCTTAAGGATTCTATGATTTTATGTTGTGAATTGAAAAGTCCTGATAGGGAATAAGAGCAGAATAGCAGGAACAGAGCAGAAAAGGAGGTCTATGCTTATCCCTTAGGTGTTTGCGGATGTGCTGAAGGGGAGACGTGTCACAGAAATAAGTTACATCCAACATGATTGAGAAACTGGCTTTCCCCACTGAATATCAAAGGCTTTCTTTGTTTGTTACAGAAGTGTTTATTGTTGCATGTTTTATCTGCAATGAAAATTCCAGAAAAATATCTTTCCCCTAACTCGTAACTCCTGAAAGCCAAAGTTGTCTCTCATCTTCAGTACAAGCGAGTGCCAAAGGAGGAATTACACAGGAGGGGAATTACACAGTTAGGCTGCATAGCTCCAGCCTAAACTCTGCTACAACTTTACAGAATGGTCCTTAGCAGCAAATCAAACCATCCATCAGCTCCTTTCCAGTACAGCTGGAAACCACAGCTCTAAGCACTTCACTGCCTCCCAGGGCAGCAATTCTGCAAGGGATCCACAAGGCTCCTACAGAGGCAAAACCAGTGCTACCCTTCAAGCTGGAGCACATGGCAGGCCAATGAATTTTTTGAGCTCAGATGGCTGAGGAGGAATGTCCACAAGAATGCTGTGCAGAGAAGTCACATTGCCAGTACAACAATCCTTCTCCCAAAGGAGGCCGACAACCTGTATGCTGCAGATTTAGGTAATAAATCTGAGGAAGTAACAGAAGCCCCACTTGTGATGTGACTGAGAATCATGTCAGCAATTTTTGCACATTCCTTTGTTCCATTGTCCTTCCAAAGAATGATGGCTATTTGTAACACTTGCAGAAATAGGTGCTTTTAGATGAAGCTGTGAGCAAACAACAAAAGAAATGTACCCGAACAGTCTGACTTCAGACACGTGGGGCTGTTCTGTGCTCCTCAATTACAGATTTAACATAACCTGATTTCCCCTAGTCATGGGAGAGGTAACCACAAACATTTACTGGAGAAGACAGCTGCCTACAGACATGTCACAAAGCCATTCAAGATTTTAATTCTTCTGGGAGCTTATCCAAAATCATTCAAAAGATAACTAAGAATTGTTTATATACTCAGAGAAAAAAGGCCAAAGCCCTGATTATTCAAAATAATCAAGCCTGACAGGTAAAGAGTGATTGCACCTCTCAGGATGAACATGTCTGTTCTCCCTCCCCTTGCTAAATCACGGGCTTATCTTTCCACAATATGATTATCTGATTTGTGTCTGCAAGAACTTGTCTCTGTTTCATCAACATGGACTTAATCAAAACTTCTCTGTATGACAACACTGGCACAGGTTGTCCAGAGAAGGCTGCCCCATCCCTGGAAGTGTTCAAGACCGGGTTGGATGGAACTTGGAGAAACCAGGTCTTGTGGGAAGTGTCCCTGCTCTTGGAAGGATGATTGTAACTAGATGAGGTTTAAAGGCCCTTCCAACTCAAACTATTCTCTGATTCTATGACCTGCATCCTACTCCTTAAAAGCCTACCTGTGGATGCCCTTAGTCACTCAGCTCCTCAATGGAAAGAGAAACCTCCTTTCCCTTCTTAAGCACTGGGAGCTACAACATGGGCAGTTCAGAGTCACGTATTTGTAACTCTTTGCATACTTAAGGACATGCTGCAACAAGGCAGAGTGGTTTTCAGACACACCAAGATGAGCTCACACCTAATCCAATGGATTGGGGGAACCCTGGGAAGAGTTTACCCTCAGAGGCTGCAGAGCCTCTCTCATTAACTGCGTTAGGGTCTCCGAGGATGAGAGACCTCTCTTTCTCACATGAGAAGCAACCCTTTGTGAGAAACCCACCTGCCCTCTCTGCCAAGAAGTGCCATTAACTGTTCATTCCCATCGTCATGGACACTCCTAACCAGCACATTCCCTACAGCACCTGCTCTGCCTGATCCCAGCTTTAGACCACCAGTTTAGTTACCCTGCAGCGTGACCAAATTTCAATGTGCTGATGCCCTGGCTCCGCCCTACTGTGCTTTAAGGGACCATGACCAAAGATCACAAGCCATAAAGGGGATTCAGGATCAGAGAAATGATTGTATGGAAAGGGTAGGCACCAATTTCTTCTCTCTGGTGACCAGTAACAGGACCCAAGGGAATGGCATGGAGCTGTGTCAGGAAAAGGTTCTTCCCCCAGAGGGTGATCAGGCACTGAACAGGCTCCCCAGGGTAGTGGTCACAGCACCAAGGCTGCCAGAGCTCAAGGAGCATTTGGACACCACTTTCAGGGACAGGGTGGGATTGTTGGGGTGCAGGGCCAGGATTTGGGCTGGATGATCCTTGTGGGTCCTTCCAAATGCAGGATATTCTATAATTCAATGGAATTATATCACTTCACAGAAGGGCCATCCTCCCCTTATTTCCCAGGCTCTGCTGATCCTTGACACTGTAGCATCATCTTTGCCCAAACCCAAATTTGCATTTCTTCTTCACTCCAGGTTCCCACCACACTTCCTCAGCCTCCCTCACTTTGCCACCTGTGTGCCAAGCATCTTCCCTCCTCGGGTGCAAAGCTTCACTTTCCAATCCTGCCTGGACAGGAACGCTGAGCTTTCAACAAGGTCCTCCTGCCAGTGATCCAGCAGCCACGTGCACACACGGTTGTGAGCAGGGAGCATTAAGGAATTTAAATTGTATATTGTTTGCTCCAACCCCTCATGAGGTGAGAGCTGAGGTGAACAATGCACTCCCCATAGCACCTCTCCACGTTATCAGCCTCTGATCTTAATCCCAGGAGTCAATGCCATAATCCATCACTTTTAATGAGAGTGAGCTCCCCTAGGCAGGGCTGTTATCTCACTCAGTATCTGTAGGGACATGTGAGGTTGTGGCAGTGGTGCAATTAAGTAAAGGTTACACTGGCCTGAAAGGGTTAGCACTGGCTCTTTGGGAACACTTCTGTGTTATCAGAGACCAGAGCAAGCAAATGTAAAAAGAAAAAAAAAGTTGGCTTCAAACTGAAAGAGAGTAGGTTTAGATCAGATATTAGGAAAAAATTCTTTTCCGTGAGGATGGTGAGGCCCTGGCACAGGTTGCCCAGAGAAGCTGTGGCTGCCCCATCCCTGGAAGTGTTCAAGGCCAGGTTGGATGGTACTTGAAGCAACCTGGGATAGTGGAAGGTGTCCCTCCCATGGCAGGGAGACTGGAATGAGATGATCTTTAACATCTTTTCCCAACCCAAACCATTCTCTGATTCTATAAATGCATTTACATGCTACAATTCACATGTCAATTCCTGCACTTCCATTGCTGGAACCTTCCCATCCAGCAGGTCCCAGTACCAACAACACAGAAACAGAAACAGCTGGCCTCGGGCACCTACCCACGTTTTTCCATCTGTTGCCACTAAATGTTTCATTTTCCACCAGGAATGTTTCCTGAGGTTAAGGTAAAGAGTAGGCACACTGATTCTGTGGTTCTGTGTTTCTGTGATCTTGTTTTGATATGTCCTATGTAGCTCTGCTGCCCTTATTGATATCACATCTATTATCTATTATCTGTCACATCTATTGAGCAAACCAAACTCTTAGAAGAACAACCCCAAGTAAAATTAAACAGCAACAAAATCTCATCATCAATCTGCCTGCTGGAGAACCCCTGACACAGAGCAAAAGTGACTCTTTCCCTTGTCTCTCCCAGGGGCAGGTCACTCCATCCGGGCAGGGGAAGTTGCTCCTTCACCTCATCTAATTCCTGTCCCAGGTAGAAAGGAGCTGATCTTGCACTGAGAGGCTCTGCCAAGAATTCAAGTAGAGGTCTCATGTTTCAATAGTACCTACACCTTCACACAGGTCATGAGGTACCTACAAAAATTGCAGAGGTCCCCTGAAAGGCACAAGTGCCTACAATGCCCTTGAAATACACTTGCCTCTGCCTACGACTCAGCTGCAGATTTAACTGCAACACAGACAATCCTGGGACAACCAGGTCAAGGCTGTCAAAGAACGTTTCCTCTGGACACAGCTCATTGGGAAGAGTGATCACCCATCCTTGCCTCATTTATTATCTCAACATCTTGGCTTCAGGTCTGCAATCACCTCTCCTCCCACGCTTGCCCAGCACAGGGGCTGCAGGAGCTGTGCCTCCCCTCACTCCTCCCCACCACACATGGTAACTCAGCACCCAGGTCAAATCCAGATTTTGGAATTCGGTTCAGGAGCAAATGGATAAAAACAATCCATGCCATACTAGAGATTGTATAGCAGCTCAGGTTAGCTGGTGCAGTGGTTCTCTCTGGCTATTCAAGCTGTCAGTTTCAAACACATGTTGGGCCCTGTTTGAGGGCAAGCAGGATGGTGAGGTACCCTTGCAGGATGGAAAACCTGTGGTTGATGCTCACAGATGCTGAGAAGCAGTCAAAGCACTTCAGGATCTGCACAGCAACAGGTAATGCCAAGAAGAGAAATTCAGCTGAAGGTCTCTAGCAAGGAAGGGGGAATGGCTGAACAATCCAGGTTTAACCACCAAGGTTAAAAAAAAAAAAAAAAAAAAAAGAAAGAAAAAAAAAGACAATAACAACAGCATTCTGGTTATATTTTGCATTTAAATCAGTGAAACATAGGCTATCAGACAATAGGAAGGATAAAGGACAACAGAACAGTACATTTCTCAGAGAAGATGCCACAATAAACACCACTCTAAAGAGGTTGGGTAGAGGATCTCAGGCAAGGCAGGAAGAGAGTGAAAACAAGAGGTGGAGGGTTATTGTCCAGGGGCATGTCCTAGAGAGTTGCCACCTTCATCACCACAGGTCTCAAAGTGTTTTGAATCTATTTGGAGTCTGTGAGACAGCACAGAGGTGGTGACCAGAGCTCAGCCCATGCACCAGTCCCACACCTTCACTGGCCAAGAGTGTTCTGCCAAGGAAAAGTTCAGGATGTGCTTCAGATATCATGTGGCCTGATGGATAGAACCAGCCCACACTCCTTCCCGAGGGTACAGTTTTCATCCCAGAGAAGGGCTATGAAATCTACAGCCAGAGGAGCATAAAACTCTTAAATCACCATCTGTGCCCATTCAGCAGGGAAAGACAGAGCACATAAATCTCCATGGGCTCCTTTTTAGTAAGAAGGATTGGCAGGGACTTCTTTTCTGGTGGCATTTCAAGTGCCCTTAATCAGACACGTCATTTGGATTAGTCTAAAAGGATGTTTAGTGCCTCTGTCTTGCCAGCTGGCTCACCTCCTTGTTCAGGCTAATCCCAGCATCACATAGAGACCAGACCAGACCTTCAGGGCTCATTTGGATGACAGAGTGACCAGGGTAGGAGAGGACACTCGGTGGCTGGTCAGGTCACATGGCTCTGAGAAGCACTGGGTTTGATCCTAAAATATTCCATTGCTGTCATTAAGCAAGTACCCAATGTGAGTCAAAGGTCTCTTAGCATTCCCATCACAATGAATGGCCATATCAGGACTGTCAGGACAAATCAGTGATTAAATCAGGTGTCTCTACACTGTTGGTTGGGCCTGGGACAAAGACCAGTTTTGGGATGGAACAACCCCACTCTGCAAGCTTGTAGTAAGCAGCTGCCTGATCCCGAGATCTTGTGCTGCCTAGAGGAGGTAGGTGCCAGCACTGGTGGCCTCAGCATCATCCTCTCAATGGCTTTGACCTATCTTGGTATGGGCAAAATAGAAAACATCCCATCACTGCCTGTCTGCAGGTGTTCCAAACACAGTTCTTCATAGCAGAGGATTTGAACAGGCAGCAGCAGGGACAGAAATGCACAGGTCTGGGAAATCAGGTCTGTTCTCCATGTCAATACTTGGATGTGACTGCAGAGGTTTAGATTGCAAATTAGGGGAAATTTCTTGACCAAAAGGTCTGTCTGCTCTGGCAGAGGCTGCCCAGGGTGGCATGGGGACACCCAGGGTGGAGTCCCCATTCCTGGAGGGATTTAAAAGCCATGTGGATGTGGCACAAACAGCTTATAAACATTTCCTGTGTCTTCTTCCATCCACAGTGCTCTCCTATAACACAAGCTGTGCTTTTCAAACCATAATTACCCACTAGAAAAGCATTACCCAAATATCCATTTCATTTTCTTTAGCTGATGTTCAACAGAGGCAATGAGGGCTCACCAGCACCCCCGTTCTTGCTCCACAGATTCACCCACCCAGCTTTGGTGATGGGACAGCTCCAGACCTTGGAGCAATGATATGAAAAGCAGGAGGACTTCCCAGGTCAGGAGCATTTGTAAGGGGCTGAGCAAACACCACAGGCAAGTGACTGAGACTGTAGACTTTCAAAGTGGATCAGGAGGAGCCTGACGCAGTGGTGCCTGTGTTCTGCAGCAACACTCAATGTCAGGAAGCAGGGTCAGTGTCACCTACAACAATGGTGCCTGGCTTTGATACTCTCCATCCCTCCCACCCTTTCCACTTTCCTTGCACTGCAGGTTTTCCTGTTGCTGTTTTTCTCCCTCCAGCTTGGCCAGGATGAAGTGGATGCAGGAGGGAGATGGGCCACCCACAGCAGCTCCCTGAGAAGGGGAGCACAGCTCCACTTTCTCCTGCTCAACTGACAGAGACTAGACAGAGGGAAAACTCCTCTGGCCTCCCAGCTTGCCCTCCCAGCACTTCCCAAAGCCAATCCCTTCAGAGCAGAGAGCCAGATGTGACAGAACATAAGGGGTTTGCGCCGAACATGTGCAAGTTGGCACTGGGGAGGACTGGGGAGGACTCATACATGCTGCTGAAGTAATTTAAGTAGAGAATGTTGGAGCTGATATTAAGACCCAAAGGGAGAGAGGGGGAACAGTTGCCTTCACTCTGGTCACTAAGTGGCTGCATTGTCAGCACAGATACAGCCACATATAAGACTCCTTGTTTCAATCCTCAGTGACAAACCTGGGACCAGGAGGGTCCTTGGCTGAATAGTAACCATACATAAAATCTGAGTACTCTCAGAGCCTCCTCCAAAACGTCTGGGAAAAAGAAATCCTTTCCTTCACAAAGACTCTGACCAGGACAAAGAAAGGGCTCAGAAAGCAGCAAACACACTTCACGCTACCAAATCTCAAAAGTCCCTCTTCTGGGAGATTTTGCACAAGCTAAGAAGGGAACACACGGGGAGAGTTTCGGGAGAAGGGGTGAGAAGCAAAGGAGTTCATGGAGTTCATCCCCCCTGGCATCCCTGGCGCCAGGAAGGCGCTGGCTCCTGGCACAGCGAAAGTGGCAGCAGAGACTCGGCAGCATCTTGCATTGGCTCTGGGAGCCCTCCAGTGGCTGCGAACCCACTGCTGCCTGCAGCGGGAATCATGGAATTGTTTAGAATGGGAGGGACATTAAAGCTCGTCTCGTTCCAGCCCCCTGCCGTGGGCAGGGACACCTTCCACTAGTCCGGGTTGCTCCAAGCCCTGTCCAACCTGGCCATGAATCCTGTGGGTGCTGCTGTCCCAGTCCCCACCCAGGAGATTAATCAGGCAGATATCAGCCTTCCCTGGCCTAAGGCAAAGGCAGCAAACCTCAAGCTAAACCCAGACAGGGAATACACGCCCCAAGGTTAAATTTAAACAAATCATGGGATCACCATATGGGAGATGACTTAAGGGGAGCACGGTCAGCTCTCCACAAGCTCCAAATTCTGCAGATTAGCAAACTGCACAGTAAATTGAGAGAAAAGCTAAACCCAGAAGGAATAAAGCGAGCATTTGCACAAGGATGTTGGGCAAAAGCTGGAATTCAGCTTATTTCAAATGCAGTTTAACAACAAGCAAGGAATGACTCATAACTCATCAGGGTCATATGGGTCTGGACAGAGCAGGGTCACCGGGGGCACCAGCACTCACCCACCACTGAACCTTGGCACGAGTGCTCAGATGATTTCAAAAGAAGTGTGTTTTGGGGTGGTTTGTTTTACAACAACGAGTGAGCACAAGGGGTAAAGCATAGATGGCTTGCAGGCTCCAGGTTCAGGAGGGGGAACTGCTTCTAACCAGGAGAGAAAGGGTCTGGCTTGGCAACCCTTTAGGCAGATTGCAAGGGTTTCCTCCAGGCTAGTGAGTTGGTGGCACTGGAAAGCAGTTCCCTCCCGCCCCATCACACACCTGGTGTGGGTGTTTGCAACCCCAACCTGCAAACACCTTCCTTTAGCTGGAAAATCGTAATGCCCTGATTCCCTCTGGTGTAATTTTCATATGACTGACCACAGAACTATTAATATCTGAACCCAGAGCTGGTTCAGCTAAACAGCTCACTCCCTCCAAGGACAGGAAAACCACAACTTCTTCCAGCCCTGGAAAAACCTTTTGTGCCTGCAAGGCCATCAGCTCAGATGTAATGAGGCAGTTCTGGTTTGCTGATGCACCTCAGGGGAGAAGGTCAACCAGCATGAGAGAGTTTGGCTTGGTTCTCCTGTGTCTTCTTCGCATCTCCAGGAAGGGTGAGTTTGAGCTTTGCTGAGATTGCTACCAACCCCTGTGTGATCAGGGCTTCTCCCCTCGCCCTAGACAAAGTGCCAGGGGCATCACCCTAATGCAACAAACTCTCCAAGGATTGCACCATCAATCACGTTGCTTAAAAGGATCATGAAATTCCAGGTGCATGTGAGAACACCGGAAAAATTCAGACCTGGCTCAGCAGTTGTCAGAGAGGGCTTCAAGTTGTGGGTGTGGGGGGGTGGTTTGCGTGTTTCTTTGTTTTTTTAACTTGTGCATGAAGTTCATCTAACTTTTCCCCAGCTTTGTCATGTAGATGTAGCATTTCCATCCCCCCCCAGAAGTGCTGCTTCACATTCCTAGGAGGTATTATGCAGCATACACAATTTTCTCCAGTTCCATCGATCACTTAAGCTCACATTTAACTTCAACATGCACTTAAATTCCATTAAACTCGATGGGAGTTGCTTAGATACACTGTCAAACAGCATTTGCTAGAGCAAGGGTGGTGCCTGGGGTGGTCTGCAGCTCTTGCTGTTGTCTTCACAGCCTTTCCATAGACAACCAGCAGGTGCACTGACCTGACAACTCCTTTTGGGAGTTACCCTCTGTGAGGTGTGCAGGCTATTTTCCCATGAACTTCTCTCTCTCTGTTATAAGAGCTTCAATTCCAGGAACAAATGGAGGGTGGGTATTAGCAAAAGGAATAATGGAAGACCTGAAGTTTCAAGGTTAAGGGTAAATTATACACAGAATGTTGACAACTCCCTCCACTCATAACTAGGCAGACTGTGTTTCCATGGAAATGGGTGGAGCTGGTAACATTAGATGCACTTATTTTTAACATTATTTTTCATCTGGAAGGCAAGGGGAGGCTTATGTGCTAGAAAAATAAAGTGTTCTTTACTCAAGATTTAAAACAAAAAAAAAACAAGTCAAAGAAGTGACAGAGAAAAGCAAGTCAGGTAGGTACTCAAAAGCACATGATCTGCAGTTCTCAAGAAGTAAAGGTTACAGTGACATGCTGTAAAATAACTAGAACAAGGACAAATAAACTAGAAAACAATAGCAATTTCTGTTTTCATTGCCAGGTCCTTGTGCTTAAAGTCCACGAGCTTCTTGAAGCTCCTACAGTCCTCTAGCTTTGTCTATGAGATTACCTGGGCAGGAAAAGGTGCCCATATTGTTGAAAGACAGGGCAGCCTGACTCCAGATCTCAGTAATCAAAATACTGGCTTGGAGCTGATTCCAGGTAAATAAATGAACAGCAGAGAACCAGCCCTGGGATGGCCTTTGTCCATTGTGCTGTGCACAATAGATTAATACAAGCTGCACTGCCCCCGATGTATTTGTCAAGTGTTGTGGACAGCAGACACAGGAACAAAAAACAAATCTTATCTTTGAGTCTACAGGATTAATCTGACAGCTGAATGCCCACAAAACATGGTGAAGCCAGCTAGACCAGGGCTGGAACTGCTTACAGGGCACTTTTACATTTTATGGGTATTCTCAGCTACTGAAGGGAGAGCTGATTTAATGAAGCTGTCAAGTGAGTTTTATAAGATAGGAACATAGACACAGATGTTTCTGAGACCACAGTCTGCTGCTACAGCTGTTGATTCTAGCAGGACAGGGGGTAGACAGACATACCTATATATTAAACTGAAAGAGGGGACATTTAGATATTAGGAATAAATTCTTCCCTGTGAGGGTGGTGAGGTCCTGGCACAGGTTGCCCAGAGAAGCTGTGGCTGCCCCATCCCTGGCAGTGTTCAAGGCCACATTGTATGGGGCTTGGAGCAACTTGGTCCAGTGGAAGGTGTCCCTGCCCATGGCAGGGTGTAACAAAATGGTGTTTAAGGTTCCCTCCCACCCAAACCATTCTGTGATTCCATGATGTCTTTTTGCTCCCAGGTGTGCAGTCCAACAGCTGGTCTGTTCACGTCCCATCTGATGTTACTGGTGAGCTTGGGAAGATGGTGATCCTGCCCTGTACCTTCACACACCCCTACAAAGCCTTTGACCGGACCCTCACTGCCATTTGGAGGATCAAGGAGCCTTACAACGGCACCATAGTGTTCAAGTGTGTGAGCCAGAGCACCAGCGAGCTCTGTAAGACTGCCATCAGCTACAAGAACAAGTACAAACTGCTGGGCAACCCCCGGCACAAGGACCTCTCCATCAGGATTGACAACCTGACCTGGAGCGACAGCGACAGATACTTCTGCAGGGTGGAGCTGGCTGGAGACATCCACGACAAGTATGAAAGCAGGAGTGGTATAAAGCTGCACTTGATTGGTAAGAGGAGTGGGATAAAGCCACATTTGATTGGTAAGAGGGCACGAGAGCCATGAGAGGAAAAGCCATCCTGCAGGAAGACAAGAGCCACAAGGTGTGGAAACTGATGGGACGGTAACAGGAGATTACCTGAGATGGTTTTCCGAATGGTTGGCTCTTCTGGCTCTGTGGACAGTTTAGAGCATTTGGGCAGGGAATATTCACTGTCTTCCTCAGTCTTCCAATATGAAGCAAGGAACACAATGCAGGGGAGGGAATAGGAACAGAACTGTTAAGGAAATAGCGAGGCTCTGGCAGCTGGGGTAAAGAGCCCACCAAAACCTGGGCATCCCACTTTGGATGCAGGAAACAATAAGGGTACAAACAGCCTGAAAAAAACACAAACAGCCTAGAAAAAACACCTCGGAGCAACAAATGTCAAATGCTAATCCCACTGCTCCCTTAACTGTGAGCTCACAGATAAGGGAGAGCTGTGAGAGCCAAGTGGCCTTGGAAACAGACTCAGACCTTACCCATGTCATGAGGTTGGATGGTTTTGCTTGTGAGAGGGAACTTCCTTATGCCTGCTGTGCACCGTGGGCATCCAGATGGTTCTGAGGTTGAGCTCGGTTACTTCTTGGGAAGTTCTGCATAGCTGAGGCTCTCCTTCCCTTGGAGCAGCTCCTAAACACCCACACACAGCATGACCAGGGCATGATGGCAGCAAGACCTGTCTCTCTTGGGCTGTCCAGACTTCCACACCATAAGGAATGATAACACACACAGACACAGCACCCAGGCTGCACCTTGCTTGGGAATGGACCCTGACAGTATGACTGGAAGGGGCTAATTAATGGTTAAAAGGTTAATTAAGACAACAAAACACACAGGCACATGACACACCACCTGAAACTCCTCTTGCATTACATAGACAAGGGGGAAGATGTGCTGTAGGCAGTTGCAAAAGATATTTTTGTTGTTTAGCCTGTAAAAAAAAAAAATGAATTCCTGCTTTTCCTCTGTGAGGGCACTCATGTAGCTCCCTTCGCTTTTCACAACACTTTTAGGAACCAAATGCACTAAATGGGTCAGGAGAGCTAAGAGGAGAGCATCAGTGGGTAAGACAAGCTTGGTCACAGCAGCTACACTTCCTTAGCAGACTAGACTGACAGTGACATGTTCAACAGTATATCTCTTGATATTTTGCATCCTTGAAATGGTCTTTACCAAGTGACCTTTACAAAACTGATATTTAAATGTTCGTTAAGTCACACAATCCCATACACTACAAATACAGGATACAAAAGTAGTGGCCCTATCTTGGTGTGAGAGTGTTACCCAAAATCAACCAGGAACCTACACTGGCTGTTGGGTGGCCACAGGATCAAACCGGTTGGAAAAGACCTCCTAGACCACTGAGTCCAACTTTTGACTGATCACCACCATGTCAACTAGACCTGAGCACTGAGTGCCACACCCAGTCTTCCCTTAAGCACCTCCAGGGATGGGGGACCCCACCACCTCCCTGGGCAGCCCCTTCCAATGCCTGGCCAACCTCTCCGTGAAGAAATTGCTCCTAATGTCCAACCTGAAAGTGACCTGGTCACTACAGGGTTGGAGAAAAACCTCAAAAACAGGTTGTAGCAAGAAGTAGAAATTTTCTCCTACAGCACTAATCTGTCAAATCTGGCAAGTCTCAGGCACCCAGCAAAGGACCCACACAAACAGATCCATCCATGTGTACTCTGGAGGTAGAGAACAAGGGAACAGCCAAGAGAGGCTTGTGGAGACCACCATGGTTACCATGTCCTCGACCATGTGGGGATGCTGCGAGTCTACAAAGGTCACCACCTGTGCCTACGTGGTGGATGGCACTTCTTTGCCCTCTGCCATCGTGGAAGGTCTGAAGCTCAGAAAACTGTGTGAGGCATCACAGGAATAAAACACAAATGGAGTACAAAAAAAAGAGCACAAACAGAGCATCCTCACACCCACTCTTTGCTGCGTGGATCTCTTTGCTCCTCTATCCATCAAAGGCAGGGAGGAAATCTAGGGGAAGAAGGTGCCGAGAAAAATAAGGAAGGAGGGCTGATGCCAACATTCATAGGATCATAGAATTGTCTGGGTTGAGGAGGATCTTTGAAGCTCATATTGTCCAATCCCTCTGCCATGGGCAGGGACACCTTCCACCAGCCCAGGTTGCTCCAAACCCCATCCAACCTGGCCTTCAACACTTCCAGGGATGGGGCAGCCACAACTTCTCTGGGCAGCCATCATTTTAAAAAACTTCTTCCTTAGATCCAATCTAAATCTCCCCTCTTTTACTTGAAAAACATCATCACCACTTGTCCTATCACAACGGGTCCTGCTAAAAAATTTGTCCTCATTTTTCTTGTAGACCCTTTAGGCCCTGGAAGGGGTTCTCAGGTCTCCCTACAGCCTTCTCTTCTCCAGGCTGAACACTCCCAGCTCTCCTAGCCTGGCTTCAGAGCAGAGGGGCTTCAGCCCTCAGAGCATCTCTGTGGCCTCCTCTGGACTCACTCCAGCAGCTCCACATCCTTCTGTTGCTGTTCCCCAGGGCTGGAGGCAACTCTGGAGGGGAGTCTTACCTGAGGGGGCAGAGGGGCAGAATCCCCCCCTTCCCTGCTGCCCACACTATGGGATCAGCCCAGGGCACGGGGGGTTTCTGGGCTACAAGTTCCCATCAGTGGGTCATGTCCAACCCCTCACCCACCAGCACCTGTCGCCCAATTTTACCCTGATATAACCCACCCAGGGTCCACCAAGACCAAGAGCTCATTCCAGGTGCCTTGCGCTGTATCTGCCCTTGAAGCCTGACACGCTTTCCCTCCCTCCCCTGTCGCCATTCCCACAGCTGCCCCCCGGATCATCAACATCACGGTCAGCTCCAACAGGGATCACACGTTCCAGGCCCGCTGCACCGCCGAGGGGGAGCCAGCACCTGCCCTGACCTGGACTGGGCCCCCCTACCCCAACCTCACCTCCACCACCAGCGCGAGCCACCGCGTCACCAAGGAGCTGCGGTACCTGACCCACGACGGGAAATACACCTGCACTGCTGTCAACAGCCACGGCAGGGCCGAGGGGGCCGTGTACTTCTACAAATTCAAGGCGTCCGACAGCTCCTTCTTCATGATCCTGGTCCTGGTGCCGCTGGGAGTCAAAGTGCTCGTTTTGCTGGCCATACTGAGCTTCACTGTGTTCTCCAGAGAAGGTCAGTGTCGCGACTTCCCTTTGTCTCACTGGTACCCACTGATGGGTGCAGCAGATAAAGGCAGGCAGGAGGGGGTTGGGTTTGTTTGGGTTTTGTGGGTTTTTTCCTTTTTTTTTTTTTTTTTTAAGGATTTTTAATTTTCTACCCTAGGAGAAGGACATTTCCAGTGGGAAATCTAAGTACAAGTAAGATGGAGCTCGTGGCTGGCTGGTCTCAGCCTGCTGACAGAGGGTCTCCTTTGGGAAGGGGCCTTGGAAAAGACAGAGGGAGAAGGAGTTTCTGTGTGCCCAAGGAGAAAGGTTAATAAACTAACAGATGAGCAATTAGTGGAGAACACACTGCCTACACAACTAGATTTGTAATTCTTTTTTTGCCTTGGAGCAGGCTAATTACTACCTCTTCCCCTGTAGCCCATGGCCAAGGTTTACCTTTGGTGCATCCCACACAACAGTTTAATCCCCTGGGATGGGCATCCTCATTTTACAGACCACACCTCTGCTTTCCCATCATTGGTGAAATCCCACATCCCAGCAACTCCGAGGCCATGAGAGCAGGGAATGCCCCGCCTACAGGAGATGAGAATCATCTCAGGGACTCAGGGATGAGACATCCCAGGAAGCCATTCCTGCTGTGCAGTGGCATGGGCAGGAGAGGACCAAGAGGGACACAGGACTCTGCCTCTTAGTCTGGACAAGATGAGATCACTGTGACTTGTCTGTAGGGACAGTCTGATGTCATACCCATGGAAACCACCACTTGTCTTGAACAGCAGAAGCTGTCAGACCAACCAAAAATGTTTCCCTCCTTATATTCCAGTGCCTAATTCCCAAACCCATGAAGAGGGCCACAGGCCTGACATCAAGTCTTCTCCCCAGTCACTGGAGTGTCACAACCACCCAGTGCAGCTTCCCAGCAGCTCTAGGTCAGTCCTGGCTCCCCAGCTCACTCTGACCTCATTGCTAACCCACATCATCCTTCCCACTCCACAGGTCCCTCCTCCACTCCATCCAGCCTGGTCAGGTAAGGATGTCCTGCCTTCTACTCATGTCATCCCACAGGAGGGTGGAAATGGTCAAGGGTGAAAATGCAGCATGTCTGTGGTCTTGGTAACAATTCTCTGACCTGAGAGCAGGTTCCTGGGACAAGGAGAGGGAACAAGGTTTGGGCACAGCTGAGGAGAGACCCTAGTGATGTGAGGACAAGGGACTGGGGCAGCAGGTTGGAGAGACCATGGCAAAGAGATGCTGCACGAGCAAACGACTGGAAATTTAGGTGTGCCTTAAGCCCAGAGCACGGTTGGAAGGCTGCAGTCAGGCATGCAAATAGGTTGGGAGAGCTGGGGGTGTTCACTTGGAGAAGAGAAGGCTCCAAGGAGACCTGAGAGCCCCTTCCAGTGCCTAAATGGGCTCCAGGAGAGCTGGAGAGGGACTTGGGACAAGGGATGGAGGAACAGGATAGGGGGAATGGCTTCCCACTGCCAGAGGGTAGGGTTAGATGGGATATTGGGAGGGAATTCCTGGCTGTGAGAGTGGTGAGGCCCTGGCTCAGGTTGTCCAGAGAAGCTGTGGCTGCCCCATCCCTTGAAGTGTTCAAGGCCAGGTTGGACAGAGCTTGGAGCACCCTGGGATAGTGGAGGGTGTCCCTGTCCAGGGCAGGGGGTGGGATGAGATAAGCTTTAAGGTCCCTTCCAACCCAAACCATTCTGTGGTTCTATGGTGCTACATTAAACAGTGGACCATCCATCCCAGGGATAGGTGAGGGGATGTCTGTGCTGACAACATGGAAGAGAAACCTTCCCCTCCCTCTGGACCCCAGTTTCTAATGGAGAAGAAAAAGTGCCCACACCAAAACTGATGAGCTCAGCCAAGAGTGGAGGAAAGTACGGAGGTACCAAAGAGCCCACCTGAGAGCCAGGTCAGGTGTGACAGGGCCTCATTCCTTGGCTGGCATCCATACCATGCTCCCACAGACCCTTGGCATTTCCCATTATCCAGCACAACGCTGATCTTGGACAATACTGACAGCTGGGGTGGCCGAGCTAGAAAGGGATGGAAAATAAACTAAAAAAGACCAAAACAGCCCTTAGTCTAACAGTAAAGAAGCTGTATCTGAGATCAGTATAACTACATCTGCCTAGGGCTGCTCCCTTCCAGTCTGAGTTATCCCTTTGTGATGCCTCCAACCTGAGTTACCCCTATGCAATATCCTGTTCCCAAGTTACTCCTACATGATGTCTCTTTCCTTCCCTCACCTTACCCAGGAACAAGGGCCATTTCAGCAGGACATTCGAGTATACAGGACACGGCCAAAGAGACAACAAGGAATTTAATCCTAGAGTCAAATTTGTAATGACTATTTGCAAAAAGTACAGGTTTGCTGATTTATCAGGGTCTAAACGACACTGCACCATTGATTGTCTTTGTACAGATACCTACACAGAGGAAAGCTTAAAAACCAACATTCCCATGAGAAGATCCTTCTCAGGGGAGGTTTGTCACAACCTCCCAAGGCTCTGAGCAGCAGGACAGCAGCAGCAGTTAATGCTAAGGGTGCAGGAGATTGCTCTGGATGCTTTAAGATGTAAAACATCAGTTGCAACTCAGACCCTTAAAGACCCCCTGCTGCAGAGGGACAGCCCGTGTTGGAGCGTCACAGACACTTGCTCTAACACTCCTTAGCTGCTTGCTGGAGCCACTTACAAAGCCCAGAGCAGCCAGGGATGTGTCCTTACCTTATTCCCTTCTCCTCCTGCCAGGCCACAGCTGCCAGACTGCACCTACGAGAACTTTGACCGCAGGCACGGAGGGAGCCAGACCCTGCCAGGAGGGAGAGCAGTGCCCAGGCGCAGCTGAGGAGATCTCACCCCCACCTGCTCCCTGCACAAGTGTCCTCTCTCCCAGGGAACACAAAACCCGTGTTGGCCGATGAACAGAAGGCCAAACACTGGTGGGGATGTTGGAACTGGGCGATCTTTGAGGTCCCTTCCAACCCAAGCCATTCTATATGCTATGACTTCCAGCCCTGCTGCTGCTCACAAGCAAGAGCAGCCCTTAAAGGCAAAAGAGAAGAAATAAAAAAGGGGTGGAGCTGGAAGAGCAGAGGAGGATCTGCACAGAATGTCAGTTTTAACCAATCTGTGCGTTTTTAGCCCAGATCATATTTAGCAAGCAGGTTACAGTATAAAATTTTCTCAAATCGTTTTGCTTTGGCAATTTTCAAATGTCATTTCACAACTCCACTTGTCCAACCACTTGCAGCCTGCAAGTGAGCTACTGTCATGTTTCAAACACCAGCTGTGACAGAACACTACTGGAATTTCTGCTAGTGGTTTTGGGGATTTTTTTTTTTTTTAGTCATTATTATTATTCATTATCTTCCAGAAGAGTTTATTGAAGAGTTTAAAGGAAACCTTAACTTTCAAGAGGAGTCCAAGAAAAAGGAAGAGGTTTTCCAAAAGCTGGTAGAGCTGAAAGTAGGACATGCAAAGTCTAATTAGTCTCTAACTCTACTACTCTACCTAGTGCCCAGAGCTCTGTGATAAATACACTGTGAAAATGTTCCAATACAACAAATTGCCTTTTTGCCTTTTTTTTTTTTAAAGCTAAAAAACTTATTTCTAAACAGTTTCCACCTCTGTGTTACACAGAAAAGTTCTGACTTGCAAGTGGCTCTGTGCAACCATTCCAGTGCAGCAGCTCCAAAATTCTTCCCAGGATGATCCTGCTCCTGGTAACAACCACCACTGGCTGGGATTCCAAGCTGCTACCGAACTACCATCAAGCCTGTGGTCCTGCCTGCAAGCTCAATCAATTACTATTTTAAAGTTCATTTCTTCATAATACCTGTGCTGGGAAAGTAAAGCACAATTTTAAATGACTTGGCCAAGATAATAAGGAAAAAAAATGCAAGGAAATATTTGAACTTGATATTTCAAATCCCAGCTTAAAGTCCCAGCTGTGACTTGAATACTTTGTGCAGTTTAGTTGGAGAATCAGTATCTGTGGCTTTTTAATTTTTTTTTTGAAAGCCAGGTTTAATAAAAATAAGAAGGGATGCAAAGAGGAAAAGGAAGTTACAGCAGGCAGTGTAGTCAGGGATCTGTAAGCTCAGTCTCACTAGTGTCACAGAGGAAAGAGATCTCAGGGATATTGGACAAACTGAACCGAATTTCTGAGCCCTTATGATTTACAGATACAGAATAACAAAGAACCCACTCCCACTTGTGTATGGGATTCACGCTTGGCTCACGGGATTTTTCTCTCAAAAACTACCTCTTTAACTCAATTAGTTTGGGTCCAAAAAGAAACATCAGACCTTGTGCCCCAAAACCAACTCGTGCCCCCTGGTCCTCATGGGAGAGGACCACCCACCCAAGCCAATATAAACTAGAAGGTCAAAACACAGCAGGGCACATGCCAGGAGGCTTCTAGTGTTGAACTCACTTGGCCTAAAAAGTGTGTCCCAGTTCCTCCCCTCCTCCTAAACTGCTCAGTTTATGCACATTCAGGGTTTGGGGAGGATTTGGCCACTGCCCTCTATTCTCCCAGGATAAATGATGCCATCTCCCATCACCACAGCCCCTGTGGGTTGCTGAGCAGTCAGCCTGCAGGGCAAGCACTGCCTGCACGTTTCAGGCACCTTGCTGCTCAACTTCTGCTTCTCCATTCCCCTGAGTGAAGTTAATGCCACATTCAGCTGTTATGTCCATTTCCCTATTTGGCCTTATTTTATTAATAAATACTTGAGCTGCAACCCACAGGCAACAACTCATCCCAATGCAACAACTGCTGCGTGAGGTAAAACATTCAAAAAGCCACAGATACTCATTCTCCAACTAAACTGCACCAAGCATCCAACAGGCATCGTTGTTATTGAGTAGCTGACATAGCCATTTCATCCCTTTCCATGCAATCTACAATGTTAAAACTAACATAAAACTCAGTTTTCCTTCTGAGAGCACCCGGTGACATTTAATGATGTGAACAAGAACGTTGTAGTTTTGGGCACAAGAGACAGTGGGAGATGCTGGGAATTTACTGAGCCTTTCCAGTAAAACTAGAAGAAATAAAAAGTCACTCTGTTGGGTACAATTTGGAAAATAAGGACCCAGGCTCTAGAGTTCACATTTGCACAGAGAACTGCCAGTGGATCTGTCAGTTCACAAAACTGCTCCCCTGTGTTTGAGGAAAGCACAGGTTCAGACTTCTGCCATTACCACACTGACCATGAAGCCAGAAGACTGGTCTGTGGGTGACACATACAGCAATTATGTGTTACCTGATGTGTATTCTTCCAGCAACTTGAAAACATCACAGTGTCTGTCACAAATTGTTTGATTTTTTGTTTTTATTTTTGCATGGTCTTTGCAGACATAGCATGTTATAAATACAACATTTGTAAAAACTCAACAGCTGAAACAATTCCTCATTTTG
This sequence comes from Chiroxiphia lanceolata, assembly GCF_009829145.1. NCBI lineage: Eukaryota > Metazoa > Chordata > Aves > Passeriformes > Pipridae > Chiroxiphia > Chiroxiphia lanceolata. The sequence goes on along the minus strand of NC_045671.1, from coordinate 2,736,387 downwards.
AAAGTGCATCTCAAACACGTATTTCTGACTTTTTCACATTTATATGCAACTGATCAATAACACTGAATCTAATAAAACCAGTGCTTTTAAGTCTTTGAGGGGGGAAAAGCGGCCAAATGTATTCCTCCAGACACAAATTTTCCAAAAGAGTCTTAAAAAACATGCTGCATTTGGTATCTGGTTAATATACAGACGGATGTACATATGTATATCTATTTATAGGCTCGCAGATAGAGCAAAGAACTCTAAGACCACATTAATATGACGGTGATCTAATGACCCAGCTGGCATAATTAGCAGAATCTGGCAAGAAGAAAAAGCTGATCTGCTCTGCAGCACCAGAACCACCGTTGGGAGGAACAGATCAAAGCATCATTGACCAGACAGTAGGCAGCACATTTCTATCCCCTAGTGATCAGAACTCATGTTTTAACGTGCAACCATGTCATAAACACAAAGGCACAATTAATGGAGGGAGAGAAAAAGCGATCAGTTCCTTCACACAGGTGTAGGGATTGGGACTGTAGGACCTTGGGCCACCTCAAACACATCAGTGATGAAGGGGACGTCAAACAAGCAACGGGAAAAATTCACCTTCTGCTTTCCCTAAACAAAAGTGCATCTTATGATCAGACAAGGCAACAAAAACAGTGATCATTCAGCTGAAACTACAGATTTACAGGCTCGTGGTTCATGCTTTGGCAACAGAATTTTAACAAGTGATCACCAAATTTAATACAACAGAAATACCTCTTCATAGCATCCTCTAAAATCTCATGGTGTCATGCCCAGCCAGGCAGAAGAAAATAAACTTAAGTGGTGAGTGGACACTTGTTAAATCAGTATTTCCTAAACCACCAGACTTTAAGAATTAAAGAATCCTACCTAACATGATCATACCTGACTGTTCCCCTCCCAGACACTAGAGATCCAGAAAATCTGTTTCTGGATTTAAATCCCCTTGAACTTGGCTAGAAGTTACTTGCATTTAATGAAGCAATACAGATGCAGACACATTAATATTTAGAAAACAGGAAAAAACCAAAGTTCTTCAGTTACAATTTTTGTTAATATTTACAGAAGTGGGTGAAGATTGTAGGCATGCCTCTCAACTACAGATTTCTGTGGAATAGCAAAAAGAAATCAAAACTTGAAGTACCATCTTTTCAAACACAGGGGTTTCACAAAAATCACTAGACACACACTCAGGTAAGACTCAGAGGTATCCTTGGTTAAGAAAGTCAAACCTCTTTTACACACAATCCCCCAGTAAATTTGAACTGGCCTGAGTGATGACACACTGGAAAATAAAAAAGGCACCAAGCAAAAACTCCAGATGCTCCAGGACGAGCTTTGTTGACTAATGATTTGTACACCTATCCCCAAGTACCCTCCTCTCAGAAGTGCACCACACACAGGAGGATATTCAAGTGCTTTCAGTAAAAAAAAAAAAAAAAAAAAAAAAAAAAAAAAAGGCAATTCCACAGGCCTAAAAAGGGAAGCAAGAAAACCTTAAAGGGGAGAAAAGCTTGACAGCATGCCGCTCCCATTCACAATTCTGACTTAGTTACTAAGTGGAACTCTGAAGGTGAAAGTTATTTGTGCAGCAGGGACACTGTTTGTAAACCAGGGTGATGGGCACTGAGTGATGGCCCTGCGAGCCCAGCGCCGCTACCGGATGGTGTCCAAATAATGCACTTCTGGGTACAGGGTATTGACAAGGAGAGACAGCAGGTTGTTGCCGTCCCGAAGACAATGCTCTGGATGCCTGATGAACACAGAAGCCTGGGAGAGCTGCTCTTGGTATTCCATATATTGTTTGTTTGATGCCATGGATTCAAGAGCGCTCAGTGCCTGTGGGTAGAAGGGAGAACTCTGTTAGATGAACTCTGGTCCGTAACAAGCCAGTTCATGAGCCACAATATGCACAATTCCCCCAGAAGATCCTTACCTACTACAGAACCCAGAGTTTTCTGTACAAAACAGTTGTAAAACACAATCACATAACAGTGTTTCGAGTCACCTGTATTTTCAAGTGATATATTGTATATTCGAGTCACTCCCCAAGATCAGGACAAAAACTATCCTATCAAGGCTTGCTAGGATTCTGTAACACAAATATTTTCAAATATTCACTTTGTGAACTAAAGAAATGGTTTCACAGAAATTATGTTGAACTACAAACTGCAACACACTTGATATTTGCTTCATGCTGTTCTTATGAACATCTTAACTTTCATAACAGTATTGTTTTACTCCTGATAATAACATTAAATTTAGGTATTGACTGTCAAGTTAAAAATTATACATAGAAAAGTCTATGTTGGCAGTAGTAGGCAGAGCAAATGTTGGGCGTATTTCTGAACAAGTTTCATTCTTTTCTTAAGAGAAACAAATTGTACCAAGCTACTTTGCTTTGGTACAATCAACTCCTTCCTCTTCTCACATGCTTACTGAAAGACCATCATGGTCAGTGCACATGCTAAAGCAGGAATGTTTATTTATCACAGGGCTTTTAAGCCCTGACCTCACATAAACAAATGTCAGTGTGAATGCAGTCCTGCTTTATCACTGAAAAGCAGTGCAATCACCAGCAGCACTGTTTTTTCCTGTCTGTTTGCAATTCCTTCCACCTGCAATGCTCCAAACTCTCAGAAGTCAAGGTTTACAGACATAAGTTCATCTGCTCCTTTTTCAGTGTGTAAGATTAGAAACTGATGCCTTTATATTAATACAGAATATTGTACAAGCAGTTTTACCTAAGATCACCTTAGGACAGAGCTCAAACACACAGTCCTGCTGCCAAAGTTCAGCAACAAGGTGAGGGCAGGATTTAGCTCGAAGAAATGCTTGTAGTGATCCTTATTACTTCACCCCAAAAGCTAAAGAAGCACGCACAGAGGGCATCGTCAAGCAGCCAGAGATGGGCAGAGCTCACCTGCTGAGCCTTCTGAGACAGCTTGGGCTCTGAGCCGGCTTTCAGGCGCACTTGGCTCTCTGCAGGAATCTGCACCAAGAGGAAAGCAGACAGACTGCGGGCAACCACCCGAAACCTGCGTGGGGGAAGCACAGAGAGAGAAGGGGGTGTCAGATTTGCAGGTCTCAACAGGAGGTACACTGGGAGTTCTATGCCATGGGGTATCTCTTGCATGAGGAACAAAGTAGAGGCTTTAGACGACCATCTCCAATGCATTAGAAAAAAAGAAGTCACTTGAATATCATGGGTTCGTATCATGATGAATATCATATCAAACAGAATGGTTTGGGTTGGAGGGGACATCAAAGCTCATCCAGTTCCACCCCCTGCCCTGGGCAGGGACACCTTCCACTAGACCAGGTTGCTCCAAGCCCCATCCAACCTGGCCTTAAACACTTCCAGGGATGGAAGGGGATCCAACTTCTCTGGATACACATATAACAGGATATCATACATACCAGAGGATGATATAATATGATACATATGAAATGTTACATCTGCTTCAAGCTTAGCTGAAGCCTTGAGGCCACATCCAAAACACTCCTCACTTCACAGACTGTGAAACATCCTCACCACCCAAATCGAGGGATCAGCTGAATGAGACCAAGAATTCAGAGCAATTTCAACAGGACTGCATCCTTATAAACACAAACTTATGTTTAGGTATTGGTGTTCCATAAGCATTTATGGTTTTTTCCTTGGTATTCTCTCCACAGTGAACTTGTTTTTAACAGCTAGCCATCAAACTTGGTGTCTCTCTTTGGAAGGTAAAGTGAACAACAAGCAAGCATATGCTTCCTTGAGCTTCTCTTAACATTTCCAATACCTCAAGGTTAAAACAGAAAGGGCAAAGTGTATGTTATTATACAAAATCTCGTCAGGTCAACTGAAAGTGTTCTACAGACCAAGTGCAAGTATCTTCCTCTAACAAACAGTTTGCCTACAAACTTTGCTGGGCACTAAGTCAGAATCACAACTGCATTTTCTTTCCTTCTCCACCACAGACTTTACAGAAGTTCACACACACACTTCTTAACCAGATTATCACACTCCCTGTGTTTTTCCTGTGACTGGCCCAAACAACTTTATAGATCTGGGGACAGCATGGATTCAAAACATCTTCTGACACTGCACTGGGCAGTCTGGACCCAGGCTGCTTCTATAATACGATGACTCAAAGCAATTAATTTATCACACTCCATCCCTTACCTGGGTGACAAAGGAGACCTCCTGCCCAGTCCAATAGCACCAAGTATTCCAGAAGTCAGTCTCTCTTCAGCCAGCTGGCTCTGCCTGCACTGGATGGACAGCAGTGTCCGGATGACGGATTCGATCAGAACAGCATCATCCTGCTCCATCTGAATCAGGGATAACTGCATGGCCTTATGCCACCAAAGAAACAGCTTGGCCTCTTCCTTTGCTGAGCTTTAGGTGAGATTTAAAGAATAAAATAAAACAAAACATAAATTAAAGAGTTAGTTGCATAGATTAAGAAGCCTGTTTCTCTCCCCGCCAGGCCCATGAAGAATTCAGATGGTTAATTAGTGACAGTAATCTCCTACTGTATGAGAATAAAACAGCTGTACATCCCACCAATTATTACACTGCTGTAACTGCTACTGTTGTGGATTTGAGCCATCAGCTAGCAGGTTTTAAGAGCCTGTAAGAGGACAAAGAACAGTGCTTCCTTTTAAGCTTTACAACTGGAAATAAATGATACTGCAGTCCTAAGTGGATTTAAACTTGATTAAGATTTGGTATAAAAGCAAAGAAGCTGTACCTCTACTCTTTTGTTCTTTTCTTTACTTACCAATAAAACACTTTAGGAAGCACTAGCTGTTGTTTCCACAACAATTTGAACTTTTAATATGATCTTTGAAAAAAAGGAAACGTTGAATGTTTTTGTTGAGTAAAGCACAAAGTGAAGTTCCCCCTATGATATTTTTAATCTTTCCAAAAACAGCTTGCAGCTTAAGTTAACAGCCTCAGACTTTCCACATAAAGCATCAGCACGAGTTTCCTGCATCAGACTATCCTCATATCACCCCACCCAGTCATTTCCCATCCCAGGCAATCTCAGCTCCGATGTTCAGAGCAAGGTTTTATCTGCTCTGTGTGGTGGCTTTGCTGCCTCTTTCACACTCTGGCAATCAAATTACTACAGCACCTACCACAGTGAGAGAATGCTTTTTGAATTTCAAGAAACAGTGAGAACACAAATTTTTCCAAATCATTCTTTCACAGAAAATATTAACATAATCAACATGAATATGGAAAGATATTCATCGTGTTTGCTAAATCCTGGCAATTTCAGCAGCAACTCTAAATACAGTTGTTACATACTTTTGAGGATTTTTATTTTGACCCCAGGGCTGTGCCTCCTTTCCCCCCAGAACCCAGTCATCTTGGAAGTTGTTTTACAGCCTTCAGGTCCCTGACTCAGGGCACTCCACCAGACCCACTGGCTCCAGATTTGGTTGAGAGCTGTTGATGAGGCCCCATGGAGCAGCTTGGAACACCAGGTCTCCCAGAGTGCCAGGCTGAATATTTAGCAATGTAACTCATCCCACCTAGTGGACATGCTGGAAAGTGGAACCCTGAGTGATTCAGGGTTTCCTTCGAGTCATTTTAACTGAGCACAAATCCTGTCACTGAAATCGAGCTTCTCTGATTGAAAAATGACTGAAACTCACTAGTGTTCTAACAAATTAAATTCCTTCTTCTGTTTAACCATCACAGCTATTAGTGTTGGTACTGCATGCAGAAGGACAAACTCTTAGTTACTGGATAAAAAAGGACAGGCCATTTCATCCAGCAGCCTGTTGAAATTAACCTAATTAACCGAGACACCTGATTATCTCAGCTATACAAATACAAATAAACTTGATCTAAAAGTCAAGGCACATTCAGAAGCTCCAAGCTTCGTACCTGGGGTACACCTGCTCCAGCCATTTGCTGATGGTCAGCAGGATCTTCATTTCATTGGTGAGAGTTTGGTCAGTGTTCAGGCATTGCAGCAGGTAGACATACAGGGTCAAGTAGCTTCCTAAAGACAGACACTCCTGCAGGAATTCTTCCATGGTTAGCTCAGGAACTTGGAGGGAGGCAAGTATAGGGCCCCAGCCTAAATCCTGGTGGTGAGGAGAATCTATGAAGAAAACAGAAGGAAAGAACAAAAAGAGTGTGAAAAAGCAGCACGTAGTAAAACCTAAGAATCAGGGCTACTGTTTACAGAATCTGGGTTGGTTTAGCTGTTTTCCAGGTAATCAGCATGTCATGAAACTCTGGTGGAGAGAAAAGAAAAACTCCACTATCAAAGGCCATCTCCTTGAGGTTAAGGTGAGATATTTTCTCAGCATTCAGACAGGACTAGAATTTGAACATTTTAGCAAGGAATTAAAAGTATTTCCTTCAGGTACACTAAAATCTTCCACACAGAAAGCAGAAGAAATAAAAATGTGGTTCCACAAGGATTATGTAAACTGAAGGGGAAAAAAAAACAACTGAAAACCACCCCCACCACAGAATTTCAGATTTTTACCAAACAGGAATTTTTTTTCTTCTTAAATTATCCTACAGAACACTACAGGTGGGCACAAATGTCTTTTGTTCTCCTGGAATGATTCATTTTTTAAGAAGTCCTCCCCTTTAGTTGTAAAAATGGCAACACTACAAAAAACCAAACCAGTTTTCAGACAGAGAGGTATAATTCTTAAGAAAACACACAGAGTAGTTGTAAACCCCAAATCTCAATCACAGAATCCCAGAATGGTTTGGGGTTGGAAAGGACCTTAAAGACCATCTTGTTCCACTGCCCTCCCATGGGCAGGGACACCTTCCACTATCCCAGGTTGCTCCAAGTTCCGTCCAACCTGGCTGTGGACATTCCCAGGGATGGGGCAGCCACAGCTTCTCTGGGCAACCAGTGTCAGGGCCTCTCCACCCTCACAGGGGAGAATTCCTTCACGATAACCCTCTAACCCTCCCCTGTGTCAGTGTGAAGTGTGTCATTCCCCCCTCATCCCTACCCATGGCAGAGGGGTTGGAACGAGACGATCCGTAAGGTCCCTTCCAACCCAAACCATTCCATGATTCCAGACAATGTGTATTCAGTGGTATCCAAGGGTGGCCCAAGCTCCTGAGACAAGCAGAGAAGGCCCCTACCCTCACTGAAGTAAGCAGTGATACAGGCCTCTGTGGTCTCGGCCATGTGCCGCACCGAGGCCAGGCTCTGGCAGGCCGCTGTGAGCAGGGGCATGGCCAGCAGTCCATGCACTTTGCCTTCTATCCACCTCCGTAGGGTCCCCCGGAGAGACTCGGCCGTGGTGATGCTGGAATTGTTCAGCATCATCAGCGTTTCCGTGAACAGACTGCTGAGGGCCAGGTGGCGCGTCTGCAGGTCCATGTCTGGAGGTCAGAGAGCAGAGAACCACGTCAGTAAATCGACACTGGAACCCAAATTCAGCTTCACCACTGGACACTTTCTGCAGATACTGGGAAAACCCTCTGGCTCGTTACACACCCCTATTCCTTGTCTATGGTTGCCAGGACACTTGTGTCTCTTCCTGCCCGTGACCCACACAACTGCTGACAAGCATTTCTGTGGAGTACAGTGAGACAACTGATTCCACCTCAAGTTACAGCTTCATAGAGGAACCTCGGGATGGGACCAATGCTAACAATCAGATCGATATAAAGCCTCTGTGTGTGGATACACCATACCACTAGTGCACATCAGTATAGCTCTCATACTTCAGTACTCTCAGGTTTTCCCAATTATACAATTTAGAACCCTTTCTGAGAGCCCAGTCATAGAATGATGGAATGTTAAGGGTTGCAAGGGACCTTAAACTTCATCTAGTCCTAATCCCCCTATCATGGGCAGAGACAGCATCCACTAGACCAGGTTGCTCAAAGCCTTATCTAACATGGCCTCGAACACTGACAGGGTTGGAGCATCCAAAACCTCCCTGGGCAACCTGTTCCAGTAGCTCAACACTCTAAAAGTAAGAATTTCTTCCCAATATTTGGCCTAAATTTCCTCTCTTTCAGTTTGTACCCATTACTCCTAATCCCTCAGGACCAAGAGAATATATTTCTGCCGTTTTTCCTTTTAAAATGGATGTAAATGAACAAGTAAAATAAAAATTAAAAAATAAATAAATTTAAATTAAGTTAAATTAAAAAAAAAAAAGACAACAAAGAAAATCCCTCAAGCTCCTGGATATCAGCCTGTTTCACTCACAACATAAGCCTTCTTTTAATTGTTGGTTGTGTCACTCTTGATAGGTCTATGGGGTAATTCATATTTTTGCTGTGTGCTAATATACCACTTACATATACACATCAACAAAGCAACATAATTGCTTTGGTGACATGTATATATAGGTGGTATATTAGGAGACATTATAATGCAAGTAATTACACAGTCACAGACGTTCATCAATCCATGTAGCAGAGTACAGGATCTTGGCAGCCTTGAAGCAATTGGCTGTTTCTACAACACAAACCTGGGGGATTAAAGATGACTACATCATCCAGCAGCTTGGCCATTTCCTGCTCCAAAACTGCAAGGGTGATCTTTCCACTTTGCTCCAGGGTGCTGAGGAACTGAACCACCTGGCAAATGTACGCTCGGCACTTCAGTGTTGCATCCTGTCCAACAGAATTGAAGTAGGTTAGAAAAAAACAAAAAACCATCGTGCCTAGAACACTTTCCATAATACACACAACCAGAACGTTGCAAAGAACAGCCACGAACAGCTCAGAGACACTGCAAGACCCGTTCAACTCACGAGGTGGATGTGACTATCCGAAGATGCCCCAAAGCCTGCTGAGATTTTCAGGAGCTTCACGATCAGTTCAGCTGCAGCATCCTTAGCAAGGATAACAGAGGGAGGGTAGTGACTGTTGCAGTAACTGATGATGCTTTGATAAGATGAAATGCCCACAAGCTGCCAAGGCAGGGAGCTGGTCTGTCCAAGAAGATTTATGAGTGGCGATTCCTGAAGATTTAAAGACATCAGTCTAAGCTACACCTTCTTTGCAGTTTTAAATTAGTATTCACAGTACTCAGCATTGGATGGAAGCCCCTACTCCAGAATTTGAAAGTGATGGAGCAAAACCCCCACAGGGATAGACGACCAATAGGAGTCTGACTGAAAAGCAAGTCCTTATTCAAGCAGTAAGTTAACAGATGTATGTCATCTCTAGCATTCAGGCTGCTGCAGCACAGAAGTCAGGGAGAAACACTAAAATTTAACATGTAAACATGTAAAGACAGCAAGAAAGAATGGAGACCCTGCGAGTTAAATGCAATTCTGAACAGAGTTAAAAGAGACATTAAAATATTATACAAAAAACCAGGTTGGTCTACGTTCACAGTAGAAACAGGGTCCCTTAATTTTCCATTCAATGAGTCATCTACCAACCTGAGGGACTCCCCAAGCGATTATTCTCAGAAATAGCACCCTGAACAGCACAGCAGCCTTCAGTACCCCCAGCTCACACAGGCAGTGCAAGTCTGCAGATGGAAATGTCTCTCTGTCCACAAGCAGCTATCACCTGTTCTTAAAAACCTGCAGTAACAAAGGGTTCCCATGGACACTGAGAAACACTGAGTGGCTCAAGCTGTGTCAGGGATGGTTTAGGTTGGATATCAGGAAAAGGTTCTTCCTCTAGAGGGTGGTGGGGCACTGAACAGGCTCCCCAGGTCACGGCCCCAAGGCTGCCAGAGCTCAAGGAGTGTTTGGATAACACTCTCAGGGACAGGGTGGGATTGTTGGGGTATCCTGGGCAGGGCCAGGATTTGGACTCAATGATCCGTGTGGGTCCCTTCCAACTCAGGACATTCTACACTCTATCCCATGATTCTACATGTTTTAGAATGAACAAATACTGGAACTGTGCTGACAACTCAGAACTAACCCAAATCAGGCTATTTCAACGAGGACATGACACTGGTACAACACGTACTTAAGTTGTTTGTGCCCAGGAACACAGAGCTAAGAAAGTCTGAGATTTAGGTCAAGGTGTCACAGGAGTTTTCTGGGAGGCAAAAACCTCCTGACAGTGTGTCAGTTTAAACACTGCTGGAGGGTAGGAGGGAATTCCTGAGGCTGACTCACACCATGTGCAAACAGGCATCTTCTGAAGCTTGAGAAGCTTCTGATAAGCAAATACATTCAGGTCAAAGCACATGAACTCTGGTAATTTTCCTAAAGTGAAATACAATGATGGTCAAAGGCTGCTGGTGACATCTTGATGCAGCACCTCTCAGTGCCTCAGAGGAAAACAGAAGATGCTGGAAGTGGAAGCAAGCTGACAGATGTGAAATGGGACTTCCTGCAGATGATCCAGTCCCTCTGGAAGAGCCCTCCAGAAGCAATAGACTGGATGAGACCGTGCTAGATTTACCCTCAAAGAGCTCTTAGCAAGGGTAGGATTTGGAAAGTACCACTTAATGCCCACTGATTTTCTATCCTATTACAATTCAGAAACATTGGAATGCAACCATAAATGGGAAAGGCACTGAGAAATCAGAGATGATCCAATCCCCCTGTGGAGCAAGGGAACCAGAAAACTCATCCTCAGATTCAACAGATGAAGTACTCTGTCCCCCAGTAACTCATCAGATGCAGATAGTGCCAAGCTTCTTAAAGACATACCTGGTCTTCAAGATGCTATTACATCATTGTGATTTGACATCACATCACATGGAGCATTTTATGGTAAGAAATAAACGTTTGCAAGAGCAGTTCTGAGTAAGGGCTGAACAGCTCTCACCCTTGAGAAAACATGTTCCAGCAGACACGTATTTTCCTTTTAGAAAGCTACAGGAAGAACTACACTGGGATCAAGAGCTGCTCCAAACCTCACAGGGACTAATGCCACTGCTGAGCTGTGCTTAACCACTGTGTCACCAGTACTGTTGATCAAGTTGGAAAACATCAGGAACACGCATGGTAAGACTCAGATCCAGCCCTAAACTTTCCATAGATGGATGACTCCTTACCATCCCTCCACACAGTCATGTTTGCCACTCAGAAAAAGTAGCAAGGCATGCATGAGGTTTACATGACTGGCCTCAACAGAATAAATGTGACTCAGTGAGCCCCCCCAAAAGGTGATCCAGGCACAGTGAGAGCTGCTCCTACACTCTTTTCACTCAGGCTGTCAGAAAAAGCTTCCCCTTAAGGTATATATAATATTGTCCTAATGAAACTAACACATTTGTTCCTTCCAAAAGCCAGACTGCCATTTTATAACTCCAGGGAAACTGCCTGTATTAATTTGCTTACTCCTCCCAACACTACTGGATTACAGCACCTAAGAAACTTCTTAAAACGGACACCAGCTCTTCTCTTTTTTCACACAAGTTATACAAAATGCCTCAGCTATAGAATTACTCTTGGCCACCTCTGGAATACATTATTGGGTATTTTACATATGCAAAACCCACTTCAGTTAATCATTTTGCAAGTGAGGAAGGAGTCCCATCCTATGTCCTTCTTAGTGAAGTATTATTTTTCTTTTAAGAGTGATGGGTATGAACATTTCTAAAAATTACCTCTTCACCAATAAGTTGTTCCTCCTTTGCCAACAGGACCATCATATACAGCAGACAGACAATCATATTGTGAGTCTGAGGCTGAGGGTTGGGATTCCAGGCATCAGAGAGGACACTGACCCAGTTTATTTCACATAAAACATAACCCAAGAATAAGAAACAACTCTTGGGACTGCCCCTTTCAATCTAAGAAGGAGAAAGGAAAAAAGATAGGTGCATAAAATGATGTAAGTTATTAATACTTTCACATTTTTCAGTTCCTCAGTCAACTATAAATCCCTAGTAGCATTTTAGGTCAGCTTTATGTTGTCTCAGACAACTTGGAAGTGAAAAAACCATGGCAATAGTAAAATACATTAAATCTGACTAAATACATATTAAATATATATGTAATAAATGAGACATTCAGATAGAGCAACAGCAGATTACAAACACTGGCAGCTTTACAGCTTCCCACAATTTTGTCAAAGATTCAAATACACCTCTTCACAAAAATCCACCACAAAACAAGCAGCTGTGATTGCTACAAACAAACTTTAAAAGCCTACTTGCCAAAAGAACTGTCTCCAGCCCTCCAGTTATTTTCAAGGGCAACAATGACTATGAACTTAATTCAACAGATGCCATGTACTCACTTTGAAGAACTCTTCCATCAGCATCTGGTCTGGATGCATTTCCTTCCACGGAAGCCTTTTGAACTCAGTGTGGAAGGCATAGAGAATAAACTCTGGCATTTTGGGGGCTGTGCAACACTCACAGTAATGCATGAGATGTAACCAGAGAGCCCCATGATGGCTTGGCAACAGTTTTTCTAGAACCAAAGAAAATATTTCAATTAACAACAGAAAAAAAAAATCAGGGAAAGCTGGATTTCAAAAGAAAGTCTAATTTTGGTGATAAAAAAACTTGTAAGTTACACTAAACTGCAATTATCCCAAAAAAAGAAGTCATATTGAACTTTTAGATTTTTTTCTCAAAATCAACAATTGGGGAGGCTTATGATTGCATGCCCTGACCTGCCCTTTTGAACAGTTGGTGGACAATAAATTGAAGTTATAAAATACTCCTGCAATGTAGAACTGAACTGCTTTTATGTTGGGCCATTTTGCTTTTTTTTAAAGAATATCTTATGCATCTCGAATTTTATAAAAACACAATTATCCTGCAAAACTAAATAATTAAAAATAACACCTAAGTTTGAGTCTAGTTCATCCCTAAAAGCTGTTAAAGGGTATTGTGAAATTAAATTTTTCCTATATCTAAGTACCCATGAGGCACAACAAGCAATGCAAAACAGGAGCTCAAAATGATCAATCCTGGAGATTAAATTACTCCCCAAACCAGCTACTGAAGAACTTGTATTGGTCATGGTGACATGCTACTGCATATGTTGTTTGGGAACAACACACAGACCTGGAAAGAATTCACACACCTCTCATGACAGCTCACTCTGTTTGGCTTTCCTTTACATTAAATTTGTTATCTCACCAACATGCACCTATCAATCACATTATCTACCCTTGCCAAGATAAAAAAGGTGCCTCTTAAGGATGAAACAAGTAAGGGCTCCTGATATGACTGCAGTGGTCATCTTGAGTAAAATCCCCTCCCGCCCCACATCTCAATCAAAAATCTTTTTTTTACTCTGGTAGAACAGAAAGTGCCACTTCACTAAAACAGCTTTTCACCCACCTTTAAAGCTCTCGTGCAAAAGCTTGATGCAATCTGTAAACAAAGAGACCACGGTGGAGGCTACAGGGGTGTCACTCTCCAGCCAAGGGTAGCAGGGCTGGTTACTGCAAAGAAGCACAAGGGCAGCAACACAAATTTCAGTGCCCTGACCATAAACATTTCAGCAATTTAAATATTCTAAAGCACACAAAGTCAGTACAGCACAAGTATCGGTAGTTTTGTCAAACTCAATTCTTTAGGACCGACTTCTTCTTCCTTAGAAGAGATGCATATTTCAATAACCCAGTGAAGAGTCACAACAACAACGAGTAAACTGAAATAACTTGATGTTTCAAAATAGAATTAAAAAACAAAAGACTGGAATTTCTCAATGACATTACATACCATTTGCAGTCAACCTTCTAATATAAGTGCTGAAGGTGCACTCACAAATCAAAAAAAGGTTTTAGTTTTGAAAGAAAGCAAAATTTAAATATCTAACAGTACAAATAATTGTTCATGTGAAGACAGAGCTACACAAGGCAGCAGATCATCATAGGACTGATTTAGGCTGAAATTTCTTGACATACCACTGACATTTGGGGTTGTATTTGGCTTTCTTTTGTGATACTACTGAAGTTAAGAAAAGCAATCCAAAATTCAAGTTCCAGTGTTTTCAGAACAGAATGCAATACTTACTTGGCCATCATCAAGCTCTGGTTGTACTATTATTACAAGATATTTCTTGTAATAATAATTACTAAGATAATTATTCAATCCAAACCTTGGAAAATCTGATGTAAGTCATGAATTAGTTCCATAATTATTAAGGATATGAGACAAGTAAGAGCTATTCAAATGGAAGGTCATAAAACAGTCATGAATGATTAAAAACCACGTAATAACAAAAGCCATTCTTACAGGGCTAACGTCCTTACTTTAGCAAAAATTCATTTAATTTTAAAGTGCAATACATACCTTGCATCTTCCTTATCCAAGACCAGTATCCATGGCTTAAAGAGTCCAGCAATGATTGAATACAAAGACTGCAGGGCTAGAAGGAAACAAAACAAAAGCTCCTTTTTTTCTTCAAATCAACAGCAGTGGATATATTACACTTTTCCAAATTTGCATGCTCTAACTCCTTTGCTTACTCTAACATTCACAGAATGACAGAATAATTAGGGTTGGAAAAGACCTCCAAGATCATTGAGTCCAACCATTCAATCAGTTCGTTTGGTCAAATAACACTTTAAAACATAATACACTTACTAGTAACTCTGTTTAACAAAATGGTTGTTTTAACAACAATCATAAGCATTTTGCATTTTTTAGATGTTCTATTAGTATCACTTTAACAACACATCAGAGAATGTGGAGGTAAGGATGATTCACACTTTAAACCTAATGTGTTTAGGTGATTTTTCTCCAAATCAAAATCACACCAAATTCAGCAGTGTCTCCTTCCCAAGTGTCTGCTCAGTGCAAAAGACTGTATTTTTCTTGAAGAAAGTAAAATCTCTTCATAAAACAATTTTAATGCAAGCTCAAATTAAAAAAAGCTTTCTTTAAAATTTTAAAGCATAAAGTCCAAATGGCTGGGGAGTATCATCAAAATTTCCTATCTGTATTTTAATGTTCTCATCACTGCACAAATGCAAAATAAGAAGATCTTACTGTATATTTAAATTGCCTTTAACAGAGGAAACTGGAAAAACTGAGTGTCTGTTCTTAAGTAATTTGCTTTTAAGACATGTTACCTGCTAGAATTGTGCTGCTGCCCACAGGTTCTTGGGATAAATTAGCAACTTCACTGTCAATAAGTCGTTTAACAAGATACTCCAGGAACACATTCACTTCAGCCACATAAGGACTCCACTTTGAAAACAGGCCAAAAGTCCTGAAGTCCACTGAAGCCAGTCGGAGTTTGCAGAAGGATGTGGAAAGCCATTCTATTGTCTCTCTAACCTGTTAAAAGGCAGGAAACTATTAATCAGCTACAGAAAGGCTGCACAGCAGTGTTGTCACTGGAGGGCATCTGTTTCAGCTGAAGAACATAATAAACCAACCACCCACCTGTTCTGTGGAGAGCAGAGTTTTTCCAGCATCCCTCAATGCAGGAGTTTCAGTAGAATCACTCTTCCTGAAGCTTCCCTGCTCAGCCACTGGTGAATCACACCCCAAAGCTTGAAGTGATGCCTTCCAACAGTCAGGGCTTAGGAGCTGCTCTGATGAGCCTTAGGGAGAAAGACAAGGGAACGCATTTGTGAAAACCAGAAAGATACTGGTCCCTTTCTCCAAAAGAGTCAAAAAGAGGTTGAAATTAGAGCTCCCTAGAACCAAAAAAAAAAAAAAAAGAATTAGGTAAGGCATGAATTTGAAAATCCCAAGTTTAAGGGTGAGAGATGTCTCTAATTTGCAAACACAATTAATTTAACAGTTCTTTTTGGCATCTACATGCTCTCTTCCTAGAGAGTTTCCCAGGCACTTCACACATCTCTGGCTACAAACGCTCATTAAGAGACAGCTGCTGCCTCAGCACATGTGGTTTGACAAAAGGAAGTACTTGTGTTCTCATTGGAGAGGCACATCAGATTACGGATGGCGTCTAATGTCAACCAGGACATTTCCAGCAGATTTCAGTATTAGTTCCATGTCTCCATAACTCCAGTTCTCAGTTTGACACTGAAGGGTGCTCAAGAACAAGGATTCTACACAGACTTTATCATAATTAATAGGTGCTTCTATTAACCCTGTTATATGGGCTTAAAGATCTGTTGTCACTGCTGCATGTGCTTTGACCTGCAGTGGGGTGTTTCCTTCTAGCAGAGCTACAATACCTCTAATAAAATCATACCACACAGCATGCACACAGAAATACATACAGAAAATTTTAAAAGTTTAAATCATTCTGTATTTGTTGCTACTTAACTCCACTGCATGCAGTTCATATTTTAAACCAGAAGGGTTCTGCACAAAGGGCTTAGTGTGCATCAACTCAGGTACTCACTTTGCACGAACAGCCTTAGGAAATCACTGTAGTGGTCAGGGAACTGATACTGGAGAAGGTTAGTCCAATGCTTGCAGAAGATATTAAATGGCATCAAAATGTCTTCTTCAGGTTCTAGGCCACATGCATTGAGAGCCAAGTGAATAGACTCCAGAAGCTTGGTACGCTCAGCAAGAGGTGGCTTAGCCAGGCTTAACCACTGCACGAGGTCAAACTAGAGCAGAGGACAGGAAGCATTTGTAAGCAGAAACTTTAACAGCCTCAACACCTTTAGGAGAAGGGAGAAATTACTGGGGAAAAATCCCTAATTTTTTATATATTTAAGAAAAACCTAATGAATTTTCACCTCATTATCCCTAACTCCAAACCAAGGCGACACTCTTTAAAGGTTATGATTTAGCATATTGCAGTAAGCCCCTGGCTTTATGAAACAGCCCTTGGCGGGGGATGCTCAGATTCATAAAGATGTGTCCCAATTTCCACACTTCAGTACCACTGCCAAACAATCATAAGCATTACACTGGACTGATCTCCACAGTCCATAAATTTTCAGGTGGAGGCAAAAAGCTTTCGTAGCCTCTTCACCATCTGTTCAGACTCTTGTGAGCAGGGACACAACACTGATCACTCCTTGCTACAGATATCCCAAAACAGGCTGCCTGCTGCTCCCAGCTGTCGAGCCCTGTCTCTGTGTAACTAATGAGGAGAGAATCAGATTGGTACCAAACCCCAAGTGTAACACTAATTTCCCCACTGACCGTGGAGGCGGGCAGTATCACACAGCCCTGAAACGAGAGATGTGCAGGTCACTTGCTCTGATCTAACTCTGTATGTTTTAAGACAGGCAGGAAGGACATGGGTGCCAAACAGAGGTGGAAAACTCAGACACTGTTTCAAATTTGGTTTTGTTTTGATTGTTAAGATACCTGGGATTCACTGGTTATCTGGATGAATGTCTCTGCAGAGATATCAGGCAGAAGAAGCCATGGAGAGCCTGCTTTAATTTCAAGGGTACGCCTTTAGAGGCACATACTATCTGTGCTAGAAAAGGATATTTAAGACACTTGCTTTTGACTCCAGCCCCTCTTGAATTTAAATGCAACACATACCATTCAGGATGGGCAACTCAGCTCTACAGAACCTGTCAATGCTATTTTAAATTACCGGATTTTGCACCTCTTTGTTCCTTAGCCTAAAAACAGAGTCTTTAGGGAAAAAACACCCACAAACCAGACCTCACCTTTGTCAGCAGCATGAAGACAACATCACTGTTGTCCTCACTCAGAAAGGCCACGACTTTTTCATACAAAGTCACAAATTCACTGGGAGAGGCAACGGGAGTGAAGTAAGGAGAAAGGAGGGTACAGAGCCTTCGGTTCTGCAGGATGGTCTCGAGCAGATGTCTGCACTCTGACTTGGTCCCACTGATGAACACCTGAGAAAATGGGGAATGGTGAGAAAAATGGCCCAGCATGAATCGACTGAAAAATACACCTATTAAGGATTTTTTTTGTTGAGACAAGCATAATTTTAGTCCTTCTATAAAAAGGGAAGTTTTTCCTCAAAAACAAAAGACTGTGTCAGATTAACATCAACTAAACACTGTTACTCCACAAGACATAAAGCAAAATAAACATGTTTCCCTAGTACATTTTAGAACAGCACTTGTGATCACATATGTTGTCTAAAAATACCTACAAGTACTATTTTTCTGATGGGATAGCAAAAGAAAATGAATCCAGATTTCACCAGCCCTGTTCAATAACAGGAAAAATTTAACAGAACTACAGCTATGAAGAGCTTTTCAGCACTTCAGTTGTTAGAGGTGCTTAAAAACAGCTGCATACAGAAACAAACTGTATCTAAGAGATGAAAATATATATCTGGACCCAAAGCTTTTTCTCAGAGAACCCACGTAATATGTTTCCCACAGAAAACATTACCACCAACCAAAAGCACTTTTATTCTCTACCAGAAAACTTCTGGCAAATTCTCTACACAAAGAACACTGCAAGGCTGTAGAATAAAGGTGTCTAAATACTGAGGTTGACAAGATATACATCAACTGGAAAGTGACAGGTGAAAGCAAAGTATATGCTGAAACACACTTTTATGAACTGAAAGCACCTAAACTTCTGTTACCTGCCCAAAAATCCAGCACTTAGCTAACACAGTGAGCATTTATTAGCACTAAGGAGGTACCTCAGAGCAAGAGTTTTTTATTTTTGCTTAAATGCAAGCTTCAACTCTCCTAAAGACTGTATATTATAACAATTAGTTGAAAGGAAAATGGGATACAAGCTTAGAACTTTCAGGCTTCTGAATGTGTCAGACCCCCAGTACCAGCAAGCAATTGGAATAAGCATTAGGCATTCAAAAGTCAAATTTTATTCCAAAAGTAAACTCACTTGGCCCAGAATCTCAATGCAGGACGTGAAGAACTGCCTTGTGGGAGGGTTGCGCTGAGTTTCATCACACACATATTCCACCAACGTAAAAAACAAACTAATTCCAACTTTCTTAATTGCAGGCATGGGCTGCACCTTGTAGATATTTATTAAGGCCCTAAAAGAAATTAAATTCAAAAGGCGAATTAAATTTAACGTGTGGAGAATAACCCGTGACAATGAAGAAAGGTTTCTTGCCAATATGGGGACTTGAGAGGGGTATTTCTGATGCTCCCTGAGCTCAAGTAATTTTGCTGCCTTAGAAAGTCTCCATAAGCAGAGTCAGAAAGTGACCACTGAAAGATTCTCACGGCATAGTTCCAAAGGATTATTTCTCCCTCTAATCACGTGTTCATCACATTCTTAAGGCATCTCAACTACACTTGTACTGCAAGAAAAATTACCTCTTTTACTTCACAGGCTCAACAATAAAAGGATTAAAACAGAACCATTTCTTGAGTGTTGCCAAGTACATGTTTGTTGAGATCAAACCCCCATCTTCACGGAGTCTGAATTAAAGAATCTGAAGGACATGCAATTCCAGAGATGTAAATCCCAAGAACTAGTTCATCCACAGAATTTTTCAGATCAGTGGTCAAGAATGAACATGTAGAAATAGTGAACAAATATTTTCACTTGTAGAAGGAGTGCATTCAGTAGTAAACCAGCCACACTAAGAGAATCCCAGCAGAAATCTGGAAGATTGAGAAGAACCAAGTTGCAAAACCAGACCTCTGGGACAAACTCTGAAAGGTCTTCAAGAGGAAGAGGGCCCTGGACCACCCCATGTATTCACACCACTCAGAAAAGTGGTATTATATAGCCCTCTTCCACTGCACAATTTTGTTTCACATATTGAAAAACTACTTCAAATCATAATTCTCTATTAAAAGAACTATGTCCTGCACTATAACAAGCAAAAACCCATAGAGAGAAATATTAAAAACATACAGTTTAGCCTATGGCTGAGACAGCTTGTGGTACAAGTTTGCCACTCCCTAAAGGTTAACACAGCATCCCTGCCATCATCCAGTGTGCTTTTGCAGGGTTAGGAGGGCTATTCTAATACACAGAACAATAAACAGAAGTAGAAAACACTACTGTGTGCCTACTGAGGCTGAATGACCTCCTGATAACAGAGTTATTCCTTTGGAGGCCTGTGTCACAAACACACAAGTCCCAGGATTCATGCTCTGTTGTTGACCCGAGCTGATAAGCACAGTGAAAAAAACAACGAAACAGGTTCCACATTTTACCTCTTAACGTACAGGAAGAGAAATACAAAACATCACTGCCTAAAGCAGTGTCTGAACAACCTACGTTATAAAATTCTCCACGTGCACTGCTGCTTCCACAATGCCCAGGGAAGGCGGCTTCGTAGCTTCTGCCTGCAGCTGTCTCACTTCTTTGCGCAGAGCATGAAGCTGCTGGCTCACCGCCTCGTTTTTGTGCTTCCCTTCAAACTAAGTGACCAAAAAAAAAACAAACAAACAAAAAAAGACAAACATTCACTTCAGAATTCACTTTTTTTTTTCGCTAAAGCTCCTCCGTGTCGCACCTATTTGTAAAAACGAAGCGGAATCCAGTAAGAGGACTCTGCATACAGATGGTTCTCCCCCGCCGAGAGCTTTGATCAGATTTAGCACATCGTGCCCAAGCACACATCCTTGGTCATGTTCCTCCTTAATTATCACACACACTAATATAATTCATGTCTTTCATGTAAGGCTTTTAATCCCCGGGGACTGAAACTTAGAGGGGATCAAGAAATTAATTTGCCAAGCAACATTGGGAGTATTTCTATAAACATTTTCATGCTTCTCTGCCTGTCAGTGAGCATATTCCCATATCCATGCACTGGGAAACAGTTTGAGGTGGATGCTACGAGCAAAACAAGTTATGCAGCAACTTATCCTTCAGCTGTTGATCTGCCCCTTTTGAGCACTGCATATGAGGTATCTCAGGTAACTATTAGGTGCATGGACTTATTTGGTCAGCTGGTACCGTTCTTGTAACGATTCAGACACTTCACATTCATCCTCTGTGTCCAGCAGCACCCAGGCAGAAGGGATGACACAAGTTTCTCACCTGGATGGTGAGCAGAGCTGCTCCCTGACAGCCCTTATTGGAAGTCCCCCGGCACTCCAAATGGAGGGTGATCTGCTCTTCCCTGTTCACAAACAGCTTAGGCACTGTGTCCAGTATTTCATTATTGAGAGCAACATGCTGCGATTCCCAGAGAGCTGCAGTTCTGAAAACCATTTATTAATAAAATTACCAAAATCTGTATTGAAAAACGGTAATGGTAAGAACTCATAAGCAAGAGATGAAATCTCAATTTAATGTGCTGTACAAAGGCTCATGACACCTTCCTAGAAAACATAAAAGGTTATTACATTAAATTGAGTTAAAACTTCAAAGTAATAGCACTTCAAAGTAATAAAAAACCCAGGTTCATAAGCACAAAACTACTTAAGTACGCATGAGTTCCTTTGAATTATTTTATATGACAACCTGGAAGGAAACTCAATAGAATATCCTCTGTAGAAAATGCAATTTTCCGCAAAAAAACCCAAAACAAACAAACAAACAAAAAAAAAAAACACACAACAACAACAACAAAAAAACCTCAATCATGGGATGATTGAGTCGGGGGGGAAAAAAAAAACAAATCCACCTAAAATTGCTGTTGGAATTGTTTTGACACAATCTCTTGGGCTTAATAATTTTTTGGTTCATAATATCGTTATTAAGTGACTACACTGGGCAAGAACAGCTACGGATTGATCAGTTGTGTTTGAAAATAATTCAGCTGGATTCTCTGATTAAGAATATTAAAAACAGAGAGTCTCTTTCACTCACAAAGCCAACAGAATCAGAAATCAGATTTCTTTCTCGGGGACTCTGGTGCTTCATATTGGAACTACTACATTAGTGCAAAAGGGTTAAGTAACTCATTGTCAAGAAATTTAGGCTAAAAGGAGGCTTTATTTCAGAAAGTATGCCAAATGAGAAAAGAAATGTAGAAGTTAGATGCTGGATCATATAAACTCAGACATTAGATAAGACTTGTGCAGTCTTGTCTCAGTTGAAGGAGTAGAATAACAACACGATAGACAAGAAGAAAGAGAAAACAAATAGGATAAGAAGTCAAGTACTGATGGGTCTTGTGCCAGCACCACAGATGAGGCTGTTGTGAAGGGCATTGTTAGGAAAAAATTCCTGGCTATGAGGGTGGTGAGGCCCTGGCACAGGTTGCCCAGAGGAGCTGTGGTTGCACCTGGATCCCTGGAAGTGTCCAAAGGCAGGTTGGACGAGGCTTGGAGCAACCTGGGATAGTGGAAGGTGTACTCTCCTTACTGGGACTGGATGCCCTTTAAGGTCCTTTCCCAAACCATTCTGTGATGATGCTCAGACACTGCTGGACACACCAGAGAGGCAGAAGGAACACAGCTATGACTTACTTGGCATGTTGTTGCAGGATGTTCAGGTCCATACGCATGAGCTGAACTGCTTCCTTCTGACTCACTAGACTGGCAGAGGAAATGACTGGCACAGGGGCTTTCATTGTCTGGAGTGGGAGAGGGGGCTTGGGAGTATCAAACTTCTTCAAATTATTCATGATCCTCTCTTTGGCTACAAAAAGAAAGCAGAAGCAAGTTCTGTCAATGAGAAAACTTCAGGGGAAGCTCAACAAAAGCATTTATTTTTTGGCACGAAACATTTTCAGCAGCAGACAAGTATTTCTCAGGATTCCTCCTTTTAAAAAGGAAAAAAAAACCCACTCAACTAATCTTCCTATTTTTCTCAAAGTCTATTTTACACAGCTAATTTTCATTACCAGCTCCTCCATCACACAAACATTAGGATCAAAAGCCCCACTGCTTTCCTTGTTTCCCCCAACCAGTCCCACTTTCCTCATATCACCCCCAACCAGTCTCACTTTCTTCATATCACCCCATTTATTTTCCTCATATCACCCCATTTATTCTTCTCATCTGACAGAGGCTTCCAGATCCAGTCTAAGCAAAATTCATCTTTCTTTCCCTACAACTCATTCTCACCTTTTGACTTGTCAGCTCCAGCTCCTCCTCAAAGCACAGCCTCTCCCCAGGTCAGCCTTCTTCTCCTGCTGATTCCCACTCAGTTTCTTTGTCCAAACTAATTTGCCTATGAAACTATTCCTTCTATTCTCTCCCCCTTCATTTTTAATCAGTCACACAAAAAAAACCACTGTTTTCAGTTACAGTGGGTTTTCCCTTTGCTTGCAGCTGTCTCTGCCTAAACTTCAGGAAAATTCAGCCTGTGTGGGACATGCCCTGTGCAGAGGAATTTTTGGGGAGCTCACCCATGAAGCTCTAGCTCTGCTCTGTGATGTGGCAAACTTGAAGCCAAAGCCATCCATGCTAACCTCTCACATGAGAATCTTAGTGGGGAAACCACAACAACTTCATGCAAAATACTGTACCCAGAGAAAACAAACTGTACTAACATCTTCATTCACAGGCATCATTAAATTCCTAAAGAAACCAGGGCTTTGACACCCTCAAAGTCCTTTATGGTGCAGTTTCATTAAAAATATTCTTATCTCTTACCTGATAAAGGGTTGGTGAAATCTGTCTGCCCTGCAGGAACACAGGTTGTATGTGATTCGAGCTGAACCTGCAGCCAAAGGTTTAGAGCTTCCTGAAACTCATGGTGTATGAGTTCCACATTGACAAACTCCATCCACAAATCCTGAACCACAAAAGAATTAAATTACCATTCCTATTTTGGTCAGTAGCATACACTGTGCATTCATCCTAGTAGAACTAAAATGGAACTAAAATAAGTACATAAAAACAGACCCTGTAGTTTTAAGTCATAAGAAATTTATTATTAAGGGGGAAAACAACCTAACCTGAAGAATTCTTACCACATATACAGATAAGCTACTGAAAAGCATTAGTGACACTTAGAGAAGAAATCTGACACGGTATAATTTCTGACAAGTAAGAGACGAAGGGTACAGATTATTAAAAATCTGTTCTTAAAAAGCAAACATGAAGACCACGATAGTCTAAAACATCATGGCATAATTAACTGCTGCATTTCCAGCAGTCACATACACTGGAGGAATAAAAACAAAGCAAGCATAAGGAAATGCCCTTCCAAAATCTCCCCTCTTACAGGTTTTTTAGTTATACTAATTCTTTAGGCTTGATGGACAGAATAATACACACTTCCCACTCACAAACTTATATTTGAACCTGACATTTTACAGACTACCAACATGAGCAGGTTTTGGCTTCCAGTCTTTTGTTATTTAAAATTCCATCTTCAACAATTCTCAATATTATCTTAGAATGGAAATTACAGAGCAGTACAGAATAAGGACTGTGTTGTCATTAAGATATGTAAGGAATCTACTTCTGAGCCCTCTTTCAAATACAAAGGAAGGCAGTTTGCTGTATGTATGTTCAAGGCTAGTGACACCAAGTCTCTCACTGATTTCAGGGACTCATTTTAACAAGTGAACTTTGGATCCCAGATTTTCACGGTTATTAGCACTTTACCTGTTGATTCTGCATGACTTTAGCAAGTCTATGTACATCATACTGCTTTGGTAAAGAGGGAATGTATGTGTCTCCTTTCTGGAAATTCTCTTCTTCCAACCACAAAACTAAAACATTACAAAGCCTGAGAAAAAAAGAGGAAAAAAAGGAAAAAATATATCAGTGTGAACTTCGATTGTTCTGGGGTTCAGAATTAAGGCAACAAATAATGCTACAAGGTGACACAGCTCAAAACTGAGGTTTCAGTTGCTTTTTGAGTAGTTTACTGTCAGTTCAAATACAATCACTGACATGAAGCCACTTAAAAAAATACAAAGAGCAATAACAAAGAGTAACAGGACAAATTCTGAAAAGGAAAACATTTATGCCAATTAGCATAAGACCCAGGACTGGAATAGCCTATTATGTCAGGGAATCTCACCACAACCCAATTCAAAAGACCACAGGAAAAAACAGAGTACATGTGAGCAAGTTTGACTTCTCATCCCGTGACTCCTCTAGACTGCCTGTTCCAAAAGGCCACATCTGAGTTAAGTCACATTCTTCAAGTTGTTTTTTTCAGAGTCTCATTCATGGCTAGTTTATTCTCATTTCCTCCTTCACTAATAGTGTACTTTTACATAAATACAACTATTTCTTCAGCTGGCATCATTCCACTGAGTGGTACCTTTTCTCTAATCATACCATCCAAGCCTTCCTGACAAGGAAGCACTAAAATGCCATTAAATCTTCACACTGTGTTATTAAATATCACTAGCAAACTCCTGTTTCCTACATCAGTGACATTGGTGAAAAAATGGGAGTAGTCTAGTTCCAAGAAATCGGCCCTTATAAGCCCTACCAATAATTTCTCCCCTGTCTAGGAAACTAGACAGGTCGTTAAACTTCCTTAACCTAAGATTTACTTGGGTG
Source organism: Chiroxiphia lanceolata (assembly GCF_009829145.1). Classification (NCBI taxonomy): domain Eukaryota; kingdom Metazoa; phylum Chordata; class Aves; order Passeriformes; family Pipridae; genus Chiroxiphia; species Chiroxiphia lanceolata. The sequence continues at coordinate 2,711,246 of NC_045671.1, read as the reverse complement.
TAGAGCAGTCTGTATTTATACTGGAGTGAGGAACTTCTCTGAAATGAAAGACTGAAAATATCAATCAAGTCACACCCAGTGAGCATCTCTGGACTATTTTTCACAAAGGCCCAAGTAGGATTTATGATCTCCCTTGTTTGTTGGTACAGTACCTACTGACTGCTGAGGGGAGCACCCACCAGGAGCTCAGAATCCATACACCCAAAGCCTTTGAATAAGGGACTCTTTCCAAATAATCCTTTCATCTGGTTTCTGGGACTATTCAAATACTGCCATATTGCAAACACCTCTTATGGAGGACTTTTCAGACCAAAAGTCTCTGTGTTACAGAACCACTGACTTTGGAATAGCAAAGCCTCAGTTTTAGTGTGCATAGGGCATCTCTTAGAAGTTACCATCCCTTACAAAAGTGAGGGATCAGCAGGTGAGTGGCAATGAGTGACTATACCCCTTTCCTTAGTCTACCCCAAGACAAAAAGAGAGCTTTGTGCCAAGGCTTTGGTTAAGCAGACTTATCATTTTTCAGGTGGCACAGAACACCCTTGGCACAGCTCACCTTTAGCTTGCTAACCAAGCAAACTGCACAAAGTGAATCATGTGCTCAAGCCCCCAGTATATTTCCTGACGAAATCATCATAATTAACATAAATTTAAGCCCTGGTCTGTGACAAACAGATGTATACACACCAAGTAGCACTCTACATTTACAGCTAGTGATGCACACGCAGGTAGCAGATATGCCTAAACAAATAATCATTTTACCAGCACAGGGCTGGTAAATTAAAAAGCACTAAAAAGCAAAGCTCCTCCCCTAAGGGGGGTGACAACTGTATTAACAATGTTTTATTTTCAGTAGTAAAATCAGCCCCCTCTCCAACAGAACACGTACCAACAGAGGAACTGATCTGACCACAACCTGGGGAGTTGGGTTAGTGGTGGCCTTGGCAGTGCTGAGTTAATGGCTGGACTTCATGATCTGAATTTTTCAACCTGAATAATTCTATGATTCTATGTATATAACAAGTGCCTGCAGCACATCTAAGGTCACATCCCTTCACGTCTCACACAGCTACAACTGTGCTGTAGTAGTTACTTGGGCATTTGCACAGAACAAGATGGAACTGGGCAAGCTTTTTTTACCTGACAAGCTCCTTATGCAGCTCAGGTGAAGTCAGGTACTCAGGTGAGCAGCTGGCCTTCTCTGGTGACCTGTCAGTGCCCTCAGCAGGGCTCTCCACCCTCAGTGCTTTGCTGGCAGCGTGGTGGAAGTCTGCCACCTCTATCAACCGCTGCTTCATCTCGTTCAGCAAGTTCACGTGAGCTGCACTCTGGAAAAAACGCCTCCCAATACAGCCATCTACAGGTAACCTGAAAAACAAGTCAAGAAAAGCACAGCTAAGTCTTGTTGCAAGCGCCAAATCAGCATCTCTGCTTGCTGATCTGCAGGAGCAGGTGAGACTCACCCGTACTGTGGTCCTGGTCGGTGAAGGTACAGGAGGAAGAATTTCTGCCAGATCAGTGGCATGAGAGGGTGATCTGCTGGGGTAGCAAGGGCCTGGTGAGCCCAGCGGTAGATCATGAGCCTCTGAAGGGAAGGGACGATGGGCAGCTTCAGCTGGGCCTGGGCTTTCTGCAGAAACAACACTTTCAGACAGGTGTTCTGCTGTAACAGGCTGTCACAGGTTAATTTAACAGAGTAACACAGCATGTACAGTTGGTAATTACAGAGGAGAAAACTTTGGGAACAGTCACACATCTGTTCCAGGTCTTGAAGGATGAGCTGCCCAGCTCACAGTTATGCTGGAGAGCAGAGCTACACCTCCAATGCTGAAAAAAAAAATAGCATGATGGCTCTGATGCAACATATGGGCCATCGGTGTTAATTACAGCTAATTACTGTTCTTCCTCACAGAGGTAGATGCTCCTGGTTTAGACTTCCAGCATGCTACTTTTATCTTTTACCAGCCTACATTCCATATAGCTTCAGTGAAAATTCAAAATGTAAAGTAAAACTGATGTGAAGAAAGAATACAGAAGGAAAAGCAGAACGAAGACAAAGCAACACCCCGTGTTAGCAACAGCACAGACCCACTAAACCATTGAACAGTCCCCTGGACTGTGCCTGATGCAGGGCAATGCAAGGCTTTTCCCCAGTTCCCAAACCTCAGAGTAGACCCTGGCACTACCTCATCACCTACACCAGACCTCAGGAACCCTCAGCATCCTTTTTCCACACACTACCCGCATCCTACTTGGCTAAATCAAGACATGCAAGCCAAAGGACTAATGTTTTCCAGACTACGCTTCAAGGATGCAAGACATGTACCAGCCTGGACAGAGCCCAGGCAAACCTAGTTTCATGGGGCTTCATTAAAACACACTGAAACAGCTGAGATGAAAGATGGGCCAAAAGTCACACTTTGAGACTGGACAGCTTCGCTTTCCCCTTGCTTTCCTCCAGAATTTCTAACTGAATTAGGTCGAAGAACCCGGAAAAAGCTTGCAACATGGCCTAAAATACACCTGATTAAGTTCCTTGTTAAGGGAGAGACCTAAACAGTTCTGAAAGCCTTGGGAAATAACTCAGAAATTAGAGAAAAGTAGAGGCAAAATTCAGATCATCTGAGAAATCATCTGTTTGAAATACAGACTCATTTTCCCACCTGAAAAATAAGCACTCCCCACCTCAGTGGTATAGAGTAAATCCACTAAAAGTCATGAGGCATTCAGATGACCCAGAAAATCATGCAAGAGCACAAATTAGTAACTGAAATCTGAATTTTTCTGTATTATTTGCATGGTAGCTTTTAAATGTAAAACAACTCAAATGTACTCAAAATGTAGAAGAAAACCTCCCTGGGGTATATTTTCACCTGTAAAGCCAGATAAAGCATTATTTAATCTTTTATCCTGGTAAGAAAAAGTACATAAGATAAAACTAAATGATACAAGGAACACTTCTCTCTCTAATAAAAAGGGATGGGCAGTTCTCTCACCTTCAAAGCTTGATCAGGAGTTAAAGCATTAATAACCAGCTCCCCCTCCACAACTCTGCGAAGCTGTGAATCTTCTTCAAATATTGACTCCATATTTAACACCATCCACGAAAACCAGACCTGGACAACACAGAAATAACAGAAACATTGATAAGAAAACAGTAGGGACAGGATCAGGAAGCTTGCTACTTTCTTAAGAGGAATGTCTTTGACAGATTCCCATTACAAAGCTGGAAAAGGCAGTATCACATCTCAAGAAGAAAACCAGTTTCCTCTTTATCCTCACATTAAAATTTCCCCTTCATATTTTGTACAATCTTGGGACAGAAAGTGAAAAGTAGGGACAACAGACAGAATTATCCAGACAGTTCTGGAGGAAACAAACTTCTCAAACTCAGTAAAATAAGATCTCCTCTCTCCCACCTGCACTACACATCTCCATTTGTGGTACTGCAGGGTTTTTCTTCCTTTTGCTTGAACAAGGAACTCAGGCAGAGAGAAGGCAACTCAAATTCAAAATATTTATCAGATAAAGACTGATCTAATAGAAAAGTCAGGCTTCACATATTTTCTCTTATTAAATAGATTGAGAGCAATTGAAGATTAGAAAGAAAACCAAACTACTAAATCCTATTATATGAATTCTTGGACACAGATTAGACAAACTCTCTCCATGGAAAATGTCCATGTTCCCTTTAGTGTAATAAACCCACAGAATTCTCTTAGGCTAAATTAGGACTTTATCACAAGAAAATGAAAAAAGAAAATAAAAATCACTCTGGGAAAGGAAGAAAAAGGGAACAAGAAAAAAAAAATCTGCAAAACCATGCAAAAGCAGGGAAAAAAGAGCCCTCAAGACACCTCTACACTGCTTATCCCAGGGCTGTTCACACAACACCATCACTTACCTGAGAGGGATTGGCATTGCCCTCCACAAAAGATGGTGTCACATTGCCTGCCACGATCCAGCTAACAAGGGAAGACAGCAGACCTTTGTCACAGTGATAGCCCAAAGCATTCTGCACAGAAACAGAAAACATTTGGGGTTTTTTTGTAAGAAGTGGTGATTTAGAAGATTTTAGGTATTTTCTATTTAGAAGATTTAGGTATGTCACTCTACTTTCATACAAGTTCCCTTCTGACTCATATTGCTACTTTCCCATCTTAGCTCAGCCAGGCACCACTGAGATAGATGCTTGCTTGTACTTAATTTCTTTTTTCAGTGAAAATATCTTGTTTTACTGAACACTGTCTGTTTTTTTTCTGGAGAGGAAGTCCCATTTTTGTTCTAGACACACTACTGAACATCTGGAATGCAAAGAACACAAACTGTGATAGAACTCATATGAATGAAAACTGTGTTACAAATTGGTTTTAATAATTACTATCAAAATATCAGACATTTCACTGATTTTGACCCACTCAGAAGAAAATCAGATAACCTCATTATCACTTATGCCAGATTGTCCAGAAAAGCTGTGGCTGCCCCATCCCTGGAAGTGTCCAAGGCCAGGTTGGACAGGGTTTGGAGTAACCTGGTCTAGTGGAAGGTGTCCCTGCCCAAGGCAGGATTCTATGACTGTTTCTGTAGCACTTCAGGAAAATACATTAACATCAAAATCAGAGTGAGCAACAAACAAACTGACTACTTACTCAACAGCCACACCAGTACATCACAACTATTTACCTTGTGCTGTTGGTAAAGCAGCTTTTGTACACAGTCCTCTTGACTGTACTGAAAAGCAGCTTTACATAAGTCATCCAGCAAGCAGAGTGTTGCCCTGTCCCGGTGCCACAGCTGCTGGCTGGTGAGGACCTGGACCCAGAACTCCAGTACTGCAGCTGGCCCCACTCCATTTGGCTGATCACTTACAAAAATGTGAGTCTGCCAAATAAAAGTGTAAAATCAGTCAACAGATTGCAGCGTTGATTAAAGGTTAAGCATCTACTGAAGAACTGTTTAACTTGCATAAGGCTGTGGGCCTATCCTTAAAGTACATGCTCTCTATACCTAAGCAAGGACAGCTTTGTCAACTCCAGCCTCCAAACCCCTGCAAACTCTACAGCCTGGAGAGCAGAGCACCTTGTGCAAGCAGCAAAAACAGGCATAAAAGCCTTAAGCAGGACCCCTGTGACCTGGAGGCATAAATAGCATCTATTTCTTAAGTGTCACCTGATGTTCCTGTAAAAGGACTTCCCAGAGTAGGTCTGTTTCCCTTACCCTCCTCTAATGTTAGATGACCTTGCTCCTTGACCTCTCTGCACTTAAAAAAATACTACTGTTCCCTCACACAGCAACATTTTTTTCATCCCACAGCCCCAAATGAATGGTGAAAAGCAAAGCTTTCAAACATTAATACATTTGCTGCATTCCTCAAATTACACAAATAAGAAAGTATGCATATGACATTTCCTTTTTTTAGGCAGGTATGACCTGCTATTGGAAAATTAATTTTCCAAGAAGTCTGGAGGGGAAACGTTGTTGTTATGTCCATTATCAGATGCACTGCCAGATTTAGGCAAGTTTAAGCAGAAGCATTTCAGGAAACCAAACCCAACTATTTAATGCTTGATGCAGGGCACTCCTTGGCTACAAAACTGCCAAATTCAGTATCCTCTCCAACCTTAAACACCAGCTTGGTCAAAACAGCCTGGTTTTAAATACTGTCCCCCCCCCTTCTTTTTTTTTTTAAATAATCTTCTTACCTGTATCATACTACTGAGCAACTTAACGTTTTCTCCATAGTTCACACCTGTCAAGTGCTGTGTCACTTTATGGGTAACCTGCTGGGTAACTCCTTGAGGGACTCCACTGTCCAGATGAAGGAACAGTTGGATGTAAGATAAAAACCTAGGGATGTCAACAAACTAAATTAACTCTAAAATATCTTCTACTACGTAACAAATAGAAAAGCTGTGTCTAGGGAATTTAAAACCAGCTCAACAGCACTGCTGACAGATACATCCAGGGCTTTGAGTCACACCCACAATGCAGATTTATTTGCTCCACTTTAGCCATACAATGGGCACAGTATGAACATTTCACAGCAGATCATAATTCAAGGCAGCTCATCAGGACTAAATGCAGTCCTTGATCTACATCAGCACCCAAATCTAGCCCAGGAGTTGTTTGGGAGTCTGTCAAGTGGTCCAAGACAAAGGCGCCTCGGTGACCACATTACAAACTGACCAGGACTGACATCTGAAGTCCAGCACTGGACATACTGTGTCCCTACTGATACTGCCAGCTGGTCTTTCTCACTCATTTAACACCACAGCTACTTGAAATACAGCTGCCTGAAGAACACTTCTGTGGCACAGCAGCAGCAACAGCAACGGCTGTATATGTGGTGTCAGCAGGACACACTTCTACAACTATTTCCTCAACCACAGTCAATGCCAAAAAGTTACTCAGCACAGAAACCAGATGTACTTCCACCAGCATGTTCTCACTGGATGCAAAACTCAGCACGAAGCCACATAAATTTAACAGTTAAGATTAACTTTCATTGCAATTATCATAAATTAAGCAAATAAATATATAAAATAAATAAATAAGTGTATCATGAACATAGAATGCTTACTGTTCATTCTTCAGGAGGTAATACTGGCAAGAGTAAAACAATGGTAAAATTTTATCCAGCACATGCACTACTGTTCTCAGATGTCTAGACTGGACGAGTACACCCAAAAGAGGGATCCCTTCAGCACAGAACTTCTCAATGCTTTAAAAAAAAAAAGTATATAATTAAGAAAAACACATCAGTAGAAAGAAAGAATGGGTGTTGATTTACTCTTTACAAACTGAGATGTAAATACATTCATAACTTTACACTTCATCTTTGAAAAACTAAACAGCTAATTCCAGAGCTTTTTATTCTGCTACAGGAGCCATTCAACTGCTGACAGACTAGGTAAGTATTTCCTGCCCTTCTGTGGATGTGTCCCATCTTCCGAAAATCCCTGGAGATGCAGGCCTTCCTCCACCTATCAGTTTAAAGCCTGGTGGTGTTCCCTAACCCAACCAACTCACCTCCCTGTTCGGGCAAAAGAAGAACCCACAAAGGGAGTTTCACATGTTCTGGCTTTGACATCTCCTCAGTTTGGAGGATGGCTGCACATCTTTCTTCACTACTCGTAGATGAACCTCAGAGGGTTTCCTTACAGCAGGTACTCAGATGGTCACAGTCAGATGAGATAAATTCTACTCTTAAGTGTCCAGAAAACTCAGTAGCAGCAACTTGTTTGGCACATTGCATTAGTTTTGCTGACTGAGAAAAGGCGCACATTGGAAAAAGATGCAAAACATGAATCCTGTGTCTACTCTGAGGTCATGAAAATGAAATATTGTATTAAGTCACAAACACACTGTACAGCACTTTGTTTCTTCTGCTCACAAACGTAACTGGCTTTAAGTTTTTTGCATGCGATTAATACCTGTGTTAATGTTTATACAGGAGAAGGATATCAAATGGTTTTTTGCAAGGCCAAACCGAGAAGGTACAGGGGGACAAACTAAAGAGGTTCTTTGGTTTTTTATTTCATGCTCCAAGTCATGGAAAAATTGCCAGCCTCAACCAGAATACCTCCATATCAGTCTCAAATTAATCCAGTGCTTTGAAGTATCTATAATGGCATAATCTTATCATCAAGCTGTGACTTGGAGAAGGAGAAGATAACTCAGACAATTTCTCTTCAAAGAGTAACACAATATTATACATAGAAAACAAGTTAGTGAAAGTTTTGAATAACAGATAATTAGAGACCACAGATTCAGGGAAAACAGATCTGGTAAGGACTGGTTAAATTTTGTGTATCTCTGTACCTTAATCAACCAGTATATTTGATTATGTCCAAAAGCCTTACCTACAAACGAGCTGACAGCACTGGTTAAGACTGTTGAAACACAGTCACAGTTATGAGGTTCAGTTTCAAGGCTATAAAGCTCTTTATTTATCATTCCCAATATGAATGCACTTTTTGTCCTTACTGTTTTCTGAATGCTGTCCTGCAGCTTTGCTAAAAAAAATTACCTGTAGAATAGCCCTTTCAGTAAGTGTGGTTAAAAGTTATTCCTGTCCAGAGAAATCTTGTTAACCCCTCAGTTTCTGTACTGTTTCTAATGACTACTTTCACCTTAACATGCAGAAGGCAAAAACTACTATTAGCAAAATAAAGGAACTATCGTGTTCTTTGAAAGAAGAATTCAGGAAGAATTTCTTCACAGAAAGGGTTGTCAGGCATTGGAATGGGCTGACCAGGGAGGTGGTGGAGTCACCATCCCCAGAGGTGTTCAAGAAACAACTGGATGTGGTACTCAGTGCCCTAGTCTAGGTGACATGGTGGTGTTTGGTCAAAGGTTGGACTCTATGATCTCAGGTGTCTTTTCCAACCTAAATGATTCTGTGATTCTGTCCAACTACAGTCACAGAATCACAGAATAATTAGGGTTGGAAGGGATCTCTGGAAATCCTCTAGTCCAATCCCCCTGCCAAGGCAGGGTCACTTGGAGCAGGTCACAGAGGAAGGCATCCAGGTGGGTTTGGGATGTCTCCAGAGAGGGAGACTCCACGACCTCCCTGGGCAGCTGTTCCAGTGCTCTGCTACCTTAAATATAAAGAAGTTATTCCTCATGTTGAGGTGAAACTTCTTGTGGCAATTTTTATGGCAATTGCACCTCATCCTATTGCTAGGTACCACTGAACAGAGTCTGGCACCATTGTCTGACACCCACCTTTGAGATGTTTACGTGCATTAATGAGATCCTCTCTCAGTCTTCTTTAGGCTAGACAAGCCCAGATCCCACAGTGTCTCCTCAGAAGAGAGACACTATCCCCAACAGACTCCTCAATGCCTTGCATCACAAGTCCTTTTTTCTTCAAACAGGCATGAAGAACTTTAACAACCCTCATCTCGCCACCAGGGAGGTTGCTCAGTCACTGGGGCCACCCATCCAAGGCAAACACATAAGAAGCACTCACCTGTGCCCCAGGGTGGTCATGGCCAGTGCCAGGTAGCAGCCTATGGGGATGTTTGCTTTCACAGCCTTGAGCAGGGGGTGCAGCGCGACCGACTCGGCCGCGTCGAGCGCGCTGTCGCACACGGGCACGGGCTGCCCGCCCTGCTGCACCCCCCGGTCGTTCCTGTGCAGCTTCAGCCTCAGAATCAAACTCCAAGCCCACTGGTTGAAGGAAGTCTCCGGTGTTTCTCCGTAACGAACAATGCTGGCTAAGTAGGAGACCTGGGACAGAGCAGCAGGAGCAGAAATGAGAGGGAGCACAGACGAAACAATACAGCACAGGTGGCTCCAGTCGGTGACTTGGGGCAGCTCGGATGGGCCTGCTCTTCTATCACAACACTGTGACACAGGAACTGGCACTAGATGATCTCTGGGGTCCCTTCCAACCCAAACCTTCTACAATTCTATGATCAGACCAGCCATAGTTATTCTTTAGACACACCACGTAGTTTATCTAAACGCTCAGTTCCTATTGCCTTGATTTCCACCTCCTCTCCCTACCCCTCCCATCATTTTTAGTAAAGGCTGTCAACTTAACACTGTTTGCCTAGATTTTTCCCAGCTGGATGTGGATCTTGGATTGAATTTTGATTTTACTACTGAAAAAAGAAAGCCACGCAACAACCTTCCACAATGTTTACAACGTTTAGGACAGCTAGTGTAAAAAAAGCAGCATATGTCAAAAAAAAAAAAAAAAGCAAACTAAAACCTAGCAGCCTCTCCTTAGAAAGAAGTCTGTAATGTGGACAGGCAGAGTCTGTGCCACATACATGTGCCTGTAGTCATGAAGATCCTGTCTAGATCAGAAAGAATTATAAACCTTGGGGAAAACAAAATATTGTACATGCTCTGACAGTAGTGTAAATTGCAGAGCTGGGAGGCAATGCAGGCATTTCACCCTCTCAGAATGGGGGTACAAAAACCTAAGCACTATTTTCTCTCTAATTCCAGTTACGAGCTCAGGCAAGTCAGGACAGATTCCCTAATACAAGTGGCAGCCGAGGTTGAAATAGGCTTAAAATAGAGAACTCCTCTAGCTGGCACAAAACAACAAACCATGGTCAAGTAGCGCAGAGGGGCAAGTCAGAAAAGAGCAGAGAGAACAAGGAACATGAAGAGTATGGGAAGAAAACACGGCGGGGAAAAGCATGTGGGAGGGGGAAACACTGTACAAGAAATACTGAGAAGACAAAGTACAGCACAATGTTAAAAGCTCTGAATAAATAAATAGAAGTATCTTGGATTGAACAATGAAAATAGGGGGGTTTTTTAATCCTGATCTTTCTATCCTTCCATTCCCCTTCTGTAACTTGGAGCTATCCCTTCCTCAGTGACCGACGTGCTGCAAAATCAACGTAACAAACGTTTGTGGGGTGTTCAGGTCACACAGCACTGACTGAAAAGCTTCTAAAGGGATTAACATCTGAGTCTTCAAATAAGGTAATACTAAGAGAGTTGGAATCACAGGGAGGATGTCTCTTCTGCTCCACTTTGTGACTATTCAACTACAGATCTACATAGGGGTTAAAATTAAAATGTCTATTTCAAGAAACATGGAGAGAGAATATTTACAAGGGCCTGGAGTGACAGGACAAGCAGGAATGGCTTCTTACTGACATAGGGCAGGGTTAGATGGGACATTGGGAAGAAATTCTTCCCTGTGAGGGTGGTGAGGCCGTGGCACGGGTTGCCCAGAGAAGCTGTGGCTGCCCCATCCCTGGGAATGTCCAAGGCCAGGTTGGACAGGGCTTGGAGCAACCTGGGATAGTCCTTGCCCGTGGTACAGATGATCTTTAAGGTCCTTTCCAACCCAAACCATTCTATGATTTTATGATTCTCATACAGATGTTCCACATAAGCCTAATAGCTGTTTTCAGATAGCTCTGACATTCAGACAATACTGAATGTTGGTATGTTATGGTATTCTAGCAGGATCGAGATAGAACATCTTGAAAAAAAATAAAAGAAAGAAAACAAGGTCTTGACTTGCAGTTTTTCCTGATTATCACCATCCATAAGCTATTCCCTGTAATTCTGAAGAAGGGATACCTGCTTTATGCTTTCAGAAAGCAGCCCAGCATAGGGTTTCTGGGAGAGATATTTCTGATACGCTTCCAGGACCATCAATGCAACTTCAGAATGGACAGCTGGATCCAGATAAAGAGCAGTCTGCTAAATACAGAATCAGAACACAAAACTTTATGTCATTTTAAAAGGTCTCTACAACTGTATCATACAGTTGCACTACAGGGAAATAAATCTTAATCTCCTTCTGACAGTTCAAATCAAATATTGCGATATCCAGGCAAAATCTTGCCCATAAGAAAAATTCAGCCCAACGTTTAATAATTCTGGGCTCACAATGGGCAATACACAGATAGATTATTTAAAAAAAAAAAAAAATGTTGATCACAATCACTTTCCATGTGCATTTCATGAATTTATAGCAATTAATCCAAAAATCCATAGATGCCATTTTAAATTACGTAACACAGAAACTGGAATTCTTCCCTTTAAAAGCAAACCCAAACCACATCACCATGTTTTTTGTATGAAAACACAGTATCTTATCAACTGCCACATTACAGAACTGTTTTTCTCCATATCAAAAGGCACAGACATGGCCCTGTTACTGCACAGCAAAGAACTTTCTGTTCATTTTCCCTACGTTTTCCCTTTTTCTTCACATGTCATCAAGAAACAGGGAGAAAAAGTCAATATTTTTGTACAAGCATCAACACAGCAAAGAGAAGAGTTCAGAATGACCAAATGCCCAGGCTGCAATGCTAAAATGGATCACAGAACACAGACAACAGGATTTTTTTTCCCCAATCTATTTCTGTTTCTCTCTAAAATAACATTTACCTTCGAGTGGATCCTGAACTGATGGAGCTCCTGGAGTAACCCAATATATGGACCAATTTCTAATCATTTAAATAACGCTCAGGGTTCTGAAATTTTTCATTTCAATCATTAGTTTTCTTGCATTGTGAAAGACATACCTGGATACCAGCATGCAAACTACAGCCACACCAGTCTCCTACACATTCCTTGGAAGATTCCTCTATTTCTACAGCCACAGGCATCTTAATCTTAATCATAAAAATTGTCCTGTCAGCTGTTTCCTCTTGTTTAGAGAGAGGAAACTCTCGCTTAAATGTCTCTTTTAATCTCAGCTACAAGAAAGCAGCATGAGCAGAACGTTACAAAATTACTGTGAAGTTCCCATCCTGTGCTATTAAGTGCACAGACATTATATAAAGCACGTAATTAACTGTTTCCCAGTTCATTTCTAATCCCAAGTTGAGTAAAGCTTTTGCTCTGAAAAACTGAGGAGTTTTCAAAACTGTTTTCAGTACATACCTGCTCCCCAAATCCCCAGTTCAGCCCTTCCAGGATAATGCAGGCAAGCTTGTTCTCCACTGTTGTCAGGCTGTAATTTAATAACCAGTCACGAATCAGCGCTATCTCAGATGGAGAAGGCTTCCACAGGTACAATGGCAGCTCTTTAAACAGGTACAAGGAAACCTTTGAGGACAGAAAAAAAAAGGATAATGAGGACTCAACACAATAATCAGCATTATGCCCTTCTGTCTTAAAGAGTGGAACAACCAAAAAACCCCACAGACAGGTCTTTACACAATCCATTCATGCCAAGACATATCTTGTGACACAGTCTGGTTATGGCCTCTAGTTTTAACTGCTTTAAATGATGGACATTGTCACTTACCATCCCAACCTTCTCAATGGTCTCTCTAATTCGATCCAGCAGTATGGAAATAATCTCTGTGTGGATGCTGGCAATGGCTCCCAAGAGTTCTCGACCGACTTTGGAAAAAGTCTCTCTTGTGGAAAGGCTAACATAGGACACCTGGGAATATGAGCAGGAAGAAGTTACTGGTCTTGGCTGACCTTCACTGGCATTGAAATAAAATGTCTTTTGGAAAACAGAGAACTGAATTGCTCAGTAACTGGTCATCGTGCACAAAGATTACTCATAAATGCCAATATTAAAATGAAAATGATTGCCCCAAAAGACAAAGAAACTGCTATGTCACAGTGCTAAACACAAAGTCCAAAATTAAGCACAACACCACAACACACTAAAAAAATTACTGCCAAAATCTAGAGACCACAACAGAAAAAACACCACACAAGGAAGTTCAGAGCTACAGGTTAGATCTGCATCAGAAAAATAAAACAACACAAAAAAAACACCCATTTTTCTTCATTTGTTTCATTCTGGATTTGTTTACAGAAAAGCTTGTCTTTTTCCCAGAAATAAAAAACAAGTCCTTCAGGCTATTTTAATTCAGTGCCAGATTATAAATCTCAGAAGTAGCCCTTTCTTAGTTCCATGGTAGAATAAACAACAGAAGCCAAGAAAGTTCCACACCTTCCACTGTTAGAAATGGAAAGAGCACTTCCATCCTTCTCCTGAATGGAGACATCACTAACAGTAACATCACTCACCTCATATATCTCCAGAACAATGATTTTGATAAAATCCTCATCAACATCAGCCCGTTTGGTTTGTGCCATCTGAGCAAATGTGGTGAGCAGACAGATTTCTTCTGAGCAGTTCATTGACTGGAGATACTTTTCAAAATTTTCGAGGTGCTGTGGGTCTAGGGGAAAAAAAAAAAAATCAAGTGAAAGAAACACGATAAAAGAAGTGTTATAGGACAGATACCAACATTTATACACTTACTTACACTCCAGTCCCAGAGAAGGAACCAGTAACAAAGGAATTATAATCACTGGAGTCTTGTAAATTAGTAACCTCTCTTCAGGAGTGGCTGGAATTCAATTTTTAATATTATTTTAACTATGCCATGTCAGTTATCCACAGGAAGAACTGCTTGAATCTTTCTGCTTTTTAAAAACAGTATCACAGTTTTGGCTTCCATTACTTACTAGAGCAATTAATTCCACAGATTAAGCCCAAATTATATGAAAGGATTCTAGTTTTAATCAGGACACGGCCAGGAGATTAAAACTCAATCCATCCAGGCACAGCAGAGAGGTTTTGATCAAGTTGAGAGACATTGCCCATTTCACATCCCATGATCTCAAGCAGTAATTAAACTGGGGAGATCATTCTATGCCGATTACAAATAAAAATACTGCAAGTATTTTGTCCTGGGCTTAGATTATGCCTAAGAGTTACAAGGAAAGGCGAGACTCAATTTCTCAAATTTAATACAAGAAAAAGTACTGGGTGCACTTGTTTGGAGTATATCTCTGAAAAAAGATAACTGAAGCTGCACAGGAAGGAAGGCTAAGAGATGCTTTCGCTCAAATTCAAGGCAGGTTTCCTCTTTAAACCCGACTGAGATGGTGCCAAACACAAATAAATATTCCTTTCCTAAGGGTGGGGGACAACAGGAAGGTAAGGGTACAAGGAAACCTCCACGGGGCTTTAAAATAACTTAAAATTAAATAATATTAAAATATTTTATTTAAAGTAAAATAATTTTAAATTAAAACAACATATAACTAAATAGAATCTCTGCAGCAAAGCAAGGACTGAAAGCAGCACTTGAGCTGCAAAAAGGTTTGGAGAATGGTCTGCCTCCTCTGAAGCACAGCATGCCAGTAAGCACTGTTTACAGTGATTTTACCATAGCAGCAGTGGAATATACAGAAAAAGCACTTATTGTGGCACTCAGCTACCCAACCTGTACAGGTACGTGCTCAGTGGGCTTGTGATTAAACACTTGCACTTAAGTTACAGTCTATTTTAAGGGCTTTCAAGAATTTTGCAACTGTACCTCAACCTGAGAAGGTCAGGCTTGTACAGGCAAGGCACCTCATGAACAGCAGGCTGGAGGATTGTGCAATTTAAGGAACAGTTTTTCCATACAGTAAGATAAACTACGCTCCTGGTAGATCCAGTAGACACAGAGGAGATGTCTCATCCATCAGCCTCCCTCTCCTAATGTTATATTTCATCCTTATGGCAGAAGTTACAGAGACTTGCGTTCTCTTGTTGTTTGCAGGTTTTTTTAGGGTAATGCAGAAGGACATGAAAAAAAATGACCATGCCATTACTGTATCTAAAGGCACAGCACAGTGACCCACAGCATGGGGAAGGGGTTGTCTGTGGGCTCCATTGCCTGAGACTGAAGGATGGGGAAAAGGAACAAGGCAAGAAATCCTGTCATCCTCCACTTAAATCCTGTCATCTCACAGTGGGGCCACCACATTTTCACCACGCACTTGCCAACTGAGCCAATTCTCTTCCTCAGACCACACTACAATTCAAGTTTAGAGACACCCTAAAAATCAGTGGCTCCTCAAATCTTGCTACTGGCAGCAGGGAAACTGACTATCCTAGAATCCTAGAACAGTCTGGCTTAGAAGAGGCCTTAAGGATCACCTGGTTCCAACCCCTTGCCATTGGCAGGGATGCCACTCACTGGAACAGGTTGCCCAGGTCCCCATTTAAGCAGCCTTTGAACACTTCCAGGGACAGGGCAGCCACAGCCTCTCTGAGTAAGTGCTGTTCATCAGGTTCTCACAGTCATTTGCAATGGAAACAAAGACAAAACTGTTCATCTTACATTTATAAAACTTAAGAGAACACATGCTTGTAATCACACAGGTCTGAAATATCAAGGAGAAACTACTTGGTCACTGCTTGTCAATGAAAACATGATATCCAGTTTATTAGCATACTCAAGAATACCTCAAGTAACTGGATTTTCCTTAATTCCCCATGGGGGTATTTTATTATACCTGATATGTCCATAGTCCAGAGGTTGTCCTGGTAAGTTCAGCTCCCTCACAGCACTCCATTTCATCAAGCAATTTCTGACTATTCCTTAAAAGCAACTATGCTCCCACCTCTACATATGTAAGCTTAAGCTTCCATCAATTACCCAGGCTTGCTGTAGATTCACCACTCTTTTCTCAAGCTTAATTTGTGAAGGAAAATCAATAAAAAAGGTTCTCTCCCAAGGGAATGTTAATGTCATGGTCTTCCAGGGTATTAATTACAGTAAATTAAGCATTATATTGATGTCAGTCAAAAGAAGGTATTTCAGAAGATTAGATGGATTTCACTGAAAGAACTGTTGATATTCCCTGTCTAGACACTGGTGAAAAACAGCATTGTGCTGACATCACCCACTGGGGAGAATGAAGAGGATAAAAATATCCTGCATCAGCATACCAGGGAATTAAAAACAAAAAAAGTTACCTAGAAGCAAAATAATGCCTGAAAAAATAATAATTTTTAAAATAAATCAGTGTTTGTTACTGCAACTCACAGCATCATACTACATTCTCTTTGAGATGCAGTAAAAATTGTACAGCAAAAAGAAAAATAAAGACATTCTACTGAAACAGTGTTACTGTTGCTGTTTTGGCTGCAAAGTGCTAATCAGATCAGCACTTCATCAAGTGCACACAACTACAGTGCTGATACCTCTCTCCCACTCCGTGTAAATTGCCTTAAATGTTAGTTGAGCTTGCACAGAGTCAGGACACTCAGTGACCTCTCAAGATCACCATTTTCTTCTGCTTCTCCACCAAAACAGCCACTTGGCCTACCAGCCAGCTGAAAAGTACAACTGGCAAGAATGAGATTTGCTCTCCCACAAGACAGCAAAGAGGTTGTGAAGTAGGGAGTTCCTGCTTTGTTTACTTGTCCCCCTGTCAGTCAAGTCCCGAAATATTTTCCATGAAGGCAGCAGCAAAGGGAAAGTAGCATTCCAGCTGGCCTCTAAACAACTCTGCTACAGCTTAAGCCACTACAGTCACTGTGGAGATCAACACAGGACAGAAGGTAAGAGGAAATAGAAAGAAAAGGTGCCATTTAGGACAAGAAACGCGTCAAAAGAAGGCTTGAGATAAGGGAAACACATACTTGTGGAAGACTAGCAGATCTCCCACAATGCAACTTACTGAAGCCAAAACTAGGAGGTTTAGGGGGGGAAAAAATGGAAACTCTAAAAAAATGTTATTTTACTGTCAAGAGCTCAACAGTTAGCTCACCAAAAAAAAAAAAAAAAAAAAAAAAAAACAAACACACAAAAGAAACCAACAAACAAACAAACAAACCCAATCAAAAAACTACCAAACTAACACTAAGTGATACAGAATTCTCTATTTTAGCGTTTAAACCTCGTTCTCCAAATACTTCTGAAGGTCAAGATGAGAAGTGGTACAAGAATACACAAGATGTACCTACTGCATGGCACTCTTGCAGCTCTGAAGCAGCCAGAGAGAAAAATAAATGGACAGTAGATCTGAAAATTGCTGTTAAAATAAGAGTCTGGGCAAAGGAGTACTGGAAAACCATGAACTGCCCAAGACATTTCTAAGGCCACTGGACCAGACATGCTGTTGAGGGTGTATTTGACAACGCAACCTGCAAAGAATTAAACCCACAGCTGGTGCAGCAGTAGCTGAATGGATTAGTAGCAGTCCTGTGTGTAGGAATTTTACCTTTGAGCCTTTCCTTGCAGTCAGCAGGTTGCAGAGCAGAGCAGAGCTTTTCCAGGTGCTCGTTCTCAGCACAGTGCATGACAAAGAAGAGCCTCCAAAGCATGTTGCTGGATAGTGTTCCATAAGGCATCTCGGACATGAACAACCAGACTCCCAACCTGTTGGATTTGAAGAGGCAATTAGAAACAGTTTCACCCTGACAAATCCCAACATTTGAAAAGGAGACCTATGCACACATTTCTGCTATACAACAGAACTGGGAATGTGAGGATGTGTATTAGCACCTCAAATTCTGAGTTAACATCATTCTGAACTGAGCAAGTCCTCAGAGCTTCTGCCAGGTGCTACAATCAATGGCATAATTCCTCCCCATCTTGATGCTACCAATGCACTGAAAAAATCCTACGTATTTCAGCCTTGTCTAAACCATTTAAGCGTTTAAAGCTACTCCAAATCCCAGTTTCAAATATCTAACTCCTCCAAGATGCAGTCAGTATGAATTACATGGGACAACCCACCTTTTGGCCTTCAAAACATGTAGAACAGCCCTAAAAAACAGTTCATCAAACTCCAGTTGCAATTTTTCCAGAGAGTAGGGATGTGCTACTGATCCATATTGTCTGTTGGCACTAACATACTGGGCCCAGTGGTCACTCACATGACAAAGAGTCATCCTACACAGCAGAACAAACAAAGTCAAAGGGGGATCATTAAGTATGTCATCACCACATGAAAACACAGACAAGGTCAACTAGAACAGAGTCGGGTCACAAGAGACACAGCCAACCTTTTGCCCTCTGCCTTCCAGAGATTTCTGTAGAAATTCCATTAATCTAAAATTTCTGCATTCTCCTTCCTTACTTTTGCAGGCAAACAATGCAAATTATCCTGTTATACCAAATGAATTTGCGTGTGACCTTCAGAGCCTTAATGACTGCCATTTCCTTACACAAGGAAATGGCAGTACATGCAGAAAGCTCATTCAAGAAAAATTATACTGAGAAAGTTACTGCTCACATAACACAAGAAGAAAAAAGGATTTTGTTACCAATTTAACTGTATTGCCTGTTGAGAACATGCTCCTAGAAGCCATAGTAAGGGACTGACAGAGATTTAAAAATAAAGAGCAACTTTTAGGTCTTGATTATATTTACTTTGGTTTTTTTGGTTGTTTGATGGTTGGTTCGAGGGGGTTTTTTAGCAGCTCTGAACTTTAAACCAGGCTGTATGAAACAAACTGAGTCACATCACAGAGGAAATGTTCTCTTACTTGATGAGATGACCAATTCTCTTCACAAACTGCCGGTACCGTGCTCTGTTAAATGTTTCTAACCCTGCAGACAGAAGTTCCACTAAGGAGTTTGCAAAGGCAAAAATCTTCATCATCTCCTGGGGAGTTGTTTTCTCAGGAAAATAAGCACCTAAGACAAAGACAGAAAAATAAGACAAAAAAAAAAAAAGAGTGTAAGTTTTGGTTTTTTAAATAACTTAAGAAGCACTCAAAGCAACCATTCACTATATGGCTGGCAAATAGTGCATTATTTGCCAGCTTTATAGTGAATTGAAATGTACGTTTTTGTTTATGAAATGAACAATAACACCTGTTAAGTATCAAAATACAAACAAACTATGCAGGTTATAAGAGACTTCCAGCAAGAAATTATCTTCATGCACTTGACCAAAGATTTTGCAAAAAAAAAAAAAAAAAAAAAAATCGAGAAAAATCACAGTAAGATTACAGCTAAAAGGCAAGGGGGAAAACAGTTCTGGAAGCACTTTTGGGAGTTAACTACCAACCAGATCCAAACTCAGGGAAAGGATTCCAATGTTGTGCATGCTAGTAATGTTGTACGTTTTTAATTCATATATACCCTTCCATATATACTTGCATCTCATCTATTTATTTAGCCTGTGAGTTGTTGCTCAGGCTCATTATTTCTTCACTCAGAGTCTCAAAATGCAGCAGCATTCTTGGCAGTGGTAGTCATTAATACGATTAGCACAAGCAAAATTAAGAATAACTCTTTAGCAACTGATTTACCTCCAGACTTAAACCCGAGGAACTGCTGAAAGAGTTCATGGAATGGAAACTGTGACAACAGAGCAATCAAGTCATCTTCTGAAAGCAGAATCCAGCTTGTTTCAGGATCCTCATCCTACACACAAACACAGGTGCTTTCAGTAGGTTCACAATAAAACCAATGGTAAAAGTGCCTCGCTACTGTATTAATTACAGTTTTGAAAGCAGTAACCCAAACGTTTTGAATTCTATCTGTTAATACCCATTCTAGGAAGCTCCACGCTCTACAGGGATAAAAGCAGAGTAAAACAGAAGTAAATTTCAAATCATGCTTTTTAACTTAAAAAGCCAGTTTTTCTTCATCTGTTTCACAAGGATCAATAACCTTGAGTAAAACTGTAAAAGGAAAAAAAGAGAAACAAAAGGAAGTCATCTGCTGTACCTCTTCTCCTCCTTCATCTACCAGGGTCCAGTTCCCAGATTCCTTCCCAGATGAAGAGGAACTTTTCCTTTCACTTGGTTTCATATGGCACATGAAGTCCACACGATTTCTGGTTTAAAGTGAAAAATCAAGTGTAAAAAAATGTAGAAAATCAAAAACTCTGAATTCAGTCATCTTTAACCAAAAACCAGATACAAGCATGAGAAACTAACAAGCGCAGCAGGAAGCTGCCCAAGCAGAAAAGGCCCTGCGGGTGCTGGTGGCAGCGGCTGGACACGAGCCCAGGTGTGCCCAGGGGGGCAGGAGGCCAATGGTCCCAGGGCTGTCCCAGCCGTGATGTGGCAGCAGGGCCAGGGCAGTGCCCTCCCTGTGCTGGCACTGCTGAGGCCCCTCCAGTGCTGGGGCAGTTCTGGGCCCTCAGACAAGAGAGACATTGAGGGGCTGGAGCGTGTGCAGGGAAGGGAACGGAGCTGGGGAAGGGGCTGGAGCAGCAGGAGTGGCTGAGGGAGCTGGGGGGGCTCATCCTGGAGAAAAGGAGGCTCAGGGGGGACCTTCTGGCTCTGCAACTCCCTGACAGGAGGGGTGAGCTGGATGGGAATTGGGCTCTGCTCCCAAATTACAAGTGAAAGAGTAAGAAACGGCCTCAAGTTGAAACAAGGGAGGTTTAGATTTGATATTAGGGAAAATTTTTTCATGGATAGGGTGGTCAGGCACTGCAACAGACTGTCCAGGGCAGTGGCAGAGTCACCATCCCTTCAAGTGTTCAAAAAACATGTGGATGTTGGCACCTGGGACATGGTTTAGCAGCAAACACCGTGGTCCTGGGTTAACAGCTGGACCCAATGATCTTAAAGGTCTTTTCCAACCTGAATAATTCTGTGATTGTGAATGACTCTCTGATAACCTGACATCCTCAGAGACTCACACCTTCAGTAAATTATCTTCCAAGTATTCAGGAGAACATAAATGACTCTCAGCCCTGTACAGCAAGGTCATTTAAATATGCAAGAAATGTCACTCTTCTTGCTGACGTGTAAGAAAAATGATGTTTTAAAAAAAAACTAAAAGAAGAATATCATCTTTCAGAAGAGATACTCTACAATATTTAAGGATAATCACCTGATGAATCAATAGCAAGTAGGATGGTGCAGGCCAGCTCCACACTATAACTTCAAAGCTGCATTAGCTGGACACCACACATGTTTTCCTAAGACTGGTCCTATGTAAGCTGAGCTACCACAACTTAAGACCCTCCCTGAAAGAGTTGCCTCAAATCAATCCAGTTTAAGTTCCATGTGTTAGACCACCTTAAGACTGGGATGCTAGTTTTCAGACTGTAATCTGTATAAATCCCTAGCTGTTCAGACAAACCAGCCTAACGTACAGAAAGGTTATATAAAAAGTTAGATGGAAGTCAGATGCTACAATTTGAACCTGGAATGTACCAGCAGAACTCTGCAAGCAGTGCCACAGAACTTCAGAGTGGCAGCACCTTCCTGATCTCCTTGAACTTACACGCTGATAACATGAATGTATTAAAAATTAAATACAACTTCTAAGATATTGATAAACCAAATTCATACTCGTAAACCAAATTCAGAATTCAAACTTGTTCCTGACATGCAGGAGTTGTAACAGACCAGACTCAGCTCCTTTACCAGTAAGTACAGACAATGTGCAGGCTCTGAGTTCTGGTATCAACAGCTGAGAGCATCACCCCAGACACATTAAGTCAGTCCTTGTTCAAAACAGAAGCATCAAAACGCTCTGGCAACACATATCCCACAACCCCTCAGAATACACTGGTTTCCCCAGGTAGCTCTAAAAGGTAAATGTGAAAATAAAACTGTTGAAAATAACAGCCTCCAATAAACAGACTCCACTTAACTCAGGGCCAGACTTTCAAGATCACAACAAAAACCCCAAATACCAGCAATTTGATTCTTTGACCCTAAAATTTGAGCAGTGGGAGACGTAGGTTATACATTTTATCTGAAGCATGAAAAAAAAAAAAGGAGAGATGAAGAATAAATGAAGAAGCCCAGCCAGTGTTTATACCAGCTTAGCACCTTTACTCAGGGGGTTCCGTTGCAGAGACAGAACAGGCCACCATGCAAAGCCAGATCTATTTCAGAAGTCACAGCAAAAAAATCTGCAGGTCTGTCAGTGTTCACAAGCTGTTTCACAGCTGAAAGCAAGCTGCATCCCACTGTGTACAGCAGGAGAAGGTATTGCCAAGGCTGAATTTTAAGATGAATGAGTAAACAGAGTTTGAATTAAACTGTGACTCTACTTGTGCCTGCTTTTATGACTTTGCCTGCAATGAACTTCCAGAGTTTTTACAAGTAGATTGTGTGTCACATTTTCTACTCTTAAATAATCAGAACATATTTGTAAAAGCATGTTCATACTCACTTGACAGGGGACATAAGCAAGGCAAGAGACTGCATGAAATGAAAGACGCCTGACGGGTTATCCAAGACTTTGATCTGAAATTAAATGCAAAAATCTTAAGTAAATCCAAATAAGTAAAACAAAGGGCAAATTAGTTTTAGCAGAGAAATTCACATTTCTCCCTCGCATTTTGTTAAGACTGAAACATACCCATAAAAGACAGCACCCATACACTGGATGAAGTATTGCCATGGAAGAATATTGTGACTTGTCCAAAAGAAATACTTATAAAAATTACAGGAGGGGGAAAAAAAAAAAAAAAAAAAAAAAACCACCGCAAAGAAAGAAAACGCCTCTCTTTGTTCCACATGAAGGTCTGGGCACCAGGGGGAATTCAGACATTGAGCACAGGGGAAGTTGGGATCCTACCATGTTAGGTTAATGATTGGGCTCAATGATATCAAGGGGTTTTTCCAACCTAAATGACTCTATTCAATGCTTTCGTTGCACCATTTGCCTTTCCTGTTAGTGCAATTCCAGTCCTTTTTCTCTGGCTAGATTTCCAACATTTTCTCCTCTTGGAGGAGCAAATATGTTCTTTGAAAAGAATGCCCCGGTGCCTTTGGATATGTGCACTTCCTCTGATCTATACAAATGGAACCCTTTCCTCTGCCCCTGAAACCAATTAATAAACTTTGCAGTGAAACCAATCCCATTTCCATGTGTAGGATAAAAACTCTGTTCTTCTTCATCCCTTACACATCACAGAACTGCCTCCAATCTCACTTGTCTCATATACAGCTGCTGCTTCAAGTCTAAATATTCTTTCAACTTCTTGGAGAACAATCCCAAAACCTGGTGCAGGAGGCCTTCTGAGGCCCATGGCAAGCCCTTGACTCTCTTTCCTGGAATCTCTCTAGTCAAGAGTGAAGTGTGCTCCCCTGTTAACCTGCACAGGGTTGGGCTATCAGGGCTAAATTCATCCCCCGACAAACGCCTCGACATCACCACGATTCCACACACCAGGAAGGAGTGTCAGTCATGAGGGACTGACTAGGCAGGAGACACTCTCCTCTCTCACCCTCTCCCACTCCCACTTTCTGACAATAAAGAATTAAACATTCACACCTGAATGAATGGACAAGCCCACTCGCTGATCCCAGCTGGACACCGAAGGATGTGGTTGAAGAGGAAGAGATGGTCACCTGGACAGCCAATTCTTTGTAGCACAGAACCCTATAGGGAAGTGTATTGGAATCATGTAAATAATTTCAAAGTTAATTTCTTTATAGTCTTGCTAACCAGAGTAATACTGTTTGTTCATTTCTTTTCCCATGTTTTCTAACAAACCTCAACTTTCACAGCATGTTACAGGAGAACAACATTTAAGAGTCTGTTTGCTTGGCTTATGAGCCACAAACTGTTTTATTTGGTGTAAAACAATTAATTTTTCTACAACTGCATTAAAATTTACTATTTATTATTTATTATTATAATTTATTAATTTGTTTATAAATCAGCAAGAACATAAGTTTCTCAAACATGACAAGTCTGAATAGTTTTAATTTCAAAATGAGCAAAAGCATAATGAAGTCCAAAATGAGCAGTACTGGCTGCTCAGGTGCCAGTCCTCATTAATGCTGCATGACTTCATCAAACAAGGGAATCAATTCTAAAGATTTGCTAACATATTCTGTCCCTCAAGCAGAACAAACCACAAAAAAAAAAAAAAATCATTGCCCATGGGACAGTGGGAGAAGCAACAACACTTTCAGAAATGACTCCTGAATTCATCCCATATGTTGGATCAGATATATCCATGCCTGCTCCCTCACCAGTCTCTGAAGCCACATGAGAAGGTCACTCTGAAACTGAGGATCTTCAATAACTCTGCGAGTGAAGCTGAAGAGGACACTGACACATTCCTTCAAGTGGCTCAAGTCTGAAGAAAGATTCTCTGACTGCTTTGAAACTGTAAATTAAGAACAGAATTAGAAAGCTTTGACAAGCAAGTAGTGGGTTTGGGGCCACATAAAAAATTGCTCTCTGTATCTATAGATACCAAGACATTTCAACACAGCTGCTTGCTAAATCTGTCAGAGAAGAACACTTACATAGAGTACTTCAATTAAGTAGTTTATAATTAAGAGCTGGACACTAATTATAAGACTATACAATGGTTACTTGCACAAAAGGCCTTCCCTCAAGATTAACTTTGTAAGAACCACCATTAACTATACATACAAACAATCTGGGAGGTGGGGTGGAAAGAGAGGAGGACTAAGAAGAAAAAATATCTGGGGCAGGAGGAGGAGAAATACTTTAGCCCAAAGATTACATTGACACAAACTCAAATGAAACACTCAGAATGAAAAACAAAAAGATAATTCTAAGTATTGCAGCTGTAAGATTTCAAATGGCCTTCCAAGAGGAGGCAAAGCAGGAAAAATATCCAGCTCATTTTAGAAGTGTGCACAATCAGTTTGGAAAAAGCACTCTATTATATGTTGCCTTGGACAAGAAAAGATTGGGAGTCTGGGTGTCCCATCCACATGATTTTTTTATACAGTAATCAGTGTCAGTCTGCAGCTCAGACAGAAGTCACTCCTGCGTTCAGTTTGCACTCTCCAGGAGAGTAAATTAAGAGAGCTGAAGTATTTTTCCTGTGAGAAAAAAGTTTCACGGATCCCTACATAAGATCAACAGGCTTTTGAATCAGAGGAGGAACACTCCAACACAGAAATCCCACCACAAGACTCCAAAACTACAGGTAAATAAGGCGCTGGGCACCCTGACCCCCACGGGGAGTGGTCCAGACCACCAACACACCTTGTTCTTGCTGCTGAAGGGCCACAGATCTCAGCAGGGACGAGCTGCTGAGCAGCCTGTAAACGTAGGACTCCACTTGGAGCCGCGACAGCACCGAGGTGTACGAGTGCAGGGCCAGGGTCTGGTGCACGTGCTCTGCCTTGGCCTCAAACAGCTTCTTCAGCTCCCCCAACACGCCTTCGTTCAGCTCCACAGTCTGGTAGCGATGGTGACCCGTCACCTTGCACTGGTCTGCACAGACACCCTGAAAGGAGAGCAGGTATTTCATGTGAGAGGTTTTGCCATCCTGTTGGGTCAAGCTTAAAGGAAACCAACTCTGATATAACCCTCTCCTCGATGTATTTCAAAGCTTTCATGAAAGGCCTCGCTCCATAAAGGGGAAAGACAAACGTTTGGGAACATCCTTCGCACTTCTCAGAGCTGCTGGTTACTGCAGACTCGTATCTTTGACTTCCAAAAAAACTCTATATACCTCTGTAACTCAGATCTAGAAATGGTCATGAAGTGGCTTTTCTGCAGAACAGAGAGATGTGAACAAAACCAGATGTCTCACTCCCAGTGACTGCACCTGCTTCTCAGTTTATAGATTTTCCACAACTACTTGGATCTGCTATTTTAAAGCTAAAACATGCACTGAAACAAGATATTTTCTAAGCTCCCAGAACTGATAATCTGCAGCAATTCCCCACTGCATGTTTAAAATTTTCAGAAATTAACTGCACTCTTTGTCCCAAACTGAAATCAAAAGCTGAGTCCAATTTTCCTCTGCCCTATCTCTAATTCTTCAGCACAAGAAAACCACGATAGAAAACATTCCCATTATTCTTTTAACAAATAACATTCCTGTTACTTTTTCAATAAATAACATCCCAGAAAACATTCTTCAGAACCAGCACTTTGGAAACACAGCTTGAAAGTACTCCTGCGTTTCCTAAATTCTAGAATAAGAATTTCAAATTGGTATCAAGAAATTCAATAAATATATAGTGGATCAGGATGGAATAAAGCAAGTAGAAGGCTTAGCCAAGTGTTTGATGACCAGTGGGGATGTAACAGTGAAGCCAAAATTGTTTTCAGTGTAGAAAGTGATCACCACTAAACTGAGAGTCCAGTGAGGTTCAGGGTTATTCCCCAGAAAAAAGGAAAGGATTCAGAACTGTTCAGTTTCTCAGCTCTGAGGAGCTGCACTCACAGAAACACCAATGAAAGCTACCATGTGCATAGGTATTTAGCACCCTTGGACAATTTGAATGATGTCAGAGTCAGAACAATTTCATTCACTCCCACTGCAACGCTGAGCTCCAAAGACAAGTGACACAGAACAAGTCTGGGGGAAACTTTTTCTGATGCGTGCCCCAAAGAGCTCCATAAATCCCTCCAGTTTGCAGACAAAAATGTGGCAGAGTACCACTACCACCCTGGAAGTAGCTAAAGCCACAACTACACTTACAGAGCAAGTTACTAAAGGTGGATGGACCCCTCCCATTCTCTGCTTTGAGCAACAAGGCTGCCCCCGAGCACAACTGGAGCTCCTCTGCAGCTGCCAGCTCTGACAGCAGGAATGACATCAATGGAAACTGTCCCTGCAGGCAGCAGGTCAGATGGGACATCACTGCTACAGTCACTGCACCACGTATCCCCCCCGTCTGCCTGGAATGCTGTGGTGCAAACTTCATCTGACACCACGGGCAGAACTGGGCACACACAGCACATTCTGACTGACTGCAGACATGAGACTGACCCCAAAAGGGACCACCAACACACATCCAACCACCTTACACTCATCAGAGGTTAAAAATCAAACAACAAACTGCCTTAAAGTCCCAGCAGGATGATACTCTAAAACACTGGGGGTCAGCGGTGAGGCAGAAAGCAAAGGCAATAATCTCTGGATGTGGAATTGTTGAAGCAAGTCCAGAGGAGGGCCACAAAATTGGTGAGGGGAAGGGAGCACCTCCCCCACAAAGACAGGTTGAGAAAGCTGGAGCTGACAAGAGAAGCTTGTGTGGGGACCTCACAGCAGCTTTCCAGTACCTGAAGGGGGTCTACAAGGAAGCTGGAGAGGGACTCTTCATCAAGAACTGTAGTGATAAGGACAAGGAGTGATGGGTACCAATTGAAAGAGGAGAAATTTAGGTTAGATATTAGGAGGAAACTCTATACTGTGAGGGTGGTGAGACACTGGAACAGACTGCCCAGGGAGGCTGTGGATGCCCCAACTCTGTCAGTGCTCAAAGCCAGGTAGGGTAAGGTTTTGAGCAACCTGGTCTAGTGGGAGGTGTCCCTGGCCACGGCAGAGGGAGTTGGGACTAGATGATCTTTAAGATCCCTTCTAACCCTTAACATTCTGTGATTCTTTTTAGGCAAAACATCTCAAGCACGATAAACTCGGCGGCAAGCAAAATTAAATTTCCGGAATCACATCCAAAGAGTTTGGGTTCAAAAGCAGCTTCAGCAACAGCACCTGCACAGTCTTCTGCTGTTCTTTGAAAGTCCACAGTCTCCCCTTCACATTTTGGCAGTCAGTTGTCATGGCCTGCAGCTCTGCCTCAGCCAGCAGCAGCTGCTTCCTGCAGCGCATGTAGTTCAGGAGCAGCTCGTAGAACTCGTGCCTGTCCTGATGGGCCACGCTTTCGAATTCCTCGGCATAGGAGTCGACATTCTCCAGCCACGAGCAGGGCTCAAAGATCTTCAGCTGCTCCCTGGTGAAGGGCACCAGCTCTGGCTCGCTGGGGAGCTCTGGGTACAGCCTCTCGTGGTGCAGCAGGGGTTTCACTGCCATGATGGTGGGTCTCTCATAGGACAGCTCAGCCGACAGGTCCGGATAGACCGACCTCAGTCCCGGCCGCTGGACACGTGCCTTGGACTTCTCAGGGAGCTGGGAAGTGCTGGGAGGAAGCTTCTCTGAAGAGCAAGCAAGAGGACTTTTAGCATCTTGCATGTTTTCAGCTCCCCTGTCCCGCACAAAGCCCAGCACTGTCTGGGAGCCAGCAGCACCCGGCTGGAAGGTACTGCTCAATACATCGGGATTTCTTGATCCACTGGCAACCGCCTCCACGGGGCCGTGAGGTTTGTCCAACTCGCTCTTCCCACTCTTCTCAGCATCCCCCACACATTCCTCATGGGAAGGAGCAGCTTTGAACCCTTCTGCGCCCGTGGGAGGCTCCAGAGTCGCTGTCAGAGCCCCTTCACTTGCTGAAGGTAAATGACTCTGGGGGATGTCACACACATCATTTACAGTTCTCCCGTCCTCTACTTCATCTCTGAGTCGAATTTCTGTAAATTCTCCAGGATGTTCCACTTGCACCTTCCTGGCTTGAGAAGGCCCTTCTGCCAGAGGAGGGAGGAAGACATCATCAGGCTCTTGTACCTGGGACTCTTCAGTACTTTTTTTCTTTTTTTCCTAGGAAAAAGAAAAATTAACAGTGTCACTGCCAAGTGAATCTCTCCACCTTGCATCCCAAATCCCACCATCACCAAAAGCAGTATTTGTCAACATCACATTTCCAAAAGCCCATAACAAATTTCATCATATTAAAGATAAAAACAAATATACCAAACAGATCTTTGTTCTGTAGTTGCCCTTTGAAGACTGACTGTCAGTGTGTATTTTCTTGGTCAGTTCTTGCACAATGCTTCAACATTTGTAAGTAAATATCTATAAATATCACAGGACAGAATGTTTCGTTAACATAGAAAATAATCAGCATAACAGTACCCTGACCTCTAAGGAGAGTCACTGCATTTCACTGTATTACAGAAAAAAAAAGTTTGTGATCCATCTCAAGTTTTACAGAGCACTTTAATGAATAGAAAAATATTTTCAAAAAAGCAGTTTCAGAACAAAGTCTGCAATATAACCCCTAACTACATCCTAAAACCATCACAACATCTGAACAATTACTGAAACACCTACTTTCAATGGGTAATACACCCTAGAGACACTGAAAAACTTAGTAATGCCATTGAAATTGTAAATCAATTTTAAATTAAGAGTAGTGTAAGTGTAAATAATTCCCATAAACCTAGTCCAAGCCCAAGGTGTAGAATAGCCTCCTTCCCAAAGCGCAGCACAGAAAATCAAAAAAAATGTTGATAATTCGTAAATCATTTGCCAAGTCGTAAAACAAAAAAAATTTGTAAATTGTGTCTGTACACCTACCAGTTTATTAGGAGTGAAACTGACGAGTTAGGTCACGGTGCTCCAGTTTTGGATGGCCCAGATAATGCGACAAAGAACTAAGGTGAAACTAGTACAAGCTCTTAATATCCCTTCATGACTGGGGAAAAGATGACAGTTTTAGAAACTTGCTGACAGTGTCACATATATTTTTGCTGAACATCTGATATGCCTTTGCCTTAAGAGAAAGCATAAATGAAAAACAGCCCAAAACAAGGCACTAGCTCAACCTTGATCTCAAGCCTAATTTTACTCTGCACAGATGCTCACTGCTCCTTTACAAAACAGAAACAACTCCGGCTTTGCTTTCAGACTGTTCTCCAGTGTATTAAAACCTCTAAGCAGTTCTGATCACAAAACAGCTCTGACTCACTCCAAGGCCAGCTAAAGCTGCAAGTGAGAGGTTAAAAATACATCAGTGCAATTTTTAAAGCCGGGACTTGTCATAATAAACATCTCCTGACAATTAACTCGAAGTCTGTAATATCCACAGGATACTGTATCACTGAATCACATTTCTGACAGTGTACCGACCCACATACTCCACAAATACGTGCTGGTGCTTTCCTCTCTACAATCTCAAAGTTCCCTCTTGCAGTCCTTGTGCAAAATAAAGTCCCTTTATCTCTCAGTATCCTGTATTCCTCCAAAACGCTGCTGTTTGATAAAACAACTTAAACTTTACAGAGTGCCTTTCAGCTCTCACTTTCCAAGGCAATTAAAAAAAAAAAAAAAAGCCATAATCCTTAACAGGGATTTCATCTGAGAAAGGACGAAGATGGGAGAAATCAGGTTCTGAACTAACATGATAGCAAAACCTGCTGTTCTACCAGAATGCTGAGGTTTACCCTTAAGTCACACGTCAAAGAATCACAGACTGAACTTCCTCTCTCTGGCTACAGTAGGAGGGAGTTTAGGTGATGAGCTCAGCACTGCATAACTAAATAAGAAAGCTAAAAAGAAATAATGGCTTATAATCACAGAATGGTTTGGTTTGGAAAGGACCTTAAAGCTCAACTCGTTCCATGCCCCTGCCATGGGCAAGGACACCTTCCACTAGACCAGGTTGCTCCAAGCCCCGTCCAACCTGGCCTTGGACACTTCCAGGGATGGGAAGATGACTAGGTTCATTAGCCTTGTCCCATGGCTGACCACTCTCCTCTCCTTGCACATCATCAATGGCACCTCAAGCTCTGAGGACACCTGCAACCTTTCAGGAAACACACCCGGAGTAACTGAGTGCTGCCCACAGAAATAAGCAGACACAAAGGCTCCTCTTCACCAGTTCCAGGTGGCTTTGCCACCTCACTGTGTTTCAATCAGCCTGGTGCTACTGGTGCTGCACAAGCTTAACTTTGGGGCTCCTATTTTCAGAAAGCCCTGGGCTCCATTCCACCACTTGGCAGCTCCGCAGCTGAGCCAGCCTTTCTCCCAGCTCACAAGAATTCCAGCCTTTCAGAGGATTACAGCTGTTTCTGAGGCATGGGAATGGAAAAGTCCTTAACGTGACTGACACCCAAACTGCATCCTCAGGCATGCCTGGCTACGAACAGAGGTGAGCACAGTAATAGCAACAGAAACACCAGGAATGGGTCGTGTGCAGCTGTGGAGAATTATGGGTTCTCACATGTGACACGGCCACTGAATTTTTTCACGGTGAATTCCACCTGGAAGGGAGGGCCAAGGACTGGAGTCACCACACACATGTCCTTAATGAACTACCAGTGGTACCCATGACTCACCACCTTCCTGCAGGGAAGCAATTCTCTGAGGCAGCAGTTTTAGGGTTTGACTGCCTTGCACACGCCACGGGGCTGAATCAAAACCAAAACAATGACACACTCACTCTCCTGGGACTGTTTTTCCCTCCAATTTTAACTTGCCTTTGGCTCAAGAATCACAGCCATTTAGGTTTAACCCTTTTTTTACACAATACCAGTCCACAAATTCATCATTTTCACAGAACTTTTTTTTACTTTAATGCCCTTGCTCTATGATGTGCAGTTCACAAGAAGAAAGAGGTTAAGAAGCTAAGGGTAACACTTCTATTTTGTGAGGTGAGATATTTCAGCTCAGATCATTCCCAAGAAACTACTGACACTCTGTGTAAAGAAAATCAAGCCTTCAGAAAGCTGTCAGTACTAACACCATGAGCAGGGAACACACTTAAAACAGCATTAAAGCCTAGGAAGAGTGATCCTCAAAAACTGTAGCACCAACTGATGATGAAGCAGCATTGTCATGTGCTATACATGGCCTCATGTTGTCAGCACTTCAAAGACAGCTCTATACAAATGAGATGTAGGACCACAGAATCACAGAATAGTCTGGGTTGGAAGGGACCTTAAACACCATCTCATTCCACCCCCTGCCATGGGCAGGGTCATCTTCCACTATCCCAAGTTGTTCCAAGTCCCGTCCAACCTGGCCTTGGACACTTCCAGGGATCCAGGGGCAGCCACAGCTCCTCTGGGCAACCTGTGCCAGGGCCTCACTACCCTCACAGCCAACAATTCCTTCCCAATATCCCATCTAACCCTGCCCTTTGGCAGTTTGAAGCCATTCCCCCTTGTCCTGTCCCTCCATTCCTTGTCCCGAGTCCCTCTCCAGCTCTCCTGGAGCCCCTTTATGCACTAGAAGGGGCTCCAAGGCCTTCCCGGAGTCTCCTCCCTTTCCAGGCTGAACACCCCCAGCTCTCTCAGCAGGACACTACACTAAAACCCCGTCAATGCTGACAAGTTCCACGGCTGCCCATTCCCCCCACCGCCCCACAGGACACGGGACACCTGAGGAGGCCGCGGGACAACAGAGTAAACACCCTGTTTACATCCTGCCACAGCGCCGGGCCTATCACACACCGCCAGCTACTCCAAACCCGCGTTACTAGGAGCGCAGAGCAGCAGAAACCCTTCTTATAACACAAACAGCAAACAACCAACAACATCACCCCACACACACACACGTACACCCCTCCACCCCACCTCCCCTCCCTGCCTCCCTCCACCATCAGGGGCCGCGCGAACACGGATGTAAACACGGCCCGGCGCGGACACCGCCGGGCGCGGGACCCACCCCGGTGGTCGCAGGGCGTGCGGACGCCGCGGGACACCCCTCGCCGCCCCGTCCCCTCCCCTCTCCTCCTCGCCCCCCCGTACCCCGTTACCTTGGCGCGGCCGCGGGGGCGGCGCGGGGCCCGCACGGCCTCGGCCATTGCCCCGCTGCACCCGCGCCCCGCCCGCACCGCACCGGGCCCGGGACACGCCCCCGCGGGCACCGGCCAATGGGAGAGCGGGACGGGAAAGGGGGCGGGACCCCGGGGTGGGCGGGGCGTGCGTGAGGGGAGGGTGCTACGCAGAATATCCGTGGGGACGCGCGGTGTGGCAGGGTGATCCACGGACTGCCAGAGGGATCCACGGACTTCCAGAGGGACCCACGGAGCCCTTTAGGGATCCACGGACTGCCAGAGGGACCCACAGAGCGCTGTAGGGATCCACGGACTGCCAGAGGGACCCACAGAGCCCTTTAGGGATCCACGGACTGCCAGAGGGACCCACAGAGCGCTGTAGGGACCCATGGAGTGCCATAGGGACCTACAAGCGTCCATAGGACCCATAGAGCCCTGTAGGGACCCACGGACTGCCATAGGGACCCACGGAATGCTGTAGGGACCCACACACCGCCCATAGAGGGGGAAGACAGCCCATAGAGACCCACAGACCAACTGTGGGACCCTCCGAGCGCTCTAGGAAACCAGAGACTGTCCATAGGGAAACACCATCCATAGAGACCCACAGACCATCCATGGGACCCTCCGAGCACTATAGGGACCCACAGAATGTCCATGGGGGCCTACAGACCATTCATGGGACCGACTCACAGACTGCCCGTAGGGGAGAAGGGTCCACTAAAGGAAGCCACAAACCCTTCATAGGGGAGCTGGGGTCTGCTGTAAGGAGCCACAGGTCCTATGTAGGGGTCTGGGGGAAGTCAGGGTCCACAATAGGGACATACAGACTGTCCATTTGGACCCACACACCACCATAGGGCCAAGGTCCCCTGTACAGACCGACAGACCCTCCATAGGGGCTGGGAGGAGCCCAGGATCCATTGTATGGACACACAGACCCTCTGTAGGGGCTGGGAGGAGCCCAGGATCCATTGTATGGACACACAGACCCTCCATAGGGGCTGGGAGGAGCCCAGGCTGCTGCCCAAAGGAATGTGAGATGAGAAGCCAAGCCCCCACTAGTGAGGATGGCAGGTGTGAGATCTACCTGTCTCGGCTCCTGAGGCACCTCCAGCACAGTGGAAATGCTGGCTCAGCCCCAGGCCAGGAACTGCTGCCTCTCAGATCCCAGCCCTGGCACCCAGCCATCCTCAGGGAGCCATGGCTGGAGCAGAGCCCAGGCTCCACAGGGAGGAGGAGTGACTTCTCCCAGTGCCCAGATGGATGAGCCCTCACAAGGTTCACTCGACATCACAGTCGACTTAATGGCCTTGAACAGGCAGTGTTCACTCTGTGGGATCCTGCACTTGGGGCTTGAGAAGCCCCTGCATTACTAGTGTAACCTGGAATTTGTAATATCTGTGGGTATAGGGGGGGATGCATTGATCCTGACCACCTTCCTGGCCTTGTCTGTAGCTGGAAATCCAGCAAGAAGTCCTCATGGGAACTTCCTTTACAAACAGAGCTGTTTCCTTGTGATAATTTCCGAATTAGCTCGCAGGATCAGAAAAGGAGAGAGATCTGTCGACTGCCTCCAGGCAGAGTGCCCAGCACCTGAAGGATGTCAGATTTGATTGCAATCCATGTTAATCAAAGAGTCACAGGATGGTTTGTGTTGGAAGGGACTTAAAAGCTCATCCAGTTCCAATCATCGTGCCATGGGTAGGGACACTTTCCACTTCCAAGCCCCATCCAGCCTGGCCTTGAACACTTCCAGGGATGGGGCAGCCACAGTTTCTCTGGGCAACCTGTGCCAGGGCCTCACCACCCTCACAGGGAGGAATGCCTTCCCAATCTAGCCATGCCCTCTAGCACTGGGAAGCTGTTCCACCTTGTCCTATTCACTTACTCTGTCTTATAAAAGCTGTTGCCTTACTAAGGCGTTTGTTGTCTCTTGTACCCTGAGGAGAGAAGGCAGGAACTGCACAACTGGTTACCAGGGTCTGTAGGGAGGCCAGGCACTCCTGCAGGGTCTGGAAGACACCAGAACCCCCTGTGAGTTATCTCACCCTCAGTAAAGGGCTTGGGGGCAGGCTGGGCTCCTTCACAGGGGCCTGGGAGGAGGCCAAAGTCTTCTGCACCACTTGGAAAGCCATGAGGCAAGGGAAGGTGATGAAGGGGAGATTATGAAGACAAAAAGCCATTTTGGCACCCATGGACACATAAACTTGTTTCCCAGTAGCTCCATGTCTGGACACTCCTCTTCAAAGCTGGGTTTTCTTGGCCTAGGTCTGTGCGAACACTTGGTGTTTTCATGGAATCCTAGTCAATGAGGTTGTAAAAGACCACCAAGATCATCAAGTCCAACCATTCCCCCAGCACTGCCTAGGCCACCACTAAACCAAGTGGCACATCCACACAGCTTTTAAATCCATCCAGGGATGGGGACTCCACCACTGCCCTGGACAGCTGTGCCACAGCTTGACAACCCTTTCAGGGAAGAAATTTCCCCTAATATCTAACCTAAACCTCCCCTGGCACAACTTGAGGACATTTCCACTCACCCTATCACCTGTTCTCTGAGAGCAGAGCCGGACACCACCCCCTTGGCTCCCCCCTCCTGTCAGGGAGTTGCAGAGCCAGAAGGTCCCCCCAAGCCTCATTTTCTCCAGGATGAGTTCTCCCAGCTCCCTCAGCCGCTCCTGCTGCTCCAGACCCTTCCCCAGCCCCCCTTTTTTGGTATCACTTCTGTGCATTTAATGAATGTGCAAGCCACTGGGGACCTCTGCATCCACAAAAGCCTAACAGCAACTATTGTGCTCAGTCAGCAGAAAAGCCCCAATAAAGAAACCATGCCACGTATTGCAGAGCAGACACTCTTCCAGGGCAAACAGCCCTACGTGGTCAGCTGTGCATGCCTAATAGCAAGTACTTGTCCTTGTGCCAGTCTTTTTTGGGGTGTTTTCTGCCACATCTGTGTTGGTATTGAGCAAGGACTGAAATAAAGGCTGAGCGAGGATATGCTCTGAAGGTGACCCCAACCCCAACAGAAAGTGAACAAGACAACCTTTAAAAAAAACCCCACATACCCAACACGTGAGACTCAAAATTTATTTTTTAAAATATGTATTTAAACAACTAAGACTACAGCAGGCTCCTTCGGAATAATACTTGTGTCCTTGGTCTTTCAGAAATAAAACAGGATAGCTGATTCCTTGGCACGTGCACTTTGCAGGAGGGCAGATGTCAGAGCTCACTGTCATCTTCCCCACACAAGAAAACACAGTAAAAAGCCCCAAGGACTGACGGGCTGGGACACGTGCTGAAGCCGTGCAGATTCAGCTGGAAAAACGTCATACAAATAGCAAATCCTGCTGCTCCAGGTCAGTCACCTGGCATCGGGTTTAGACTGGTAAATTGTGTGTTTATCCCCATGTCCTGTGTCCCTGTGTCCAGTGTCATAAGGCACGGAGGAGTGGTCAAGCAGCACTGCACACAGGGACATCAGAGAGATCAGCAGCCCCGAAGCATGTGAGCTTCTGAATCAAAGTCATAATCATAAGATACATATATATATATATATGGCAATAGAAAGGGCAGGAAGTTTGAGGAGATCTGGTCAGAAAACAAGTTTCATGGCTCCAGCAGTAGCTAAGTTTGTTTCCAGTGGTGCATAGTCAGAACAAGTCCACAGTTTAGAGATTGTCAAAAGCTAATTAAATCATAGAATCATAGAACTGTAGAATGGTTTGGGTTGGGAAGGACCTTAAAGACCATCTAGTTCCAACCCCTTGCTGTGGGCAGGGACATTTTTCTCTAGACCTGGTTGCTCCAAGCCCCGTCCAACCTGGTCCCCAGAGCCTTCCAGGGACAAGCTGTACCATGAACCTAAAAACTCATTGGAGAGGCATTTGGGAGATCTGAACAACGTCCTCCTGATCCTCAACAACACCATGGGATGTGGAACCTCCCAGCAGGTTTCTGGTGGCACAACCCCTCACTGGGCAGCCGTGCTGTGAACTGCTGCACCAGGCAAGATGCAAATCAGCTTCCAGTGTCGGCACTTAAGCCTGGAGCACACCTACAGCTAAGCCAGACACACGGTGTAACTGTTGGTGCTCCCCTAAGTGAGATCCCCGAAAGATGAGAATAAAATTAAACCTAAATTACAAGTTTAATCCCCAGTAATGAAAGACTTTAGAGACAGGTGAAAGAGTAACCTGAGATCTGAGGGGGATGCAGGTGCCCTGAACACAAGCCAGCATGCCCAAAGCATCATGCAGCACTCCCCTCGGCACATATGAGCTAGTTATCTGGAGAGTGGGAGGCTCCAGCCTCTCCCAGTGGCTGCACTTTAGAAGAACTTCAAATCAAACACTTCTTCTGACACAAATCGCCCCTGTGTCTGGTCCTTTTCTTCCTCTGAGTTTGAAGATAGGACATCCATCCAAGAAGTTTGCTGATCACAGGCACAGATTTTTTAGTAGGCACTTTCTGGATGTACAAATAATTATCAGTCCTCAAATATGTTTTTGAAAAGCAGAAGCACTTCAGACACTTCAGTGTCTGGGAATAACAGGAAACACCACCTGTGCCACGCCGGTCAGACCAACAGTGTCTTCTGCCTGGAAAACCTACAGGACAGGATCAACAGTGTCTAAACCACAGCTCCAGCTCAGAGAAGTGATGGCAGGGCAGGAGCATCACTTCCAGTTGGAAGTGATCCCCCTCAAATATCACCATTTAACCAGTGGCCTTTCTTTCTCCACTGTCCCTCTTCCAGGTAGCTCCAGATTCGCAACATGGTTTTGGTTGGAATGGACCTTAAAGCTCATCTCGTTCCACCCCCCTGCCATGGGCAGGGACACCTTCCACTAGACCAGGTTGCTCCAAGCCCCATCCAACCTGGTCTTGAACACTTCCAGGGATGGGGCAGCCACAGCTTCTCTGGGCAATTTGTGCCAGGGCCTCACCACCCTCACAGGGAAGAAGTTCTTCCTTATAGCTAACCTAAATCTAACCTCATTTAGTTTAACATTCCCCTTTGTTGTGTTACTATCTGCCCAGGTTAAAAATCCCTCTCCCTCTTTCCCGTAAGCCCCCTTTCTTCATCAAAAGTGAGTACTTACTGTGACTGCTAGAAATGTACCAAGCTGTAGCCATCAACTGTGGCGTAATCAGGCTCCCCTGAAACAGAGAGCACAAAAAAAATAGGTTTCCTCATGAGAAGTGCTCATTATAAGGCTTCACACACTGGCCATCCATGTTAAAGGGATGGGGTGCAAGGGTGAATGAGTCTCAAAGAGGTGTCCTATGGAGACAGGCTGGGAGAGCTGGAGATGTTCAGCCTGGAGAAGAGAAGGCTCCAGGGAGACCTGAGAACCCCTTCCAGGGCCTAAAGGGGCTTTAGGAGAGCTGGAGAGGGACCTGGGACAAGGGCCTGGAGTGATAGTTCCTCTGTGGGGCCAGAAAGCCCATAAAGCAATAACTCACCTGGTGCACTGGTCGGGGTGGGCAGAGGTCCCCTCCTGCACAGAAGGAAACACAGAGGTGAGGATCTGCATGGATACAGGACTCCCTTTGCCCTGGTTCTGCACTTCCCAGCTGACCTCCCAGAGCTGGTGGGAAGGCAAGAGGT
The DNA here is from genome assembly GCF_009829145.1 of Chiroxiphia lanceolata. Taxonomy (NCBI): domain Eukaryota; kingdom Metazoa; phylum Chordata; class Aves; order Passeriformes; family Pipridae; genus Chiroxiphia; species Chiroxiphia lanceolata. Next base: position 2,673,108 of record NC_045671.1, on the reverse strand, counting down.
TTGGCAACCTGGGCTTTATAGAGACCTGGTGGGCTCATCACCCACAGCCTGCTTGGCAAACACAGGAATTGAAGCTGATATGGTGCAGGAGAGGAAAAAGCAGCCAAAAAGCACTAAGCTGGGGGAAGAAAATCACAATCATAGGTGAGCCTCAGGGTAGCCTTTGTGCATGCCTTTGCCCAGAATGAGACATCAGGAAGCCATAATTGGACAGGGCTCCTCTCCCAGTGTGGAAGCCAAAGTGACACACTCATCCTTAGCATGAGTCTTTGGCCCTCATTTTCACCTTGGCCCCTGGCAGAAACACCCTTCAGCCTGTCCTCCCAGCCTAGCTTCTGTCCCAAGGGAGTGAATTCAGCTCTGCAGTTCCTCCCTCTACCCACACATGCCTTTAACACTCCTCAGATGGACAGATCACAACAAGAACCATGCAAGGAAATATTTTCCTCTAATACTCCCAAGTCAAGTTTCCAATAGACTAAAAGGAATAAAATATGCCTTTTTCTTAGTGGGGGGGGAGAGCATCACTTGCAATAGCAATTGCAATTGTACATGTTATGTCCCTTACCTTGATATAGGTACAGGCACTGGACTTCTCGCAGGAGTCACATTTCTCTGTGTATTGTAGTAGTTTTCATAAACAACAGGAGCTAGGAAAAGTTAACAGTAGTAAAGTACAGGCCTTTTATAGACATTAAATACTTCTTATACCAGCGGTCAGCTCCTAAGTCTTTCCCCTCTCTGTGAAAATGCCTGACCAGGAAACTAAAACAGGGAGTGCTATCTTCAGGGACTTTTGAAACTGGCAGAGACTAGTGCTGCATGGCAGTGAACTAAAGGAGGAATGTTGCAAAACGAATGTTTTTTGCACCCCAGCTGATGCTGACCTGAGCAGCAGCTCCATGAGGAGTACAGGGCAGCCAGCACTACTTTGTGAGATTGTACTGAGCTCTTACCTGGAGCCAAACTTCCAGTTTTGCGCAAATTTACAAAAAAATCAACATCCTTCTCAATGCTGCACATTTCTAAACTCTTGCGGATTTCCTCGTATTTCTGCAAAAGGGAAATAAAATGCATTTCTATTACATCAGGTCAAAAAACAAGAGGGTTTTTTCCAACTGTCTATTAGACATGGGGAGAAATCCCAATATTCACCCAGTGCACAAGCTGCAGTGACAGGGGAATCACAGAATCTTAGAGTGGTTCAGGCTCAAAGGGACCTTAAAGCTCATCTTGTTCCACCCCCTATCATGGGCAGGGACACCTTCCACTATCCCACGTTGCTCCAAGCTCCATCCAACCTGGCCTCGAACACTTCCAGGGATGGGGCAAGCCACAGCTTCTTTGGAAAACCTGTTCCAGTGTTTCAGCACACTCAAAAAATGTGTGAATCCTAGAGGAAAGCTCATCTGCCAGAGTTTTGGCCAAACCTTCTGCCTGCCCACTCATGCTGATGTCTGGTGGCCAGTGAAGGGCCACAGTCCAACTCACACATAACACAGCCCAGAGCACAGGAAAACAAACTGGGCTCTGCTTTCCACACAGAAGAACGAGGACTTTCAGTTGAGGTACCTCATCATTCTGGACGCAGCCCAGGGAGAGCTGGTTGACGTGGAGCCAGAGGGCATTACGGACATAGCTGATCCGATCACACTCCTGAGTCTCAAAGAACTGAAACAACACAAAAAAGACAAAAACGGCCACATCATCTTTGAAATGAGAGCAAATCTCCTTAATCCTTACTGCTTCTCGTTCCCAGGTGCCATGAAATGACAATTGCAAGGAGCAGATGGTGTTGGTCCTCTGCAGGAAACAAGGAAACAGTGCATCCTCCAGATTGCCCAGGAGAGAAATTATCCCTCTGTGCAACCAGATGAGTGTTGAGTGTTTGTTAAGCTCAGAAGGTCTGCAGGACTGATGTGAAGGGGGTCCCCCAGCACCTCTGGGGAGAACAAGCCAGATTCCTAAAGGCAGTACATGTTCCCTAGGCACCCCATGCTCCTGTGGTCCCATCTCACTTCCCTTCCACAGGTGTCCTAGAATCACAGAATCATTTAGGTTGGAAAAGCCCCCTAAGATCATCAAGTCCAACCATTCCCCCAGCACTGCCAAGGACACCATTAACCCATGGCCCCAAGTACCACACCTACATGTCTTTTTAATGCTTCCAGGCTCCAGGTATGGAGAAATAAATAAACAGTGGGGATGCATGAAATCAGAGGTGCATTGACTGGTTGGCCTTCTCCCTCTTTCCTGCCCAGCCCTTTTCCAAGCAGGTTTCAACCCAAGCCTTTTGAAATCAGGCATACCAGAAATCTGAATATAGGTATACCTTTTGAAATGTCCCCATCATAGAGGCTTCCAGAGACCCCAGACACCAAAAGCACACCATCACTGAGGCAGTCATGCACACCACACAACAGAGACAGCAAATTCCAGTTCAAAACAGAAAAGTAAAATCGCAGCCTGATGAGAAATAACTTGGGAAGGAATCAGCACAGCTGGGAATGGGAAGGCTGTTTGCAAACCTGGGATAGAACCTCAATCTCTGCAGTCCCTGTCCATGGAAAGTCTTTTGGACTTTCAGACAGAGTCTTCCAGGTGTTGCTGAGGCTCTAGGACATACTGGCCTCAAGTCACTGAGTATCCAGAGGCAACCATGGCTCTGGATGGTGAGCCATCCAGAGTGGCAGTTCTGGATGGCTCAAAGTGACAGCCATGCCAAACATGCAAGTAGGTAATGGGCAAAATGTCATTACCTTGACTCTGTCAATTTTAAAAGGTGGTGGAAAAATAAAAATAATTAAAAAATAGTGGAAACCTTGAAGTAGTGGGGCCTTGAACCAAGAAGCCAAGCTTTCGGCACACACAGGGTTAGCTGCAACACATCCTGCTGCTTCACTGCCAGGGGAATACACAGAAGGGAAATCTGTGCCATCCCTGGGCCCTGCAGACAGGGGTGGACACCCAGAGGACCACACTGCCATGCAAAGGTGTTTGGGGGCATTTACCTCGCAAGCTTTGATGTGCTCCATCTGCCACTCTTCCCGGACCTTCTCCAGCATGGTCACATTCTGCTGATAGCTCCTGTCTGCAAGAGAAATCACAGTGTCAGCTGAAGGTCGACAGGCAGAGTGGGTTGGAATTAGATGATTTTTAAGGCCCCTTCCAACCCAAATCATTCACTGATTCCATGATTAACATTAATGTAAATACCCTTCACTAGAAGGTAATATGTGAAGCCTGAAATGGCTAGGACATCAGGGATAAAGTGGAAGGACATGGCCTTGGTGGGGTCATGCAGGCTTCTCCAGGGCAGGTGCCCATCGCTGGTATCTTGGGCATGTGTTTCTGAGGGGCTGTGCCTGATCCAAGAGCTGGAGCTTGCCCACGAGCCATGCCAAGGCTTCACAACCCCCTACCCCTGGAAACATGTCCCTTGCCCTCCCAACGTGGCATTTCGACTCACCAGAGTCCTCCAGAGCTGATTTCGTCTGAGCCAGCTTCACAAACAGCTGCCAAAAACGGGAGAGAGAAGGAAGGTGGAGGAGCGCCTGGGTGCATCCCTGATGGCGCTGCAGCCCCACTGGTGAACACCACCAGCCCTCCTGTCTCACCCCAAAACCCAGAGCTGGGAGAAGAGCCATGGGGCGGGAGAGCTGACAGGAAGAGGCATCCCTTTCTCCCCCTGCCCCACCTCCCTGTACCTTCTCCTGCTGCTTCTGCGTCACCAGGTTTGCGTTGCGGTGCACGGCCTGTTCCGCCTCGTCCTTGTCCCGGCACCGCTGCTCGTACAGACGCTTGGCCTGGGAGAGACACCAGCACACAGCTCGGGTGGGAGCTCTGGGGGAGAGAACAGCCTACGAGGGCAGAGGTGGGCACAGGCTGCCAGAGGAGCAAGGGGTGGCACACAAGGTCCCAGGTGCCTCATGGCTTAGGGGAAGCCTCACAAGACAAGTTGCATTTACGGATGGAAAGCTCATGGCAACCAAGTCCATGAGAGTGTCCAGAGGAGGGTGTGGGAAAGGATCTGGAGCGCAAGTCTGGTGATGAGCAGCTGAGGGAGCTGGGGGGGCTCAGCCCAGAGAAAAGGAGCCTCAGGGGGGACCTTCTGACTCTCTGCAGCTCCCTGACAGGAGGGGGGAGCTGGGTGGGGGTCAGACTCTGCTCCCAGGGAACAAGGGACAGGACAAGAGGCAACAACCTCAAGTTGCATCAGACAAGGTTTAGATTTAATATTCAGAAAAATTTCTTCACAGAAAGTGTTGTCAAGCCCTGGCACAGGCTGTCCCAGGCAGTGGTGCAGTCACCATCCATTAAAGTGCTCAAAAAAGGTGTGGACATGGCACTTGGGGACATGGGTTAGTGGTGGGCTTGGCAGTGCTGGTTAATGGTGGGACTCAAGGATCTTAAAGGGCTTTTATAACCTGAACAATTCTATCATTCTAAATCACATTTATCCAGCCCTGAAAGGCTAATCACTGGCCGTGCCTTCTCTGTAGTAACCAGTGACAGGACCCCAGGGAATGGTCTGGAGTTGTGTCAGGGAAGGTTTAGGTTGCATATTAGAAACCGGTTCTTGCCCCAGAGGGTGGCTGGGCACTGAACAGGCTCCCCAGGGCAGTGGTCACAGCACCAAGGCTGCCAGAGCTCAAGCAGTGTTTGGATGACACTCTCAGGCACATGGTGTGACTCTTGGGGATGGTCCTGTGCAGGGCTAAGGGCTGGACTCGATGATCCTTGTGGGTCCCTTTCAACTCAGCATATTCTGTGTTTCTGTGATTCTGTGTCCTTGGTGTGCCCTTCAGTGTTCTGAACACACCCTGCACACCACTCACGCAGACTCAGCATCCAGTGTCACAGCAGAGGAGGAAAACCCTCTCATTCAAGCCTGCCCCAGCTCTGTGCTTGTGACTGAGCAGTGTTAACCCACAGGGCAAGAAACAGCAACAGGTTTGCTTTACCTCCATGGTCTTCTTGTACTGCACATTCCTGTTTTTGTGAATCGCCTCCATGATCAGCTCTATCTGTGAAGAAAACAGGCCCAGAATCAGCACATCACTGACCATCAAAGCTCCACTGTGGCTTGGGAAAGAGTCACAGAACAGACTGAGATGGGCTTAAGGACCTTCATCCACCCAAAGCATCTTCACAAAACTCATCTTTTATGCTTCTGCCTAAGCTTTGACTTGTGTGTGCAAAGGAGCTCTACGAACTAAATGTATAGCAATGTATAGTACTGTGTCATCTCCACAGGCTCTGACAAAGCTGGGAAGCCCACTCCCCTCTGCTAGTCCAAACCAGCCCCTGGTTTCCTTCATTTTCCAGAAAAAGGAATCTCAAGAAAAAGTTAAAAGGCTTGGCCATTTTATCAGACCCTATGGAGATCATACAGCTGTATATAAATGCTTCAAAACATTCCCAGTTGAAGCTGGTATCCTGGGGCTGAGCCCCCGCTGTGGCTGGCCCCAAAAACCACCCAAAGGAGAGGATGTGGCAGTGAGAAGAAGGAAGTTGGAGGTTGCTGCACAGTTCACCAACATGGTTGCAACATGTAGGAAGAAACTCAGGACTTCCCAGCAGCAGCAGGCACGGGGGGCATAGAGGGGGCTGGGGAACAGCAGGACACAGCTCTGGGATTAGCCCACTGCTCGGGCAGGATCAACATCCTGCGGGAAGGCACATCTTCCCACAGCACCTGACCTTTTTCCGATGCAGTTTTTGCTTTTCCCTGAAGTCCTCCATCTTCTTCGCTTCCTCCCGAAGGGTTTGTGCCAGCTGGATGTGACCTTGTCCCACATTGTCTATCTCTGCAAAGAAAAAATAACTTAGATAGATAGATAGATAGATAGATAGATAGATAGATAGATAGATAGATAGATAGATATAGATATATATAGATACATATTCCTAAAGAGACTGTGTTTCTCAATTCAGCTGACATCAAACTGGCCCCACGTCACACATCCCCTTTCAGAAACATGAAAAAGCAGCAGGTTGTTTGAAGCAGCCTCGGAGCAGCGCTCACCTACGTAAGGACCAATCCTTCTGGAACCTGCCCCCAAGTCTGAGGAAACTCCAGTTGAGAGAAGTTACTCAAACAAGCACAGTCACATCTCCCCCTCACGCGGGTGAATTCGGGCGCGTTTCAACACATCACACCCCGGCACAGCTGAGTGAAGGATGCACTACCCCAGGCCAGCAGGCAGCAACTTGGGGCACAGAAAAACTAAGGCTAAAAAAATCTCAGGCTTCTCTTGCTGAAGGTGAGCAGCCACACCACGAAATGCCACCCCAGTCAGGTCACCGAGGCAGCGGAGCCAAATGGCAGCTCGTGATTCAACATTCCAAAGCTGTTCCAAACCCACAGCTTGGAATAGTCAGCAGTGGTGAGGGCAGAGCCATGTCAGGGATGTCCACAAGGGCAGCTGACAAAGCTGGCAGGCACAGGGTAGCAGAGTGCACCTTTAAGGTGCTGTCTGCCTTTAAGGTGCTGTCTGCCCAGTACCCCGGCAGGCTGTGACACAGGGAGATGAAGGGACTGTGTATGGTGGCCAAAGCATCATCTTTTACATGTTCCAGTTAGAACCACTGAACCATTTAGGCTGAAAAAGCCCACTTAAGATCATCAAGTCCAAGCATTCCCTCAGGCCTCCCAAGCCCACCACTAACCCATGTCAACAAGTGCCACAACTACATGGCTTTTAAACCCTTCCAGGGATGGGGACTCCACCACTGCCCTGGACAGCCTGTGCCTGGGACAGACAACCCTTACAGTGAAAAATTTCCCTAATATCCAACCTAAACCTCCCCTGGCACAGCTTGAGGCCATTTCCTCTCACCATGTCACGTGTTCCCTGGGAGCAGAGCCCAACACCCCACCTGGCTCCCCCCTCCTATCAGGGAGTTGCAGAGCCAGAAGGTCCCCCCTGAGACTCCTTTTCTCCAGGATGAGTCCTCCCAGCTCCCTCAGCTGCTCCTGCTGCTCCAGACCCTTCCCCAGCTCCGTTCCCTTCCCTGCACACGCTCCAGCCCCTCAATGTCTCTCTTGTCTGAGGGGCCCAGAACTGCCCCCAAGATTCAAAGTGTGAATTACTGTGTGTGTGTGTGAAGAGGACAAGCCTATCCAATAAACCCCAAGTGAGCTTCCCATGCACAGCTTTGACACACAACACAATCACAACCTCTGAGCTGCAGCCAGACCTGAAAGTCCAAGAGATCCCCAAAAGGACACCCTATGGGTCTCCTCTCCCACCTGTGCCCTGGAGCACTTTGTCCCAACCCCATGCACTGGGACGAGCCAGGCCAGGAGTACAGCCTATGCTGGACCCCATCACCACAACTTTAGAGGTTTCCCTGCCATTTTCTTCCTAAGAAGTTGCCTTCAGGCTTTGGCACAACCAAGTGTCCTGACAAGCATGAAGAATTACTTACGTTGCTTGAAAACATCCAGGGATCTCTTCAGTGTGCTGAAAAACACAGGAGGAGCATTAAAAAGAGTGGGAAAGCATGGCCAGGCACAAGTGTCAGCAGAGCACCTCTCCCAAAACAGTCCCTCACTTGACACCAGTCAAAGCAACTCAAGGCAGGTTTATTTACCCTCTTTATACCTCTGGCTTTTTCTCTCTCAGGTATAGCACAGCTCGCTTGCTTTGAGATCTCCTTTACATCTTTCTGAACATTGGATGCTATCAAAATTCTAAGTTTTATGATGAGTGTATCAGGCAACCTCCCTGAAGCATAATTTTGGGCACACGAACACCTTCTACATGGTGCATTGGCCTGTGGTTGGAAACTTAGAGAACTTTTCTCCCTGTTAATTTCAGAAACATTTTATGTGACACAAAACTGTAAAAACAATGATCAGAGAATGTCAGACTGGGCATGTATAAAGTATAGAAAAAAAAAAAAGGGAGCAGAAGGTGCCGAGGGTCACTGGAGAAATGGAGACCCACTCTTGGAGCCACAGTGGTCACAACATGCCGGGCTTTGAAGATTTGCATGGTTGGACTCAACCTGTATTTCCCCCTGGCTACAAAACCAGTCAAGAGTGAACTCTTGGGTCTCATGATCCTCGGCTTTCTGCTGAACCACCAGTCCACACCTCACCTGAGCATCCACAATGCTTTGGTTAGTCTATGGCTGGTGGGAACTTGGTGGAGTCTGGCTCAAAGCAAAGCAGAACCCAGCTGGGGCACTGTTCATTCATGAGAATGGTTTCAGCTCATCTTCTGGGCGTCCCAATCACATTTCAAAACACTGTTTTGTCTCTCACAGTCTCCTTCCTTCTCTTCCTCCTTCTTTGTTCCATGAACACCCATAAAAGCAGAACACACACAGCATTGTGAACTTACTTCAGCTCCGTCTGCCCACAGGGCTTCTTCTTCGACAAGTTGATGAGCTCTTTCCCATATCTTTCTTCTATAATTGCCCTGTTGAGAAAAGAGAGGAATGAGAGAAAGTTCATAATTCAGAAACTAAGACTTGTTAGCAGTGGAGGTCAAGACTTGCTCTGAACTCCTGGCCTGTGCCAACCAGGTTTTCCAGTGGAAACACTTGGCTTTGCTGTGTCTGTGGTCCTGATATGCTGCTCTGCCCATCTCCCCTGGGCTGATGGGTTCAAGGATCACCTCCACAGGTGATGGAGGACTAAGCTGCCTGTGCCTGGCTGGAAGATGCAGCCAGGTGACTCACCTAGGTAGGTTTTTTCCCCTCAGTTTCCTATGCAACAGGGCATTTGAGATCCCTCAGTCTGTCCACACTAAGTACTTTTGACTCTGACCTGGCTGATTTATACCAAATGAGACAGGAAGGGAGCAGGCACCTCAAAGACAGCTTGGCCACCAGGCATACACCCCAAAGCTCAGCTCAGGCATTTCAGCTCTTCAGGGCTTTTTTGAATGAGACAAAAATGGACCTGCCTCTGATCCTTATGGAGAATGCCTGAAGAAGAGGCCAAATCTTGTGAGGTAACAGAAATAGCAACTTTGAGAGATCCTTTTGTCCTCCCCTCTTGAAAGGATGAGAGGGGAGAAAGAGAGTCTATGTGTTGCAGTACAAGAACAACCAGCTTTCTGCAGCTGCTTTGAAGTCAGCACAGACAACCAGGGCTGGACTTGATTGGTCAAATGTAGGTATCTCAGCCTAGGCAACCCTAACTGTCTGCAGTCAGTGTAAAGAAACAAGTCCTGCTAAAAGCTGCATTAGAAGGTCTACTGGATAAAATAAATAGCTTCCTAAAATGTCTGTATCTCCTAACACAGATGCAAACACCTGTGTTGTTGACTCTCGAGTCTGGCAGTGAAGGTTTGCCCAGGTTAACTCTTTAGAAACTCCCAAAGCTTGTAGGGAAACGGGAAAAAGATAAATATCATAAATTGATTTTTTTTTCCCCTCTGTCTAACAACATTCACATGAACTTCATTTGGGACAAAGCATCCGACAGGCACGTCCTCCATGGCTGGAACTGTGTTAACAGCCCTGCTGTGCACGGAGAACTGAGCCATGTTCAGAGAGAGGTGCCAGTAGCAAGTCCAGGTCCAGCCTCTAATCTCCTTCTGGAAAGACACATTGGTGGCAACCTACACCCACTTCAAGAACAAAGAGGACACAGGGTGTGGAGGAGGCTTTTGGCACTCTCTTGTTGTCACAAATGAGGGGGACACAATTCTCAGGGTCCAGTTCCTCAGCTGGAAAGCCCAAATTTTCCTGGAACGTGAGATTACAAGAGATGTAGGTGCATTAGACACTTTCAAGTGCAGGTTCCCCTCCTCTTCACCCCCATTATGTTTGCCCCAGGCTGCTCTGCACCAAGTCATCCAGTCACAGGTTGTTTTTTTCCAGTTCTCATTACTAAAATTACATTAATTCAGGGTTGTTCTACAATGCTCTTCATATTTAGCCATTGCTAATCAGGTGAACCATAAAGCCAGACCCTCTCAGTTGTTTTTGTAGCCACAGAACCTCTGCTTAGGTCATATTCTCTGATTAATAAAGGCAAAACCTAATGCTACTTCTTTTTAGCATTAAATCTATGAGCTGTTCTTAATGTACAGAGACAAATTCAGGACAAGGCCCTGCCTCTCCTAGGCCAAAGTTCTCACCTGATCTTTAGCAAGGTGAACAGCAAGGTGAGCTTCATGGCAGAGCATTTTAACATAGTGGACAGTTAAACACAACAGAAATCAAACTGGGAGCACCAGGAGTAGGAGTAGTGCCACAGCCTCACTTCCCAGGCTCAACCCAACCCGTGATCAGAGGCAGCTCCCTACCTTTCCTTCAGGAAGTCTTCAAACTCCTTGCAGTTCTTCCTGCCATCGTTCAGGTGTTGGATGATGCTGTCGTAGCCAACGGTGCTTGTCAGATCCGTGCTCTGAAAACACAGGAGTCACATCCTCATCAGTGCAGACCATGGGCACTGCCACCTCCAGAGGCATTTGCACAGGCAATGGCTCAGGGAGAGCAAGTGTGCAAGTGCCTCTTTATGAAATAAGTTCTTTCTTTTTTAGGGGTGGGAGAGACTCCTGGATGAGAACAATGTATGGGACAAGATTTTCAGAAAAAAGAAGAGCTCAGTCCAGCAACAACATATGTTCCTATCCATGTTCTCAAGTGCCACATCCACACGTCTTTTAAATCCCTCCATGGGAGGTTTCCAAAAGAGCTGTTTCCAGGCAGGAGGAGCTCCTGATTGAAGGAGCTGGGCAGGGTTGTATCCTGTGAAACCAGCCTTAACAGCACCTTCTGGACAGGTTTGGTATGGAGAGAATCAAAAGGACCAGCATGACTGGGGGTGTTCACCGGGAGAAGAAAAGGCTCCAGGGAGACCTTAGACCCCCTTCCAGGGCCTAAAAGGGCTCCAAAAGAGCTGGAGAGAGACTTTGGACAAGGGACTGGAGGGACAGGACAAGGGGGACAAGGCTTCCCACTGCCAAAGGGCAGGGTTAGATGGGATATTGGGAAGGAATTGTTGGCTGTGAGGGTGGTGAGGCCCTGGCACAGGTTGCCCAGAGAAGCTGTGGCTGCCCCATCCCTGGAAGTGTCCAAGGCCAGGTTGGATGGGACCTGGATCAACCTGGTCTAGTGAAAGGTGCCCCTGCCCATGGCAGGGAGGTGGAACTGGATGAGGTTTAAGGCCCCTTCCAACCCAAACCATCCTGGGATTCTGTGACTGCCCGTGGGATGTCCCAAAGGCAGGGCTGGCTGCTGCAATGGAAGAGGAAGTGCAACACGGAGAGCACAGAGCCATGGGCACAGAAGATTTAAAAGCATAACAAAGCCCAAGACAGGTATGAAGGGTAGGGGTTGCACCCAGCCCTGCCCAAACAAAGTGGGGCAGAGGGACAAGGATCTCTTCTCCTGCCCTCCCACGGCTGTCCTGGTCCTTCCTGCTGGGCAGAGCTCTGAGCCCATGTGCTATTTACAGGACAGGCCATGGAAACTACAAACAGATGATTTCAAGGTGACAAAGCAGCAGCTGATGTTTCCCAAGCCCACAGGATGTGCACCCCCCTTCCTGATCTGCTGCCTGGATTTGCACCATCCTCCCAACAGACTTGATGAGGAGCAGGATTTTCAGTGCTCCTTGTAATGTTTTGGGGTTTGTTTGCACTTGCAGGCAAAAGAGGGGCTGAAATGCTCTAGTGGGGATGTGAAAACATGAAATGGCTGAGTCACAGCTGAAAGACAAGTTGCTGAGCTTGACGATTCCATCTTCTGCCCCACTCTACATGGAAAACCCCTGTAGACACACACCCTACGAAATATTGACATTGGAGAAACATAGAATTGTGTAAGTTGCAAAAGCCCTCAAAGACCATCGAGTCCAACCATTTCCTCAGCACTGACAAGGCCACCACTAACCCATGTCCCCAAGTGCCACATCCACACAGCTTTTAAATCCCTCCAGGGATGGGGACTCCACCATTGCCCTGGGCAGCTGTGCCAGGGATGGACAACTCTTACAGTGAAGAAATTTCCCAAATATCCAACCTAAACAATGTCCTCTGGCACAGCTTGAGGCCGTTTCTTCTCATCCTGTCCCTTGTTCCCTGGGAGCAGAGCCCGATCCCCCCCAGCTCCCCTCTCTTGTCAGGGAGTTGCAGAGCCAGAAGGTCCCCCCTGAGACTCCTTTTCTCCAGGATGAGCCCCCCCAGCTCCCTCAGCTGCTCCTGCTGCTCCAGACCCTTCCCCAGCTCCGTTCCCTTCCCTGCACACGCTCCAGCCCCTCAATGTCTCTCTTGTCTGAGGGCCCAGAACTGCCCCAGCACTGGAGGGGCCTCAGCAGTGCCAGCACAGGGAGGGCACTGCCCTGGCCCTGCTGCCACACCACGGCTGGGACAGCCCTGAGGTCATTGGCCTCTTGCCCCCCTGGGCACAGCTGGGCTCGTGTCCAGCCGCTGCCACCAACACCCACAGGGCCCTTCCCAGTTTTCCAGCCCCTCTGCCCCAGCCTGGAGCTGCAGGGATCTATTGGGACACAATGGCAGGACCTGGTACTTGGTCTTGTAGAAACTCACACCATTGGCCTCAGCCCACTGATCCAGCCTGTCCAGATCCCTCTGCAGAGACTTCCTGCCCTCCATCACTCTGTCCCAACCTTCCCAAATGGACACACTGTTCATGGACCATCTCTAGGAAGATCTGTATTTATGCTGAGCTCTCAGTGTGTGTCCTCAGCCTTACATGCTTAGAGAAACACACCAGAGGCTGGATGACTATTTTAGCAGACAGAAACACAGTGCAACCATAGCTGGCTGTGCTGTCCTTGCTCAGAGTCCGTGCAGCCGCAAAATCGCTCGGGATCCTGCAGAGGTTGCTGAGACAAAAAGAAATGCTTGTGCTGGTGTCTGCAGGGAGCAGGGTGAGGAGGTGCTGCACAAGGCTGCAGGTCCTACCCACCCCAAAACCAGGTGGGCACAACAGGAGAGACAAAAACTCATCGCGAGGAGGAAAAGGACTCGCTGCAAATTCACCCACCTGAGACCATCACCCTGCAAAAAGCAGGATTACTTTTTGATTAATAATTTTCCCTTTGAAGTTTCCTTCCCCTACACCAGTGCACCTCTCCTGCTCATCCCAGAGACTCCAAAAGCAATGGACTATCCCGCCTTCGTGACATTATCTCTCCCCACAAACCCCACCTTGTTCCTTTGAAAGGACGACCTGAGGGTTTCATAACGCTGCTGATTAGTTCCACCAAGCCAGTCCCCGTTTAGAGAAGGACAACAAGGGGAAAGGGGAAGTGGAACAGCCCAGCCAGCATCACACCATGAGTCAGCAGCCAGGGAATAAATCCAGGAGCCTGGGGTTGCAGTCCCCCCAGCCATGGGTTGCTTTAGCAGCATCACTAAATACACTGCAGAGAGCAGAGCATTGTCTCAGTAAAAGCAAAATGACCAAAATTTCAGTCTCCAAGCTGCAAGCTGTCAGCCCACAGATCAGAACTGAGGCGGTTTTTAGTGTTATTGTCATTTCTGTTTTTGCTACACAGTTTTACAGGACAAATTGCTCTGATGAGACCCAAAGCTTTGCTCTTGGGTTAACTGAAATACGTGGAAGAGCGGGCTTGTGGAGAACTAGATGTGTACTAAGAAAGTGGAAAAAACTGCAAGAAAAGACCTCCTATAGTGAAAGAAGAAGAGCAGGTTGCAAAAACAAGTGAAAACAAAACCTCGTGCTTGCTCAATGTGTGGCAATCACTACAGGCCAGGCAAGGGCAAACAAACACAAGCTTTTGGGTATTTTTGTTTTTGCACAGCTCTCTCACAGACATGCAGGAAGCACAGGTTGTGGGAGGGAGCAACATGGGAGTGGGGACATTCAGGGCAATGCATGTTCAGCTTCAGGCATGTCTGGACTTCGGTCCCTGGGCAAGCAGGAGCTGCAGCAGGGCGCAGAGAGCAAAACTCGTTATTTAAGGAAGTTTACCATCCTGTGCTGACACCCAAGAGCATGAGCAAACTCGAGTGCAGAGAGCAAAGTGGCCCCGTGCCTTCCCAAATCATGGGCATCACGTCATCAGCTCCAGTAGGGACCAGGCTCCAGTGCAGGAACACACACAGCATCCATCAAAGAAACCAGAACTGGTGTGGTTTAAAGCTCAGTCAGTCCCCAGGTGAGGCTGGAAGCACAGCCCTGCTACCCTGACAGAGAAAAGGGTGGGCTCCAACTTATCATAGAGTCATAGAATCCCAGAATGGTTTGGGTTTCAAGGGACCTTAAAACCACCCATCTAGTTCCAACTTCCTCCCATGGGCAGGGACACCTTCCACTAGACCAGGTTGCTCCAAGCCTCGTCCAACCTGGCCTTGAACACTTCCAAGGATGGGGCAGCCACAGCTTCTCTGTGCAGCCTGTGCCAGGGCCTCACCACCCTCACAGTAAAGAACTAGCAAAAGTTCACTATCCCAACAAAGAAATTCGGTGGTCACCACTCACAACCAGTCACATTCCAAAGCCGGAAGATCCAATACCAAAACTGGCCTAGCTTTTGAGGGTTTGGTTATTTTTAGACTTTGCCCCATCAGTTGAGGCATCCCTCCTCTGGAGCTCTGCCAAAGTCTTGCTTTCTCATTGAGCTGTCCTAACCACTACAGAATTGCCTCTCACCAGAGCAAAGTGCATTTTTAGCAGTATTTAGGGTTTCTGCAGGTAGGGTGTGATGGTGAGTTTAATTTGGGGGGAAAAAAAAAGACATTTTGTTGGACCACCAGATAAGAAGCTGAGCCAGCACCACCATTAAGGAACAGGGTATGTGTGGCAGCATCTGCCACCTGCCCAGGATCATGCAGAGATGGTCCTGTTGATCTCACCTTGTTTGACAGGTCAAGAACCTACTCAAGATGAATGCTGTGCCTCACCATGCTCTTTGTAGCACTAGGACAAGGGATGATGGTTTTAAACTAAAAGAGGGGAGATTCAGATTTGATAGAAGGAAGAAATTGTTGAAATTCTTTATAAGGAGGGTGGGGAGGCCCTGGCACAGGTTACCCAGAGAAGCTGTGGCTGCCCCATCCCTGGAAGTGTTCAAGGTCAGGTTGGACGGGGCTTGGAGCAACCTGGGACAGTGGAAGGTGGAAGGGGGTTGGACTAGATGGCCTTTAAAGGTCCCTTCCAAATGAAACCATTCTATGATTCTAAGAAATCACTTGCTGCAGCAAAGACTTCTGCTTCCATTTTTGCCTCAAGCGAGGTAATATAAGAGGAATATTGCAGGAGGAAGTGTGTGCAGACTCACAGCACCCAGCAGCAAACGGAAGCTGGACACGCAGACCTCCACACTTCATCTAAATGTGGTTTCTTATTTCCCATCTCTTGCTCCCCCCTCCCTCCCCAGCCCTCACAGCTGATGCACAGTCACCAGTACGTGTTGTGGCGATTGCTGGGGGTGGTACCTGCGTTTTCCATGGGCCGAACCACCACAGCAGGGCCTCGATCTCTCCACTGAGTCACATTCACCACCCTCCTGTCCAACATGAACCCCAGCTCCTGCCCCAGGCACGTTTCCTTGGCCAGGGGGTGGGGGTGGGAGGAGTGGTTGAAGCACATAGGCTTAGAAGGGAAGAAACCAAGCAAAATCTCAGGCAGTACCAATGGTTTTGGGCTCAGTAAGAGTTGGGGATTATTCAGTAAATAGCCATGTTTGCAATAGAAGGGGTGAGGCAGGAGTGAGTACCCCATGGCACGCCCCATCCCCTCCTTAACTTGGGGGTTTGGCGCTGCTTCGGCCCTGGTATTTTCTCCCACTGAGCCCCCTCCTCCAGGATCCTCCTTCAAAAAGCCCCACACCACAGCTGGAGAGGGACAAACCAGGCAGAAATGGCCGAAGTCAGCCCTGTGGCGAGGAGATCTTCTTCAGCCCAATGTGCCACTGAGGCACCACAAACCATCCCTGCTCAGCGTTCCTGGCATCACAGTTATTCCTCTCAGCCTGGCGGATGCTGCCACCACCTTTGCATCCCTTCCCTCTGCACGTTTGCAAAGCAAAGACAGCACACCTTGGAAAACTTCTTGGCAACAAACAGCTGAGAAGCAGCTGCCAGTTGCAAAGTCAGCTTTATTCTCCGTGCCAGGTTTGATACCTGTGTGGGATTTGCATATTTGACAGCTCTATGCCAATTAACACACTAATGACACTGGAGCTCTGCACTTATTGCACAAAACACAGGAGCTCCAAATGTGGTGTCTGCTCCTCCTGGGGCCTGTGCTCCTCTCCCCCATCCTGCAAGATGGGAGCTGCTTCCAGGCAACATCTGAGAAACCCCGAGCACCATTCACAGATGGGGTTTTTCAGCCCCAAAAGACACAATTTTGTAATTTACTTCCTGGTTGCCGATACCTGGAACAAAGGTCTACCACAACAAGAGGAACTGAGTGGCCACAGAGCTGACGCTTCACAGCAGATATGTGGCTTTTCTGCACTTCTCCTTTCAGAAAAGCACAATTCACACTCAGAAGAATAAATTGTGGTTTTCCCCAAAGTGCGGCTTTTCCTCTGCGGCTCAGCAGCTGACAGCAGCACACCGAGCACCAGCACATCCAGTCTGGGATTAGCTCCACATCAAAGGACCATTTTTGGCTATAGTGTCTCCAAGTAGTTCACTGATGGCCAGTTAATGTTATCAGACCCTCAGACCGGCACTGATTTCCTCCAGCATGGCAGTGCCTGCTTGCTGGGATTATTTTGGCTGCACGGAGCAGGTTGCAAAGCCACAACTCCCAGGACATGTGTGAGTGGGCAGTGGCTGCTGGGGATCACAGAATCACGGAACAGTTTGGGTTGGAAGGGATCTTAAAGACCATCTTGTTCAAACAACCCCTGTCATGGGCAGGGACACCTTCCACTAACCCAAGTTGCTCCAAGCCCCATCCAACCTGGTCTTGAACACTTCCAGGGATGGGGCAGCCACAGCTTCTCTGGGCAACCTGTGCCACTGTTTTATCACTCCAGGATGCCCAGAGCTTTCAGCAAAGTCACCCCACGACCACGATCGCTTTGGAGCCCACTCTAACCAAAGAGCGGTGACCCCCCACCTCCAGCTGTGACCCCCGCGACCCGGCTGTGCCCCCCGGTTCCGACTGGCCCTGACCCCGGTGCCCCGGTCCCGCTCACCCAGAAGTGGTCCCTGAACCGCGCCTCCCGCATCCTGCCGCTGCCACCGCCGCGCTCCGCCGCTCCCGGCGCCGCCCGGCCCTGCCCGGCGAGTCCCCACCCACGCACGGGAACACCCTCCGTGGGTCGGGCGGCGGGACGTGCTGGGTTATATCGGCGGGGAAAGGAGGCTCGGCGTCAGCGCTCCGTGGCAGAAGCCCACCCGTGACGGCGGGACCAGGGACCCGCGCGGCTTCGCGGAGGAAACACGGGGCGCAGCAGGAGCACCACGCGACCCGCAGTGCCCTGCCCGCCTGGCTTGGGGTTGGCGGAGCGTTCTGGGATGGTTTCATGGAACCACAGAATTATTTAGGTTGGGAAAGCTCTCCAAAGACCATCGAGTCCAACCATTCCCCCAGCACTGACAAGGCCACCACTAACCCTTGTCCCCAAGTGCCACATCCACACAGCTTTTAAATCCCTCCAGGGATGGGGACTCCACCATTGCCCTGGGCAGCTGTGCCAGGGATGGACAACTCTTACAGTGAAGAAATTTCCCTAATATCCAACCTAAACAATGTCCTCTGGCACAGCTTGAGGCCGTTTCCTCTCATCCTATCCCTTGTTCCCTGGCAGTAGAGCCCGATCCCCCTGGCTCCCCTCTCCTGTCAGGGAGTTGCAGAGCCAGAAGGTCCCCCCTGAGCCTCCTTTTCTCCAGGATGAGCCCCCCCAGCTCCCTCAGACGCTCCTCATAAAACACAACCCTCCTTCACCACACCCATCCCGTGTTACCCACAGTTTATACAGGGGCCTCTGCCTGAGACAAAGCACTGCATGAGCGACCTCTGAACAGTGCTTTGAAAATAGGAGGTAGAACACAGCGTGCTGGAATGCCTGAATCACATCCACTGTCCTGACGTGCTGCCTCTGCGTGAACACAGGGACAGCTAAAACAGTCCACTAATGCAAAAAGAGGCATTTTCCACTTACTGAAATAAAACGCTCAGTTGTAACCTGAGGCTGATTTAGGCAAACCGAGCCTGTGCATGCTCCTGACAGAAGAGAGCACAAGCCCTCACCAGGAATCCACATCACCAAGCAACTAAAGGGGCTCCAGGAGAGCTGGAGAAGGACTTGGAACAAGGGATGGAGGGATAGGACAAGGGGGAACAGCGGGGTTAGAGGGAGAAGAGGGCAGGGTTAGATGCGATATCAGAAAGGAATTCTTTGTGAGGATCGTGAGGCTCTGGCACAGGTTGCCCAGAGAAGCTGTGGCTGCCCCATCCCTGGAAGTGTCCAAGGACTGGCTGGACAGAGCTTGGAGCAACCTGGTCTAGTGGAAGGTGTCCCTGCCCATGGCAGGGGTTTGGATGTCAATGATCCTTAAGGTCCCTTTCCAACCAAATCACCCCGTGAGTCTGTGATCCACTGGCCATTTCCCAGCTTCCCAGCCCCACCCCGTGGCCAGGGTAGCCCATAGCACCACTCAGGACCTGGGACCCATCCTCCAAAACCCGCCCTGCCCTTCACTCTGCCCCGACTGGTGCATTTTTACCACACGGTGCTTTCATGAGGAAGTTCTCACCTTCCTACACCTCAGCGCAACAGGGCAGAAACCAGAACCTTGGAATATTTCTCTCTTATGTTACTAGAAACAAATACATCTCTGCAGTTTTGGACTAGGGCACCCCTGAGCTCGGTGCTTTCCAGCTGCAGCAGCACGTCAGTAGAAGATGGCACAGCAACACCAAGAGATAACCAGCGTTCAGTCAACGTGCAGGAACAGTCACAAGCTGTAAACATTATCCTGGAAGTGACAAATGATGTTGGCCAGGTCAGAGTAAAAAGGTTCCACAACATTCCCTCGTGGCTGGGAAGCCCCTGAGCCACCTGTTCTGGAGCTGTGCACAGAATAAACAAAACAGAAATCCCTCCTCCCAGAGCACAGCACTAACTCTTCCCAGAAAGATGTCTGACACTCCTGGACTAAAAATTTTTCCCCAGTACAGCAGAGCCTGTTTGTTAGCCTGGAACTGTATGAGAATGCTTCCAGCTGCTTGTTTGCACTGGGAGGCAGGATGCTCCCCTGCAGGGAAGTTAACTGGGGACAGTGGGTGTGCAGGCTCCACGAGGACTAAGGGCCAAGCTCCACTGTACCAGACTGAATACACCACACAAAATGGAGAGGCTTTGAACTCTCCCCCATCCCAGATCAGTGCAACACTGGGATCCTGTACCTCACACAGCAGTCAGGAAATGGAAGAGCTCCAGCTCTTCATGGACCTGTTGGAGCAAGTCCAGAGGAGGCACGAAGTTAATTACTAGGATGGAAAACCTCTCATACAAGGAAAGGCTGAAAGAATTGGGATTGTTGAGCCTGGAAAAGAGGCAGTTTCGAGGTGACCTAATGCAGCCTTCCAGTACCTGAAGGGAACTTACAGAAAAGATAGAGACTATTTACAAAGGCCTGGAGTGACAAGGGGGAATGGCTTCCCACTGCCAGAGGGCAGGATTAGATGGGATATTGGGAAGAAATTCTTTATTGTGAGGGAGGTGAGGCTCTGGCACAGGTTGCCCAAAGAAGCTGTGGCTGCCCCATCCCTGAAGTGTTCAAGGCCAGGCTGGACAGGG
This sequence comes from Chiroxiphia lanceolata, assembly GCF_009829145.1. Lineage (NCBI taxonomy): Eukaryota > Metazoa > Chordata > Aves > Passeriformes > Pipridae > Chiroxiphia > Chiroxiphia lanceolata. Next base: position 2,653,385 of record NC_045671.1, on the reverse strand, counting down.
CTTGGAGCAACCTGGGATAGTGGAAGGTGTCCCTGCCTACGGCAGGGGGGTGGAACGAGATGGCCTTGAAGGTCCCTTCCAACCTGAACTATTGTAGGATTCTAGTATTTTAATCTCTGTTACTGCTGTAACAGCTACACCTGCAGTTGTCCTGAGACTCAAGGACCAGTCTTCCAAAGGCCCAGCACCAGGATGGGTCACCAGGCAGCAATTCCAAGAAATACTCTGTCACAGTTTCAGGCAGTTAAAGAGATTCCTGCAAGGTCCAGCGAATTACCCTCGTGACAAGACAGCACAGGTGCCTCCCCAGCTGCACTGCCCTTCTCCAGGATAAGCTGCCTGGCACCAAGGATGAACACCCTGAGAACATCTCTCAGCTCTGTCACCCTCCTGGCTCCGTGTCAGGGGAGTTTGCTCACCCAACAGTTAAGATGCCCCCCAACGTCCAGGGGAGTTCAGCTCTGTGTTCTACAGATGCAAGCAGCCAGCCAGAAGGCACTCGTTCAGAACAGGGAACCTTTATTCTCACTGAGATCTGTACATTCAAGTCGCACATACTTTAGTCTCTGATGGAGCTGGAGCACTGGATCACAACCGCCTGGTCTCTGAACAGTTTTAAGAGTTTATGCCTCAAAAGTAGCCAGGAAATTTGTGACTATCTCCTTCAACTTCGCTTCTGTCTGGTCAGAGATCTTCCCTTCGGTCCTGTTGGAAGAGTTCAGTTAAACTCCTGACACAGCAACAGATACACAGTCAACCCGAGACAAAGACAGAAGCTTCACAACAAACCTCCCCATTTCTAACAAAATTAGTAGTAGATGATTTAATACATTTCTGTTTGATGTATGACGCCGTACCACTGACAAAACATCCGTTCTCCTAAAAGTGTTAAGTCTTGTTCAAGAACTGAAGTCTGTCCACAAATACATTCAGAACAGACGTATGTATTCCAACAATGCTCCACCTTCTATAGAGCTGTGCCTTAGAGACGGAACGCACATGATTTGGCTCATGACAAACCAAGCCAGGACCAGTTCCCAGGACGGAACTATGGAAATACTCAGTCCCCAACAATCCACTCAGCAGCACTTAACTCACAGCTTAAAGCTGTCAGAAATATGGGCACTGACTCAATTAAGTGACTTAAGGAACAGATCAGAGGAGCCATATGCAAGTAGGCTCACTTTAAGCATAAGCTGCATTTTCTAAGAGCTGAAGACACCAATCTGAGGAAGGTCGATGGTAGGAAGGCTAATTTAACCTCCAGTTCTGGCACAAGCAGCTGAAGGCCTGATGTTCTACGATACAGTAAATTAACAGTTCAGTGACCATTATTCTGTACTCCAGCCATTAAGTCAATACCCTGGGGATGAAGCATGGTAGACCCCCATACCTGATCGTGGAGAGGAGGGCCTGGTGCTGGCTCAGTACATGGGCGAGGAAAGCGCTCTCAAATTTAGTGATCTTGCTGGGCTCCAGCTTGTCCAAGTGACCTCTTACACCAGCATAGATGACTGCAACCTGTTCCTCGATAGCCATGGGAACTGCAAGGAAGAGAGCACTCATTCCATCAGAACTCTGACAACAGGACACATCACAACTACACAGAGCCCTTGGAAGACCAGCTGCGCATGGACAGCCTGGTTCAAGCAAGCCTGCATTTACCCTGTGCGCAGAATGAGCACAGTCACTGCAGCACACAGCACTAACAGGAACACAGACACTCACCGTACTGGCCCTGCTTGAGCAGCTCCGTCAGGCGCACCCCGCGGTTCAGCAGCTGCTGCGTGGCGGCGTCCAGGTCAGAGCCGAACTGGGCGAAGGCGGCGACCTCTCGGTACTGAGCCAGCTCCAGCTTCATGGTACCGGCCACCTGCGGCACAGGGCACAGGTCAGACCCTGTAGGGTCACCTCCAGGGGTGTTGCAGAGTCTGCAGGTTATCTGCAGCTGACAGCTGTCAGCAGTCAGCTCTGCCCTGCGTACCAGACAGGTGACTACAAACACTGGTAGATCATACACATTTCTAAAAATCCCACCTTGTAACATAAGCATGCTCTTTCTCCCTAATATGGGAACAGTTCATATTAAACCCCTCTAATTCCATGCCTGTACAAATGCTCAGGGTTAAGTGAGCGTTCTCTATTTCTAGTTGATAGTACCCACTTCAGCATACCAAAACTTAATCCTACATCTTTATATAGATACAATTTTCCTTTCTCCCTCACCTCTCTCAGCAGGCAAGAGAAATAGCAAAGAGTTCTCCAAAGCTGGTCCTTTTATAATTTCATAACGCTAAGGAATCCAAAGCTTTATTCCCTCCCTGTTCACAGATCTTCGGAGTCAAATGGGTTGTAATGCCTACACATTAATTACCTCCAGCACGAAGAGGAGCAGCAGTTTCACACTTACCTGCTTCATAGCCCTGGTCTGAGCAGCAGAACCCACACGGGACACAGACAGACCAACGTTGATGGCTGGACGGATACCTTTGTAGAACAACTCAGTTTCCAAGAAAATCTGTAGGAGGAAATTGTTTTATTCTCTTGGTCAGAAGCCTGGAGGCCTCCTCAGAGACCAGCCAGGAAGCTACACGGGGGTACTGGGACAGGAAGCAGTCCCACCTGTCCGTCAGTGATGGAGATGACGTTGGTTGGAATGTAAGCAGACACGTCCCCAGCCTGGGTCTCGATGACGGGCAGGGCGGTCAGGGAGCCACCCCCGAAGGAGTCATTCATCTTGGCCGCTCTCTCCAGCAGCCGGGAGTGCAGGTAGAACACATCCCCTGGGTAGGCCTCGCGGCCGGGGGGACGGCGCAGCAGCAGGGACATCTGACGGTAGGCAACGGCCTGTGTGGTGCAAAGGGAGCTGTCAGAGTTCGGCACCTCTCTCAACACGCTGGACTTACACACACCAAGGCCAGACCACGAGGTCTATAAACAGTGTTTCTCACCTGTTTGGACAAGTCGTCGTAGATGATCAACGCGTGTTTCCCGTTGTCCCTGAAGTATTCCCCCATGGAGCAGCCTGAATAGGGAGCCAGGTACTGAAGGGGTGCTGCATCAGAGGCTGTGGCAGACACCACGATGGTGTACTTCATGGCATCTGGAAAGGATTGGAGACACATACCGCTGAGCGTGCTACCTCATCATGCCCCACATCAGCAAACACAACACACGCTTGTCAAGTACCAGGGCTGAAGCACGCCCAGGCAGTGTCACTACACTGCTCCAGGAAAGCTCATCACACCAGCTGAACCTGCCTGTTAGATGAACTAACTCAGGAAGTCCCAAGAGCAAATTTGTGGCAGCTAACACCTAACACCTGCAGACTTCTTTCCCATTTAAAATGAAATTTAAACCTTTACTGACACACTTTTGTTCTAGAAGTAACTCACGCTGAAAGCCCATGGTTTCCTGGATGCTTCAAGGCTGTTGCAAAACCCTTTACGTTATAGTCCCAAACCAATTACTGTCCTTAAAATGTGGAGTTTTTCCCTGATCAAGGTGCTTGATCAGCAGGCAGGAAGTCAGGTGCTGGTCTCTTGCAAGTTCTGTTACATGTGCAGCCTTGGTCATGGAGATCATTTTCTGAAGGGATGCTATCATTTAATGTGTTTGGGCTGTGAGGGCTCCCCACTAAATTTGCAGCTGCCACTCACATTGACTGGCACATGGAACACATGAACACATGAACAAATGTCAAGTCCATAAATATTTGTCACCAGGCCTGCCTGACTGCAAAGGGGAAGCTCTCAACTCAATTCAGCAGTTTGGGGGCCTCAGAATGGTATTTTCCCCACTTGCCTAGAAAGGCTTCTTCTCCACAAAGCCGAGTAATTCATTCATTTAATAAGAATTCTGTCTACATTTGCAGCCACCAGAGGGCACAGCAGTACTCAGCATTATAATGAGAACAGGATGTCAGCAGGTGCCATCTCCCAATATCTGTACCTGCATCAGTGAGCCTCTTCACCAGCTGAGCAACAGTGGATCTCTTCTGGCCAATGGCAACATAGATACAGTACAGCTTCTTCTTCTCATCCGTCCCATCGTTGAATCGTTTCTGGTTGATTATTGTGTCAATTGCAATCGAAGTTTTCCTGAGGAACACAGAGGCTGGTAAGTTGAGCTGCCCCGGGTTCTCCCACTCCCTACACAGCCCTGTGGTCCCTGCTTAAGGAACATTTTAGGCTTGGGCATTTAACTCACCCTGTCTGCCTGTCACCAATAATCAGCTCACGCTGGCCACGACCAATGGGCACCAAGCTGTCCACAGCCTTAATCCCAGTCTGCATAGGCTCACGCACAGAGATCCTGGGAATGATCCCAGGGGCCTTCAAGCCAACTCTCCTGCGCGTCTTGGATGCAATAGCGCCCTTTAAAGAGAAGAAAAAATTGCTGAGGTCTGTATCACACAGATAAAAGCAGAGGTAGTTAACACTTAGATACACTTACCTTCCCATCAATTGGATTGCCCAAGGCATCTACAACACGGCCGAGCAGCTCTTCCCCCACTGGAACATCCACGATGGCTCCAGTCCTCTTCACAACATCCCCCTCCTTGATCAGTCTGTCATTACCAAACACTACAACACCAACGTTGTCAGGCTCCAGATTCAAGGACATACCCTGGGACGGAGACCACATTATCCTTACAAAACCCATACCAACATATGTGAGAACTGTGACAGTGACTCTTTTGCAGTGTACAAAATCCCAAAAAATCTACCTCAATCTTATTTGTAACAACAGTCAATGTTCTGCTTTTTTACATACAAAGCATCTATTTAACTCCACAGTGTTTAAAAACGTGCCTAAGCTTTCAACTTACCCCATAATTGTACCACAGCAGTCTAGCACTGAATCTCTCTATAAAAACCGGAAAGGATAAGCAGGGTTCAAGTACAAAAGTTTTCTCTTGCCTAGGAGCTGGACAAGAGAAAAGCACTGGCTTCTTCAGTGCCCAAGGTGAGATAGGTCATTAAAAATGCTGGAAGAGCTCTTTCAGTACTCTTGGAACAGTCAACAGGTTTTTAACCCACTCTTAAGACTACAAGCCAGCAAGCTGCATGTGGTACTGGAGCAGAGGCTGTTATTCAACAAGAAATAGAAAAGCCACCCTGAAACTGAACAAAAGGGAATCCAGTGCCAGGTTAGTCCTAGTACTTCTCAGATGAAGACAAAAAAAGCTCAAATGTTGGCTTAGAACCAGATACTGATACTGAAAGCCAAGTGCTGCAAATTAAAAAATTTTCACTAGTTACTACACATTAAGGATGCAATGAAGCTGATACAATGACTCCACGGGTACCTCCAAGCACTTTTACTGTCCCTGGGCTGAAGGAACTGCTTTAGTGACAGCTCACCTTCAGCCCAGAAGAGAATTCAACCATCTCCTCTGCCTGGACATTTCTCAGGCCGTACACACGGGCGATACCGTCACCGATGGAGAGCACACGGCCCGTCTCCTCCAGCTCGGCCGAGGTGTCAGCTCCCAGAATACGTTCCTCCAGAATAGAGGATACCTCCGCAGTACCTGGAAAGAGAGGTTAAAAGCAAATAAAGGCACAGTATGAACCCAGTAAGCTTGTCTTGAATTCACAAGGTGCCCTTCCTAAAATGTGCCACAAAGTCTAGCAAACAACACCCCCACTTAGGATGCATAAGATGAATAACAGCCTCTGTACTCCCAGTTACTAAAAGCAGCTTGAACTCATCATTACACACCAGTTTTAACCAGAAAACAAATGGCTGGTTAGTTATCAATTTTCTTGATTATGTCCTACACTACTATCAATCTCTCTCCCTACAAAACAATTAGACTAATTAATTAGCCTTAGCTCAGAGAGAACAGGCATGCTTGCTCTGCTTGTTGAGCAGTTACTTAGACTCGGATGCATCAAAACACCCAGTCAATTGATTTGTAATCCAAAATCCAAACATACCTAAAGGAATTCCATACATTTAAGGAGCAAGTTCTTCGATATAAACTGTAAAAACGTATCCTTCATCTTCCTCAAATTTGTTTGGCTGCATACCTCCAACAATCTTTTATTTCCACATCTAACGAACAGTAAATAACACTATGAAACTGTTACTTCTCAATAACCTTTAATTGCCCTAAACCACTTCAAAATAACGTACATGAATTGCTGCCAAAAACACAGCCGCGCAGAGCAGCTGTCTTCTCTAAACACCAAATTGCTGGCAGCAAAAAAGCCATGCTCAAGGACACAAGGTCAAACCCAGGCAGGCCTGGGAAAGTCATCTGCTTCTTCACACTGTTCCAAGCAGGACAGGAAACTCCACCTTGGGGCAATTTTTTTCAAATAGTTCTGCAGGAGTTGAAGGCTGACTAGAATCCTCACGAAGCAGGTACCTGTGTAAGCCAGCTGACATGTGGTATCCCCCCCGGTTAGGGCATGTTTTGAATTTTAATTGAAGTGCAGTTTGCAGGATGTGACTGTGTAACATTTCACTGTTAAATACTGTCAGAACATAAAGGTCTTCAAGTGCTGTCAAATAACACCCACCATATTCAAATTCCCATTTTGTCTGACAGACCAAGTTCTTAAACCACACTCAAGACCTTTCTCAGACTCACCAGTCTTCTGAAAGCATGGTTTGGAGGCATGGAGGTTTCGTGTAGCAACAAATGCTGCACCCAGGGTGTTTCTGGAAACCTAAAATAAGCAATTGCTTCAGAACCAATGAGATTTCCTTAATCATGCAAAAAACATGCTAAGAGATAACACACTGGGATATTTCATTTTGAGCTTATGATCTGTCTCAGTTTTGAGCTGAATTCCACAGCACCTCATTCACAATAACTGAACGAGTTCTGGAGTTCCAGAACCAACCCCAGCACCACCAAGAAAGGACAAATGGTGAAGGAGGTTGCTCCCAACCCCTCGCCGCGTTTTTCTGCAGTGCACTGATGTCACCATCAAGCACTGCAGCAGCTCCCAGAGCAAAACCTCCTCTTGCTTGGCACCTCTGCGCTAAACATCAGAACCTTGGGCATACAGAAATCACTGCACCACTCAGGGTTCTGCACAGGGGAGAAATAAGATTGTGCCTCCTAAGAAAAATCTAACTGTAGTGGTTTTGGTATGGCTAACACATATAGCAAAAAAAAAAAAACCAAACCACTCCAGCAAAAGAACAGACCTGCAGAATCAATTAGCTGGAAAAGACCTCCAAGATCACTGAGTCCAACCTGTGACTGAACACTACCATGTCAACTAATCACGGCAGAGTCTATTCTTAAACACCTCCAGGGACAGTGACCCCACCACCTCCCTGGGAAGCCCTTTCCAATGTCTATTCACCCCTTCTGTGAAGAATTTCTTTCTAGTGCCCAAAAAAAAGATTTGTGATAATGAGTACATTACACTCCTGCACCCCAAGCAAGGCTCCCGGTGCAGTCCCACGTAGCACCGTTAATGCAATTTATTTAATGCCCTGTACGCCGCGCAGGCCTCTCCCTCATTCACCTCTACTGAGGACAAGGGCGCGAGAGGCCCTTGACGGCTCTTTCCATGCTCTCTCTCCCCTCACAAACACGGGACAAAACTCTCCATCCCCTCGCACCTCACACCCCCAACCTTGACCTTGCCCTGGCAGCTTTCAGCCACTACCCTGAGCCCGGTGAAGGACACCTCGCCCCTCAGCGGGGTCTGCCCCACATCGCTGAAGGGACACCCCCCCGCTTCTCTCCCCACACTCCGATGTTCCCCCTCAATGTCACCGCGGCCCCCAAGATGGCGGCAGCGGCGCGTCCCCCCCGGCCCCGCCGGCTCCGGCGCGGGCAGGGCGCTCACCAGGCCGGCCTGCCGCGGCAGGGAGCGGGCGAGGGCGGCGGCCACGCGGGCGGACAGCATCGCTGCGGCGGCAGAGGCGGTGGGACCCGGGGAGGCTGCGGCGGAGGGACGCTGAGGGGTGCCGGCCCCGCGCTCTGCTCACAAAATGGCGGCGGCGCCTCACGCCCCTTTTGGCGCTGAGGCCGCGCCCAGGGGGCGGGGCGGACCGCGGAACCGCTCCACGCGCCCCTGAGATATACTTAAAAATATATATATACACACACATAGGCACACGTAATATGCAATGAAGTTAATTTAAAAATAAAAAAAAAATCTTAATAGGGTTTTTAGGAAATAGCCCGCTGCGGGAGGTGCCCTTGAAATGGCCCTCGGCGGGCGGAAGGGGCGGGGGCTGCTGAGAGGAACAGGAGGGTGGGGAGTGAGGGGCGGTCGGAGGTGGGATCTCCGGAACAGGGACGGGGACAAGGGCAGAGATAAGGTAGGGACAGGGATGGGGTCACGGAAAGGGACGGGGACAAGGGTAGGGACAGGAGCACGGAAAGAGACAAGAACAATGACAGGGACAAGGCAAGGGCAGGATCAGGGACAGGGCTGTTGTCCCCGCTTTGGGCTCGTCCCCCGGTGCGCTGCGCCAATTTACGCACTGAGGCGAAGTATTTCTATTTCTTACTCTGCGCAAAGTAGGGGTCTGGGTGTTAACCCACATAAGTCACACACCGATCACCAAAACTTTGCGCTATTTATACATTTTAACAAACAAAGGTATCAGCATTCACTGGTTACAAATTGCATAACTTTTCTATTAAATGCTACTCAGACCCCTCTTTGCTAGCTATGTCTCTCACTTGGTATACTAATTAGTCTGCAAGTGCAGTTCTTCCCTCTATTTGAGTCTGGGGTTCCTTCTTCACAGAATCACAGAATATATTGAGTTGGAAGGGACCCACAAGGATCATCGAATCCAGCTCCAGGCCCCACGCAGGACCATCCCCGAGAGTCACACCATGTTGCCTCAGAGTATCATCCAAACCCTCCTTGGGCTCCATCAGCCTTGGTGCTGTGATCACTGCCTTGGGGAGTCTGTTCAGTGCCCAGCCACCCTCTGGGGGAAGAACCTGTTTCTAATATCCAACCTAAACCTCCTCTGACACAACTTCAGGCCATTTCCTCAGGTCTTGTCACTGGTCACACAGAGCAGAGATCAGTGCCTGTCCCTCCTCTTCCCCTCCCCAAGAAGTTGTAACTGCAATGAGGTCTCCCCTCAGTCTCCTTCAGCTGAATACACCAAGTGCCCTCAGCTGCTCCTCACACGGCTTCAAATCAAGGCCCTTCACCATCTTTGTTGCCTTCCTTTGGACACTCTCTAATGGCTCAATATCTTTCTTACATTGTGGTGCCCAAAACTGCCCCAATATTTGAGGTGAGGCTGCTCCAGGTCAGAGCAGAGCGGGACAATCCCCTCCCTAGCCTGGCCACTGATGCTGGGCCTGCTGTCCCCAGGACAGGGTTGGCCTCCTGGCTGCCAAGGCACTGCTGACTCATGGACAACTGGCCATTGACCGGGCCCCCCCAGTCCATTTCCTGACACTGCTTTCCAGCATCTCATTCTCAGTCTGTCCATACATCCAAGGTTGCCCCATCCCAGGTGCAGAATCCAGCACTTTCCCTTGTTGAACTTCCTATGGTTGGTGATTACCCAAACTTCTCATTTGTCGAGGTCTCTCTGCAGGGTCACCCTTGCCTTCAAGGGAGTCAACAGCTCCTTCAAGTTTTGTGTCATCTGCAAACTTGCTCGGTGTCCCTTCCAGTCCTGTGTACAAGTCATTTATGAAGATGTTGAAGAGCACAGGGCCCAAGATGGAGCCCTGCAGAACCCTACTAGTGACAAGTCACCAGTCTGATGTCACCTCAGTCACTGTCACCCTCTGTGCTCGACCCGTGAGCCAGTTGCTCACCCACCACATGATGTGTTTATCCAGCTGTGGCTGGATATTTTGTCCAAAGGATCCTGTGAGAGACAGTTTTGAAAGCTTTACTGAAATCCAAAAAGATCACATCAACTGGCTGCCCTTGATCAATCAGATGGGTCACCATATCATAGAAGGAAATCAGGTTTGATAAGCAAGACTTTCCTCAAGCCATGCTGGCTGTGACCAACAACAGCATTGTCTTTCAGGTGTTTTTCAATACTTCCCAGAATAATCTTCTCCAGAACTTTCAATGAGTCAGTGGCCGTGATCTCCCACTGCTGGAATTACCTGTTCAGATCTTGAGGGGCACAAATCTTGAGGGGCTCGGTATCAGGGTTAGGGGAGGGGGTAGGGGCAGTCACAAGGCAGGGAAAAGGGCAGGGGCAGGAGTAGGGATGTGAGGGGCTGCAATGCAGAGGACAATGGTCTGGGGAAGGGGGTAATTAGGGCCCTTTTCCAGGAGCTCCAGTCTGGAAAGTAGCAGCTGGAGACAGAGAAGTACTGGCAGCACGTATGTGCTCTGGGAATGGGTAAAAGGGATGAGATGCACAGTGTCATGTTGGTTTCCTTACATTTAGCCAGCCTGTTCATAATCAGTGAAATTTGAAAGCCCTACAGATGCAATCAGAGGGATAGTGACAGTGTCATAAGCTGAGTAGAACCTAATGCAAGAGGCAGTGGTGCTCACGGTGCCAGGGATCTCTGCTTTGTGGCAAGCTCTCTGCCGTAGCACGGGCAGCAGCCTAGCAACCAGTCAGATAATCACAGAATGGTTTGGGCTTAAAGGGACCTTAAAGGCCATCTAGGTCCGTCCTCCTGCAATCAGCAGGGGCATATTCCACTAGACAAGGTTGCCCCAAGTGTAGAAGCCCAGACGATAAGGGGGAGCTCCTTTGGCAAAAACACGCTGTGAGAGAGAACAGTATGTGAATGGAGAAGGGGTCATGCAGAGACAGGGCAGCACTTTTCTAGGACAAACATCCTTGTTCTAGTTCTTGGAGATAAGCACAACGCAGCACAGCACAAGAATGAGGCCGAGAAATGGTCTAGGACTGTAGCAGGGCAATCAAGACCACCAAAGACCCCTGAAGTCCTCTGACCCATTTCCAGAAGGGTCTAGAAGAACAGACTGCACACGATAAATTTCCACGTAAAGTGAGAAACTCATCTCCAAAGCAGAGAAACAACTGTGAAAGATCCACCCCAACCAAGACTGAGCGTGCATGCACCCCAGAACCCTGGACACCCCATCAGCTGGAGCCAGGGCTGCTGATCACTTTTTTTCTTCCTTTCTCCCTCTTTAATCTATCCCACTCTCTTCCCTTTCACCCTACCCCTTTATCCGAAACCCACTGCCATGTGCTTGTATTAGGAGGGACTAACACACTAATTTCCAGGCCAAATGTGTAATTTACTAATGAAACTTAATGAACTTTTGTGAATTCTTTAACTGGTTCCTTTTGGCCATGAGCATCTAAAATACTGGGTGCTCCCTTCCCCTTAAAGGTGGGACACCATACCAAGCCACATCCAGCCTGGCCTTGAACACTTCCAGGGATGGGGCAGCTTCTCTGGGCAACCTGCACCAGGGTCTCACCACACTCACATGGAGTAATTTCTTCCAAATATCCCATCTAACCCTGCCCTTTGACAGTGGAAAGCCATTCCCTCTTGTTCTGTCACTCAATGCCCTTGTACAAAGTCCCACTCCAGCTCTCTTGGAGCCCCTTTCAGGCACTGGAAGGGGCTCTAAGATCTCACCAGAGCCTTCTCTTCTCCAGGTTGGACACCCCAGCTCTCCCAGCCTGTCTCCAAAGGAGAGGGGCTCCAACCCTTCGAGCATTTCCGTGGCCTCCTCTGGGCTTGCTCCAGCAGCTCCACGTCCTTCTGATATCAGGGTCCCAGATTTGGAGGCACCACTGCAGTGGGTCTTACCTGAGCAGGGCAGAGGGGCAGAATCCCTGCCCTCAACCTCCTGCTGGGGATGCAGTATGTATGTCCTGTATGTGAGGCAGAGTTTGCCAATGAGAAAGTGCTGAAACCCAGGGAGGCACAGCATGATCATGTCCCCCTGGTAAATACAGAGAGGTTGGTAAAGTCACAGATGCCAGAAGACCTTTCTGGGAACTGAAAAGGTTAAGTGAAAAATCCTGAGCTATTCTGGCATGTGTTGTAGCAAATGTGATGCTTCAGCAATGTTTCTCATGCTGATTACTTCAGTAGTCACTTCATGTTCTGTAAACGTGCCTGAAAAGAAACACATTCGCTCAACCACTGCTCTGGGCAGCCTGTTCTAGGGCCGGACAACCCTATCTGTAGAGACATTTTCCCTAATATTCGATCTAAACCTCCCCTGGCACAGCTTGAGGCCGTTTCCTCTCATCCTGTCCCTCGTTACCTGGCAGCAGAGCCCGACTACCCCCGGCTCCCCCCTCCTGTCAGGGAGTTGCAGAGCCAGAAGGTCCCCCCTGAGACTCCTTTTCTCCAGGATGAGCCCCCCCAGCTCCCTCAGACGCTCCTGCTGCTCCAGACCCTTCCCCAGCTCCGTTCCCTTCCCTGCACACGCTCCAGCCCCTCAATGTCTCTCTTGTCTGAGGGCCCAGAACTGCCCCAGCACTGGAGGGGCCTCAGCAGTGCCAGCACAGGGAGGGCACTGCCCTGGCCCTGCTGCCACATCACGGCTGGGACAGTCCTGGGGCCATTGGCCTCCTGCCCCCCTGGGCACACCTGGGCTCGTGTCCAGCCGCTGCCACCAGCACCCGCAGGGCCTTTCACCGCCGGTCATCTGTACTTGTGAAATTCTCTCGCATCTGTTTTGTGGTTTTGCTTCTCTCTCTTTTTTTTTTTTTTAATATATATATATGTATATATATAATATCTTCTCTTAACTCGGACCTCTTAACGTTCCGATTCACTTTAAGCTTTATTTTTCTCTGCAAATCACGAACTCCGCGTCCTTCCATCGCCCGCCCCCCCCCCCGGTTCCCGCCGCGCCGGTCCCGCCCCACGAACCGCCCCCTCCCGTCGGGCTGCGGGCGCGATGGCGGCGGCGGCGCCTGCGGAGGCCGGGACAGAGGCTGAGGCGGGAGATCCGAACCCCCCCGATCCCGAACCGGTGGCGAAACTCATCCAGGTAGCGGGAGTCGCGGGGTCCTTTTTTGTTGCCGAGCTTGGCTTGCTCGCTGTGTTACAATTTCCACGTCATTAGGGGTGTTCGCTCCTGCGGTGCGATGGTTTGCTCTGTGTGTGTGTGTGTGTGTGGATGTCGCTGCGCGCAAGCATAAAGGACGTGCTAGGAAAAGCTGTCTTTTAAAGTTACACGGCTGTGTCCCTTCTCCATCAGGTTTCTTAGGCAGCGTTAAGAAAGAATTTATGTTCCCTCCGTGTAGAGCTTCCATGTGTTCACTTATTTCTAGTCATAATCTAACCTTTCTCATCTAATTCCATTGGATATTAGGGAAAATTTCTTCACTCAAAGGATTGTCCAGCCCTAGCACAGGCTTCCCGGGGAAGTGGTGGAATCACCATCCCAGCAGGGATCTAAAGCCTTGTGGGTGTTGCACTTGGGGCCATGAGTCAGTGGCAGCTTTGGCAGTGCTGGGGAAGGGTTTGACTCTGTGATCTTAGAGAGCTTTTTTCGACCTAAATGACTTTACGATTCTGTAATCACAGTCCTTCATGAGAACACTGTGTTGGTCTCTCATTTCTGACCTTGTTTTCAGTGTTCGGAATGCTTTGCATTCCTGCACACTGTACTGACTCTTTCTGTCCCACTATCCCACAGAGAGTGTTCCTAGTGATCATGATTTGGGCAGTTTTATTCCATGTGCTTTAACGCAGTTTTTACCAGCTTCCCAAACATACATTTAACATCTCTTGGATCGTTAGTGTGTCCATACCCAACAGGTCATGTGAATAAAAAGATAAAATTTTAATCACATGAGGATAAGGAAGTGCCCAGAGGACTGAGGCAGATTAAAAGGGAATTTGTTTTCTAAACCACACAGGGTGTTTAAAGAAGAGACAAAGGAATTTTTCTCCCCTTTTCCCACCCATGCCTGGACTGATGTGGTAGGAGTTATTCTTCAGGAATTCAGAGGTTGCAGCAGTTCACACTTGTCACATATATCAGCTATTTTCTGTCATTTCACTTGATTCCTTGGTTTTTTGTTTCTCTTCTCTGGCAGGTTTCTTCATGGCTGAAGAAGATATATGGGGATCACTTTATTCCATCAGATGAGGTGAATGAAAGGACGGTGGATATCTTTTATGATCTTATGGAATGTTGCGAAGCCAAAGAGAGGGATGTTTCTTTGCTGATAGAGGACATGAAGCATCAGGAAGCAGTGCATGAAGCAGCAAGTGAGTTTGAAACTCCATTTCTCAGTTCCGTCCAGGTTAGGATTTTCTTAGAGATCCTGAAGATTGTATTGTATTTCTTAGAATCTGAGAAATATATATATATATATATATGTAGTTGAAACAAACTCAGCTTTTGTTCTGATACAGTTTTTACTGCAATGCATCCTTTCAGCAAAATTTATGTAGTGACATAAGGTTGGTCAAGAGATTAGTTGCTAAAACCTTTTAACCTGTTGGGCTGGATAGCACAGCATGGAAATACTGTCTGGATAGACAGGGAAGCAACCCTGCAGCTGGTGCTAAGCCGCTGTTAAGGAAAGCACTGGAGGAATCTGAAAGAATAGTGAGGTGATTAAGTTACACTCAAGCAGTTTAGATGGAGTATTTGATAACGTCTTGGTTTTTTGGAGAAAGAGAGTGGTTCAGGGAACCATAATACATTTTTAACTCCGTTACTAAAGGATTGTCCCTTCACTGGCTTTTTTCAGGAAGGAATTTTAATTCTTTGTGAGAAGATTCTACACACGAAGACGATTTCCTAAAAAAAACCCAAAAAACGTTTGGTTTTGTTACTTCAAGTCCTCTAGTGCCTTGCTATCAAACAAACAGTGATGGAGACAGACCTCCTGGGTCTTACCGTGACAAGCATGTGCATGCTTGGAACAGGCTTAAACTGAGCTCTGTGGGGAGAAGACCTACATGTGGTCACTGCTGTAACACAAGGGTGGACTCCTGTTTTTTTGAGTTCAGACAGACTGGTCAGGGAAGGAGTGGAGCAGTACTTTCTCCCTTAATACACTGAATATTTTTGACAAACGGGGACGTGGCAGCAGTTTGGCATGTTTAAGCCTTCTTTTAAAGTGTCTCTTTCCTTGACAACAGAGAGGTAGGCAAGCTTCTGATGTGGGATTGGGTTCTAGCTTTGGAGAGTTCCTTAAAAGAACACAAATATTAAAAAATTATCTATTTTTGGGTTGTATTTGTTTTCCAGCTAAGGAAATGCAGGAAATTTTCGAAGACCTGGGTCTTTCCCCAACCAATCTGTCCAGAAAAGCCTCCAGGGACCTCTCTAGTCTGGCAAAAAGTGCAGTGATACTCCAAACAAAGGACACGTCTCTTACCAGGTAATTCTTTACACTCTGCATCTGAGGTGATGGTCTGTGCTCTTTCTCTCTGTTTTCTCACAACAGCAGCTTTAAACTTCACTTTGACCCCAGGAATCTTATTTTCCAGCTTATTTTGCACCACTGGGCAGCTTTGGAGCACACAGGAACTGAGCACAACGTGCTGACTCTAGGTTAGCCCAGCAAAGGAAGGCTCTGAAGCCTGAGAAGGGTCTCAGACAGAGTTAAATCCCTCTTTTTTGCTCGTGTTTTTGTGGCCACTGGCTTCAGGGTGCTGCCACTTGGACTGTTGTGCCAGGTAGCCCAAGCTAGAGCAGCATTCACACTGCTTAGGCAAGGACTGGGGAACTGTGACTGGTCTTCCAGTCTCAGCTCCTCATTCTTCTCTCTCATCTGGCCTTGGTTCATGTGAGGAGACTCCCTCAGCCATGGAGAAATGGCATCTGTTAGTCTGATCTTCCTGGGTCCCTCTCCCTAGCCTGGCTTTGGCCCCTGACGCAGCACCGCTGCAGTAAGGAAAGGCCAAAATCTGCCTTGGAATCCAATTCTTCTGTCATATTCAGGATCTTGGCTCTTAGAGCTCTTCTCCTGAGCTGGAGGGAAAAGCAGCTTTGAACCATTTAGGGAGAGGCTCAGATGCTGCTGGGCACATCTCAGGGCCGTGTGTTTTCAAGGACTGAATACAGTTTCTCTCAAAGGCGATTTGGCAAGGCAGGAGTGGAGCCTGGGGGTGGTTTCAAACCCAGTGGTTTTATTCACTGGGGTGCCAGGTGTTTTTCACTTACTCCTACTCAGATTGCTGCCCCATTTTTCCTTCCATCTGGAATCTGTGTTAGTTAAGGAAAGCAAATTACCCCAGTGACTTACTTTAATTTTTTCCTATCATAATATCACGAGAAAACTAAGTCATTTGTGTAAAGTGTGGAGAAAAGAATAACAATAGTTCTGACCTTCAGAAGAGCTGACTCCTGAGCATTCCCACTGATTCTCTCTTCACCAGCCTCTTCTGTGCCATCAATAATATGACTTCGGACCAGTTTGAAACAGTGCAAAAAACCAGAGAAATGCAGCAGAAATTGGACGACACCAAGAAAAAACTGACTTCGGCCCTGATGTTGAGCAAGCAGTCACTGGAGTGAGTAATAGTTGAGGAAAAGGGAAAGGTGCAAGCAGTACTGCTGATCTCTGCCGTGGACAACACTGGTTGTGGTAACTGACAAGGATAACTAAATTTCCAGGGGTTTGACACATGTCCAATTCAAAATAGTTGGAGGTATCTATGAAAAGCCATGTACCATGGACACATTCAGTGATCAGAAGAGATTTGGGATATCATCAAACCCATTATTTTAACACATAAATGGTCTATAAGCAGTTTTCAGATATGAGCTTGCATCTTCCACCAGTTGCCTTTGTCTGAGGCTGAGGGCAAACCTGATTCTCCTATCACGTTTAGCATGGGCTCTGTAGCCAGGGTGAAGGAACCAGGCAAAACAAAAACCATTCCCAGGTAAGAATTTCCCTTAACCAGTGTGTGAGGCACTTCAATATTATATATATATAAAAAATTCAGTATCAAGTCCATTCCCTGGAGGATGTAATCTGAAGTGCTTTGCCAAGCACAGCAGGATCAACCCCAACCGTGAGTGGGCATTGGCCCGGATGATCTCCACAGCTCTCTTCCAGTCTAATTATTTTGTTTTGGTTTTTTTGTGTGCGTGTGTTTTAAAGTGGTAACTGTGGTGCTGCTTGTAGCAGAGATACCAAACCTGTATGCTTTGTGCAGGTTTGCTGTGGTCCCTCTCTGTGATCCGAAGTTTAGCTTGTATAACACATCTCTAACTCAGTTAGGGAATTGTGCACAAGACATTACCCTTTGCTTTTAGGCAGATGGCTTTCTCCTTAGCCATTATTTTCGCTGGCCTTTGGGATTCTGGAGGTGACAGCTGTACTTGTTTCCACTGGGAAATCTCACAGGGAAGTGCAAGTTTTTCTCTGTGTTCTCCATTCTTGTGTTGGTTGTATTAAGGGGTTTAGCTTGAGCATAGATAAGTAACAGTATTGGTATGCTGGTATCTCTTTGAATGTAAAAGTTTTTTTCTTTTTGTATTATTTTTAAGGCATATTGAGAATACAGAGGAACGTCAGGCAAAAGAACGTGTCGAAGTAGAGAGACAACTTAAGACCATGACGTACCTGACAGATAAAGGTTTGGAATTAAAAATCAGGATCACGGATGCTCAGGTAGGTGGAAAGGATTTTGTGACAAGGCATTGTGATGGGATGACACAGCCATGGTTGGTCAGGCCCAAATTTGTAGTTACAGAGATATTCCAGGAGCCTCCTAGGCTCAGACCAAGGACTCTTGGGCTGACAGAACAATATGTTACTGCAGTTCAGTTGCTCCTGCTGGTCTCTCAGCACATCCTATAATCAATACAAGCCTTTCTACTCTTTTCCTGAGAACTGTGTTAGCTGGGATTACCTTGTGGTTATTGTGAGGTACTGTCATATAAGAGAATACAGTAGAGCAGCTGATTCCACGAGCTTAAGTTGTGCCTCTGAATTCTGAATATAGCCAGTTTTTGAAATTAATGGATGATTAAATGCAGAAAGCAAATGCTGCACTGCCTGCTCCCTCACCTTTCCTAAATGATGAAGGACATGTGAATGCTTTGTTTAACGCTTAGATGCTGTCTGATAACTTGACAAATATGAGATGGAAAGTGTTGTATTACAGTTGGTGACATTTTACTAAGAAGCCTCTTTCAGGCCTGGCCAAGTGCTCTTCTCCCTCTAGTTTTCTGGAAAGACTTGTTATTGATAGAAATTTTAGCAGCAACTGCTTTCGTACAGCAGCTCTGGCTGTGGCTCAAATTGCACGTTTCTGCTGCTTTCTTCTTTGCCTGTTTAGATAAAAATAAGAGGCAATGGCGAAATCTTTCTCCTTGTTACGTTTTGTCCTCAGTTACAAGTGAACTCTCTCCTGTTTGCAGAGGGAGCTTGCTGTCCGTGGGCTCGACGCGTCCCTGACACACACGGCACTGGTGCAATTCTCTGAGGTAAGTATTTGGTTACAGGATGGCTGTTTCTACAATGGTACAGACTAGACTTGCTTGTTCTTCCCTTTTAGGAAATGCAGTTGCTGTTTGGTTATCTGAACAAATGTTCATGGTCGAAAAAGCACAAATAAAAATCCTGTAGATGGATACCCATGAACTGGGGTCTGTTGGATGGGTTTCTCTCTCCTATGAAATGAGAAGCATCTATTGGAGAATTTCCATGGAATAAATTTCCTGCCACTGAAAGCAAATTGTCAGCCTGTGTTCTGCCTCCTTTACTTGATCCATGTTGTAAACAGAGTGGATATTCTGTGGACTGTATCCCTTACGTGGCTACCTGTGTATTGCAGTTTCTTAACAGAATGACCCACGATTCCTTCTACTTCATGTGAAATAAACCTACTTTCAGGCCCTTCCAAGCAAGAGGACAAGGTCAAGTGAAACCCAAATTCCCAACAACTGTGTGCTATTTTTTTCTTGTGTCCTTAAACATAACATTTTTCAGCTGTTTTGTAAGCCCAGTGGGATATATATTAAAGAAAAAAGCACGTTTCTTGAGTTAGTACCTAGATTCTCTAGCTTTGGGCTGAAACATTTGTACATGTGACATTTGTGTTGGTCTGTCAGCACTCACCACATCTTAATATGTTTTGCTGTCATTGTAGTGAGAACTTGGTCTTTCTCCTGATTTCTTTTGCTGTCTTTTCCTGCATGTTTCTGAGCGGAACAATGAAAGCAGGTTTCCTGATTTCCCTGCTGTCGTTCTCATGAACCAGCACTGGGTGGCAATGCTTACATTACACAGCGTTTAGGAGAGTACTGACCACAACTAAACTTTGTTGAAATTTTACAACTGAAAAGCCACAGGCAATTTCCTGGGCTTGTTGTCTTCTAGAAACCTAACAAGGTAAGGTTTGACTTCCGTAACATTTCTAGATCTGCTTTGTCAAGAGCTCTATGAAATGGGCAGCACAAATGACTTTGTCTTTTTTTTTTTTTTTTAACCTTGATTATTTGAAAAGAGTTGAGGACTGTGGAAGGTTCTCAATTTGCAGCCCCAAGGAGAAATTATTTCCCCTTGCTACCAAAATAAGCAAAGCAGTGCAAGTGTAAGGGAGGGTCTTTTTGCTGTTGCAAAACTTAAGTTTTTCATGTGTGTTGAGGAGGATGAAAACTCTTGACAACGTCTGTGAATTCTGAAATGCTCTAGGTAATTGTGGATCTATTTCACTGATTTAATCACTACTTTAAGACTCTAGAATATAATCTGCCTGGCTCTCTTCACAGGAACTGGTTTCACTGGAGAAAAAAGTTGCGTCTCTGAAGAAGGAACAGAAGATCTACTTGGAATTACCTTTCGTAATTATTCATTCTACTGTTCTATTGTATTTGCTAATCAGATTAATTTTAATGAACTTCAGAATTTAAAGGATATTGTGATGCTTTGGTGGACAGGTGGATGACCTACAGGTCTGTTAGTGATATTAACCAAAGACTTAACTTAAACAAAAGAGTATTTATTAATAAAAGCCAAGAAATTAAGTATGCTTGCCAGGCAAACTTTGTTCTAACAAAGTGAACAGATTTGCCAGGTGAATTAGTGTTGAGGTGAATTAGCTAGAAACTGGACAAAGAAATATGTGAAGAAAATGTAATATATATACCAGAGTATTAGCTATATGTGTCATCAGGCTGTCAGTATGGTGGACACAGCACGTGGTGCAGAGGTTAGAGCTCTGAACAAGATTTTAAGGGTGATGAAGAAAGAGCCAAATATAGGCCTTGTCCCCTAAAATGGCTGCTCCATCATTTTCTTTGATTTCTCTTTAGGACGCTGGGTACTCAGCTCTCTGGAAACACAGTTTTCCCATCTCCCTCACACAACCATTGCTGTCTTGCTCCTAGAAAAAAAGGCTGAAGGGTGGGACTGCTCCTCTGTTTAATCCATCTTCCTCCCAAGGCATCTGCCTCCTTCCCTCAAGTGGAACACAACAGTCAAACTAAATTAGGTTCTCCAGTTCCCTCCTCATGTCTGGCTGTCAGTGGGGACAGGGAGAGCCCAACACCTCATTTCTGGTGCAGGCAGCAGGAGGGAGGGAGGTTTATCTGTGCAAGCTTATTGTGCTTTGGAAAATTCATGCACAAATATGTTTAAAATCAAGTCCCTTGATTGGCAGGTTTGGAAAATTGCTTAAATTGAGGGGTTTTTTTAGACTTCAGGCCATACAAGCCTTCTGTAAAATACATGATTGCCCAAACCAAACCAATACTAGGCTTTTAACGTTAGTACTTTCTGCACGTGAAGGGTGTACACAAAACTAGTTTTATTATCATTGAATTCACCTGTGGCTAGAATCACTAGACCCTTGCAAAGGGGCAGGGACTCCTTCCTGCTGAAATACTGATTTTTATGCCATCTTCTCTCGTTAGAGTATTCCCCTGGCAAAAGTGGTGGTTGAAGCAGCAAAACTAGAACTGGTAAGGTTTTTTTTTATCTTTCAGAAGCTACATGTATTAATTGATTACAGATTTACCCACCTCATACTGTAGTTCTTAATGATCTCAAGGGGAAATTTACTCTGGTAAGGCAGAAACTGTGCATATTGTTCAGGGGAAATGGTGGAGGAATGATGTCTGAGCTACAAAGGCAGTTGGACATAGTGGTATCAGTGGGGATTAAGTAGCTGCATCCCTATGGATTTTGCCTGCTTCACCTCTTGGAATGTTTATTCACTCAGTTGTGTTGGTCTCACAACGTTCCTGGCTGCTGCTGAACTCTCAGAGAGCTCTGGGGCCCAGATTTTATTCAACAAGCTGCCTTGTAGACTGCAGTGGGGACCTTCCCCTGTAAAACACAGTGCCCGTTTCCTCCCTGCTTGTGTCATCTGCAGGTGTGGTTGTTGGGAAACATCCGTAAAGCTGTTTGGGAAGTTCACACGTGGCTTTACGGGGTGAGCTGGGCCCTGTTTGAGCCCCATAAAACCTGTCGTCGTTTCTTCGGGCTACTGCCTGCTTGCTCACAAAGCACAAGTTGTTCAGTGCTGGGCCTTCAAGCTGTGATCAAAAATCACAGCTAGCTGAGAGCATTTTCTGCGTTTTCAGGTGAGCCTGCCCATGTTGGTAAGCCACTCGCTTTTGGTTCAGGAATACAAGCTCCCCTTAGCCAGGCTGCTCTCAGGTCAGAATACCCACCTCTGGGAGCTGGAAGGTGTCCAGTATCGCATTGGGGCACAAAAGAAAGGCAACTGAACTCAGCCCTTCATTTGGAGATTTCTCTGTAGCTGCCTGCAATTTGCAGTAGAGAGTCCTTCCAGCTCAGCACCTGGGTTAATCAGTCAGTGCTAATAACTTCCCAGGGTGTGATCATTGTAGATATGTTTGTTTTCCAGCAATGTATGAAAACTGTTCCACGGTCACTGATTCTACTTTGTTTTCTCTCACCGTAGAAGGCCTTGGAGGACAAACTCTCAAAGGAGCTTGACAGCGTGGCTTTTGAGTTGATGTAGCCCAGCAGACTCCAGTTCACCTGAAGTGGCCTATGTGGAAGAAGATTTTCCCTCTATTGCCTACTTATTTATGCTAGTATTACACTTTGGAATTCTTACTGTACTTCTGCAGCTTCCTGCCTTGTTCTTCTCTCTGTTGGCTGGTACACATCTTCTAGCAAGTACACTCATTTTTACGGGCTCATGTAGCCTTGTGTTTGTAAACATCACCTATTTTTCATAAAATAACCTGCAAGTGTACTGTTGTCTTTGTTATTTTTTCCCTGTGTGATACACACCTGTAACTGGCCTCCAGACGGCACCTTCCCCACGTGTCCCTGCTGTCAGGATTTGGGTGACCATTACTGCTTAGAATTGAACTGATCAGGGAGTCTGGTTTTCTTCACTTTCCATATTCAGTCTCTGGGTTGCACTTTTTCGTGGAGTCCTCTCTCTGATGGTCTGTCTGAGGACAGGCTCTACATCTACTAGATCATTGGCTTTCGCTTCCTTCTTTTGTTTTCTCCTGCCATTCCAGGGTTGGGGACATACAGGTTTTTTTCTGAGGTACTCAAGGTATGTCTGATGTTTGCCAAGTTTGTGCAGATGAGTTGTAGGCTCATACCTGGAGTGCCTCTTAGTTTAAGCATTTTCTTTAAACAGAAGCAAACAGTTAAATTTCTCCTTAATGTCTTCAGCAGGGATTTGATGTGCTAATCAAAGTGAACAGAGCAGTTAAGAAATCATTCTGGCCACTTCCTACTTAGTCTCCTCAATAATGGTGAATTTCTCCACAGAAAGGGTTGTCCAGCCCTGCAGAAGAGCTGAGACCTAGCAGCATCAACCTCTTCATTTGCTATAGTTTTATTGTCATATGAGAAAATAGAAGCCCATGGCACTGAACTGTAAGGTTTGCCCATTTTCAGGGCTTTGAGAGGTACCAATCTACTGTTGACAACTTGCTGTTTCTCTTTCCATTATAAATAGGGCTAAGCAAATGAAAGCAGATAAATAGCTCTATGGATACTGCATGGATAGCTTTAAAAAAAAAAAGCAAAAAGAAGATCCTTACAGTAAGACATTTCTAGGCCTGAAAGTGCATTAATATTTTTGCAGAACCACTGTGGGATGTGATGATTTTGCAGATAGATTTCTTTTCCAATTCTACCTCAAATGTCATCTTCCAAAAGGGTCTCCTGAGCCCTCTTCTTATTTCCATGCTGCCACCACAGCAGTCTTCAACACTTTTAGAAGTGTTTTGTACACTTCTGCTTTTGGAAGCTGTTTGATACTAAAGCCAAAAATCTGAAAATCTCCTGTGGGTAGGGAAAAAGCAAAATCTAGAAACAGTGGCCTGAGGACATCGGGCATGGACCTGTTTGCACTGGGTGATGTCCAGACAAGTAGTGGTGCTCTCAGTAACAAGTTGTAGCTCCATCTGTTTGCAATTAAGAGTTGCAGAAGACTGTGGCCATGACTTAGCACGGTGTGCACGTCCCCAGGAGCTGTTACTTCATTGCAGAAATCGATTTCACTGATCTGCAGGAAGGGACATTCTGTTGCTTCATGTCCTCCCTCAAGGCAAAAGCATGGTGAGCTCTGTGTCTGATCATGCTTAGGGCATAGCTCTCATTTCTAAAAAGCTGCAAGCTCAAAATTACACTGGTGTCAATAAAATACAAGTGTGACTTCATCACCTCCTTTCTTTTGCCATGATGGGAGGAATTGAAGGATGCTGAGAGAGCTGCTGCCTGTGGGAATCTCCAGCCTCATCTTCCATACACTGGAGGGAGTTGCTGTTTAGTTTCAGGTTTTTAAATTGAGCTGTTAGGAAAGGGTTAGTTGCCTTAGGTTTGTGGCTGTTTATCTTTGGTTCCTTCTGGGCTAGAAAACAAGGATAAAAGCAAGTGGAAAATTCACGGACTAAACTGGCTGAAGGGAAATTACCTCAGAGGTAACTGGTGTGAAATCTGGTGCAGTAGTGCAGGGATGGCTACAGGTACAGCTCATGCTTAGAAACAAAAACCACCCTAAAGCCATTGGAGTGGTCTTTGAACATGGAAAGAACAAGAGCATAATCTGATTTTCCTGTTGTGGAAGGGGAAAGAAGTCTTGGAAGACATCAGAACATGGCTGGGTAGACACCAGAAACAAGAAAGCCAGTGTAAGGCACTGGGGGTCATGGCCTGACAATTAAGGAATCTTAATCACTGGAGGCTTTTAAGAGCAGATTAGAAATGCTTTGCTTAAGTGTTTAAGATGTGAGGGAGTGTTGATCACACTCTGGGATGCATTAAATGAGGGCTTGAGAGTGCTACCAGCCCTGCTTTTTAATGAGAGCCTCAAGCCTTCCTCGGCTAACATCAGATGAAGGCTTTTTATATCACACGTGTAACCATGACTCCAGGCTTGGGAGGATTTCCCTGGACTGTGGTGCTTCCTTAGCACCAGTTGTGAAGCCTGAGGGGGTGTGTTTGTTCTCCCCCCCTGTGCCCACAGAGCAGCTGCACCACTCCCCGGCTGCTGCTGTTTCACAGCACGTGAAGAGCCTGAACACAGAGAGCAGCAGGGCCAGACTGGCTGGAGAGCTGCCCAAAGACAGCCACGTGTTGCTTCCTAGCACTGGAAACTGCAGGAGGAAAGAAATCCCCAGCAGCTGCATTTGAGCCGTGTGTCACAGCTGAGCGTAAATCTGTGGAGAATTGTCACGTCCGACAGTCCAGCTTCTGATGGAAACGGGAAAAGTCAAGTAAATGAGATTTATGGAGCGTGTTGGGAAGGTCTCTCAGCTCTTTGGTTTGGCATGGGCAGGGTGCCTTGCAGGGCAAGCAGAAATCCTTCCTCGCTGTTGGTGTTTTGGATTGGACCAGCCAGCACAGGGACACCTCACAGAGGCCCTGCCGAGACAGGAGCACGCCAGCCTGAGTGCTTGGCTGAGAAAGCATTTGATTCTGGGCTCCCCCCTCTGCCCGGGCAGCTGTTGAGTGTTTCCATGGAGGTCACAGCGGGTGTCTGCCAGCTGGACCCTTGGCTGTTGGATGTTATGGAATCTCTCTCACATCCCAAGTGAGAGAGACAGGAACGCCTGGAGAGGCCTCCGCTGCTCCAGCCTCCCTTCAGATTACAGCAGCTGCTCCTCTCCGAGCTCCCAGATGGAGTTCTGGAGACACCTGTCTGCTAACACCTGCAAGCTGACAGCCGGCGTGGGCCCTGAGCTGCCTGCAGAGCCCTCAGTTTCCCCAACAACGTGCAAAAGATGTTTGCATTTTATTGCCATGCGACTCAATTCCTCCTCATGGAAAATGTGAGGATCCAAATTCCACCCGAAAAAAAGAAGAAAGGGAAGAATTAAAATGATTCATCGGATATGAGGTGGTCAACTCCAAGAAAAAAACTCATGTACATTTTGCCACAAAGTGACATACTGTTCTTATCGGGCCGATATGCAAAATAGTAACTGCTTTCAAAAAAAAAGAATGTATTAAAATTCATCTGCTAACTAGCAAAGTAATAGGGATTTATTTAAAAGAAAACATTTAGGTACTAAAACTAGAATAATAAAAATGCTAGAGGAATGCAAAAGACACCATGCAAATTTAAGGCTTCTGAGCTGAAATGTGTATCTATTTACCGCAAATGCATTGAATCAAAAGATGTGGATGGAACCTCTTTTGCTGTATCTTTTGGTTAGTACTATAAAAACATCCTCTTGGTTGCAAACATTTCATTGTGGCTGCTTTTCAGGCTTCCTCTGGCTGAAGGTGTTCACTTTTTTTTTCCCATTCATATCAATCCTTTAGTGGATATACTGTATTAATATGGGACTTTAAATGTAATTTTAAAAAATATTAAATGTTTCAAGATTTATTTTAAAAGTGATTTGGTTGCATTTTGTACTGCCTCCAGTAAAACTCTCCAAATATCTTGATACTCAATGCTGTTTTGGGTACTAACAAGCAAAAAAATTTGATGTGTCAAATGCTAAGCGTACTTAGGATTTCTTTAAATTACATTTAGTATTGAATAAGTCTCAGAAGTCTGGGAAAGGTTTTGTATTTCTAAGCTGTTCTTTGGCTTTTTAAATTACAAGGTCTGTAGTGAAACAATAATAATCCTGGTCGGTGTGACCTTACAGGAAATCCTTTACTTTGTATCCGAGAACACAGTCGCTGTTGGTAATTCAAGCAGCTTCAGAAATATTTCTAATTTTCTTACACACTTACCTCACTTAAAAAAACTTCAGTACCGGGCTGGAAGTATTTCTACTTCTCCAATTCAGAAATATTTCTCCTAAAAGAAAAAACCCAAACAAATAACTCACAAGTGAGTAAGCAGAGGCTTTACCAATGAGAATGGGTTTAAAGTAAGTCTCGTGGCTCCTTCTCTTTTCACCAGGTACCACCTGTGTGGGAAGACACGGCACTGCCTCCATCTGCCTTGAAGTCCTTCAGCACTGAACTGCGTAAGCTCCAGTAAAAAAATATCAAACAACTCCAAAACTACAAATTAATCTAATAAATGCTTCCTCTAGCCCCGTGATAAATATGCCTCTAATGCTAATTAAGCAGCTGTGCTGATTAATTAGATGATGTTGGCTGATAAAACACAGCAGCAAGGAAAGGTTTTACTTCTTTTCCTTCCCCAGGAGATTTGGGCTGTAGCTCGGGCATGAGTGAACCCCTCAGTGTCCTGGACACTTTTTCCATGGTCCCAGTTTTGCAGAGGAGCCTGGGTAACCTCATGAAGGAGCAGGGAGGTGACTTGGCCAGGTTTCAGCAGCACGTTTGTGATTTCAGATGCTTGGCAGCCCACACCCCAGCTTGGGAAATGGGTGTTACTTACATGTTACTCAGAAGGTGAAGTTTCTATGTATTCCTTCGCAGAAGATGCTTAGCAATGTCCCTATGGATGCTGCCATCAGATGCATGGAGATGAAACATCATTCTCCAGTCTGGAGCTGGAGGGAAATTATGCCCTGGTGCTGGGGGAGAGATGGGAGCAGGGACGGAGGAGCTCCGCTCCCTCTGCCAAGAGCCAGGTGAGGGAAGCCAGCCTGGAAGCCCTTGTGAGCCAAAGTGCTCTCACAACCAGCTTTTGGTTTGGCAGGGGAGTTGGCTTGGGGTTGTGCTCCAGTGCTGGGTGAACTTCCTCCCATTGTCCTTGGGGAAGTGTGAATGCCACAGAGGGAGGTCATGGTGACCATCCCCTGGAAGTTCAGGCTGGGGCTGCATCTCTGGGCCCTCCACAGCTACTCCCATCCTCAGTGGTCCTTTCTAGGGGTGCTCCACTGAGATTCTCTTTACTCTTTTCTTCGTGGCAGAGGAGTTCTTATTGCTTCCTCATAGAGTAACAAATGCTGAAATTATTTCAGTTTTGGCAGAGGCAGTCAACGAATGATAACATGGAGCCAAAGGAGCCTAGAAGAGGCACTGGGCTGTATTCCCAGAATTCCATGAGCCAGTACCACCTCCTGCCTGTCCCTTTCCTTTCCTAATCTTTCAGCCCCGTCTCCCTGAAAATTCAGAATGAGTCCCTTGGTATTCATCTTAATCTGGCGTTTAAAATCTCAGGCAATAAAGCTTTCACCACTTCCCTTACAGAGACAATTTTCCAGCCCATGATTCTCCATTCAAAAGCTTTCCACACGGATTCTCAGCTTAGACATGCCCTTCTGTAATTTCACCCCATTAAAACCATTAATGTATCACCAGTCTTCTCCCTTCGTGCCACTTACTTAATTCAAACATTTACAGATCACTAGCGTGTCCCTGCTTAGTTTACTAATTCCACAGTACCTACGACAGTTGGAATTTCTTTCCCCTTTTTTTTTTTTCCCCTTTCGTAAAGCCTCCAGCCTGCTGATTCCTGCAGTTGTGGCTCTTGGAGCTGCTTCCCTCTTGCAAATCTGAGGCAGATGCTCACCGTCCTCACCTGTGTCCTTCTGCTCCTCTGCACTCCATCCAAACCCGCGTTGCCTGTTCCTGACTGCCCTGCCCTAACACCTGTGAGCAGCCTGATGTCCTGCAGGTGTCCTGAAGGTCATGCCTCCAGAGCACATCCTTCCCTCTAAATACAGATTCTGGATTTATTTTTTTTTTCCTCCCCGAAGCAGCCAGCTGGGTTGTGGAGGTTGGTGTTAGCTGGTGGCAGTGCATGGCTAAAGCTGCATTGGAGCAGACTCTGGATCTGAGCTGCCAGCAGCCCAGCGCAGGGGAGGTTTTATTTTTCCATAAGTATGTATCTTACTAGTGTGTTCCCTCATGCTGACACCCCAAATAGTGCATTCACCTTCCTTGCAAAGAAAGTTTTTTACATACCTGGTGAGAAGTATCTTGCAAAGTCGCAAAACACTGTTTTAAAAAAGAATTGTGAATTCCTGAACGTGCAGCTCTGGTTCTACCTGAACCTGTCTCTTTATTTCTCCTAACATGATGAATCCTTGTGAGGGAGCATGTAATGTCTGTGGTTCCCAGCATGGTTTGGGTGGTGGTGTGGGTAGATGCATACATGCTTCTCTACTATTAGCCCTGTGACTGGTTCTGTGCCACGAGCAGCTGCACGGTGAATGTTCAGCTCCCGAACTTCCCAGGTGTTTGCAGCCCCGATCAGGACTTAGGGACTGTGCTAAAACGATTGCTGCCACGTTTCCCAATCGCAGGGCGCTACCTGCAATGCACTGTGTGGTTGTGCAGCACACACGCCCCGGGGGTGCAAAGCGAAATGCTCTGATTAGGAAACGCCAGGGCGATGTTTAACGAGCGCATTACAAATTCGGCCCTGACTGCACATCACAGCTCCCCCACCCAGCCCCAGGGACTCGGATCTGAGTCCGATCTGAGGCTGGGGCTGGAAGATCTCCAGAGGTCCCTTTCAACCCTGACGATCCTGTGATGTCAGGGAGTGCAGAAGCAGGATCGCCAGGATCAGTGTTAGAGGCGATCAGTGGGAGATCAGCGTTGGAGGGTGCCTCTCCTGCGAGTGTGTGAGGGGTGCTGGGGCTTGTGTGTGACAGGGATAGTGACAGTGACAGGGATAATGACAGGGACAGTAACAGTGACACAGGGACAGGGAGAGGGTCAGGGATAGTGACTGCTACAGTGACAGTGACACAGTGACACAGTGACAGTGGCAAGGACAGTGACAGTGTGAGTGACACAGTGACACAGTGACAGCGACACAGGGACAGGGACACTGACACAGGGATGGGGACATGGGGACAAGGACAGTGACTGTTACAGTAACGGTGACTTACAATGTCAGTGACAATGACCCAGGGACAGTGGCAATGACACAGCGATGGTGACACAGGCACGGAGACACAGAGGCAGAGACACAGTGACAGAGACACAGGGACAAGGGACAGTGACACAGGATAGGGATACAGAGGGACACAGAGGGACAGGGACACAGACACAGGGACACAGTGGCAGTGACAGACACAGTGACAATGACAGACACAGGGACACAGTGACACAGACACAGAGAGACAGTGACACAGGGACAATGACAATGACACAGACACGGGCCGTGCCACAGGGACAGGCGCAGGGACACAGAGACAGTGTCACGGGCACAGCCCCATCTGGCCCCAGCCCGTTCCCGTTCGCGTCCCCATTCCTGCTGCCATTCCTGCTCCCATCTCCGTTCCCGCTCCCATTCCCGTTCCCGCTCCGATCCCCGTCCCCCTCCCCGCTCCTGTTCCCGCTCCGATTCCCACTCCCGTCCCCGTCTCCGTCCCCATTCCCATCCCCGTTCCCATTCCCGCTCCCCTTCCCACTCCTGTCCCCCTCCCTGTCCCCATTCCCATCCCCATCCCTGTTCCCATCCCCATTGCCATCCCCATCCCCATTCCCGTTCCCACTCCCCTTCCCACCCCCGTCCCCATTGCCATCCCCATTCCCACTCCCCTTCCCACTCCTGTCCCCCTCCCCGTCCCTATTCCCAGCCCGATCCCCATTCCCGTTCCGGTTCCCATCCCCGCTCCCGTTCCCGTTCCCGTTCCCATTCCCATCCCCGTTCCCTTTCCCATCCCCGCTCCCGTTCCCGTTCCCGCTCCCATTCCCGCTCCCGTTCCGGTTCCTATCCCCGTTCCCATTCCCATTCCCATCCCCGTTCCCATTCCCATCCCCGCTCCCGTTCCCATTCCCATTCCCGCTCCCGTTCCGGTTCCTATCCCCGTTCCCATTCCCATCCCCGTTCCCATTCCCATCCCCGTTCCCGTTCCCGCTCCCATTCCCGCTCCCGTTCCGGTTCCTATCCCCGTTCCCATTCCCATCCCCGTTCCCATCCCCGCTCCCATTCCCATTCCCATCCCCGTTCCCTTTCCCATCCCCGTTCCCATTCCCATCCCCGCTCCCGTTCCCATCCCCGCTCCCGTTCCCGCTCCCGCCGCCCGGGGTCGCTGTGGCCCGGCCCGGCGCCGCGCGGCGCTCTGGGCCCGGCGGGCGGAAGTGACGGCGCGGCGGCCCCGGTGACATTCCCGGCGCTTCCCGGCGCTTCCCGGAGCTCCCGCCGCTCCGCCCGCCCATGCCCCGGCCGCTGCCCCCGCCGGGGAGCCCTGGGGGGGCCCTGCCTCCAGCAGGTGAGTGCGGCCGGGGGGGGCCCGAGCCCAGGGGTGAGATGGGATGAAAAGGGGTGGGATGGGATGGGCGGTACCGGCCGCGCTCTGCTGGGAGCGGCGGGAGCGGCCCCGCATCCCCCGGGATGAGGGTAGGTGCCCGGGGGTGCTGGGTGCTGTGGGGATACGCCTGCTCCTAGTCTTGCTCCTTGCCCTAGCCCTAGCCCTAACCCTGGTCCTGGTGCTGCTCCTGGTCCAGCCCCGCCACTGCTCTGCCCTGACCCAGCGGATGGAGATTCCCGGTGGAAAGCTCCCGGACCGCTTGGTCTTTCCCGGGGACTTTTGTAAAACAAAGTACCTTTTTTTGCTTTTCTCTTCCCCCCCCCTCTCCCTCCCGTAACGCTTTTTCAAGTCGTGTGAGCTGTTGGAGGAAAGAAACCCCCTTGGAATCACGACGGGTGTAACTGCTGCCCCGGGGTTGCGCTTCTCTGGGGTTTTTATTTTGTTGTTTCTTTTGTTTTTTGGTGGTGTATTCCACTGGTGGGAATTTCGATTTTTTTATGTGGAAAGAAAGTTCAAGTTGCTCGCTGTGTATCTGTCCCGGGTTCCCCTTGAGCTCCTGACGTCTAATGGGTTGCAGATGTGGCTCTGAGCCACGCAGCCATCCGAGGGGAATATAAAACTTAACTGTGCTACTTGTTCTTTTTTAAAAAGGGAAAAAAGGCAGCCTGGGCAGACTTGTAATATTTTAACTATTTCCTCAGTTCCAGTATTGTAACTTTCTTTGCCTTGAGGTTATTGGACAACCACTTAAAAGGCTGCTTTTTAAAGACTTGGGGCTTTTTTTTTTTTTAAGGTTTACCTTACTTCCACCTTTGTTAAGTAGGATCTAGTTCTACTTATGTCTTAGTTTGTTAACAGTGGGACAGGGCCACTTGCCTGAAAGTTTGTAGGTACCTTGTTGAAACCACAACTGCAGTAACTTAGTTAAACAAGGTCTTGGTTACGACTAGTTGTGCACTTTAAACCAGCACAAAGTACCGAACCACACTTCAAAGGCTGAAAAAAACTTGTGTGTCAGGATGCTGTGGCATAAGTCAGTCCTGTTTGATTTATTTTTTTTTTTTTTTGCACTGTCAAGTAATTCTAGCTTTTAAAAATGAATGAGTAAGTAAATCTTTGAACCCATGGGCATCTCTTTAAAAATGTAAAATTTCTTTTAATTCCCCCTCCCCCAGATTCTGTTTGGTTTTTACATCTCCTCTGGTACTTGTCAAGCATCACACCAAGTAATAGCTTCCCTTATGGGCAAGGACTACCCTATTTCCTCTTTCCAAGCTAAAAGTTTAAGTACAAACAGTAATAGCTCTCCCCTTGGAACAGCAAACAAATGCTAAATTTAAAATCTCTCTCTTAAAGTGTCTTAATGTTGCATAAGCCTTTTAAAAACATGTTTGACCTTGAGATGAAAACCGAGTATGGTACTCTTCTGAGGTCTCCGTGGTGTGGTTCTCCTACCCTAGTTAACACCTGTAATTGCTGTTCCTGTGGTACAAGAGCTGGAAGTCAGGCAGTCACAACAGCACAGCTTTCCCTGCTGCCCTGGAGGAGGGAAACGTGGCCTTTGAGGAGGGAAAAGGTTCTTAACAAGCTCTGAGGAGAACAGTAAGTTGCTTGTCATGTGTTTGCTAAACCCAGCCATCCCCTTCTATATATGTGTATGATACCAAAGCAGTGAGATGAAGTGTGGAGAACTCGTCTGTCCAGCAGCAGTAATTTTTTAAGTATTCTGAGTATTTCTCACCTCTGCCGATTTAGAGCAGCCTGGTGCTGGCACAAGAAGCTCCAAGGAGGGTGGGGGTGGTTATGTGGCTACTGAAAGCTAATAAAACACAGCTTTTTGTAGTTCTGGCGTCCTAGTGACACTGGTGTTTTGTCTGGGGAACCAGGGGGAGGGACCCTGTGTGTGATGGAAGGCAGTACGTGAGCCTGAGCAGCTGCTTTTCGCCCTCCAGTGCAGGGATAGCAGTTCTGACTCATTTTTGAACACTTGAATTTGTAATTACGCTCTGTCGACTGTTTCTGTTTGCTCTTCAGCCTAATTGCTGGTCAGCATCGTGAAGAGGTGGGATGAGAAATTCCTGAGAAATCAGGAAGAGGAGACGGCTGTGGCCTTACACACTCAGATGTGTGATGTGTGTGGCAGGGCAGCCTGGGCATCTCAGTGCACAGAGCCTTGGTGGGAATTACAGTGCACAAACCAGTCAGGATGCTTTAAACTGGGTCCTGCAGAGGGAGGGGGAAAGGGAAGGAACCTGAAGCCAACCACAAGGCAGTTGAGAACAGCCACAACACACAACAGCAAGCCCTGCTCTGACTGATAAAGGAGAAATAGGAAGGATGTGTGCCTGCCTTGGACAAACGGGCACTGTGGAGGAGGTGGGATTGATGAGGTAAGGTGAGATTGAACCAACAAAAAGAGATATGGAGTATCATAAGGGGCTTTGAACACTAAACATCAAGGAGATAAGTTGGTGTAAGCTGATCAGAGCAACAAGAAATAATTGCCTTGGCTGTCCTGGTACTCCCTCCCCATCTCCTTGATATGTATTTTCCTTTGAAATGCAGGCTTCTTTGCGTGGATTCTGTTCACTTTTCTTCACTTTCTCTTGTATGTTATCACATCAACTGCCTCCTCCACCAAGGATGTATGTGCCACCTGTGACCCACCCGAATATCAACATCTCACTTAAACATCTGTTAATGAGATGGGAGTCTCTACGTACCACACAGTGAAAGTGGCTGCAGAACAAGTAATCCACCTGGCTGGTTACCCTCTGACCAAAATGTCACCATTATCTAGTGATATTAGAAGCTTTGCAGACATTTCCAAATGAGTAGTTAGTTTCAAGCAACCTTCGTGTTATTGTCTATAACATTTCAGAGCTAGTGTACTCATGGTACGTTTTGACAGAATTGGATTTGTGGTCAATCTCAGCTTCTGCAGTTGACTCACTCAGAAAACTCTAAACACTGGCAGAAGCTGAGCAGCAGAGTTAATAACACATTTATTGGACCACAGTGAAAGATTTAAACACAATAGCTAGCAGTGTGTGACTTGCACCTCAAAACAAGCACTCTGGGAAAGAAGTAATAAAACTAGAAATTCATCTTTGCTCACTTGAACCTTATTAGCAGCAATTGGGAACTGAAAATGAAACAGCACTAGAAGAGGGCATAGTGCTGGGAAAGAGCTCTGGGTTAAAGTTGTGTGATACAGTTGTGTTGATGCTCTGAGATGACCTGAGGTTTATGTGGAAAGGAAACAACTTTTGGTTTTCCAGAACCAAGATAAGTGTTCAGCACGTAAGTGGGAGTTCAGCCTTTAACTTTAGCACAGAACTGTTACCAATCAGTGGCAGCAGATATTATTACAGGGAACTTGAACAACACAAATCAGCACAAAAATCATGCTTTCTTTCACATCTCTGTTCCACGTTTTTAATGCATACTGCAGTTCTGAGTATGTGAATGCAGTGTGTACAAATGTGGAATTCTAAGCAAAAAGAGAACTAGATGAAAGGGATTGTAAATGGAAATGTGCTTATAGTGTAAAAGTTAGCCTCTGCAGTTGCTTTCTCTAGCACAGTTCGTCTTTGAGCTAAGGTGAGGGACTGATACCTTGTCACTTGCATGGTGTTACTGCTTAAGGGTTCGAATTTAAAGGTATAGTTGTCTCTTCCCACTCGTTAGTGTTGCCTCTTCCTGTGTCTGACCATCCTGAATGGAGCCTGTAGTGGTTTCTCGGTGGCTGTGAGTGGCTCCCTGCAGTTGGGGCACACGTGGATTAGTCATTCAGGACTGGAAATGAGATGTGGCTCCGTGGCACAGGTGTTGCTGTTACACTGTGTCAGATGCATTACTGACTGCTCAGGGAGGTCAAGGAACCTGCCCGTGGTCATGAGGTGAGTCAGATTCAGAATAATCCATGCTAATATCCCTTTTTATTTAAGAAGGTATTTAGGGGTTTTGTATCAGTTTGACCACGTAGTCTGTCTGTCCAGTGCTCAGAAATTGATTGAAGTAGCAGAATAGAGTACAGGCTTCAGTCTTATCACACATTGTGATGTTTGCTCTCAAAGACTACTTAAAAGCTTTTATTGCTCAATCTGACAACTCTTGAATCGTAAACAAAACACGTGGTCACTTTTTAATTAAACTCCAGTGTTTAGAGACTCTTTAAAGCCAGCATTTTGCTTTCAATATATGTGAATCATGGATTTGACATTATAGTGAGGCTTCTGTACTGTCCTTCACAATGCTCTTCTGCTTCAATGCTTCAAATTTCTTGGAAATGAGCAGGAGGAGCCAGACCTCGATTGGTTAAGTATTCCTCTTGCTACCTTTCTGCTCTGATGTCTTGTTCCGTGGCGCTTGATCATTAGCGTTTCACGACTTATTTTGAGAAGGCAGATCCAACATGGGTAGAGGCCAAGTGACTCACAGTAGCAGAGCTGGGAATAAGAAAGAGCCAGACTTTATAATGCCAGTTGTCTGCATGATGAAGCAATTACCGTCTCAGTAATTTGTTTTTCATTGGGAATATTGCATTTCCATGGTACCGATGTGAGGTTGGTGCTGCGTGCTCCAACAGTGCTGTCAAACTTTCTGAAGCAAAGAGGAATGCTATGATAGCCAGGTAAGGTTGAGACAGTGTTGTTCTCTTGTACTGAGGCTTTTACATCAGCTGGTAATTCTCCTGACTCCTCAGCTAGCTCTCCTGGTTCATGCTCTCTTGGAATGCCATCTCTTGCCAGAAAGCCAGTTCTAAATAATCTGGCAATTTAGGGAAAAATGTTCTTAAAGAGTAGCTCAGGGAAGCTGTCTACTAATTCTTAATTTGTGGTTGGAAATACAATGGTTTGGAGGCTGTCTCCTAATTAAGTAAGTTGGATGAAGTGTTGGTAGTCTGGAGCCTCACTGTGTTTGATTAGAGGTCTTTTGGAAATTAAGTTGTCATTGTGGGAAGGAGTGGGCTTGTGGGTAGCAGTGCCCATGAGCCCATTGCTGATAAATACAACTTGAGTTGTCAGTAGCCGTGGTTCCTCCAGAGCTGGTAACACTTATTGATGAGCACTATGCAGACTCTGTGAGGAGTCATAAACTCCCCCCCCCCCCCCCCGTATTTCTTTGGACATTATTTTTTAGAAAGCCTTTAAGGCAAAATTTCATTTTTCATGGTTCCACTTACTGTTATTAGTAAGTAGTCTTAAAGCAATTTATGGGCTTTTGATCTGCTCACTGTAAGAAATTGTTGAATACCATAAAACTAAGCTAAGGAAATTCACTGAATATCTTGCCAGAGTTCACTTCATAAGCCCTCAATAATTAGCTATAGACCTCACCTCAATTTCCCTTGTTTGTTTTACAGGAGGAAAATGTTTTTTCTAGTTTTTAACATCTGTAGTGGATTTCACTGTTTGTCTGTATGAAACTTGCCACCCTTCAGCAACAATAAGACTGTGTTGAATGAATGGAATGGGGTTGAATTAATACTCCACACTTGATGCTCTTTTTTCCATCTATCTCTCCCTTTTGCTGGGAAAGTTGTTTATATAGTTTATGTCTGCTGTTGCTAAGGATTAGTTTTATGCTGAAGAAAGTTCTGCCAGCTGAGCCACTTTCTCCTAAACAGGAATAATAATGCAACAAATAATTTTGAGGTAAATGGTGGTTTTATTTATGGATAAGTAAGTCGTGTGGTTTTTTTCTGGGGGGGGGGAGAGGGGTGGTTGTGTGGTGTTCTTTTTTGTCTCCTGTCAGTACTTGCAGGCCACTGCTGAAAACTGCCTTTTAATTTTCTTTTTCTCTTTTTGTAGCTGGTAACTTGGTATCCTGTTACATACTGTTATTTAATTTCTGTAGTCAAATATATGCAAAGTTCTTCTATGTGTTGTGGGAAAGAAATGTCTGTTTCCTGGTCTGTCTGTTGTCCTCTTGAAGTCGAGCTCAGATTTCTTCTCCTTTGCCAACTGGGAGCAAATACTGTAGAAAGTATCTGGTAGTAAAACCCATGTTAGAGGCATTATTCAAAACACACATGTAACTGGCTTTTGGCCTGGTCAGTTCTGTTGTTTTGAAATACCCAAAGCAGCTTCTGTTCATCTGTAGAACCAACCTGTGTTTGCTTCACACTGAGACCTGTGTCACTGAGTGCTTTCTTCTTTTAGGAGCACTTTGGACACATAAAGGCTGTGCTATCAATTGTTAGCAATCTAGGGGGTGCTGAAATCAATCAGCACCTCTTGTTACTGGCCAAAAACAGGTCAAGGGTTTGGTGTCAAGAACAGCCCAACAGCAGTGGGTATCTTCCTGTAGAATTTCATCATTTGAATGCCACGTGACTTTGCCTCTAAGTGTATTGATACGATTTATTTTTCGTGGTATACCTGCTGAGAATTCATGTTGCAATATTTAGATTATACTGCTAGCTTAGTAATTAAGGGAATTAGTAATATTAGTGGTTTTGTGGATGAGAAAATGACTTGAGATCAGGGTTTGTTGGGCTTGCAGCTCTTGTCTGTAGAATTTAGGCACGTCACCTGATCTTCAGCTGGCCAGACCATAAAATGGGTATGTTACTGCTCTGTGCCAGGAAGATACTGCTCTAAGGCAAAGACATTCATTGGTGTTGAATTAAAGTATTTGAAGCTTTAAAATTCCTGAGGGTCGGTTTTGTTTATTTCCCATGGCAAAGATGCATAAAAAGGTCTGATCATAAAATATTTATAAACTGTAGAGTTACTTAGTATCTCATAACTCATCTTTGTTTAAATGGCTGCTGTAAATCCACTGCAAGTCTAGTTCAGTGCCTTGAGCTCTTGAATGGCTGTGAGATGGGGGGAAATGCTGGAGAGTCAATGGGAAGTGGCCAGGATACAGACCAGGAGGTGGTAGTGTTGGTTGGGTGGGCACCAGGGGCCCTGGAAAGGAACTTTACACAGAACTCGACAAAACAAGACAAACTTATCTCCTGAGAGCATCTCTTGTCCTGATGTCAAGGGTTGTGCAATTGTGGAGCAGTGTTTGGCAAGACCTGGTGAATCCCTGGTGCTCTGCCTTGCTCCAGGCCCGTGGCTGCTGCCTGCTGTGTAAGATTTCCTGCTGCCCCTCTGGATCCTGGCTCTGATCTCAGCCCAGGTGCACAGCTTTCCTCTGGGAGGTGGAGTTACCACCAGAGTTGGTGGGTGCTCACAGCCCCAGGGGGAGGCAGGTCTGTCTCTTTTCAGTGGCAGTGATCTCTGGGATGGATTAAAGGCTCCCTGCAGCCCATGTCCCATGGCACTCATTGCTGCCTCGAGGTTTCCAAATAGCACAAAAAGCAGGAGACATTTGTGCCTGTCCATGCTGGACTGGCTTTGATTTTTGTGGGAGACAGCACAAGCCCTTCTAGAATGAATCCCAGGGAAGTGGAGGAGTGAAGATGGTGAAATGGTGGAGTCACCATCCCAGGTATGGCACTAGAGGACATGGTTTAGTGGTGAATATGGTGGTGGTGCTGGGTTGAAAATTAGACTGGATGATCTTAGAGGTATTTTCTAGTCCTTGTGATCTTGGGAGTACTGCACTGCTGAGATGGATTTACTGCTTTGAAGTTGCATTGCAGTTGTCCTGACCCGCCATTTGGAGCTATTGGTGAATAACACAATGTTGATTATTTTCAGGGTATCTCAGATAAATTCTTCTTAAGATGTGCTTTGAAAATTAGGATTAATTTGCTGCTGTTATACTCAGGCAATTTAAGATATGGCTTTACTGTGAGCATTCTTGACCAAGGCAGAACAATAGACCAACATTTCTTGAGAAGAGGAGGCCTGTTTATACAGAGTGAGAAAGCACAGAATACATTTCCTTCTGGTGACGGGAATGGATAGGTAAAGTGGAAAGATTAGTTAAACTCAGTATCTTAGAAAAAGGTGGTCCATCTGTGTGATGATCCTCAGTAGCTAATACCTAGCAGAGAGAAAAAGAAACAAACCAATGCTATCCTAGTATTGATTTCTGCCACTGATTTTGTTGATAGAAAAAAATTAAAAGTCAGTCACTTGGAACAGGTATTAGTAAAGATATGCCCCCTCTAACTTTTGGAGTAGAGAGCTTTGCAGTCTTTGAATTGCTGTGCCCATGAGAAAAAGGGGTTCGCTATGGTAAAGAAGTGAGATTTTTTAGCAGGGTGAGTGCAGCTGGCCCAGTGCTTTTATCTGTGTGCAAGGACTGTGATTATTTTTGTTGTGGGATTCCAGTGCAGCTGGTGAATGTTTTGGGAAGCCTGTGTGCAGACTTGTGAACTAAACCATAGCTGGTAGTTACCTTTCCTCTGAAAGAGACAGAATATGTGCATTAAACGTTACAATGCAAAAGCTTGTATTTAAATGTGAAGTCTTGCTTCTTATTCAGGATGAAAAGTGTTTCTTTTCAAGATTACAAAGGATGCTCCGCAAAGCTTTGTATTAACACACAAATTTGTAATTTGTATTCAGTCTTGGATAATTTGTATATGCAGCCTGTTGAGCACCCAGTAGGTGCAGTCTATTTTTAACCTTCTTTTATTTATGCAAAACCAGTTGAAACAGAGCATTAGTTTAATCCTTTCTTCTTTTGTTTTCCACTGCAATTCTCTTACCGTGTCGGTTCAGAAGGGTCCTATTATTTGGGATTGCTACCAGGCCTGGTTTGTGAATCATCTGATAAAGAGCCAGCTCCACTCCCAGAAATGTGCCTTAGGTAGAATTGTATGCCAGTGAGTCAGCTTTAGGGCAGCATTTTCAAAGGAACGCTATATAAATTACACAGTATCCCTGTGGGGGTGGCACAGTGTTATGAAAAATCTGCTGTAGAGCATTGAGCACACACATCCACACAGAGCTGAGTCAACTGTCTTGAGCTAAATTGAGTGAGTGCTGGTCTCACTCCTCTTGTTTTAAGTGCGCGGGTACGTGTGATGCTTACAAGAAAATAAAAGAGAAAAAAGGAATGTATGGTATCTTGGGGAGGAACTGAACAAGCTGAGAGGTCCAGAAAACATTGGTGCTTCTTCTACATTTGTCTGGATGCAGATCTGTCTTTTCTGATAGAGGTCTAATTATTTGGATGGATGCTGTGTTAGTTAATTAGAAATGGTTGCTGTCTGTCATAGGGTAATGGCTATAAGCTGAGAGAGGGCAGGTCTAGATGAGATACTAGAAAGAAATTCTTGACTGTGATAGTGGTGAGGTGCTGGCACAATTTGCCCTCAGAAACTGTGGCTGCCCTGTTCCCTGGAATGTCCAAGGCCAGGTTGGACGGGGCTTGGAGCAACCTGGTCTAGAGGGAGGTGTCCCTGCCCATGGCAGGGGGTAGAACAAGATGATCCTTAAGGTCCCTTCCAACCCAAACCCTGTCTTCTCTGATATCTGTATGTATTGTTTGTACTAGAATGTTGCTGGCGAGTTCACTGATTAATTCAGTGTCAGCTAATGGAAAACAAGGCGATTCAAGGAGGGGGAAAAAAAGCATGACCAACACACAGCTACCCCTACATGGTTTTTGGTGAAGCTTTGCAAGTGGACAGGTTCATTATCACTTCTCATCTTCTGGGTTACATGTCCTTCTGTCAGAAGACAGAATAACTTTGGTTTTTGCCAAAAGCTTTTCCTGTATTATGAAGCTGACATGAACTGTGCTTTACAGTCAGCCCAGGCTGTGTGCTGCTTCTGTCCTTTCCTAACCCACCATCCCCAGACACACAGTCTGTCGAATTACCTTCAGAGTTCTTGACGAGCTTGCCTGTGTGTTTACATTTTTAAAAATAGTCAGCTGTTTTACATAATTTTATTAGCCCATGTTGTATGCATTTGTCATTACCTCTTTCACACCTCTGATTTATTCCATCTGTGCTCATCTGCGTGAGATAATGTAATCCACTGGTGATGGAAATAATTGTTTATGTAAGAACAAGCCATTGTAGTATTTAATTTCATATAAATATCAAACATATATTCAGATTTAGATGAAAATAACTGACTTTTGTGGCATTGGAACTGTGAGCAGGAAGGATCTGGAAGGACCTCCAGTTAGCTATGTACTCTGAACAATTAGCTTGTATGCAGCAATACAGTTTAACTTTTCATTTATGTAGTCACACAAGCCTAAAGAACATACATGATGTTATTTGCTGCAATAATATAGGTACAGATTCTCATTTTTTAAAAAAATTACAGCTTGCAAATAAATGGCAAGTGGTGAGAGGAGGTGGGTTGTCCAAATTGTTTTCTTTCAGCACAACTAAAATGGCACTAAAAGACACTGTTCTCCTAGATAACTTTTTTCATTTAAGCAATTGCTAGAATCAGCAGAAGAAGGTGATAAGCAGGGAAAAGAAGTGGTTCGTTGGACTCTGATTAAGAGGAAATGTTTTAGAAATAAACTAAAGTGATTTTAACAGCAGGGTGCTGTGAAAAATGTAGTACCTGCAAAGTAAGAATCTGTCCTGTCCACAGCTTCTGAAAAAAAGAGCTGGTTTGCTTTGTACAAAATGGGCATTCTTTATCATTAATCCATTCAAACAGCACCTGAAATGACAATGTTCAACTGAGGTTAAGGTGTCATGGTGTTTATTAAGTATTTCAGGCTGTTGAGAGATATTCCTTGTTCAGCTTAAATAAGCTGTAACTAGAATGAGGAACATTCTAGCTGTTAATATATAATACTGTATGATTTGGTTTGTTGTTTGCTTGACCTGAGTAGCTGGACTTGATGGAGCCTTCAACCTCAGAGTTCACAGCAAGCTGTGAACTTAACACCTTGAGATGTTTTTCTGAAATGGAGTTGGTTTTCTTGGTAATCCTCCTACCAGCTGATACAGAGCTGTGTTTTGTCTTTGGTGCATTTAGAACACTGATAACACACCGATGTTTTAGTTGTTGCTCAGTGCTGACTACCTTGAGTCAAGGGCTGTTTTAGTTATATGTGCTCTGCCGGTGAGCGCCAGAAGCTCACACCAGAAGATCAGGAGACAACAACCACCAGCAAAAGCTGCAGCTCCACAGGGGCTGAACAGCCTGCCTGCATGGACGTGGACATGGACGTGGACATAGAGGAGGAAGACCCCAGACCAAAGAGGCCAAGAGGCGCAGACTACGCGCCTGAGGGGCTGGTGCGTAAGTTGTGTAATTGCCTGGGGATTTCTTTGTTCAGGGTCCCTCTCCAGAGGCACCCACATCCAGCTGATCTGCTGCTCTGCAACTCTATTTCATCTGATGCCTCTCTGCTGTGGGAAACCTGCCATCTTCAATGTAACTCTTAGTGCAGTGGTATATATTACGTGACAGTTGTTCTTTAGGAAGCTCCTGTCAGCTCTGGGTTTTTTCTGCTTTTAATCACTTTTTTTATCTAAAAAAATGCCTTCCCAGTGCAAACAGTGCTGTGAAGGGATTGCTCAGGACCCTCTCCCGTGTGTAGGCTGAACCTGTGAGTTCAGGGTGTGATGAGACAAAACAGCAGGTAGCTTTTCATCAGATTTGTGTTTTTCTAAAGGGATAGTTTCTGCTTACCCTCCCTTCTCTCCTTCCTGACGGGTGTGGCAGAAAATTTCACTTACTTTCTCATTTTGATTTCTGCTGGCTTAGTTAAAGGAACCTACCCAAGAACGGGTTCTGGTGCAAAGGAGAGAATATGACTGTGCAGTCACAATTAGGTGGGAAAAGAGTAAGGGACAAAACTCATCCTTGTTAGTAGCAGCTGACTGCTGGAGAGGCTGGGCTGCCTTTGTTAACCTGACCTTCAAAATCATTCTGGATTTCTTAACTGAACTTCACATTTCCTTGTGTACAAATGATGTGCTTTTAGAAATGAGTCCACAATTTCAAAATGTTTTCCAGGTAGTGGTTTAATAATTTCTGCAAATCGGTGTGTTCTATGTGTGACTGGAAAATAATGTATTTTCTGGTGGAGAAATCTAGAAGTTTTTACCGAATTGCCTTTTAAAATAATTGGTCTGGTATCTGTTGATTAGTGAAATAATGACATTTCCAATCAGTGTCTAATTTAGTATCCATCTGTGTCTGTAAGTGTCACAACTTATTCTTCAGTGCTTTGTTCTCATTGCAGTAAAAAAAATGGTCTCTCTCTAGCACCACCTTGAGATTACCTTTTCTAGTACTGTTGCAGGAAAAGTGAGTGGCAAGAAAGGAATAGGAGTTTTTTAATATAGTCTCTTCTTGCTGATCTATACATTTCTCAAGTAGAACTAAATAAGCACATTTTTTTCACTTTGAGACAAGGCTTTCCTTGGTGTAGATATTTTCCCCTGAACTGCCTGTATTCCTCCCTGCAGCAAAGTCTGTTTGAGTCATGCTAGATTTTTTTTTTTTTTTCCAGTGAGAGAAAGACAAAGTTCTGGTTTATATGTACATGCTAATACTGGAATTGGTGATGTCTAAATAACCAGTTGAAGGGACCCGGAGAGTACAAATCTCACCAGTGCAGGTATTTTTTCCATGGACAAAGAAACACATGTCAGTGCTGTTGCCCTGTGCTGCCAGCTCACTGAAAATATAATTCACTGATCGCTGTGTGAGGGATTAAACCAGTGTAGTTGGAGTAGTTAAAGTAAGATCCCACTTAATAATAAAAAAATCCTATAAAATCATTATAATTAGACTGTTAACAAGGTGGCAACGTGTCGATGAAAAGTTTTTGGGTTTTTTTCTGGCTATCAGGCCGGAGACATGGAAAGGCAAGTACAGGTGTCGTACTTCCCCTTTGGGAGCTGTGAGGTAAATGATGTTCCCAAGCAGGACGTTGGTATAAAAAAGCCTGTAGTTCACTTTGGCTGCCCTTTAGCTTCGTGTCAAGCTCTCTTCGTTGTGCTCCCCGGGCTAAAAGGCTGAATAGGGCAGCAGCTGTTCTGCAGTTATTAGTATGGTTATTTAAATATATTTTCATTCGGCCAGGCTAATGTGCTTCTGGTTTCTGTCTGACCAGACTTTTCCTTTCCCTGTCTGTACATTTCAAAACTCTTAGAGAAGGTATTTTTCATTTCCAACTGCATGACCAGAGCAAAGCTGGGGTTTGCACTACCAGGTACGATACAAATCCCACCATGCAGAAGTCTTGGCCAGTCGTTCAGTTGTCAAATCTGTGTTTTATTTACCTTTGTAGTGGGAGAATTACTGGATTATGTAGATTTGTGAATGAATTACATAGAAATAGTGATTTTATTGCAGTATTGAGATGCATTTATGCCTCATAACGTGTGTATTCATCATTTGGGTTTGTTGATGCTTTTCTGTGGCCTTGGAAATAAGTTGTTCCTACATGATATTTACTGTTCACATTAAGTTACTATCTCCAGAAATTCTTCTTTCGAGTTGTTTTCAAGAGAGTTTTACTCAGCGCAAGTATTCACAAATATTTTTCTTTATATATATGTTCCTGTATTTTGCAGTATGCATTTTATGCATACTGCAGTGTGCAGTATGAATATTATTTTTGGAAGGAAAACGCTGAGTTTACTGTTTGGAGTTTTGGTTTTGTGGCTTTTTGTCCCCTCATGTTTAGCAGACTTAGTCTT
This sequence comes from Chiroxiphia lanceolata, assembly GCF_009829145.1. NCBI lineage: Eukaryota > Metazoa > Chordata > Aves > Passeriformes > Pipridae > Chiroxiphia > Chiroxiphia lanceolata. The sequence continues at coordinate 2,609,390 of NC_045671.1, read as the reverse complement.
GTCATCTCCATCTTCCTTGTGTTGTCCAATTTAAGCCAACCTTTCTTTCCTTAACTGGTGTTCCTGTCCTTTAAGTATTTTCATAGTTCTCTTGCACCATACAGCATTTCATTCATTAGCCTAAAGGAAACATGAACTCTATTTTAGTATTCTTAAAAAATGGAGTTTCAAAGTGAGTTTGGGACGAAGCTGAGCTTGGCACAGCCCCTTTTAGAAGCAGGGAAGTACCCTTATATTGTGCTGGAGATTACATACATATAATTACATACGTACAGTTACGTACATACAATAACAGGCATCTTGGGATGGATCAGGAAACTGAAGAAGGATTGTCAAGGTACAGAAAAATTCTCTCTGAACCATCCAGGTTTCCTCAGGATGCTCAATTACTGACTGCCCTTCTCTGCAGAAGTCCATTTTTTTTAGATTAAATCTTACTGCTGCTTTTTCTCGTTCGCACTTTGTTTTCTGAAATGCCATAAATTTATTGTTTACTGTGATTTTGAACCTATAAAGAATTTGTTCCATACCATTGAACTGCAAGCAAATGTGGTAGTTGAAAGATCTTTATTCTGTGTTGAATTCCAAGTGAAAATCTAGGTGAAAGGCAAAGTGTGAATAATGAAGAGAGGATGATAACTATTGATCTCTCAAACAAAATTTCCTTGAGGTAGCTTTAGGTATTTTTTGGTAGATAACATACAAGTTATCAATCAGATAAACAGCTTGGGGTTTATATTTATGCTGAAGCAATGCCATTTGTTAAATTATAACCTGAAGTAAAGTACGGGATACTGGTGTGGGTGGATAATGTTTCATGCTTGCAGCCCCTACTACTTGATGCTGCTTTCCTGGCAGATGTGAGGGGAACTAGGTCAGCCTTCAGGTTCTCATATAACCAGGACTTGTTTGGGAGACGTTCAAGGAGCTCTCAAATGGTGGGTTAGATACTCCTAAAACATCTTTAGGGGACTCACCAGTGTGGTGGTTCTTGCCTGAGAGCAAATCTGTGTTACATGTAGCTAATGCCTCCAAAGACAGTGCCTATAGCCCTGTCTCTGACAATTTAGTAGCACTTCCTGCCAGTTCTTTAAGTCTTTGGTACCTAAAGTCAACTGGCAGAGCAGTTCCACTGGAATAGGAGGGTGTCTGCAGTCTTGCTCTGTGATGTTCAGCAGCTTCTTCAGTTTCTGTGCACAGTGATGAAATTTCTCCTCTGTCACGTTGGTACAGTTTGGAAATCACCAGAAAAACTTTGTAGTTTTATGAGGTTGAGGTCCTGTTCAGCTGAAAGTAGACTTCCCATAGATCTGGAAACTGAACTATATTCTGGTCTGTCCAGGTGGATGACTGCCAAGTCTGGAAATTTTCAAGCTGGTGTTGTTAGAAGGACTAAAATTGTCTGTTAAAATATATTTAAAGGTCTAGGTAAAGAAGTTTGACATATGTTGATTATAACATATTGATTAAATTTTATAAGCTAGGAGTTCAGAAATATTTTTATTATTTTCTGATCTATTTTGATTATTCCAGTGAAGTGCATCATGTTTAATGTGTCTCCAGTACCATCTTTCATGGATGTGTAAAAACAAAGGAATAGTTCAGTGTAACATGATAAGTTCACTAGGAAAAAGTAAATTGAGAAAACCAACACAATACTGAACAGTACAATACTCTGCTCTGGAGCCAGGCTGGGAGAGCTGGGAGTGTTCAGTCTGAAGACGAGAAGACTCCTGGGAGACCTTAGAGTCCCTTCCAGTGCCTAAAGGGGCTCCAGGAGAGCTGGAATGCGACTTTGGACAAGGGACTGGAGGGACAGGACAAGAGGGAATGGCTTCCCACTGCCAAAGGGCAGAGTTAGATGGGATATTGGGAAGGAATTGTTGGCTGGGAGGGTGGTGAGGCCCTGGCACAGGTTGCCCAGAGAAGCTGTGGCTGCCTCATCCCTGGAAGTGTCCAAGGCCAGGTTGGATGGGGCTTGGATCAACCTGGTCTAGTGGAAGGTGACCCTGCCCATGGCAGGGGGGGTGGAACTGGATGGGCTTTAAGGTCCCTTCCAACCCAAACCATTCTGGGATTCTGTGAACCATACTGTGTATAACTGGAAGCAATGGGTTGTTCAGGTAATACTGTGAAGAGCAGGGATGGGTGAGCCATTTGTTTAAATTATTCTTACTGTTCTGTTCTTGTGCAGGGTGCTGTATTGCTGAACACCACATATAGTTCACCCACTCTTCCAGACCCCGTGCTCAATGCTTTAACACCAGGAGGACCTTTCTGCTCTGCAATGAAGATGGAGGCAGTGGGAAAAGCTGAAGAACTTGCTGATTCAGAAGTTCCACCAAAGGCTTCTGAAAAGCAAGAGACTGCTCCTGATGAAGACGGACCTATAGAGCTCGAGACACAAACCGAGAAGGACAGCATGCCCACTCCAGCAGACTCTGCAGTGCTCTCTTCCATGCCTTGCTTGCTGATGGAACTGAGGCGAGACTCCTCGGAGTCCCAGCTGGCATCCACGGAGAGCGACAAGCCAACGGGCAGTCGAGTTTATGAGAGTGACTCTTCTAATCAGTGCATGCTTTCCCCTTCTTCCAGTGGGCATTTGGCTGACTCAGACACGTTGTCTTCCACAGAAGAGAATGAGCCCTGTCAAGCTGAAGCTGTCGCAGAGGGAGACCCTTCTGCGGCGTCTGGGGCCGCAGCTGGGAGGAAATCCAGGAGATCCAGGTCCGAGAGCGAAACTTCAACCATGGCTGCCAAGAAAAACCGGCAGTCCAGTGATAAGCAGAACGGTCGAGTTACCAAGGCAAAGGGGCACCGAAGCCAAAAGCACAAAGAGAGGATCCGGCTCCTGAGGCAGAAGCGGGAGGCAGCTGCTCGCAAGAAGTACAACCTGCTGCAGGACAGCAGCACCAGCGACAGCGACCTGACCTGTGACTCCAGCACCAGCTCATCCGATGATGACGAAGAGGTTTCAGGGAGCAGCAAGACAATCACCGCAGAGATACCAGGTAGAGGATGTTTTTTAAACTGAACTGTAAAGGCATCTGACATCGTTTCTCAGCTGTCATGCTAAGTTAGATGAGTGACGCTTGAGACAAAAAAAAAAAACAAAAACAAAAAACCCAGGAGAACTGCAGCTCTGTGTAAATTTGAAGACTGCAGTGTGTTAACGAGACATGGGCAAATATTAAAATCTGTTCTGAGGTTTCGGTGCACTTTTACACACCAACAAAGCATAGCAATGGTAAATGGGAGGAAGGACTACCTTTGAATTCTGGAGTTTTCAGATCTTTTCCTTTGTAAGCCTATATGAACTCCTATCAGTGCTGTCAAATCCCATTAGACGGTGATAATCGAATTCTTAAGATAAGTGGCCAGCTTTGCTTTAGTATAAAAAGACCACAGCTTGGCAGTTATGTTAGAAATGGCACAGCAGACCTCTTGCCTGTGTTGCAGCAAGGCTCTGGCCATTATTGCACTTGTTCTGTGCTTTCAGCTCGACATGTCAGTGCATGACAAGCCTCTTAGCCTTATTCTTAAGTTCTTGCAGATTGCAGCTGGTCACCTATTTTAGGGTAATAAACATGATTACACAGGTGCCCAAATTACAGTCCCACCTGAATTTTCAATATCCTAGACAGAGCTGCTACTGTTTTCCTATGTCCTAAGGTTCAGTAATTTCTACACTTTTCACTTTCTGACACATATGGGAGGTAGCAAATTGTAGGGGCCTTCTTGTAATTTTGTTAGCAAAAGAAATTTGAATTCTTCAAGGTTTTTGTTTGCTGAGTCTTTGTTATTTTATTACCTCAAGTGCCGTGGACAGGATTTTGTGTGAATTATTCTTGCAGCGTATTATAACACAGAACCATCATCCTATGGCAATCTTCATATGGCAATCAGAAATAAAATCAGAAATAAAAATAAACCTTTTGGTTTGCCAATTTTTACTGGGTTACATGCCTTTTTGCCTCTTATGCTAGAAGGTGTTTTTATGGGTTTTTTTTGAGAAAAATCTTACAAAGGGCAAGAACGTTTAAAGGAAAACTGCAATATTAAGTTGCTGAACTAAAGTTTGCTGGATTAATTATTTAAAATATTTGCAGCAGATTTTACAAATTACTGTTTTAACTGAGTTGATTATGGTGGATGATGCTGTTCCCATGAAAACTGGCGTTTTTCCCACACCTGCTAGGAAGCAGGTTGCACGAAGGAAGTAAATGTTTATTTTTAGAAAGTCTGGGAAAGGCATAATCTCCTCCTATAATTACTGTGTAGTAAACTTTTAATAGAGATCTAAAATTATTTTTACCAATTTAGTAGTTAGGCTTTCTAGCTTCTACCTTTTTATTCATTATATTTACACTTTGGGGAATTAAAGCCCGATTTTTAAAGCCTGTTGAAGAAGACTGTTTCATTGAGTTTTGGGACTGGTTCCTCCCCACCTCTCAAAAAAACCCAAAACTCACAGAATAAATCCCTCTGGTCATATGCTTTTTTTTAAGTCATAAAAGTACCTTGTGAACCAGAAGGCACCACATGGTATTTTCAGGTTCTCTTGGATTTCTGACTGCCTTTGCAGAGACCTGAAACCATTCCAGGGCACTTCGAGTGTCTCACTGGGCTCTTGGTCTTAACCATGAGATGGTTGTGGTGAAACGATCACATTGCAAGGACGAACTTAATTTAGTGGTGATGACAGCAAAGCCCAGTTTAACCTGCAGTACGAGGTGTTGCAGTGCACAAACCATCCCGAGGAACACTAACATTTGTTCTTACTCCATAGCATGTGTCATCTGCTTGATGCTAAGTTCCATTTAAGACATTGAAACCCTTGAGCTGCCCTTTTGGTGCCATCTGGTGCGACGTGAACCTGCCACGTTGAGGTTCTCCTTTAAATAGGAACGGCTCTGGTTTGTGGGGAACAGTTCACAAGTGCAGGAGAAAAATATTCTCTGTAGAGATAAGGACAAAGCCTGGCCAAAAAAATGCATTCTGTGCTGCTTGTGGTTTGAGGAAATGTTGTGGTCATGACAGATGCAGTGGAACTGCGAGTCGGAGTCGAACTCCCAGAGCTCCGTCCCAGCGGTGGGTTCATGTGCCATCTGTGATCCCCCCTCCTGGAGCTGGCAAAGTACTGCAGTCCTTCTTGTGACTAGAAAGCCATTTTAGTGCACTTAGCATAACACTGTGAATATCCTCAAAATTAAGGGAACAAATGTGTAGGTAGAAGATAACGCAGGGTATTAAAAGCATGACTGGAAATTCAGGCCATGAGTGTCCTGTGCACACAGTCAAAAGCTGAGAGGTTTAACTCCAGTGTCAGGACGTGAAGAAACTTTTGCCTTTCCTTTTAAAAGAAGTCTGTACACATTGATGCAGAAGAGTTTTCCAGGTAGCCTATGTTCCCCTTAGTCTGCCTGTATTTGGACAGTTCAGCTGCAGTGTTGGTTACTGACTCAACACTACTTACAGTCGGGGCTCATTTTCAACCATCTGTTGTCTGAAAAATAGCTTTGCCAACAGAAATGCTCTAAAATTTTTAGTGACAATTAATGTGGCCTTCATGACAGAGGTTACATGTCTCTTAAATTATCGACACAGGGTGTGGGTACAGCACTCAGTTTGCTTGTGAGTGGTCTGAAAATTAAACTGCCACATTTGAGAATACAGTACTCCTTCATGGTGTGTCACTAAACCTCTTCCATTTAAGTTGTGCAGTTATCTTTTTTTGAACTATCTGTACCACTGGCTCTGAAATAGGTTTGGCTAAATTTGTAAGGTAAGGAAAATGTTCAGTGAAAATAATGCCATGAAGTTGCTAGGAGAGCAGTTGTGCTGCAGAGAGTCAGTTCTCTCTGCTGAACTCAAGTGTACTGCGGATTAAAATAGCGGCAGGCTTGGTTTTCTCCTCAGGAAAGATTGAAGAGTTGAGATATTGCTGGTGGTACTTCAATACAAGCATTGTGAGCTGCACAGGAGATAAGCACAATGTAAGTTGTGTTATTCTGAATGCATCCTGTGGTGTTATTTTACACCTGAAAATACAGGTTCAGTCTAAACTTCATGTGTGCTCATGAGAATTGTTTCCCTGACCTGAGCAGTCGTAAACTTGGGCTCTTTATTTCAGGGAATGCCATGATCTTTGGGTTATTGCAGATGAGAAGCAATTTTTTACCTTTTAGTGACTGAGCCTCTCTGTTGGCATTTAGGATTTTACCATTCTTAAACACCATATAAACATAGCATAAAAGTCCCGGAATAGGTTCTGCTGGACTTGCTGCTGCTGGAAGTTACTCCTTTAAACAGTCTCACTTTTGATGCTGCAAATTGACTCTGAATGCAATTGGCATGAGAGCAAGTCTGGGAATAAATATTTATTTCTCTGTAAACACTTCTTTCTTGGAAAAAGGAAGGGGTCTTTAAAAACACGAAAACATTGACATTTCACTACCATTGTGCTTTCTGCAACTCGGAAAAATCCTAATTGAAGTCGTGAGTGACTCATGTTTCAGGCTTTCAGAAAAATCTATTAAAAAGTTTGAGTGTTGATGTTGGAAAAGTCTCACCTCACTTTGTAAAAAAAAAAAAAATAAAAAGGAGAAGAGTTTTTTGATAAGCAGAAACCCAAAGAGGGGGGGCACAGTGTGTCCACGTTCCTTCCTCCCAATAATTGTGCACAGACCCTCGAAGAAGCATCTTGCAAAGGATGAATTTGGTGCAAGCTACTCAGAATGACAATTATATTTAACAGATAGGAAAAAAAATAGTCTGTCGAAAGTGGTTTGCAGTAAGATGTTAATTTGGAAATCTGTAGCATAAATGACACAGGGGAATCAACCATTCCTAATTAGAATGAAGGGGAAGCATGTCTTAAATTTTTACATTGTCAGACTTCCTAAATTAAATAACTTTGGATTTGGTTAATACTTAGTACTTAATAGATCTCATAAAGATACAGTGTTGGGGCATTTCTTAGGTGCTATTTTGCAGGAGCTGGTGTCTTGAAAATAGGATACGAATCTTGAATTCTGACCCCTTTGTGACTGCAAATTTCTTCACTGCAAACTTGGCATAACTGAAAAAAACTATTACACAGGTTTAAGTTTCTAGACAGAGGAGGGACTAGTTAAATAAATGCTAGCATTTTTAATATATAAAATTACTTTTTTGGCTTAATTTTTTTTTTAACCCCGAAATAAAGAAAAGATTGAATAAGGCTTGTTATAATAACTGCAAGGGAAGCATTTGAAACATTGATGCTGCTGTAAATTGTAGATGCATTATGACTGATGCCTTTTAAAAATAGTATTGCAGGGTTATATATATTTTAATACATAGTTTCTTCAGTTCACAAAACAGTTTTGTCAACTTTATCATTCTAGTTCATTCTTAACTTTAAAAACTTAGGTAAATTGTCTCATGTATCACCATCAATAGTTTTTACTTAAATAGTAATAAATTAAATATAAATTAATAAATTAAAATTTAACATTACCTATTAATAAGCCTATGGAAATCAGACTGTCATTTAGTTCCTTGATTTTAGGATAAGATCCCTGACTAGTGACAAATAAACTGCATTATATTGGATGTTCAATGCTAGGAGTAATTGAACAGGAGAAATATTTTTTTCAGGGATGAAAAAGATATTGAATACACAAAAGTAACCAACCCATCTTTTAGAAATAAGTTAGCATATTACATAATTATTTGTAGTTAAAATGCAGTAGGAGGGATGTGAATTACTTGCTATGAAGTAATTATTTTTGAGCAGAGGACCTGAATGCTGAATTTCCAGCCTGTCTGATAGGTAAACAGATGGGGGAGAAAGACTTAAAAATTAGGGGGTTTTGTAGCTGCTCAGAAATAAGAAAATAATCCTGGTCTTTCTTTAGCTGTTACTGAAGGACCTGTGTATACCTCATTTAAACAGCTCCTGAAAAGAATGTGGTGTTTAAGTAATACTGTAATTTCATGTACGCAGTGAAATCCCAATAAAGATTTAGTGCCTTATGTTTTTATTAGTAAATATTTGCTTAGGCTGTGCAATAATTTGTCTCATTCTTAGGATATTTTCTATTACTCTTAAGCTAGAGGATGCCGCAAGTTTCACATTTACATATTAAATTGTCGGGTTTTGTAGCTGCTTTGTGTAGCTTAATGTGGTGCTTGTCTTGTTTTGGAATTACCTGAGGTAACGTTTGTGTGTTTGGGTGGCATGCACATATTGTTTATGATTCCTCAAACAGGTACAGAGCTTTGTTTTCTTGAAGGTTTATGGCTTCCTAGATAATTCCTGAGTGGACTCTTAAGCTTAGAAATACAGATACCAAAAAGATGCCTTTTGTTACTGATATGAAGAGTGAGGTAATGAGGATGGCCCTTTTGCTGCTAAACTTCTTTCTCATAATCCCAAAGCTAGTAATTTCCCACATCTTTTTGATGGATAGCAGCACGGAGAACAATTCCGTTGCAAACATTCCCTGTTTTCTAGGAATGCCAGTGGAGGGCGTGGTCCTAGTTGGAGTGAGGCTGGTCACTGCTGTTGTGTGGATTGTCCTTGTGATGGAGCTGTGTCCATCACACTGGGCAGAGGCTGCTCTCACCTCCTGTGTTAGCACAGCTCTCACAAATTATCCCATATTTGTGTTGTGTGTTCTCCTCATCCGCATTCACTGTGTTTTCCAAAACTGGACCAAGAGCTTTGGGCTTGGCTGCTTCAGGTGCTGCAGCCACTATATCAGCCTTTATCCCTGTTATCTCGTGTACAGTTTTGTCTGTGTTTAACAGCCCGTTATAAAAGGATTCAAGTGTGTAAGTAAAATGCACGTAATTATTCAAGGTTTATCAGTTGAACAGTAGCACTTTGGATCACAGCTTGACAGGACTGAACATGTATAATGGTTTTTTGCACCCTCACTTGAATTCAAAACAGAAATTGCAAGGGAGTTGGAGTAATTTGGTTTATCTCTTGAAAAAAACCAGACTTTTTTGACAGAATTGCCTGAGACTTCTAGAATAACAATAATTTTGAAGCCAAAATTTCTATTATAACCTCAGTGAGTATAAAATGTTACCTTTCTTTGACAGTATAACTGTTGCTTAATATTTGTCAATTCCTCTCATGTTGTCATATCCCAGGGACAGAATTAGAAAAGTTGTTTTCCTGAGTTAACATGCCTTAATAAACAATATTTTGTTCTTACTTAACGATGACTTATCAAATGGCCTCAATGTCTTTAAAGCTGGCTTCAGTCGTGCTGGGGGATCTGGAGGAGCGACCAGGGAAATTCCAGGATTGCTTGACAGGGGCACCGTGTGGGATAGGAACTGCATAGGCAATGTCCTGGAAGAGGCCATGAACTGCTTTGCCGAGATGCAGAGGCAGACAGAGGAGAAATTCCGCATGTGGATAGAAAAGCTAACCCGTCTTGACACGGACGAAGAGAGCAAGCAGCAACTGGAGCCCAGGGAACCCAAAATTCAACTAGTTGGCCAAAGAATCCCCCCTACCACGCAGTCAGGGGCTTTCATACAGATGCCTGATAGCCAAGTACTTCCTCAGCAGTCGTTTAATTCTTACGTGGGCTATCAGAATGTCGATGCTACTCTCGAGTTTCCAGCGACTTTTAATAACAATTTTCCACCTATCTTTCCAGAGAATGGGAATATTGCAGAGCCTGATCTGAATCAATCATAAACTTAAGGGGGGGGAGGAGGGGAAAAGAAAATCAAATCTTTGCAATCTTGATGTTATTTTTGGACTATGCTGAAAAATGAGGTTTGCTTTTCTCTTTGTATATGTTTGTTTTGTTTTCTCTTCTGGGTTTTACTGCCATGGTATCGTTTGGTTATTTCTAATTTATAGAGAATATATGTAGTTTAAAAAAAAAAAATCACAGCATACCCACATGCATGTGCCAGCACAAACATATAAACACCTTTAAAGGTGTTGGGGAGGGGAACCACCCTAAGCTTTCATCATCAAACTCGGGAAAATATAACTTAGAATCCTTGTTTAGATACCCCAAAAGCAGTAGAGCTATGTTTGCTACAATAGGAGCATTCAGGGTATTCATCCAGATGCCCTTTTTTGCATGTTAAAACATTTATATAAGGAAATAAGTTTTATATTTAAGGAGGTAAAGTACCTTAGAGACCCAGACTAGATACAGACCCATGACATTTCCTTAACTCCGCTTACTCACAAGTTTTACAGCTTGAACACATCACACATTAGCTTTTTCTTCTTCCTTTTTAGGCAGAAGCAGTAAATAAGCTTACCTTAAGTATTTAGAGAGAGATATATATATAACTGTGCACAATGGATTTTTACTTTTTTTTTTGTCTCCCATTTAGTAGTTCATTTTCTGTCCAGATTTTTTTTTTTTTAATCAATGTCACTGCAGTGTTGCACATGGCATGCTTATGGATGCAGCTGTCTTAAACTGTATGCACAAATAGGCACATGTATATATATATTTATATATATGTGTGTGTGTGTGTGTGTGTGTGTGTGTTTGGTTTGGGTGAAAGTCATCTCCACTAATTCCAGGTGTCCAGTTTGCTGTTCCCTGGGTCTCCTTCTGAGTCAGTGGGAAGAGATAAGCCCCCGCTGAGGATGTCTCCCAGCAGTGTCTTTCTCTTCCATTAGTTGTCCAAACCTCCCTTATCAGCGGTTTATACGAGATAACTTCTGGCTGAATTGAGATGGGATGAGTCACACCCAACCTGTGCACACAAAGCACTGCTGCTTCCCTCCTGTATTTACGGACGAACCACATCCTTCATGCTGGAATAAAAATAGTCCTGTCTGCCCCAAGATAAGCACCAGTCAGGGGATGGATTGGTTCTTGGCACAGGAATTTGAAGGGAGGCTTGACAGCCAGATAAGTAAACACCATGGTGGTCTGAAGGGCTGCTGGTCTGGGTCAGACTGAACCACGCTTGAATGCCACTGAAATCATTATTTACTCGTGATGGGGAATGCCAGAGCATTAGTTTCATTTAAATAATACAAGAATTTGCTGTTGTGTGGATTTTTAATTTTTTTTATAATACTAATAGTTATCCTGAATAGACAGGCTTGAAACTGTGATGTTTAAAGTAGGATTATTTTAAAGTGTATATTAGAAGTCTCTACTTAATTCTTACTTACTATTGTTATGGGGATTTTTTTGGTCACCTCTGTGTTAAGGCCTTTCTTCATGGGAAGTAACTTCTCTGTAGCTACCAAAAAATGTATATTTATCATCAGGTAGAACTTGATAAAACTTTTAAATGCAAATGCAAATCAAAATTCTTACAGTGGAAATTGAAGGTGTGCACAGACATAGTTTAGGTAAAGAGAACACTGTAGGTCTCCTTTAGCTGTGTTACTTTGCTTTTTAAACCACAGTCACTTTTTTACTAGTTATTTTAGTGTAATTTGTTTTCTTCCTGTTGGAAGTAACCACAGTATCTGCTGTAGATCTGGCTTTTTTTTTTTTCCCCCCTCCCTGAAATCAGTGGGAGTTTTTCCATCAATTTATGTGGCAGTTTGGATCAAACCTGTAACAGGAACTCAAGAAATGCTTTTTGTTATCAGCATGATACTCACACTGGTGTTTTAACATTATTGTTGCCATAGACTTTTTTTTTTTTTAAGGTATGTGATGCCTTCATTAAAAAAAAATTAGGTTAGAGAGCTGTGTTATTTTCAGAGTAGCTGTTTGAAAGACTATGCAGGAGATAATTTTTAAGTACTGGGGTAAAGTTCTTTTCAGATCACCTTCATGCATAATTTTTATACAAAGATTTTGATATGAACTTGTTAGAAAACTCTCTCGTCTGAAATTGTGTGCATTTCAGGTAAAAGTTAAATGAGTTATTCTGTGTTTGATTGCAATTTGATCAACTTGTCCTCATCTGTTTAAAATACAAGATCCTTCAGGGAAGAGTATTTGCTGATATAAAAAAAATCACCAAAATGGATCCTTCTGGTGTTCATAGATTTGATACCTATATATATATATATATTTAAATACCTTTATGATGACAGTAAGAGCAGCATATTTTAAAGCATGACAACTTTATAAATCTTCCCCTGCATGCAGAAGCAGCTTTTTGCAGTGACTGGTTTCTTTTAATGCGTATGTCTGTAAGCATGCCCTTAACCTCTTTTTGTAAAATAATATATAGAGAACAATTAGGTATTTCAGAACAAATTGTGTAAAGAGTTCAGCTGAACTTATTTATCTCTCAGACTGAAACACCTTTACATGTGGATCTCATAAATGGATTATAACTTTTATAACTTCATTAGGGATGTAGCCAGTGAAATTTCTGCCAATCTTTAATATGTTAGTCAGGTAGTCTTTAAAAAAAAAATAAATCAGTGTATTAATAGATAAAAATATGGATTTGTTTACTGCAGGCAACAAGTGAAAAACCTTTTATTTTTATCCATCACTGTTAGTTGTTATTTTCAATGCAAGCAGCTGTGAACATGAGAAAACAAGCAGAGGATGACAGAAGTTGAGCATACAGACCTTGAAGCTGTACTCTTTCTAGGATAAAATTATCTCAAGGCACCCAGAAGACTGAGAGAATAATTTATATAAGGTATAATTTTAACTTAGTTTCCCCACAAATGCTACCTAGTGTTAAAAACACCTGTGGTTGTAAGTGGTAAATATTCTTTGGTCACTCTTTCCACTTTGGCTCAAAACTGGAGCTGAATCTTCAGCTTTGTCATAAATCATCTCCTTTGAAATGAAGAGTGTTTATTGATCCACACAGCTGGATATCTGCTCCACCAGCTGGGTTTCCATGTGAGGAATTATGTTTGGCCTGAAACTGAGAGGGGAACCCCTCCTTTCTGCTGTTCAGGTGTAGTATAACCTACCTGATGAAGGACTTGGCAGCCTGTGCCATTAAACAGGAGCATCTCTCTTCTACCTTTGTGTTCTGAATCTGAGAGATTCAGAAACCAACCTTCAGATTCCGATACTAGTGATGAGTCTCTGTTTTAAGTGTGTGTGGCAGCCTTTGGCATCTCTTTGAGAAAACAGATTCCCAATATAGAGTTTCAGATTTTTTTTTTTTTTTCCCCTCCTGGGAATATTTCTACTATATTACACGGCTGCTGTTAAATTTGTCGTGATTTCCATTACAAGCTCTTATTTCCAAAGGGCTTTGACTAGAAACTTTCAGGGAGTTAAAATTTCTTCAGCTGAAATTTTGACAAAGGTTTTAATCTTACCCATTCCGTGTTTCATGAGAGCTATCTGACTTATTTAAGACTATTTTAGGATTATCAGAAGGAAACTCTTCTACTTTCCCAGAGTTGCATTTTGAATGTATGTTTATGTTCACGTCTCATCAAATCACTTCAAAACCACCACATTTGACAAGTAGAGGAAAAATCAAGTAGGAGTTTTGCACAGATGTGGAGACCACTGATGATAATTTAGAGTTTCCCTAATTGCCCTGGGTTTTATACTTCAGAATGGTGTAAAGAAACATTCTAGTTCCTTTAAGGAATTTTACTTATGGTTTGAAAAAGTCACATGCATCGAGTCAGATCAGCTGCTGTAGATGGTGTAGACTGGTGTAATTCCAGGGATGATGGTGCCAGTTTAAACCTAATTGGCCTGTTCACAGAATCCCAGAATGGTTTGGGTTGGAAAGGACCTTAAAGCTCATCCAGTCCAACCCCCTTGCCATGGGCAGGAACACCTTCCACTCTCCCAGGTTGCTCCAAGCCCTATCCAGCCTGGGCTTGGACACTTCTAGGGATGGGGCAGCCACAGCTTCTTTGGTCCAAGCTCCTATATTGTCATTGTAAACAATTGAATTACATGTTTTCAATGTGGGGGCTGTTTCAGCATGGGAGAAGTGGAATACCTGTATGACCCCAGAGCTGGAATTTAGCAGCAGGTAAAGGAAGTAAGTCTTAATATAAATGCTCAGTTGAAATTCTACTAAATGTTGAACTGACACTGCAGTAAATAAAAATTTAAAGAGTTTCTTCCTAGAATTGGGTTGGAGGCCAATTTTAGGAGGCCTTAGATGTCCAGGGGCTTCAGTGTGCAGTGGTTTTGCAGCCTTGGCTGCAAGTTCTTCCACAGGTAGTTCGTGCTGCTTCCCTGCCCTCCAGTGGGGTTTGGTATGGAAGGTCTTTAGGAGCTTCCACCCTTCACACACTGATTTCTCTGAGGATTTTGGGTTTTGCTTCAGATAAAACATCTGAGTGGTCAGGTTTTATTTAGAAAAAAAATAGCATACAACATAAACCAAATTCAAGTTAAGGCAGTGAAACTTTTTTCATTTTTTTCTATTGCAAAAATAACTGAGCAGGGAGAAACAAAAAGACAATGTAAAGCCTTCAGTGTCATTTTTAACAGTATTAGGACAAAATAATTCAGGCAGAAATACACATCTCTATTTTTTTAAGTTCAGTGTCTTTTAGTGTTTGTGCAGAATTGTTAGGTGTTTTTATCTGAGCTGCTAGAGTTGAGACTGGAAAACTAATCTTAACTTCAATAAAACAGGATTACATTTGACAGTTATGTTACAAATTGAAACATTTATTATCACTGGTTTCTCTTATTAATATATTTTATCTCTTCCTGTATCCACATACTGTAAAACTCTTTTTAAAATAATATTTCAAGGGCATTAAGAAATTAAATCCTAACCCCATTGATACTAGTAGAAGTTTTCTGCTGGTTTTAGTGGTTTTAATTTCACCTCATTAAAAATTGAATTTGCTCTGCAGTTTTTGGCCAGAGAATCCTTCAGTTGACCTTAAGGGGAGTCTGTGCCTGATGAGGGTTGTAATTCAGGCCAGTTGAGCAGATGTTTTTAAAAGTAATCAGGGTCTGCAGCGTGGCTGCTGCAGTTACACATGGAGGCGTTGGGACAAACGAGCTGCCTGATGTGTGCTGTAGAAGCCAAAACATTTGGGCTGATTGACAGAGATGGACAGTTACCTTGCAAAAACATGGAGCTGGAAAACGGTTCTTTCTCGGAAATTTTACTGTTCCCATGGTGTTGGATCAGCAAAACGAAGGCACATGGAAAACAGGCTTGTTAAGTGAGGAGGGGTTCCAAGCGCAGGCTGATGGAGCAGGGGATTATTCTGGACCACCAAAAGTCCTTCCAAGGGAAGATGCAGTTTGTCCTTGCAAAAATGTGATGTTTTTCTGGAGGGGATGTGTGTTCGCTGCCTTTTCCTAATGTAAGCTGTGTTTACACAGGGAGTTATTTATTTTTTTTTTTTTACCTGTCATGGCTGTGTAAGGGTGGGATGGTTTCCAAAACCCTCCTGAGACGGTTTTGCAAGTGAAACTGGGGAATTGATCTGGCTAATATATCTGTTATCATAATTAATGCATTGTTAGGCAGCATCACAGAAAATAAATCCTATATGGGGATATAAAGTGGATGCCACTTCCCAGTGTTTTGAATCCACAGCCATATTCCATGTGCCTTTGCTTAACGCACAATGAAAAATTCTTTATTATCTTTATTTATAATTTGGTAAAAAGAATCTGAGATATTTTCCATCTAGTCATCAAAAAGCCTGAAAGAATGAATGTTGTTCAGCAAGGCTTGAATTTTTGAGATCTCTTTTCACGTGATACATTAAAAACTGCGCAGTCTGAGAACAGATAATAATTTGATCGTGTTGTTTTGATTTTATTTTATTACCATGGTTAAAAAAAACCTAAACACAAAAGCTTTACTGTATGAAATGAAGGAAAATGTGAGGAAAGTGGATTCACTGATAAAGTTCACTTTATAATTTTAGAGAGAATGTTGTTACACTACTATTGATTTTATTGTATTTACAATGTATTATTTGCTTAACCTTGTAAATTTAGAAATGTAACTACTGTAACCTGGAATAAATGAATAAATAAATATAAATAGCAATGAAGTGGTTCATGTTGTTAAACAACATAAAAAAGCAGAGATGATCTGCCCCCATCCCCCTCTGTGAATTGTTGTTGGGTTGAGCTAGTTTGTGCCATTTGAACTTCACATACTTTTGAAATGGCAGCTCTGGGTCATGTTTTAATTAATACCAGGTTTCTATTGCTTATCTAAAACAAAAAAAACCCTGTCACTTATAGTCTTGTGTATCAATACTTTCTGTTTGGATCAGTTACTGATGTGTCTACTACGGTAAAGCTATTTTGACAAATCTTTTAGGTTTTGGCACACAAAATATGATTATTTCTATTACAGTGATGATCAGCTGATCTTAAAATTTATAAGGGTATTAAAGTCCACTCTGTGTTTTGTGTAATCTTGCAGTAAATGGTGTTATCTCCTAAATTTAAGCACCAGTTGTAAATGAGGGCATTCTTAGGTATTTTATTATCTTAAAATGTCTCAGTGTTCTCATTTGTTATGTAGAAATAAACGCAATTTAGAGTACTGAGACTGAGACCATCAGTGCCCACAGCAAAGTTGTTGAGGTGAGGCTTGCAATTACCTCTTGTGTAGCCTTTTTAGCAGTTGCGCATTTAGGAAAAGCATTCCTAAGCACTAATTTTATACTCCCCCAAAAAATCCACCGCTTAAAAGTAGCTCAGTAATTGGAGGGGAGTGTTGTTTTCAGCAAAGCCCAGCTCCTCTGCCTGTTATCCTTGAGCAAGCTGCAGATCTCTGCCTGCCTCAGTTTCCCCTGTGGGTGGATGGAGGTTAATAACCACCTTGGAGCTCTTCCAAGTCCACTAATGGAAAGCTTTTTGTAAGAACAAGGTGCTGTAATTATTGCTGCTGTTATAACTGTACCTGTTCTGTGTGTCTTAAAGCTTGGGGTGATACTCACACCTAAATATGGCTCCGTGTCTTTCCCTTGCAAGAGTCACTGATGACTCCAGAGGGCAATTCAGACCACAGAAATTAGGCTTTTAATTTCAAAACTATTTTAACCGGGATAGTCCTCTGGAGATTTCAGTCTTTTTCCACTACTTGCAGAGGAAACATAGCAAAGTTTAAATCCTTGGCAGAAGTTCATCTTGCCAAACTTGAGCTCTGTAAAAGTGAGGTGTCTTGGGTAAGGCGGTGCCTAAGTTCTTTCTGTTTGCTGGGGAAGCAGAGGAGATGGAGATGCTCCAGGCTGCAATTTCCAGGATGGGATTACCTGGCTGAACTTCTTCTCTCTGGCTACGGCGGGGGGGAGTTTAGGTGATGAGCTCAGCACTGCATGACTAAGTAAGAAAGCTAAAGAGAAATAATGGCTTATAATCACAGAATGGTTTGGGTTGGAAGGGACCTTACAGCTCATCTTGTTCCAACCCCCCTGCCATGGGCAGGGTCACCTTCCACTAGACCAGCTTGCTCCAAACCCTGTCCAGCCTGGCCTGGGACACTCCCAGGGATGGGGCAGCCACAGCTTCTCTGGGCAACCTGTGCCAGGCCCTCACCACACTCACAGGAAAGAATTTCTTCCCAATATCCCATCTAAGCCTGCCCTTTGGCAGTGGGAAGCCATTCCCCCTTGGCCTGTCCCTCCAGCCCCTTGTCCCAAGTCCCTCTCCACCTCTCCTGGAGCCTCTTTAGGCACTGGAAGGGGCTCTTAAGTCTTCCTGGAGCCTTCTCTTCTCCAGGTGAACCCCCTCAGCTCTCCCAGCCTGCCTCCATAAATTTCAAGGACTAAATTCCTCATTCAGGTTCTGCCAGCTAATACCTTGTGTTTCCTGTGCAGCTGATGCTAAGGCTGAAACTTCATGGCTGATTCCTCCCTTTTTGCTTGTGCT
The DNA here is from genome assembly GCF_009829145.1 of Chiroxiphia lanceolata. Lineage (NCBI taxonomy): Eukaryota > Metazoa > Chordata > Aves > Passeriformes > Pipridae > Chiroxiphia > Chiroxiphia lanceolata. The sequence continues at coordinate 2,591,628 of NC_045671.1, read as the reverse complement.
GCCATTGCAATGAAGTAAAGGGTGAACAGGAGTGTGGATCTTACAAGGTTGTTTAGATTGCTGAGTGCTGAGATGTGGCTCTGTGAAAAGCGTGGGAGCAGGTAGCAGATGAGAAATTATTGAATTTTCTCTGTTGCAAGCTTAAAATGAAAGCTGATATGTGTAGACATGGATTTTTGTGCATGTGAATTCTGATTCAGTTGTTCTGAGCAGAATTAGTTTTGATGAGCTGTGTAAATTGAGGGAGAATTGGACACTTGGAAATGCTGTCCCCATGATGACCTCTCCCTCTGAATTCTTTAAAAATAAAGAAAAAGAGCAGACTTTCCCTCCCCCTGTTAGCATTAAATGTCAACAGCTGTATATTGCTGCTGGTGCTTATTAACTTTCAGCCTTGCCTTTTTCAAGCATTTATTGCTTTAGAAATGAATTAATGCTTGTCACCAGGGAAATGTATGTCTTCCAGCTATCTTGGGTTCTCAAAAGATGCAATTTTTCTTAAGTAGATTGTTTAAATTACTGACCAGGGAACCTCCTAATTGTTCTACATTAAGTTTTGATTCTGGCATGGTTTGTCTTGATGTCTGTTTTTTAATCTGTTGAAATCCTGTTACAGTCAGTAATTATTTGGAGTGTCTCTTTTGTAAAGAAAAGATGATGAATTACACCATTGGTTGTAGTTAATCCTTTTACTTTTTCAACCTGAAAGCATTTTTTCACTTTATTTCCTAGCTGAAGTCAGTTGTCCTTATTTTTTGCTACCACACATTCACTTTGCATCACATCACTGGAGGATCACCTAGTTGGTTAGGCAAGTATTATTTATTTCCACATTTAGCCACTCCTGTCCCATCCATGTAGCACTCAAAAAAGAAACAGGCTTTTGGGAACAGAGGAGGTTTAGAAGATATATTTTTTTATATGCTTTCACTGCAACTTTCATCTGGTCGTAGTTGTCTGCAACTTATTTTACTGGGTTTTTTTTTGTTTGTTTGTTTTTTTGTTTAAACACATGTAAGCATTTATAGCTTATTTCTTCTTTTATAAATGTTGGGAATCCCAGGATTTGTTGCAGCATCATGGCCATTGTCTTGGCTTTGCAGGTAATTTACTAGTGATAGATATGGATAAACCTAGGGTCGAGTGCCTTTCATTTCCAAATCTCATCCTGAAAGGCAAGGCTGAGAAAAGCAAAAAGTAGATCTCTGCTGTGACTGCTTCGTAAATAGGCAGCTTGTTTGGTTTTTTTTCCCCACAGATTGTTAAACTGGTGGCTATTATGCTGACAAATATAATTGCAGTATGTAAATCATATTGAAAATATTTTTGTCTGTTTGATGTATACTGAATTTAAGCTAAGTTATAAGGTGTGCTGTTTGGAAGTGTGGAAGATACAAGAGTGGAGCTACAGATAACAAGTTTATGCTTGTATTTCCTACTGATGAAGACTTTCACACAAGTTATTTCTATGGGTAGGTGATGAGAATATCACTCTGCATGTATATACATTTATTATACATTTTTGCATGATTATACATGTAGGAGTGGTACAATTTTGACTTGAGACTATTCGTGCCTTTTGTCTAAATACAAATTTTACTCGTTTAGGCATGTCTATCTAAAAATCAAATTTCGCTTCTGCTTTTCAGAGATCTGAGTAAGAAGCGAGAGAAACAAAGGCCCGAAGGAACAGTCCAGAGCTCCTGAAATTTTAGATAACCCATTGAAAAAAATGGTCAAACAGTCAATATTGTACTTGACCCTCGTATCTTCTGCACTCGACTGTTTATTTTTATAGCTCACATTATATATGTTCACGCTGAACTCTGATGATAAGACTGAAGGAAAACATGCCTCTCATGACTCAGTCCGGTCGTAACTTCTGCACGTAATTTAATCATCAGCTGTCACAAATAATTAACTGAACATCAGCCAGCTTAATTCTGAACTCGGTATTCCATTATTTTGTAATTGCCTTTTAAAAAGACAAAGATTGCCTTTCAGTTAATTATCAGGGCTTCTGTTCCAGTCATGATCATCAGCGTTTCACGTTGCGAACAGTTTGGTCTTTAAATACATTGGCATTTAACTACTCATTTATTTTTGTCGGGTCTGTTTTTAAGTTTGTAATGTAACATCGTTTCATGGAATTGTTGTTCTGGAGGCAGGTCTGATCGGAAATGTTTTGTGAATTTCTTTGTGCCTTGCTGCCAAGCTGATCTTTAGTACGACTTAAGCAATATGTCGCTCTTTAATGAAATCTGTTGCCAACCACAAAATAGGCTTTTCCTGAAGATAGTGAGTTGAATTATAGTTCAGGCACCAAGCTGCTAAAACAACCCCTTCCCAAAAAAACCCCAAAACTAAAAAAACCTCGGAGGAACAGCTTTTCAGAGAATTAAATTTGAGACTTTTATTTCACCATGTTCTTTCTCTCTTCAGCAGCCACTTAACTCTCCTAAAAGAAACCAATTTTTTTTCCTGAGAAGGCTTTTCATTTTATCCTTTGTGACTTTTAAAGATTTCTTTAATAGCTTTGTAACTCTGAAGGTCGTGTCTTCCTGAACACATTCGTAGTTTATGATTATTTTGTATTATCCCTTACAAGTTACACCCTCCGTGTATCACACAAAAAGTCCTGCAGGCACTCAACTTTCAGAACCTCCCTGGGGCTAAAGAATTGCAGCAGAAAAGTTGCTGAGCTTTGGCCCAGCCTGTGTTTCTGTTTCATCCTTGTTTTTGTGGATGAAGCCTTGGCCCAGAGAAAGTTTTGATCCTCTCATTTGGGGATGGGGAACTCCAGGCACTTTCATCCACTCTGAGTCAATAAGCTGTAGCTGGGGCAAGGCATTTGAGCTAAAACACCCACATCCTTCCAGAATTGCATTATTTATCCATTCTCTCTGCTTTCACATTAATCTTTGTCTTGAATTTGCCTGGTTTTTTTCTGAGCCTCTTCTGTTTCTAGCATACTTTCCAATTATAAGTGATTTTCATTCATCACAAAGAATTTAGTCGGTGCTAACAAATTAGATCAAAAAATAGTTTTTTGTTATTCCTCAAGAACAGATTTCAGAGTCACGTAAGCAATTTTTATCTCCCTCTTTCCTCCTTTATTATGGTGGCCAAAAATGCATATGGTAATCCTACTGAATGAAAAGCATATTTGTCATTGTACATATATTTTTGTTTCTTGTTATTCTTGATCTTAAAAAGAAAAACCAACAAAATGAAAAACCAACAAAACAAAACACCAAAAAAAATTGCAATTTTTAAAAATTCCCCTGCCCTTGACAGGTAAATGTTATGAAAGGAAAGTTACCTAATGTTAAAATTTATTGTTACTGGATCAGTTATATGAAAACGTTAGATTTATTCAATCAGCCCTAATAAAATAATGTAACCTGTCACTTGACTTTTGTAAAATTCTCTAGATAAATGCCTTATCTGCCAAATTTAATGTCCTGTAGCTTATTATTTTTTTATTTTAAACTGGAGGTTTTATCCTTTAAAGATTGTAGATGTAACATTGTCAGATACGGAGATGTTTATGGGTTAATGTAAAAAATACGCAAATAACCGATACTTTGATAAACGTGTTTCTCTTACACTTGTGTTTTCTGTGTTTGCCAAAGTTAAAATGTCTCTGTAATCCCAGACTGTGTTCATTAACTGAAGTTTAATAATTCATATAATTCATCGCTATAAACTGGAAGAGCTCCACATAGGATGTTGCATTAATCCTTAAACAAATTACTTGTACGTTCAGAGGTGCCTTTCACACTTCTAACCCGTGTTGCTTTTCTCTCCTGCAGATGGACCCCCCATTGTGGCTCACTATGATATATCAGATACAAACTCGGACCCAGAAGTGGTAAATGTGGACAATCTCTTGGCGGCTGCAGTAGTTCAAGAGCACAATAGTCAAGAGTTGGGATCTGCCTGGAGAACCAGAGGGCTGCTGGATGAAATGAGTGCTGACACAGGTTTGTTTAAATTCTCTGCCTCTGACATTTGTTCCAGCATTGCAGTTGGTGTCTCTCCCTTTCTTTCTGTCAGTATTTTTGTAGTTTATACAGCTGTGAAAGCTCCCTCTGTGGATTTTGTGAGAAGACAGGGCAGGTGCTTATTAAAAAGGTGTGACGTTTAACCGAAAATAAAACTGACAGAAATTGACAAAGATTCCTGCAGTGTATTTTTGACACTAATTTTCTTAATTATTTTTTTCTCCTCCTTTTCCCTCTAAGTACTATGGGAAACTTAGGTGTGGGGTTTTGTTTTTGGGAGTTTTCTTAAATGAAAGTGAACTAAACTTGTTCCTGAATGATTGATTGTGATGGCCCATGCCACCAGCCAGTCAACTGGTCATAATCTCATTTTGCATTTTGGAATTGTCTGTGTATGTCTTTTGTTTATCTCTTTATATCTTTAAAATACAAGCACTGATTGTTCCCATATTCCATACGCATTTCCAACATCCCTTAGAAAACTGGACAGCCCAGCATCAGGTGAAGATGAAGGGTGAAAAGATGCTGGTAGGTGGGCTTAGCATCTAGAGAGAGCAAAGAAATTCCCTTCAGGAAAGAAAGGGCAGGAGTACTGTGGAAGACTTCAGAAAAGTTCATGTGGCTCATAATAATTGTTCAGCTTCACTTAAGTGCTCGTAACTCTTCACTAACAAAAGAGTTAAGCAACGAAGTGAAACGTTGCTGTGCTTTGGATGCCACCAGGGAATATTTCCTATCGACTTCATCCCACAGCCTGGTGTGCCAACACACTGCCTTCCCTTCCACTTGATGTTTTAATACCCACCTCAGGATTTTTAGCTTCGTAAGACACAGTTCTTTCCTGCTGTGGTGGAGCACAACAGGTTTGTGTTCTATGCTGTGTTTTCCAAATGTGTCCTGCCAGAGGCCACCCACAGTGGGAGTGTCGTGGTGGCTCTGAGATATTTTTCATTGTCTGTAAGGCTTAAAGAAATACAAATATGTAGCTTTTTAAAAGAGATATTCCAGCACTGTGGAGTTGACAGGTCCATAATTTAAATATGAGAATCCATGTGCATTATTTTCACTGTTGCCCCTGGCTGGATGTGGTTCCAGCCTTTTTGAAGCTCACCTACGTTTTCCAAGCTCATTGGTATTTTTTGCAGGATAGCAGCTGACTGGCAGCTACTTGTCCACTAACAAGTCCCATCCTTTATCAAGTGATTTTTAAAAGAATTAGAACAGCTGAAATCACCTTAATTATATAGCACTAATGGATTGGTAAGGAAATAAAAAGTAATGTTTCTTACCCAGTTTTCTTCCACTTTCCACCTAAAATGCTGCAGTGCTGGTACAAATTTTTCTTCCTTCCTCCACCTATATCCATGGGGACTTGCAAGATAGAGGCTGGTAAAAGAAAACCAGAAAACTTTAAGAGACTTCTTCATCCCTGGCCCTGTGGGAACATGTTCATATGGATTTGGTCCTGGTGCCTTGGTCGTGTCAGCAGCTGAGAGGATGAATCTCTTTTTCCTCCTGCACACACCTTGTCCCAGAGCCCTGCAGCCTCTGTACACATCTGACTGCACCTTTGTCAGTCCTGGCCTTTTCCTACCCTGTCTAGGGTTGCACACTGGGAAAGCAGAATTTTCAAATCTTGCACCTTGTTCACAAATTTAATCTTCAGCCAGCATCTAGTTTAGCAGACATGAAAGAATGTGTTCCCATGGGAAAACAACAACAACTTAAGCTCTGCCTCAGTGAAAAATCTTACTGTGCTATCACATCTTTGTGCATGGGCAAATATTTTGGGGCTGTTTTGCAAGCCCTGGTGTTGTAGGGCAAACAAGGCATCACTTCAGGCGTCATCACAACATTTGTGCAAAGAAATTAACAGCGTGGGCATGTTATAAGGCGTGAAATTTGTATGGCCAGAGGCTGTAAATCTGTCTGTGTGCTGTAATCCTGATTTATATCGGCTAATCTTGCAGTGTTTACTCTGCTAATCATGGTTTCACTACTGCTGATTGTCTTTTTGTTGTCTGAACTTTAAATTATGGTAATATGTGAAAGCTCTTTTGGGACTACAATTTTATACCTCTGGGGGTTCTTCTTGGGGCTGTTTAAGAGCTGCTCTGCTTTAGCCCTCTGTCAGAAATTAGCCTGTCTAGAAAAAGGTGCAGAAGGGTGGTATGGCATTAATACAAGATACTACAGCCATCCAGTTCCATCCCCTGCCATGGGCAGGGACACCTTCCACTATCCCAGGTTGCTCCAAGCCCTGTCCAACCTGGCCTTGGACACTTCCAGGGATGGGGCAGCCACAGCTTCTCTGGGCAACCTGTGCCAGGGCCTCACCACCCTCACAGCCAAGAATTTCTTCCCAATATCTTATCTAACCCTGCCCTCTGACAGTTGGGAGGCACCAGCACATGAAGCAAAGTCTCTGAGCACTCCCATTTCATGTTTCACTGTCTGCCCAGCCACTTCTAATAAAGAAATACCCATGACCCATTTTTGGGCTTTCTGGCAGTCAGTGATATTTGCCAAGAAACTTTCAGCTGAACTGTAATGTTAGGAAAAGTCTGCCTGGGCTATTAATTCATTTTAAGTTCAGCTGACAAACATTTTTTGTCTTGTGACGTGGAAATTACCCCTTCAGGTACCTGGCAGCACATGGGTTTCCTTCCCTTGCTAATCCTGATCAGATGTTGCACCAGGGGTCTTGGCCTTCCAAAAACTGAACACACAGCGTCTCTGCCCCTACAAGAAAGGTGGAGAGAGACTATTTACAGGAGCATGGAGTGACAGGACAATGGGAAGTGGCTTCCCACTGCCACAGGGCAGGGTTAGATGGGATACTGGGAAGGAATTCTTCCCTGTGAGGCTGGTGAGGCCCTGGCACAGGTTGCCCAGAGAAGCTGTGGCTGCCCCCGATTCCTGTAAGTGTTCAAGTTCAGGTTGGACGGGGCTTGGAGCAACCTGGGATAGTGGAAGGTGTCCCTGCCCATGGCAGGGAGGTGGAATGAGTTGAGCTTTAATGTCCCTTCCAAGCCAAACCATTCTGTGATTCTATTTGCATCTTTTCCAAGTGCTTAAAGCAGTCATTAGAAGGTTTCCCTGGCACTTGTTTCAAGTTTAATTTCTTCTCTCTCTGTCCCCTTGATCTGCCTGGAGGTATAATCAGTTCTGCATGTTCGCACACCTTTGAAATCCTGCGGATCATTATTGCTTCCTCCTCCTCTCATCTTCTGGGGATGTGTCCACTCGAACTGGATACACATAAAATATTCACCTCCTCTCAAATGGCCTGCTCGACAAATGGTTGTTCCCCTGTGTAATACGGCTGAGCAAGTGGTTTCTGAGAAGTTGGTAGTGTCACCTACTTCAGGGCTGCCCAGCACCCCTCAGGCTCATGACAGACAGTAGAATTAATTGTCTTCTCTTTTTCCTAAAAAAAAAAAAAAAAAAAAAAAAAAAGAGTAGAAGTTAAATCTTTCCATTAATTGATTTTTTAAAAAAATCTATTTCCTGTGAAAGAAATAATAATTTTGTCTGCTTTGTGTTTTCCACTCAAGTTTTATTTAATATGACTCAACACAGTTTCACTAATTGGGGTGCAGAACCTTCTTAGGGGTTCTTGGCAGGAAAGACAAAAACCTGCCACACTTACTGTATTTAGAGAGGGTTTGTTGTTTGACAGACTGATGAACTGGATAGCATGGAGGAACTGTAATTTAAAAAGCCCTGTAGTATATGGGACTTAATGAAAACCAGATTTTTTTTCAAGTATTTTTAATAATGTTAGAGCAGATGTGTGAAGCAGCACAGCCAGAAACTGATGGGTTTGCTGTGTTTTTTCATTGACCAGCTTCCCCTAGTTTTCTATTTAAAGAAAATAAATTAATTTCCTTTCATGTGTGTGATGTTTCTGTCCAGCGTATAGGCTGTGTTTGCCACAGTGTCATTGACTTTGGTTAGATTGTTTTGTATTTTTAAGTTAAAGGGATTTAAGCACAATCTAACTCTTAGCATTGTTGCAAAATTGCATCTGGAAATTCTAATTGCATCAGGAACAGTCGGTCTTTGTTCACATTTGTATCATAACACTATCACTAGAGCTCTTGACACTGGTTAAATTTAGTGTATCAGGTGATGAACTGGAAGTTGAATGATTTGATCTAATAAGATTTTCCAGTCTCAGTGTTTCAGTCCCTTGTTTGTTTGTTTGTTTGTTTTTGTTGTTAGGGTGAGAAAATCCTTTTCCAGTGGCTTCTGAGTTGTGTAAGCTGTTAAACATAGGCTGTATTTCCATTTTCCCCATCCACAGGTCGTTTGGATCCAGGCTTCCTTGCAGGTGACAAAACCTCTTCTGGTAATGCCCAGGCCAATGAAGAAATTAATATTGCCTCTTCTGATAGCGAAGTAGAGATTGTTGGAGTTCAGGAACATGCCAGGTATTAATTATTTTTTCTTGCTCTAATAGTTATTTCGATGCAAGAAACACATTGCAGTTGTTTGTTCTGCTGGTCACGGTGGTGTCAGAATGTGTTTCTCTTTAGAACTTGACCAACCTGATAAGTATTCAGATTAAACTTTGATATCTTGATATCTTTGATACTTGATAATGTTTGATATCAAACATTAACTGGCTAAAGGTTTGTGGTATTTAAACACCAAATACTGAGATACCAAATGTACATACATCAGGAATTCAGAGTTTAAAGGAATATGTGAACATGCAAAAATATTTATGTGGGTTCTTGTTTCCTTTCAAAATATGAAGTTTTTTATCAGCTTCCACTTTGCTTAATTAATCAGTAGTTGTAAAAATAATATGAATTTTTCAATGCCTAGTGTCATAAGGATAGCCCCTCCAGATTAAAAATTGGATCATTATGAATCTTGCTTTTATTTCAAGATACAAGAGAGTTCAAATCCCAAAAGCAGATGAGGCTAAGGGTGCCAGAGGTTTCTCTCAAGCTCAGATAAAAACCCAGCATAACAGCTGGGCTCCAGCTGTTATTCTTGATTGGCATTTTTTGCCCTTGCTCTTCATCTTTAGTCTATGATCTTTCCTTGGCTTCAAATATTATGAAGTAGTTGAACACGACTGGCCTGTTCATATAATGTGAAGTGTGAATTTGGTGGAATAAAAGCAAGTTAAAACAGTACACAAACTAGCCTGCTGCCCAGTGGGTGCTTGGAGACACAGGGGAGGGACATGAGGGACAAGGAACAGAGCTGGGACAAGAAGCAGAGCTGTTCTTTGATGTCCCTTCAGGGCATCTTCCTTGAGGAAAGAAGAAGGAAGATGTGCAGGACCCAATTTCCCGTGCAGAAAATTTTAAATAGTGTGGGCACAGCCTGGTGTTGTTGGATGTGAAGAAGGGGAATTTTCAGGTCCTGTAGTGAGAGAGATATAGTCTTTGCTTTTAGGACAGTGAAAGTCCTTGCATGACCAACTCTTTTGGAAGATACTAATTCCTTGGGCTGTTTATCCAGCAGACCCAGGGCTTGGAGGATCTTTGTGCTAATGATAAGGGGTGTGGACTTGCCCTCCAGCACTAGTTGGTGTAAATCTGTCTGGCACTGTGCACACACAACCCGTCTGTTGCAGTCCGCTGTTGGAAAGCTTCCCATGCTGCTGCTTTGGTAATGCTCAGCACGTACAGGAATGGAAAGAACTAAACACAGAGTTGCTGTTAAAAATGAGTTTTAGTAGATATGGACTGAAGTAATTTCAGCAAATTGGACTAAAAGCACACTTCTGTGCTTTTCTTTGTTCCTGTAACCACCTCCCACCTCCCATCTCTCACAGACTAGTGTTTACCGGCCCCGTTGAATTCTCACACGTTCCCGTTGTTTGAATCCTATTTAGAGTTTTATTTCTCTTGCAGGTCTAGGCTTGCAGTTATGAAGTATTGATGGGCTTCTGACAGGGTTGTCGTTTGGACAAGGTTTAGGTTTTGATCAGTATTTTTTGCATGCTTAGTTAGTGTGGTGTTTGGGTTCTGTTCTTTTGCTGTTTTTTATCGTGCTCCGTACTCCATGTCCTGAGTTGTGACACCCTGGGGTTTGTCCTTCATCTGTAGTTTTTCAGACTGTTAGTGAATTGGTGCTGTTTCTCATCATTGGAATATTACTTGGCATCTACTTAGGACACCAAGTCATGTTTTTGGGGTTTTTTTGATTTTTTTCTCCAGTAGATTTTAATTTTTAGTCATGCATGTGTATAAAACAGTTTTCCTCTGGGATTTTTTTTGCCTAGTTTTTTTTTTTTACCTCCTTTTGTTTTCTATTTTTTTTTTGTTGCCTTTACTTGGTATCTCCCCTTAGCTGCAGATTGGAAGCATGTTCCCTGAGCTCGTGTTTGACTGAACATTTTGCTGTTGGCTGCTTATGTGACTTGTTTGAGGATAAACACTTTTATTTTTCCGGGATATCATTCCTACGAGATAATTTATGGCTTGGTTTTTGTCATCTTCAGGAGGAAAAGTTAGTCTTGGCTTTGCCTAAGCATTGAGGACTGTTCTCAGAGTGATGGACCATAGTCCCCGAGACCAAACATCATATTTAATTCGCTTTGTCTACAACCTTTTCTTGTCAGTTATGCCTAAAAGTATTTCTTCTTAAGAAAGCTTTAAAAGAAAGAAATCCCATACATTTCTTAGAGTTCCAGTCTCTTATTGCTAAGCCTTTGTAGATGTATACTTTAAGTATGTATTTTTAAGACTGAAGAAGCAATAAAAAAGCCATTCTGAACATCACATCTGAAACTAAACAGCGCATCTGAGAAGACAATGAGACATTTATATTCAGAGAAGTTACAGCTCAGAGAATGAGATTTTTCCATTCTATTTCATGAAACTCCAACTAGAACCAAGAAAGCTGAGCATAACCTAAGTAGTTTTGGAGAGAATAAATAGCGCGACCTTAAGTTAGAATAAATAAAGTGTAAATGTCAGGGATATTTGATCAGTGCAGAAAGTTAGAGTTCCCAAAATGCACAAAGAAATGGGAAAAGGTTACCCCAGCAGCCAGAACACCTCATATTTATCTGTGCAGCCAGGAGCAGCTACAGCCACCACCAGAGCTTACCAGGAGCAAAACAATTTTTGGAGCAGTAGATATTGAGTTTTACTGGTGCTCGTGTAAGATTTTACAGCTGGGAATGGAGTGATCATCGTAAAGCCTCCTGTAAATTCCTGTCATCACTTCAGCATGCAGCAAGATTAGTCTATCTTTCATTTTGCTTTTCTTTTTTTCTAATTGCTGTTAACTTCTCCTTCATTTGTCACATATCTACTATGAATATAATAGGTAAAAATGATGTGTAAATAAGTACCTATGTATCTTGCTTCATCGAGGCACCTGAGCCTGTGCTTATCTTTAAATACATGATTTAATCACTGAAAGCTTAAATGTTTTGCTGAATGGGGCTGTGCTGTTGTCAGTGAGCATTTCCCAGCACGTTTGTAATTTTTAGTTAAGAAGACCAAAACAAAAATCAGACATAATGTAATTAACATCTCGTTTGCAATTATTGTAGCAAAAGTATCACTAACTCCTTATTTTAACACGGTTTTGGTTTAATATAGCAAGATGGCTTTTCTTTTTGTCTCATGCAGCCTCACTTCAAATATTTCTGGTTTTAAAAGTCCAGTGGGTAAAGGTGCCAGCAGGACACTGTGCTTCTGAATTAGGGTACTACACATGGTGGGGCAGGCTTCTTCAGGATCCTTGGGATCCATGCACATACTTTTTAAGGATTATCACTTTACACCCACTGGCAGAACCCATTTCTTATAAATAATTTAATCCCCCCCTCCCCCCCAAAGTTTAAATTTACTCTCAGCTTTGTTTCCTGGGCATTTAGGATGTCACGGACTCTACAAATGGCAAATCCATGAGTGCAGTTCGGAGAGGGACATGTTAACCAGATGCCTAAGTGATAAAACCCTTCAGCTGAGACTCTGGTGCCTGAATTCAGTAGTGGCATTTAATTCTCTGTGGGTTTTTTTGCCTTTGCTGCAGGTGTGTGCATCCCAGGGGAGGTGTGATCCAGAGCGTGTCCTCCTGGAAGCGCGGCTCTCAGTTCATCAACGCCCAGCAAACACAGTCATGGACAGCAGTGGCTCCCCAGCAGAACTGGTCCTCACCCCCAGAAGTCGTGGACCTCACCCTGGATGAGGACACCAGGCGCAAATTCCTGCTGTAATCCCGTGTCACTGTGTCCCCATCCCCTTCCCCTCTTCCCCTTTGTGGCACAGAAGTTCACGATTAAACCTTGAGTTTCAGAGCCCCCTCCCTACCCCGTTCTTGGCACTATGAAATTCAAACTCACGACGTCTTTTTCATGTCCATAAGAATGTAGTACGATTTCAGTATGACTTAAAAGGGTTTTTTGCCTTCTCAAAGGGGGATTCCTCTCAGATTAACAGCACCGAATTTAAAACACGTCTACAGTTTACTAACGTGTGCGTGTTAATCTGAAGAAATAACTGTGTGCAAAACTCACATCCTCCCTCCCTTCCCCTCATCCCGGCTCCAGAACGTTTTTAACTTATCAGTAATATTGAGTTTGTTAGCAGAAGTTAGTGTGTTGCTGTGTGAGCATCAGTGATTTTGAGAAATGGTGTGTCCTCACTGATTTCAGTGGAACTGGGGGTATTCAACACTTCTGAAGTCTGGGCCAAGAGTGTTTATATGCAAGCTGATTTGGTTGTGTTACCAGCAGGAGGGACTGTCTTTAATGCAAACGGCCCATAACTTATGCACTGAACAGCTTTTAATTAAAGCATTTTTATTCTCAGTATAATTTATAGTTTATTCAGTGCTGAATCTTCTGTCTACTTGACTACTGTGTTTCACTGATCATTTCCCACGGCTTGATATGGCTAAAACAGTAATAATAGTAGTGACTTAGTAGCAGCTGATTATTGCAAAAGCACAGGAAAAGGTAATAAAAAGGCCCAGCATCCCTCTCCTTTTTAATTATAGATGAACTTTTTTACCTTTATCCAAGAATTGCCTGGAGGAGACGGAGAAACTAAACGTTTTGCTCGTAGTCCTCATTTCTCCTGTTGCTTATTTGCTTCATTCACCACTTCAAAAAAAGAAAAAAAAAACCACAAACAAGCAAATTCCAAAGCCCCAGCCTGGCAAAACACTGGCAGCTGCCGGTGTTCAGCTGGGACTGTTCCCAGGAACTCGTGGGGCCACTTAAGTGCTTAAAACTCTGTCCTAAAAGATGTTGCAGGATCAGAATCAGAACCTAGGGTTGTGATTTCTTTTTTTTTATTGTCATTTAATTAATAATCTGCACCCTGCAGGATTCTAGCCTATATGGCTTTAAATCTTGCCTCTTATGCGAGTTTTAGAATTGTTTTTAGGGCGTGATCCAGATTCTTTCTACCAGAATATTTACAGAAATCAGTGGAACTACTCAGTTTAGCGGGCTGTGGTTTCTGTGGTGTGTATGGAAATTCCTGCCCCTCATCTGTCATTTTGAGCCTTTCTCAAGGCAAAAACCAAAGATTAGACTTCTAACAGAATGATATTATTCACTTTTAAAGTCTATCGTGCAATTAAAATGTTCCTTCATATTCTGGATGTTTTTCGTGGGAATTTTTTACAGCTCTGTCTTCAGATTTTTTTAGCAGTTAGGGCTGAACAGGGGTGGTCAGGACACGGGAAGTTCTGCTTTCTTTTCGTGCTGGCTGGTTTTGAGTTTTTATTTGGCTTCCAACAGTTTTACCTGTGGGCAGAAAAAAAAAAATTAAAAATAGAACTGCCTGTGTTGTCACGTAAACGAAAAACAGCCCGGTATAGTCAGTAACAAACATCTCTTTTTCCCCATAAGCAGAACAGTTTGGACTGCACTTTACAAGATGAGTAGGTAAGGGATCGATACTCCAATTTCCAGCTTTCTAAAACATTGAACATTAAGTGTATTATTGCATGGCCAGAAAAATGTATGTGGTGCTTCTAGTGACCGATTTCTTTCTCCGGGGGGGTGGGAGGGAGGGGACTGTGGATGGAGCCCCTTGGCAGTGCAGTAGGGAAAAGCCCCCCGCACTGCTCTGTTGGTCCCTCCTCCCGGTGTTTTAGTCGCGCACCTCAGTCGTTTCCATGGGCTCACACACCTGCTGTAGAGGTAACTCTGGAACAGGGGCTTAGTGTGGCTGCTTCTCCCTGTTCCACAAACTCTCCTGGAGATCAGTTTTGAAGAAAGCTGCAGGGACCCGTTTGCAGTCCTTCCGTGAAAAAATGCAAACTAACTCTCCTCGTTTTTTTTTCAGTTTGTATATGATGTGACTTCCATGTATATATAAAAACAACTGCATCCTAACCAAACTTCCTCCATTTGTGCACTGTGTTTGTTTAAACAATTCACATATTGTAGTCCGATGCAGGTTTTCTTTTATTTAAAACACTACGTATTTTCTCGTATTCTTAAGAGATTTTAAAGGGTAGTGCTCTGAAAAACACAATCACTGGATAGCTTAGGGTTAGGAAATGGTTTGGTTTTGTTTCTCTCTCTCTCTCTTTTTTTTTTTTTTTTTTAACTGTTATTTTTTAAAAAAAAAAAAGAGCAAAATGTGCCTGGGTGGTTTTGCTCTTCTAAGCAAGAAAGAGAAAAGTCAGCCATTGTATGGCTAAGAACCAATGCACTTGGGGCCTGATCCAGAACCCACTGGGGTCGGTGCAGGGCTTTCCATCGACCTCAGTGTGCATTGGCTCGAGCCCTTCAGGGTTTAGCAGTTCCTGAATTGCTGGAGTGTGAACTTGGAATCTTCTATAGTGAAGACAAATCACTGCTTAGAATATAAATGTTTAAAATGTGCAACTCTAGTTTAAAAAAAAAAAAAACCAACAAAAAAACCAAAAAAAATTGATTCTTCTCAACACTCACTATTTAGTTCTCATTTTCCATCTAGTATTTAATGGTCTTTGGAGAAAAAAATAATAATAAAACAGAGTGTTATATAAATATAAATATATATATTTTTGGTGCAAGATGAGACCTTCTGTTTTTTTGAAACAAGTCTGTAGAATAAAGGTTAAACTATTTTAAGACAAAATAAAATAGAGTGTATTATTTAAACAACGTCAATTTGTTTGGAATTTTTGTTTTCCACTTTCATCAAATGTGCTGCAGTTTGTCATATGTCCAAAATAAATCCTTAAGATCTGGGTTACAGCTGCCCAAATACAGCATGTTCCCTGCTGTAACACATGCAGCATGTATGTAACATGCAGTAACACATGCAGTTTTGCATGTCCAGAACGGAAAAGTGATCTCCCGACTGCAGAATCTTGCTTTTATCTCTCAGACCAGGGCAGGACTAACACTTCTCCCTGTAGTGCCGGAGGGGGTGCCAGGAGATGTTCAGGTACCAGCAACAAGTGGCTGCTGCCCTTCACAGACTCCCAGAATGGTTGGGTTGGAAGGGACCTTAAAGATTATCCAGTTCCATCCCCTGCCATGGGCAGGGACACCTTCCACTAGCCCAGGTTGATCCAAGCCCTGTCCAACCTGGCCTTGGACACTTCCAGGGATGGGGCAGCCACAGCTTCTCTGGAAAACCTGTGCCAGGGCCTCACCACCCTCACAGCCAAGAATTCCTTCCCAATATCTTATCTAACCTTGCCCTCTGTCAGAGTGAAGCCATTCCCCCTTGTGCTGTCCCTCCAGTCCCTTGTCCCAAGTCCCTCTCCAGCTCTCCTGGAGCCCCTTTAGGGGCTCTCAGGTCTTCCTGGAGCCTTCTCTTCTCCAGCTGAACCCCCCCCAGCTCTCCCAGCCTGGCTCCAGAGCAGAGAAGCTCCAACTCTTGGAGCATCTCCATGGCCTCCTCTGGACTCACTCCAGCAGCTCCTTGTCCTCCCTGTGCTGGGGGCTCTGCAGAATCCCTTCCAAGGATGTGATTTTGGCACAACCTCCACCTCCCCCCACACCTCAGTCCTTCAGGTGTCTGAGCACCCTCTACACCGTTATTTCTCCGACTCTATCCCCCTGTCCCATCCTCCCAGGCATCTTTTGCTGGTCAGTGAGACGAACGAGACACTGGGATTTCCTCACACAGCCAGACAGTGCTGACAGGCTCAGACCTGCTGCTACTGGGAAAGGAGGTGCAGACCAACTGTGAAGCTCTGGGCAAGTCCTCACTGACCACAGGGAGGTGGTGCCAGTCAGAACCGTGTTTGGAGAACCACTAAATTACACCAGGGAATTTACAGCAACAAGTAAAGAAGGGAATGGGATGGTAAGTACAATTGCACTGTGCTGAACTTAGAGTCCTGCTGCCTGCCAGCCTTCTCATAGGCAAAATGGGAATAGGAATAATAATAATAATTCAGTACCTCTCCAGTGTTTACCGTGTATTTATTACATGAGGAAGCTCTCGGTGCAAGTGAGGAAAGCCATTTATCCATGGATAATGAGAGTGAAGCGAGTCAGTTTTCAGCTCCACTGAGTCTGTGGGGTTTGTGAAGCCTGAAAAAAGAAATTCTGGGTCTGGTGGTGGCTGTGGAGGTGGACACCAGACTTGGGTTTTGTTTCATGTGTATCATGTGTCGTGGAGTTTGGTGCAGATGTGGGAACAGGACAGATGTTGTATCTCCCGAATCTTTTTTTCTCCATCACCAAGTCACACCCAGAGTCTGTAGACTTCAGGATACACTGAAGGGAAAGCTTAAAATTTCTCATGGGGCACTTGGCACCTCTTTATGTAGGAGCCACTTTTCTTTGTGGTAATTGTCATTTCTGCAGCAAACACAAGAACTGACCAAAACTACCCAAAAACAGGTTAGATTTGGTATTGCTTTCCCCAGTGAATTCACTGAGATGCAGATTAATTTTGTGGCCGAAAATTTAGTTTGTCTGCCTTGAAATGAGGACTGAAAGTTTTTTGCTAAGTGGATTAGTTCCCCAGTTCCCTGGAGAATCTGTAAATGCTGTCCTTTGCCAAGTGCATCACCTCCATTGGCTGATACACTACTCAGTTTCCCCTCTCCTTTTTAGGGTTGTCATCTGTGAATATCAGCTGCTGTGGCCTTCTCTCCAGAGCATTCCAGGGATTTCATTTCCCTCCTTTCTGCACAGGAAAGGAGCAGAACACCTGCAAAATGCAAACTTGGGAGGGACAAACACTGCATTTACTTTCGTCTTTGGTGCAAATAAGGTGAATTAAAGTCCTCCTGTTACTGACACCTAAGAGCAGATGAGGATCCAGCCCCCACCAAGTTTATATCTTGGCACCAAGGAGTTTATGAAAAGTGAATGCATTCCTGAGAGTCCTTGCAACTGCTGATTCATAAATGCCCCTTGGAAGTTTTCTCCTGGAGCTGGTTAGTCATCTGGATTTGCAACTCAATTTAAAATTAGAATTGAGTGCCAGCCACTGGGAAGGAAATATCTTTCAGACAATCTCAGGGCAAAGCTGGAGTGGGCAGGGGAAAGCTGTCTGAAAGTTTAACTTCAGATAATTTCCTACACGTACTCGCTGCATCGGCAGCTTTGGGTGAATCCAGGGCAACCACACCAGAGCTGGGAAAAGAAACAAGAGTCCTCTGTCAAATTCGTTTTTCATTGCTGTAGTGATGTGAATTGAAGGCAGAACTCCTTGGAGCCTGACTGGTGCCTTTTCCAGGGGCTTTCCTACATGTGCCTCTGACGAAATGCTGAGCATGGCATTTGCTTGTCTGTGCCTTCAGGGTCCTGTCTGGCCCCTGACTGAGGACACCCAAACCTTTCCCATTTCCTCTCTGCCAGGTCCTTGCATGTATACCTCAAACTTAACATTGCTGAACTCCATTGTCACACCAATCATAGGATCAAACAACGATTTGGGTTGGAAGGGACCTTAAAGATCATCTCATTCCAACCCCCGGCCATGGGCAGGGACACCTTCCACCAGCCCAGGTCATTCCAAGCATGACCTTGAACACTTCTAGGGATGGGGCAGCCACAGCTTCTCTGGGCAACCTGTGCCAGGGCCTCACCACCCTCACAGCCAACAATTCCTTCCCAATATCCCATCCAAACCTACTCTCAGTTTTTCCCCCCTCACCTTTCCAGCTGTGACCCTCTGGATGCCCCAGTGTTTGGCCACATGGATCTCCATAGGAGGCTGCTGTTTTGAAGTAGGGCATGTTCAACCCCCCCCTCTGTGGGACACAGAGGTACACAGGAGATGTTTATCCACGGTGTTATGAGCTGGCAGTGACCCTAAACCCAAAGAGGAGCTTTCAAGTCTGGGGTGGCTGGGCTGGAGTGATGCTTTTAAAATCCTAATGGGAAATGTGTCACTCGTGTTATGTGTTCTCACACAAAGCTCATCTTACCTGGCACGGGTTATGACGGAGATGCATGAAAAGGTAATTTTCTTGCCTTTCCACATGATTACACTTTCCTTTTAGGTCCACTTATTTACACTCTCCCTGGACCGCATGTGACAAAACCACCAAATAAAAATACCCCACACGGGAGCTCTGCCAGTGACAAATCACTGTCCAAGCACCTCAGACCTCTTTCCTGGCATCTCACTGACACCTCCCTTTGTGCTGATGTTGGGGGAATGGTGGGGGCATCCCCATAACATGGGGGGCCAACAAAGAAGGGACTCACAGGAGCAGGATGTCATCGAGGGCAGATGCTGAGTGACTCCTAAACTGCTCCCCCAACTCTGCCTCCTGCTTCTGGAGGAGATCCCCAACCCCTGGGCAGAAGGGGAATCTCCAGCACAGTGGAATGACGTGGTTAAAATTCCAGCTTGTTAACATAATCCTGTCGAGAACGATTTCTAACCTTCTCAGCGAGGCTGAAAAATGGGCCCAACCTCTCTGTGAGATGCATCTCAAAGAAGAAAAATGCAGGTTGGGGTATTTTGTCAAGTCATTTTTGTTTCTGATGGTTCTTGGTGCATGCTGCATCTTCCCTTGGATTGTTGGTGTCATCTCTCCAGTTCCGTGGTGAACATTGGGCTGGACAGTACCTGAAGGCAGCTGACAAGAAAGACAGAGAGGGACTTTTTACAAGGGCCTGGAGAGACAGAGAAGGGGCTTCCCACTGCCAGAGAGCAGGCTTAGATGGAGTATTAGGAAGAAATTCTTTACTTGGAGGGTGTGAGGCCCTGGCCCAGGTTGCCCAGAGAAGCTGTGGCTGCCCCATCCCTGGAAGCATACAAGGCCAGGTTGGACAGGGCTTGGAACAACCTGGGTAGTGGAAGGTGTCCCTGCTCAGGGCAGGGAGTTGGAATGAGATGAGCCTCAAGATCCTTTCCGACCCAAACCATTCTGTGACAGGCAGTGACAGGAGCTCACCTTCAGTCTGTCAAAGGACCAGAGCTCTTCAGGGAAGAGTTTTCAGCTCCAGGCAGGTAAGAGATGGAGATTATCCAGACAAAATCCTGGCAGACCATGGGATGTGGGAGTACCAGCCTATAGAAACACCCCCATTTCTATGTTTTACCACCAACCTACAAAACACCTCTCCCTAAAAAAAGTCCCTGAAGTGATGAACCACAGGCACAGGGCAGGATTTTTGGGAGTGTCTTGTGCAGGGCCAAGAGTGGGACTTCGACGATCCTTGTGTGTGCCTTCCAACTCTGGATATTCTGTGATTCTGTGATGAAAAATCCAATCACTGTGTAGTCACTACGTGTCCACAAACCACGTCTGACCCAGGAAAAGCCAGGAGCATGGCAGGAATCAGCACAACCTCCCCCGGGTGCTCAGGGCCAGGTGGAGGTTTACTCTGACAACCCCAGAACGTGCTAAATAACCAGACTCAGCCTGTCCCTTAACACCTAACACAGTCCTGTGGCTTTTTGGTGTCTGCTGGCCCCAGGGCAGGTGTGAAGCTGCTCAAATAGTCACGCATTACTCAGGCTGCAGCAGGTGAGCAGATGCCCTGCCTTGAATAATTGAAGGCTGGGTGTTTACCTGTGGTGATGCACTCAGTGCCACCAGTGTGCTGTTGGTGTGTTCCTGTTGACAACCATCAGACAGCCCCAGTTCAGCTCTTGGGCTCCCCTTGTGCAGCCAAAGTCCACGGAGAGCACCGTGCTGCCCCTCCAGTGCAGCACAGAGATATAAAACCGGTCTCAACATCGTTCTTCATTCAGATGGGTTTTGTTTTTTCCATCTTATTTTCATCAGAGTGGGTTCCCCTCCATGGTTTTCCCTCGGTTTGAAGAGGTGGGGGAGATGGGTGCAGGTGAACTTTGGGGTGACCCAGGGCAGACTCAAGCCATTAGAAGTCAACAGTGGCAAAATGAAGAGCAGGATGGAGGTTTCATAGAATCAAAGAATCACTGAATGATTTGGGTTAGAGGGGACCTTATATATCATCCAGTTCCACCCCCTGCCATGGGCAGGGACACCTTCCACTAGACCAGGTTGATCCAAGCCCTGTCCAACCTGGCCTTGGACACTTCCAGGGATGGGGCAGCCACAGCTTCTCTGGGAAACCTGTGCCAGGGCCTCACCACCTTGACGGCCAACAATTCCTTCCCAATATCCCATCTAACTCTGCCCTCTAGCAGTGGGAAGCCACTCCCCCTAGTCCTGTCACTCCATTCCTTTTCCAAAGTCCCTCTCCAGCTCTCTTGGAGCCCCTTTAGGCACTGGAAGGGGCTCTAAGTTCTCCCTGGACCCTTCTCTTCTCTGGGTTAAGATACCCAGAGCAGGAGACAGAAACACAGTGATTAAATCCAAATAAAAAGGGGGATAATATCAAAAGGCAGCTCACAGCATGTCTTGGACAAGACTTGTCAAGTTGAAAATGCTGTTTAGTTTGTCCTCTCCCTTTGCAAAAGGAGGATGAGCCTCTGGTGTACACCTGACCATCCTCCACACCTCCCAAGAGCATTTGAGGACCTTTCCTGCAGTTGGGATGCTGTGAAAATATCGCCTCAGGCCATTAAAAACCTCAGCCCCCTTGGAGCTGGGGAATCCTTGGCTTCTTCCACAATCACTCCTTCTTCCAGCTGCTTGTCAAGAGGAAGAATTTTAGGGCAATTTTTTAAGCAGTCCCACCTGGGCGTGGCACAAGAAAGGGAACGTGCTTTGCAGGAGGGGCTGAGCTCCCTGCCAGCCAAAAAAGTCTTATTATAATGATTTATTATCCCACTAAGCAGCAGGACTGGTTTTGGAGGGGTGATGCTGAGCTCCCTCATTCCTCAATGGGCCAATGTGAGGTCTTGCCCTGGACCAGCATTCCCAGTTTGTGCAAGGCTACAGCAAAACTCTCAAAATGCTCGTAAAAGTTCTCAAAAACGCTTCAAAATTAACTCTACACCTGTATCCTCCCTATCCCCACGCGCCTGGGAGGAATTCTCTCAATTCCTGGTGCTCCAGGCTTGGCTCAACCTGCTCCCAACCCCTTGGACAGTCTGGGTTAGGGACATGTGGGTGGAGTTGAGCGCTCTCAGCAGCAGCCAGCGACCAGCAAAGGAAGTAATACTCATGATTTTTAATGTAACTTGGCCACGGATATTTTATCTCAGGAAGCCCGGGCTGGAAGCAGCCCTCGGGAAGGCACTAGATGGCACCAAAGCCGGAGGATACGGGCTCCGGGCTGCCATCGCAGCCTCCTCTGCATCCCCCAGGAAGGGGGAAAGCACCTTCAGAAACAGACAAAAAGCCTTGTGCATGTGAAAAGGCCAGGGGTTTTTGTGGTTTTGCTTTTTTTTTGTTCTCCTATCCCTGCTGGACTCTGTTGTCTTATCCAGGCCCTGTCCTTTCAGCCAGCATCCATCCCGAGGCAGGGAAAAGAGCCCCAGAAAGAGCAAAAGAAATTGAGCCATTTGGATGTAATACTTAAATTAAATTAACCAGCTGTGACTTTGAGGTAATTAACCACTGATGAGTCAGATGGAGTGTCCTTTCTCCAGACATCAAGCCCAGGCTCTGGGAAGGTGGACAGGGGTCACTGACCTTGCCTTATTTTTGGTTAGTGCTAACCAAGGAGTGGATTTCACAAATAAAATAGCGCAATGTCCTTGATTAGTGGCAGAAAATGTGGGGGGTTGCAGCAAAGCACGTTGCCGGAAGAGGGCTTTCCTTTTGCACCAGTTCTGGCACCAGTCATGGTTCCATCCCAAAGCTGCTGCTGCAGGGAGCTGGTAGGATACTGGGATGGGGAGAACATCAGAGGATCACCAAGGAAAACACACCAAAACCCCTGCTCCCTAAAAACAAAGGCAGTATGGAGGAGAAATGATGAATTTGGGGTCATTCTGCTTGAAACAGGGTGACATAAGCCCAATCCCTGCCCTCTGCCTAGGAACGCAAAGAGTCGATAATGACTATGTGTGCTTGAAACTCTAATTGAAAGTAATAATTTAATCAGACCCAATATCCCACTTGGGACTCAGTGCAGTGAAACATCGACAGCTTCCATTTTGCAACAACTCTCAGTTGTCAGAAAAAAGCCACCTTTATTCTGTTGGCTGCCAGACCCATGCAAATGGAGAATGAAATTCCTCAAAGAAAAATAATTCAATTTTAGCAAAAATGATAAGACATAAATGGGGGCATTGTAGAATCATTGAATCACTTTAGTTGGAAGAGCCCTCCGAGGTCGCCACGTCCAACCATTCCCCAGCACTGCCAAGGCCACCACTGACCCATGTCCCCAAATGCCACATATATACAGCTTTTAAATCCCTCCAGGGATGGGGACTCCAACACTGCTCTGGGCAGCCTCTGCCAGGTTCATGACAACCATTTCCATTAAGAAATTTTCCCAATATCCAATCTAAACCTCCCCTGGCACAGCTTGAGGCTGTTTCCTCTCATCCTGTCCCTTGTTCCCTGGGAGCAGAGCCCGATCCCCCCCCGGTTCCCTCCTCCTGTCAAGGAGTTGCAGAGCCAGAAGGTCCCCCCCGAGCCTCCTTTTCTCCAGGATGAGCCCTCCCAGCTCCCTCAGACGCTCCTGCTGCTCCAGACCCTTTCCCAGCTCCATTCCCTTCTCTGGACCTGTGACACCCCATCTGCTATGGCAAAATAGTGACACAGTGTTTTCTTTCTCTCCTCCCAAATGGCTGCTCTTTGGAGCTGAGGCTTTTACTTGTTTTCTTATTTTCTCTCCATAGAACTGGAAAATTTGAAATGCTGAAATGTTACACTTTGAGCAAATGCATCATGATTTCCTCTACCTTGTCTTTTTTTTTTCTTTTTTTTTTTTGAGAAAAATAAAAAAAAAGAAAGGCGGTAAAAAGCAGAAGAGAGAAAATTACAGGGAGGCAGAAAATAAAGGGGGAAAATAACCCTAGATTAAATGTCAGTGTAAATAAATCCCAAATAAAGCCTTTCCTCCAGCCAGAAGCCTCTCAGTTTCTTGATCCCCACTTGGATTTGGGTTGCTGTTGCTCCCAGGCATGGGATGATACAATAGGGTTTGCTGTAGAGATTTCCCCTCCTTTTTCACCCTTTCCCTATCCATTCCTTATTTTCCCTTAAATTTTTCCACCGTCACTTTTCCCTGGATTTTCTCCAGTGCTGGTCTCCCAAGCCCTACAGGCTTTTTGCCTCCCCCATCTAAGAGCTGAGACCCTCAAAACCCCCGGCCTGTTCTTTGTCATGGGGTTTGTGAGACCCACCAGCCTTGCCTGGAAGCGACACCAAGGTTTCCAGCCGTGGTCCTGCTCTGGTTGTATCACCATGGACACACCAAGATGTGGTGCCAAGGAAATCACGATCCAAAGAGCAGCTGAAGACCAGCAATTAATCAAAGCCTCAGACTGTTGTTTAGCAAAGAGGTCACACCATCCACATGCTTCATCCCTACTAGGAGTGAGGCATCAGTTCTCTCCAGGCCATCAATCCCATGGATGCCCCCTCCCTGGAAGTGTTCAAGGCCAGTTTGAACAGGGCTCGGAGCAACCTGGGATAGTGGAAGGTGTCCCTGCCCATGGCAGAGGGTCGGAATGAGGTGGACTTTAATGTCCCTTCTAACCCAACCCACTCTGGGATTTCATGATTCCATGCTCCTGCCATAAAATGGCATCTGAGGGTGAAAGGTGTCCTCCTTGAGCCAACCACAGCTTCAAAACAGCTGGAAAACACCCTTCCCTGGGGCCTTTCCGCTGTTCCTACCAGAGGTCAGCCAAAAAAACCACAACCAAGTTTGAAGAAAACCAACTCATCAGTTTTTGAGCCAGTTGATCCCATCTTGACTTCCCACAGGATTTCACCCAGCTTGGTCTTGCAGAGGTGGTGAAAAGTCCCATATCAGATGGAAGGAAATGACTGAGGGCTTTGAGGTGGGCAGAGGGTCTGGCGATGATCTGGGAATTATAATCACCCTCACTGCTGCCTGAGGAAGGTGGCTGATGTGCCACATGTGTCCCAGCGCCTCCCAGCTGCTCTGTATCACATTTATATTTACCAAATATCCCCTGTACGTGCCTGGCCAAAGGGAGAATCCTTTGTTGTGGGAATGAGGGGTGAGACACCTCCAGTGTCCCAGTCCCTGTGCTCCAGCCTCTCCAAAGCTTCACCAGTGTCACATGTGACACTCACAAGGCTGGAGAACATCTCACCAGAGCAGAATTCCACAGTGTTAATTTTTAAGGAAAGCTTGGGGCAAAAGCAGGAGGATGCCCCAAACTGGGGGGTGCTGGGACCCCAGAGGCTGCACTGGGTGACACCAACAGGCAGGAGCCTCATGGGCAGGAGGGAGCCAAGGGCTAATTTTAACACCAACCTGTGCCTGCGGCATCTGCGTGACATGTGAAGCCCCAGGGATGGATCGGGTGTCTCAGGAAAAGGGGGGAATGTGTGTATGGATGTGAAGCAACAGCAGTGAGGGCTGAGCCCTGTGAAACACCCGCGACAACTGCGTGGCAGGGCTGGGGGCCACCAGAGCAGCTGCCTCAGGCAACTGGGGCTGGTGGCAGGGCTGCAACCCCTGGCCCGGGGCCAGCAGTGGACTCAGGAGACCATGGAGGGGACACCAGGGTGTTTTACACCCCATCCTGCATCCACCATGATGTGGGGATGGGCCCAGGGAGACAAGGTGGACACCTCTCCTCGGCTGATTCGCGCGTGGGCGTGGCTACATCACACCCTCCAGGCTTTTTTAGCGCTTAAAGAAATGTCCCTTTGTAGGGTGTGTGTGACACAGTGAGGTCGAGATCACACCTTGGCGCTGGGAACGATTTGTTACTGCTGATAGCAATGGGTGGGAATTGGTTGTTTTTCCACGCTGGGAAACAAAAGGGGCGCAGGAAGTGTTTCATTACAGCACAAACATGGAAAATTGGATTAGATCAGATACGAGGAGAAGGTCTTTTATGATGCGGGTGGTGAGGCCCTGGCACAGGTTGCCCAGAGAAGCTGTGGCTGCCCCATCCCTGGGAGTGTCCAAGGCCAGGTTGGATGGGACTTGGAGCAACCTGGGACAGTGGAAGGTGTCCCTGTCCATGGCAGAGGGTTGGATGAGATGGACTTTAAAGTCCCTTCCAACACAAACCACTCTGTGATTCTCTGAAAAAAAAAAAAACCAACGGATTTTGCTCTTTTCTTGGAAATATCCATGCTGATGGGACATCATGTGCTGCCTGCCCATACTGAGGCAGGGCTGGCCGAGCATTGCCCACAGCAGCAGGGTGACAGCGGGGGGCAAAAGACCCTCCCTGGAGTCAGCACAGCCTCCCGGGGGGCACTGAGGGGGGCAAGGCAGGAGGGGAAATCCAAACTGGGATGCAGTGGAGCGGGCACTGGGAGGCAGTGGGCACCCGAGACTTGTCCTGCTCCCATTTGAGGGGAGCTCGGCGCAGCAGCAATGTGAGAACTTACCCTAAAGAGCCCTTTCGGGCGAGGGTCGCAGCTCTGGAGGAGGATCCAGGGCACACACTGGCAGCTGTCCCTGCTCCCTGTGGATCAAGTTAATCCTTCCCACGCATCTGCCCTCGGGCTGCGGCGCTGGGAAGGAAGGGGTTACACAGAGCCAGGTTGCCAAGCCCACGTTTTAATTCAGATGGCGGGGGGGGGGGGGGGGGGGGGGGGGGGGGAACGACACACACACACGACACACACACACACACACACAAAACAAAACAAAACAACAAACGAACCCAAACCCACAACAAAACCACCAGATAAATCCAACGACAAACCCACTGCAATAATCCAGGCGGACAAATCCACCGCACATCCACGTTCGGAGGCTGCCGAGCGCTTAAACCTGCCAGATGCACGGGATGGATAAGGCTAAGCAGGGATTAAGGGGGCTCCCCACGGCGGGACGGCGGCAAAAACAACCCCCGGCCTGGGCGGGGCGGAAAGGCCATGGAAAAGTCACTTTGCAGTGGGATGAAATGACTCCCGGGATCCTGCGCCCTGATGGAAACCCCTCCTGCACAACGGGGTCTTCGACTCCATTTAAACAGTTTTAAATCGAGATGAGCGTCTGGCTGTGGGTTGTTTTTTTTTTCAGGTGGGGCGGGGGCGGAGAATCACCTTTCTTTAAGCCGTGGAGGTTTGTTGCCCCAGGAGGAGGGTGGCTCCGAGCCCCCAGGGAATTCCGCATCCCTTCAGGTCCCGCTGGAGCCATTTTAGGTTAGTGATGCCCCAACGGAGCAGCTCCGTCAGTAACTGGGGCGCCAACACAATGGGCCACTGTCACCCGGGAGGGGATGAGGGCAAGGACTGGGGTGGGGACGGGACGAGCCCTCCGTGCTCCTGCGGCCCCGCCATCCTGCTCCTCGGGCCCGCCTGGGCGTGTGTCCCCCGCGTGTCACGGCCAGGGATGTGTGGCGGGGGGTGCTCCACGTGTGTGCTCCGCACGTGTGCTCTGCTGCGGGCACGGCGGGGCTCGGCCCGGGGCCACAGGGGGGTGTGCCCGTGTTCGTGTGTGTGAGCATGTGTGGGTACATATGTACGTGTGTGCATGTGTGTGTGTGCGCATGCATGTGTGTGCGTGTGTGTGCCCGTGTTTGTGTGTGTGAGCATGTGTGGGTACATATGTACGTGTGTGCATATGTGTGTGTGTGCATGTATGTGTGTGTGTGTGCGCTCGTGTTCGTGTGTGTGAGCATGTGTGGGTACATATGTACGTGTGTGCATGTGTGTGTGTGCCCGTGTTCGTGTGAGTGAGCATGTGTGGGTACACATATACGTGTGTGCATGTATGTGTGTGTGTGTGTGTGCCCGTGTTTGTGTGTATGAGCATGTGTGGGTATATATGTACATGTGTGCATATGTGTGTGTGTGCATGTATGTGTGTGCATGTGTGCCCGTGTTTGTGTGTGTGAGCATGTGTGGGTATATATGTACGTGTGTGCATATGTGTGTGTGTGCATGTATGTGTGTGTGTGTGTGCCCGTGTTTGTGTGTGTGAGCATGTGTGGATACATATGTACGTGTGTGCATATATGTGTGCGCGTGCATGTATGTGTGTGCGTGTGTGTGTGTGTGCATATATGTGTGTGTGTGCACCCGTGTTCGTGTGTGTGAGCATGTGTGGGTACATATCTATGTGTGTGTGCACGTGTGTGTGTGCATGTATGCTTGTGTGCACATGTATGTGTGTGCACGTGTGTGCTCATGTACGTGCCATGTATGTGTGTGTACACATGTATGTGTGTGTGTGCACGTATGTGTGTGTGTGCACGTGTGTATGTAATGTGTGTGCGTGCATGTATATGTGTGCGCAGGTATATATGTGCGCATGTGTGTGTCCATTCGTGTATGTAATGTGTGTGTGCATGTATGTGTGCACACGTGTGTGTGCATGTAATGTGTGTGTACATGTGTGTGTGCACGTATGTGTGTGTGCATGTGTGTGCATATGTGTATGTAATGCGTGTGTGCACATGTATGTGTGTGCACGTGTGCGTGCACGTGTATGTGTGTGTGCACGTGTGTGTGCATGTAATGTGTGTGTACATGTGTGTGCGCATGTATGTGTGTGTGCACACGTGTGTGTGCATGCAATGTGTGTACGTGTGTGTGCACATGTGTGTGTGTGCATGTATGTGTGTGTACGTATGTGCGTGTGCACATGTGCATGTGCATGTATGCGTGTGTGTGTATGTGTGTGGGTGCACATGTGTGTGCACATGTATGTGTGTGTGAATGCACGTGTGTGTGCATGTATGTTAATGGGTGCACATGTGTGTGTGCACATGTATGTCTGCACATATGTGTGTGCATATATGTGTGTATATACATATATGTGTGTGCACACGTATGTATGTGTGTTTATGTGTGTTCACGTGTGTGCGCATGTATGCGTGTGTATCTGCATATATGTGTGCACATGTATGTGTGTGCGTGTACATGTGCGTGCACGTGTGTCTGTCTCTGGCTGCACACGTGCACAGGGCTGTGTAGGTGTATGAGCTGTGTGCCTGTATTCCAGGTGCCAACACACGTGTGTGTGTCCCAGCATATGTGTACATGTGTTTGTGCACGTGTGCCTCTGTTTCCCACACGTGTGAACGTGTGGCCGCACATGTGTGTGCATGTGTGCCTCAGGCTGCACACGTGCACGGGGCTGTGTGCCTACATGTGTCTGTGCTGGTATGTGCTGGATGCTGGCACACACACGTGTGAGCCCAGGCACGTGTGTGCATGTGTGTGTACACGTGTGTGCACAAACATCCATGTGAAAGAATGGATGGATGGATGGGTGGATGGAGAGGTGGATATATCGTGGATGGAAGCATGAATGTATGGATGGTGGATGGTGAATGGACGGATGGATGATGGATGGATGGATGGATGGATGGATGGATGGATGGATGGTGGGTAGATGAATGGATGGTGGAAGGTGGATGGACGGACGGATGATGGATGGATGGGTGGTGAATGGATGGACAATGGATGAATGGACAAATGAATGGACAAATGGATGGACGGATAGGTTGGGGATGGGCGGATGGCAGATGGATGGTGGGTGGGCGATTGATGGTGGACGGACGGTGGATGGACAATGGATGGATGGATGGATGGTGGATGGATGCTGGATGAATGAATGGATGGACAAACGGACGGATGGCTGATAGCTGGATGGACGGATGGACGGACGGATGGCAGATGGACAGCCCGACGGACCGACGGACGGAAAGATCGACAGACCCCCCCCAGCCTCTGCGCGCGCACGCGCCACCTCCCCTATCCCTCCCCCCCCCCCCCCGCGCGTGCGCGCCTGCCCTCGCTCTCCTCGCCCCGCCCCCCACCCCCCATTGGCCGGTCCCCGCGCGGGGGGCGTGTCCCGCCGCGCTCGCCGCTGCCCATTGGCCGCGGGTCCCTTTGTGTGCGGGCGCAGCGCGGCCCCGGCGCAGTCGGCGGCGCGTCCGCGGGGCGGGAAGGGCCGGGCCGCAGCATGGTCCTGGTGCACGTCGGATACCTGGTGCTGCCCGTCTTCGGCTCCGTGCGCAACAGAGGTACCGCTCCCGGCGCCGCGGGGGGGGCGGCGCGGCCCGCAGTCCCGGCAGGACAAAGTGTGGGGGGGTGCCCCTTACCTCCCCCAGCCCACCAGCATCCCCCCTTTTCGGGACACCACTCCTCTTTTGGGACACCCCCCCCTCTCCCGCACCCCCTCCCGCCCGCACCTCCCCGTCTCTGCGGTAGATCCATTCTTCCCCCCCACCCTCACCCCCCACATTCTTCTTTTACAAATTTTATTTTTATTTTTTAATTTACCTTCCTCTTGCCCCCCCCTCCCCCCCTTCGCCCCCTCTCGCCGTAGCCACCCAGGCCATCCCAGCGTAGCTGTAGCCGATAACAGCCATTTTTGTACCTCCATCCTGTGTAGTAGCTGAGTTACATTTTGCACTGTAAATTCCTGTTAAGTGGATTTGTTTTGCCGTGATCGTCGACTCAGAGTCTCTTTGAGGAGGGGTAGTGGGAGGGGGAGAAGGGGGGCAGACGCCCTCAAATTGCGGCCAAAACCACAATCGCAGGACGGATGAGGTTGTAAGCGACCACACCGGGGTCCTCTGGTCCCACCTCCCTGCTCCGAACCTTCTAAAAAATACACTTAAGTCGGGGAGAGGAAACCCAGCGATTGGCCCCGATTCCCTGAAAATCAGGCTGGAGAAAGAGTTGGGCAGTGGGATCTGTGGTTGAGCGGGAGTTAAAGTGCCCCCCCGGGAGCTGCTGGCGGGGGGTGCAGCATCCCTGTCCCCGCGGTGACACCTCTGTCCCCGCGGGCATCGCCCCCCGCCCCGTCCGTCCTTCCATCTATCCAGCCACAAGTGTCCTGTCCCGCCAGCACACCCCCAAAACTGGCTAACACCTACCCCCTCCCCCCCCCAAAAAAAACCTCGAACAAAACTGGGTTGCGAAAAAGAGACGACTGGCAAAATGGTTTTCCATTAAACAGGGATAACATTTTTTTCTGCTGTGCTAAATTACTTCCTGTTCTTATTTTGTGGGTAATTTTTTCTGTACCGAATATCCTTTGGTTGTGTATCTCCACCTTTTTTCTTGTACTAAAACTAAAGCATGGTCTGTATTTTTTTACATTACCTAGTTTCTGATGTAAATCTCTCTGTAGAGACATACCCTGCTGAAATGTAATGTGCTGTAGCCTATACATCTGCTCAGTGTACGCTGCTTTTGTTCTGTTGCCCTTCCATAGCATGGTGGGCCTTGCCTTTTTGTATTGTGTGCATGATGACATTGTTACACACGATTCCACTAATACTAATATACAATCTCTCAATAAAGAAACTAGTTTTCCTATATTAACCTAGTGTGCTTTTTCTATTGCTGTTTCCCCATTTATTGTCGTATCCTGCTGTTTAGATTTTTTCCTTGCTTTTCCCCCCCCATCGTGAGGTTTGAGTGAGTGGATTTTTTTCCTCCCTCGTAGTGCAGATGTGGGGGGGCTTTTAAATACATTTTTTCCCCCCTCCTATCCCGTATCTACCCTCAGCATTAGTCTGTGTGTACATAATCCCCAGCGCACAGTCTGTATTGCTGTTGTGCCGATGCAGAATTCTGTTTTTACCGCAGAATAGCTAAAAAAAAAAAAAGTGTACAATCCAATCCCTCATTATTAATCGGGGAAAAAAAATACAGATATTTGATGAAGGGTCTGCTGCTTATTCATTCTAGTTACAACATTACACATTCCTTACCAGAACTGATAACCGACCTCCGGATGGATGGGGGGAATTGTTTGGTTTTTTTGAAACTCTTTGATTAGCAAGAGGTGTAAACGAGCCTGGGAGATTAAAAAAAAAAAAAATTCCCTTTAATCTTTAAGCTGTATATTTAAACGTATACATCTCTGCGAGTGCCCTGCCCACCATCTGCCAGGCGAGAAGTTGCCGTGCCTCGGTCCCGCGGCGACTGGCACGCTATAAATATCTTCACTAGACCCCTGCAAGGCAGGGCTCGTAAAAACCGTCCCAGCTGCTAATGTTGTAACTACATTTTTCCTGCTCGAGGCCTCCAGGCCTACCATCTTCTGAATAAACTCGATTTGGTCAAAAAAAAAAAAAAAAAAAAAAAGAATTTAAAAAAGCAAAGTACGGGGTTGGGAGAAAGCAATGGGGAACCTTAAAATATTTGGAAGCATGGAGGGATGGATAAATTGCGGTCAGCGAGCAGTTTTGCTGCAGCAGCAAAGCGATAATAATAGTGGTCACCTCTCCTCGTTCCTGCACCAGACCCCTCTCCCAGGTCTGCAAAATGGTCCTGTAAAACCTCCCAGCTTTGGCTTGGATGCCACGAAAAACTGAGGGAAGTCAGGGCTCCCAAAGCCAGGAGAGATGGGGCTGGGAAGGGGAGGCGGGAGGGAAGCATCTTGTCTTTAATTACATTTCCACAGAAGCCGGGGTGGGGGGAGACACAGGATTGGTGATTGGTCTTAAACGAGAGGAAGACAAATTTCAGCAGGTCGGTGGGTTCCCACCGCTAAAAATTTCACGAGGAGCCTCTGGCAAACAAAGCAAAATCCAGTGGCTCCGGCAGCCTGCCCTGCCTTACCCCAGCATCCCTCCCAGAGACGCATCATTTTGCAAGGCCGTGCCTTTCCACCTCCCTCCTAGCTTTATCCTGAGTTTGGTTGGTTTTCTCTATAAACATTTACTTATGATTTCCTTCTCCATATTTCCTTTTCCGTGTACCTCGGTGACTGTTTGGCCATCCTGTCCCCCCACCCTGTATGAGCACCGGCGGGTCGCCCCCCTGCTCCCCCCTGGATGTAGTGTTTGCCGTGGCCCTTTGTTCTCGCTCCATCCTCGCCCCGGGCCAGCGCTGAGCTCCTCCGTGCCTGACACATGTCCCCGTACACATCCCGAGGAGGGAGGCTGTGCTTCTCGCTTGCATGAAGGGAGACATGCATGCCTGTTGGGGCTGATCATTTTCCAATGTGATTTTTTTTTTTTTTTAATTATTATTCCCCTCCACCCCCCCCTTCTTTTTGTTCTCTCTTTCTCCTTTTTTTTTTTTTTTTAGTTTTTTTTTTTTTTTTTTATTCAAACCCCCCCACCCCACATAAGACAATGAGATTCGGGTTATGGCGTGGAAAAAACAAAACAACACAAAACAAAAAACCCGAAAAAAACCCCCAAATCCCACTCCCCTCTACCCCACCCCAAACCCCGACAGGGATAAACCCATCCTTTCCAAATGCACCACAGACACCTGCCGGCAGCTGCCCCTTTGTTGGGAGTGGGGAATTCACTGCAGCGAGCGTAATAACCTCCCCCCCAGGTCTCACTCTGCAAATTAGCACTGATACAGAGCAAAACTGCGTGGTCAATGTGCTCTGAGGATGCCTTGGTAATCTAATAATGCAGAAAGCTGCTGGGTTAATGGCAACTTTTAGAGCAATTTATCATCCGCATCATATTTTTGACCTGTCTTGTTAGAAACACATCCTTACAAGAGGAAACATCCCCCCCTCCTCCACCTCCCAGCCTTATTAGTCAGTAACCACCAGGCTTTCATAGCTCATAATCCATCAAACTCATCCACATTTTAATGACTTAATTCCTTTGACACTCTTGAAAAGCCACCTTCCAGTCTTAAAAAAAGCCACCTGGTGCAAAGAAAATGATATATTTTTTTGTTTTAGCATCGCGGGCTGAGGAGATCCAAGGCAAGTCACGTGCTGGTGGTGCTGCTGTGGGTGTGGAGGCACATGCAGTGATTTCTGTAAAGCCTAGACATCTCCCCAGCACCAACCTGTGTCCCCGGGCTCCTTTAAATAACTTCTTTCAGTAACAAGGAGAGGGGTAGCCTCAAACACGGACGAAACGGGCTCTGAGGTTCATTTATCTGAGGGTTGTGTAAAGGTCTCACACACATCTGTCTGCATTTAATGATGCCAAACGGGAGCTGGACTGATGGGGCTCTCACACGGGGCTTGGGGTGGTGGCACAAACTCCATTGATGGTTTTTTAAGAAAAAGAGAAACAAGTAGTGGTCACGTTTTGCTCATACTGGGAATTACCAGCAAAGTCTAAAGAAGGATCTGGCCCCGTGGAAGTGTGTGATTTAAGAACTGGTGAGTTGGTTCACGAGTGAGACAGCAAAAGGAGCTGGGGGGTGATTTGGGGGGTGTCTGCCACAAAACCCAGGAGCTGCTGTGGTTGGAGGGGGTGAAGTGGTGGGGACATGGTGGGGACACAGCCCGTCAGTGCTGGGTGTGCCCTGGGCAGAGTGTGGGTGCCAAAACGGGGGGAGAGATCTGTAGGTGCCAAGACACTGCCATATCCACCTCCAGCCTCGGTCCTTGCCGAGTCACCCTGAGTCCTCCGTGACCCTCCTGGAAGGACTGTCCTGGAGTAAGTCTGAGCTTTGCTTTCTGTTGTTGCTTCAAACCCTGCTCATAACCTTGGGAGATTCTGAATAGCTGGAAGGGGAGGATGCAGCACAGCTGGGGCTCCCAAACCTGTAGGAGAAACACCCCAAATACTTTGGGGAGCACATGGGACATCTGAGACTAGCTCATCTCTCTTCACTGATCTGACAGAGGGTGCTCACAACCGCTGGGGTGGAAGGAGGTGGGAGTATGGCTCTTTCAGGGGTAGTGAGGGCATGAGTGTGCCCTCCAGCCCCTTTACATGCTGGTTTAAACCCAAACCGTGCACTGGGGCTGCCTCATGTCTAAACTGGAAGGTTCTTGCCTCTAGAGGTGTTTGAAAAGGGACACACGCTGCAGCAGGTCAGCCAAGAAAAGCTTTTCCCACCCTTAACCTGGGAGCACTCATTTTGGGAAGCATTAAATAAGTGAGTCAGAAATTCAAGGGGAGACTTTGCAAAAGGCCTTCTCCTGCATCAAATCATCTCCAATATTTGTAACCCCCAAGACCAGAGCTGGTTTGGCAGTTGGGGGAGGTGTGATGGCAATGCCAATGTTGTGACTCTTGGGCATCTCACGGTATTTGGGTGTTTCTCCCTAAACCTGCAGCTCCTGGAGTCGAGTGGTAGCATGAGGCTTTTCCCTTAAGGGTTTGTACATAAAGTACAGCTTCAATTTGCTACTTGTGGCAAACTTGGTCCTCAAAACTCCCAAGTCCTCTACAACACTCAGCAAGTTTTTCAGCCGACGTGGTGGTTTGAGAAGGAAAAGGGTGATGTGGCTGTGGTGGGGCTGGGGCAAAGGCTGCAGGGGGGGCAGTGAGAGTTGGGATAAGACCCAGTGGGGAAAATGGTAATTTTCTGCCTTTTTTGGTCCAGTGTGGGGCGATGGAGTGGGTTGGTCTGCAGTTGGGGTTGGCAGAGGGGTTGTGGTTTCCCAAGCGACTCTGCACAGGAACCCATGGGAGATGCACAAATTAAATCCTTGTGTGGTCTTGCCTTACTCCTAAATCTTCTTAGTGAGAAAATTGTGTCTCTTGCAAATGGTTAAATTCTCCCTCTAAAATAACAAAAAAACCCAAATCCCTTCTCATCCAGTGCCACAGATCCTGGTGGTGGCAGGGACTGGGCTCCTGTGCTGGAGAGCTCAGCAGCAGCCAGGATGGAGGGAAAGCAAACCCGGATCTGCTCCATGCCTCCTCACCACTTTTTCTTACCCTTTCTACTCCTCCTCTGCTCAGTTTTGCAGTCTCCCAGGACCTTTTCTCACACATTTTCCTGCCAGCCGGTCCTTTACATTTCCCAGCCCCAGCTGGATTGGGCTGGTTGGCCCATGCTGTCATGGATCCCTCTTGGTAAGTCCTTAACTGCTGTTATTTTCTGTCCCTCCCTTTAAAGGCTGTAAAATGTGTCTGCAGGAAAGTTGTGTGTGTGTGTGTGGCTTGTGGCTCTTTAATGAACATCATCAGTTTAGCTTGAGGGACTAAACCCAGTGGGGTCAGGAGCAAAGAAGTGCTGGAAGCAGTGAAGATGCAGGTTGTGGAGAGAGGTAGTAAGGGGCAGCCTGGTGGGCTGGGAGCCTTTGAAGTGGGGACATGCCTGCGGGGAGATGTTTGGATGAGGATTTCGGTAGCTGGGGGAAGGATCTGAGTGTCCCTGTCTCTCACACCACATCCCTGTGCTCCTGGCTGCTCACAGTGGCTGCCCTGCCTGGATATGGCACTCCAAGATGTGAGTGATCCTCAGCTCAGTCTGAGCCATTGGCTGTTGCTGGTTTTCCCCTTTTTCTCCCCCTGAAGGGCTGAAGAGGTGCTGTGGAGCTGTTACTGTGCATCACTCCTCCATGTCTCCCTTCCCAAATGGTACAAGGGGCAGGTGTGTCCCTAAACGAGGAGAAAACCAGCCATGAGCACCTTCTGGGACTTTTTTGAGCAGGACTCTGATGGAACTAGACAGCCCACCAAGCTGTATGTCCATCTCTGGATCTAAGAACTGCTCTGAAAACCTGCTCTTGTCCTTTTCTCCAGGCTTGGAGAGGTCCCTGAAAGACGTTCAGAAAAAGCATCCCTTGGGCATCCATCTCCATGCAGCTTCTCCCCACGCTGGGTTCCTCCAGGGGAGGGTGGGATTGGGAAAGATCCCCATAGCAAATGTGCCCTTCCCAGCTGTGCTTCCTGTGTGTCTCTGGGGTTCCTCATTCTGTTGGCATCTGACTCTTCCATCAGTTGCACTGATGTAGCTCAAGGTACTGATATATCCCATGGAATCTTGGCTTTTTTGGGAGCTATGGATGCATGAGGAGGCACCACTCATGATTGATTGCCCAGCTAGCTTGTTTTCATTATATTTCTGCTTGAAAACTGGGCATCTACAGACAAAAGGAAGCTTTCTTCTCCTTTCTGATAGCAGAGGAGGTGCCTGTGTTTGCCTGTGCGCCTTGGGGCAGTGGGGAATGTTTGTCTGGTCCACTCAGGGTTGTCCATCATCAGCTGGGGGGAGCTGAGACATGAGTAGTCTCTCCTGTGACTCCCAAACCTCAGTGAGGAGCAACTGGAGTCAGAAAAGATCTGTGGGTTTGTGGTGGAGCTGCCTGGACATGGGATTGGACACCCATCTGGGAAGGTCTGAACGTGTTTATATGCGCATAAAGCCGAAGTAAGTCCTAGGCTTTTAAAAGGGTTACTTGGCTTTTATACTGCGATAAATCAGAGGAGAACCTAGTTTGAGGTGTGTTTGTATCTAAAAAAAAAAAACAAGAAAAAATAGTAATTGGCAGCAAACTGGCCACAGTCTAAACATATTTTGCTTGCAGGAGGGTTTGGTGATGCAGTTATCTTTGCAAGACTATCGGCGTGTGTTAATCCCTGGTTTGGCATTTGCAGTTAAACTTGAGCAGGAGCTTTTTAAATCTCAGTCAGAGTCTGAAGGTAATGGGGGTGGTGATGCTTCAGGAGAAGTGTCCATCAAGCCTGGCAGTTTCCACAACCTCCAGGCGGAAAATACCACTCATTTGCCTGTCAGGAAGGGAGCTGTAAATCTCATGCAGATTACCGCGCTCCTTGTTGTGGTTTGCTAAATCCACATTTCTCTTTCTTGTAGCCTGGCCTTAAATATTAATATCTTTAATTTCATTTATAAATTCACTTATCAGCTTTCATTAGTCATCCCGTTAATGATCCCAGGCAAGAAATTTGTCATTTGACGTCAAAAGGCAGATTAAGGGACTTCTAAAGCCTTGGGAAACGGCTTCATGCTGCACTGGAATTATAGTGGTTGGCATATGAGGCTAATACTAGGTATAATTTGCATCTACTGCTCAGGGGAGGAGTGATTATTTCATATATTTAGCAGAAAACAAGAGCATTTCTTGATCATGAATGGTGTTACATTTCCTGCAAACTCTGCAGTGTTATGAATCACTGGGCTATAAACATCTTGTTTGCTGGCGTGCCTGGTT
Source organism: Chiroxiphia lanceolata (assembly GCF_009829145.1). Taxonomy (NCBI): domain Eukaryota; kingdom Metazoa; phylum Chordata; class Aves; order Passeriformes; family Pipridae; genus Chiroxiphia; species Chiroxiphia lanceolata. The sequence goes on along the minus strand of NC_045671.1, from coordinate 2,554,407 downwards.
TTGCATTACCACGATGGGAAGCCCCGGAGGGTCAGATCCTGACAGCTCCCCTCCTCCTTGGCGGGGTCTTACTGCACGAGCAGCTAATTGAAATTAAGAGTTTCCCTCAACACTGGGAGCTGGAAGGGACAGCGAGTGGATTAAGTTCTGCTTCGCCAAAATAGAGCGTTCTCTGGTCTCTGCTCTCCCCGGTGGGAGGTGAGGTTGTTGGTAGGGTTTCGGGATAAGTGTCCTAGGCATGAAAATGAGGGGGAAAAACAATATATGCTCAGAAATAGAGAGAGCAGGGTTGGACTGAGAACAGATGAGATGTGGTGTCCCCAGGCACTGGTCCATTCAGGTCCATCACGATGAGGCTTTACAGATGCTGGGAGCAAGCAGCGTGTTGGAAGAAGCCTTATCTTGTCCAGCTGTTATTTGTGATATCCCACAAATCTCCTGGGGCTGAGATAAGGAACGGGGAGGATTTCTGCACAGAGATAGCCTGACATTAGTGGGCTTGGGGTTACAAAGATGTTTTTTTAAATAATGAATGCCTCGTTGCATGCAACCATATAAAAAAAGGTCCCCTCCCGTGCTGGCCACCTGTGAAGCCCATTGGCAGCCCCAGACTCCCTCCTGCTCCTCTGTGCAGAGCCTCCTTTGAGATCAAAGGACTACAGACAGTTCTCCATGGGGCTCAACTGAGAAAATGTTATCCCTTGTGCAACAAAAGAACTTATGAAGCTGGTTTTGCTCAGCCCTCGTTGGTTTGAGTGAGAAACATCCTGTGGAGGGATGATCCTGGCTGGACCCAAGGTGCCCACCTAGCTGCTCCAGAATTCCCCTCCTCGACAGGACAGAGGGGAGAAAATGAGATGGAAAAGAACTTGTGAGTTGGGATAAAGTCAGTTTAATTAAACAAAAGCAAAGGCTGCAGAGGAAAGTGAGTTATTCTCTACTTCCTATCCTGGGAAGCAGGGATTCAGCACACACTGGGAGAGCCTGGAGGTGGCACAACCTGGTTGTCCTGGACTGGTGGCAAAATTCTGAGATATTCTTGGCCCCACTCAGATAGGCCCCTCAGACAAGAGAGACATTGAGGGGCTGGAGCGTGTGCAGGGAAGGGAACGGAGCTGGGGAAGGGTCTGGAGCAGCAGGAGCAGCTGAGGGAGCTGGGGGGGCTCATCCTGGAGAAAAGGAGGCTCAGGGGGGACCTTCTGGCTCTGCAACTCCCTGACAGGAGGGGGAGCCAGAGGGGGATTGGGCTCTGCTCCCAGGGAACAAGGGACAGGACGAGAGGAAACGACCTTAAGTTGCATTGGGAGTGGTGATGGTGTTTAGATTGGATATTGGGAAAATTCCTTCATGGGAAGGGTTGTCCAGAACCTGGCAGAAGCTGCCCAGAGCAGTGTTGGAATCCCCATCCCTGGTGGGATTTAAAAGCCTTGTGGATGTGGCACTTGGGGACATGGGTCAGTGGTGGCCTTGGCAGTGCTGGGGAATAGTTGGACTCGATAATCTTGGAGGGCTTCTCCAGCCTAAAGGATTCCATGATTCTATACCTTCCTGAGCTTATCAAAGCTGCAGCAAAACCCATTGTCCATCCTTAATCTGTTGCTTATCTCTCTAGCTGAGAGATGAAGTAGATTTACCAGCAGTGGCTGGACTCTTTCCTCTGAGGTTATTCCTTCAATTTGTGAGCTGAAAATTATGGTATTGTGCAGGAATTGGGCCTCAAAGCAAGGGATGTCCTGTCCCCAGAGCAGCAGGGGGTGCATGGGTGAGTGATGGTTGGTGGGCCAGCAGCTCAGCTGGTGGCACTTCTATTGAACTGAGTTGCCAGGGACTAGAGCTACATTAAAACAGAAATATCTGGTTTTGATGATGATGATTGTTTTCCAGTTCACTGGCTGAAAATTTATTTTCCTGGTTTTATATTGTCCTGGAGTTTTTCAGCAAAATGAGTGGGTGGGGAGAGGCTTTTAAATGGTTCATTTGAAGGGAGATGAAATAGGCCACAACCCCAGAAGTGAAATGCTGTCTTATGACAGAAAATTAAACAGCATCAACTGGATGCAGGGCTTAAAACCAATTCATTCCAATTTTTAAGTTGGGTTTTTCATACACAAATGTTTCACCTAGAGATAATTTTTTTTCAATATCAGAGAGGTGGATTAGGTGTTTTGTACTCTCTTGGGAAGCATGCAATGGTCGGGAACAGACTGCTTCAATTTTCAGCGTTATTGTACTGTGAAACTGTTGGATTTATTAATCTGTGGAAAGTGCTGTAATCTCTGAGACGAGTCTTGGAAAGACGGTTCCCAGTGCAGGAGGTCACAAAACCATATCAGCCCCTACCTCTCCTTCCTTCTCACCTCCATTGGCATCAAGGCTGTGTTTCCAGGCTTGGGAGGGCCAGAGGTTGCTCCCAAAATGACAGTGAGAGTGGAAATCTTGAACAGGATGTGCAACCACTGCTCTGCTCTGTGGTGGTCTGGCCTCACCTCGAGTAATGTGTGCAATATTTGTCACCACAATATGAGAAAGATGTTGAGTCCAAAGGAGGGACACAAGGATGGTGAAGGGCCTTGATTTGAAGCCGTGTGAGGAGCAGCTGAGGGCACTTGGTGTGTTCAGCTGGAGAAGAGCAGACTGAGGGGAGACCTCATTGCAGTTACAACTTTCTGGGGAGGGGGAGGGACAGGCACTGATCTCTGCTCAGTGTGACCAGTGACAGGACCCCAGGGAATGGCCTGAAATTGTGTCAGGGCAGGGTTAGGTTGGATCTCAGGAAAAGGTTATTCCCCCAGAGGGTGGTTGGTCACTGAACAGGCTCCCCAGGGCAGTGATCACGGCCCCAAGGCTGACAGAGCCCAAGGAGTGTTTGGATAGTGCTCTCAGGGACAGGGTGGGATTGCTGAGACTGCGCTGTGCAAGGTCAGGAGTTGGACTGGATGATCCTTGTCCCTTCCAGCGCAGGATATTCTGTGATTGTCCTCCAGCCTGCAGAAGCAAAAAGCAGCTTCTCCATGGCCTTGTTTGATTTGAGCAGGAAAGCCCAACTGGCCAGTGGAAATCCTAGGTGTTTTGCCAGAGGAGACCATAGAAACACCTTGGAGGTAAGGACGTATCATCATCTTGCCCTGGGTCATCTGCAAGGAGAATCCTGTATTGCCAGGTCCAGATGGCATGTGATGCCATGCAGGGTGTGCTGCTTCAGGGTGCAGGGGTGTCCCAGGGAAGGAAAATATTGCCAGGATGTAGTTACAGGCTTGGAAAAATAGGATATGGACCAAGGGGAAGGAAGGCAAGATCCCTTGGACAGAAAGAAGTTCCTCCTGAAAGGAGCTGGGATGCTATTAGGGAAGCTGAGGTATGTTTGTTAGGTGGCCTGTGTGACTCTGTTCTTCCTGTAGCAAGTGGTTTTGAGCCCCTTTAACAAAATCAAGGCCCAGAGCTTGGGGAAGCTCATACTGTTCTTTGGGATATGTTACACCGGCTCGTTCATCATCCAGCTTATGTGGAACGAGATGTGCTGAGCCCCTGTCCTTGTCCTGGGATTTCTTGTCCTGGAGTTCCTTATCCACAGTCCAGCATCTCTCCTTGAACCTTTATCTGTTAGAAACTGAGTGATGAGGGAGATCTTTTCTGCCTGGGCTGACATTGATGCTGGCAGACCCAGCCTTGGGCCTGTCCTCTGGCTCTGCAGAGACACAACTTCTGCTGCTCTTCAGCAAATGCTTTATGAGCCTCATTATCTGCTAGGTGAGAAGTCATAGAATCATGGAATACGCTGAGCTGGAAGGGACCCACAAGGATCATCCAGTCCAACTCCTGACCCTGCACAGACACCCCAGCAATACCACCTTGTCCCTGAGAGTGTTGTCCAAACACTCCTTGGGCTCTGTCAGCCTTGGTGCTGTGACCACCGCCCTTGGGAGCCTGTTCAGTGCCCAACCACATTCTGGGGGAAGAACCTTTTCCTGAGATCCAACCTAAACCTCCTCCTGGCCAGCACTGCTGTTGTTTTTCCCTTCACTTGACTTTTTCACCTTTACCACTCTCTTTTCCCCACCACGTGTTACAGTATCTGCTGTACTTTCCCCTGTGGGTGTGATGGGCTTTTTTGAACTGCTCCTTCTTCACATTCCTTCTCCAAGCACCAAAGTCTTCCTCAAGGTTGGTGCTGGCTCTGGGATTCAAACCTACTACAAACACTCAAGATGCTTTAGCACGTTGGTCTGGTCTGTGTTGGTGGAGGGGAGGGTAAGGCCCTGCTCTCTGTGGGACAGTGTGTCCAGAGCTCCCTGAGAGCTCTGTAGGGGCTGAAGGGATGAGAAGGCTGAAGGGCATATGCTGTCCTCTGGCTGCTGCACTGGAAGATGGCTGTGATGGATGCTGTAATAATTGGTGTTGGGAACATGAGCTCTATCTCGTAACTGGCTTCAAAGCATGGTCACATTCATTATTTGGCCAGGGGAAAGGAGCATCATGGTGTAGTGCCAAGTGGGCTCTGGTACATATCCCTCATCCAGCTTCACTTCTAGAAACCCCTCCTTTTGTGGGAGGTGGTGGTTTTGATGAAGGCTTTGCAGAAAATACCTGTGCAAAAGGGCTGCTCTTTCATTGTGTTGAATACGGAGCACTGGTGCCTCTCCTCTCCCCCAGCTCCATTTTTTGGTGCAATGGCACAACTGGTCACAACTTTCTGGCCCCACAGTGGGGATGGGGGGGGCAGCAAGGGCCCCTTTTTAATGACCTAATGACCTGCAATTTAAGTGGAAAACAGGGGTGGATGTGCTTTGCAGAAACCCAGCTCACTGGCAGCATCCCTTGGAGGGGAGGTGCATCCAGGCCAGCACAAGAGCCAAAGAGCATCAAGGAGGTGCCAGGGCCAGGCAGGAGGGTTGTGCAGGGGAGGAGGGATGTACCAGGGCACCCAACAACAATCCCTGCTTGGAGCTGCCACCTCTGCAGGGGACTTTGGAGAGTCCTCTCTGAATGCAGCCTGTTGGAGGTAAGTTTCGTGGAGCAGGTGGGTGTGCAGAGTTGGCACCCTGCCCACTGAGCTGAAATGCTCCTCTCCTGTCCATGAATAGTCCCAGATCCTGCTTGCTATTGGGTTGTTTGTTTTTTTTCAGAGTAAAGAACAAGCCCATTTCTAATGATGCCATGACATGCACACTTTTGCGTCACGCCAGGGAGCTGGAGCTTTGAGAAAGCCAACAAATATAATGAGACTTTGTGATTAAAAAAAAAAAAAAGAAAAAAGAAAAAAGAGGGATAAAAGCCCAGAACACAACAGTGTGGTGAAAATGCGAAGTGTTTTCCAAGGTTCAGCCATCAGAAAGCCAATGAAAAGTGCTTTGTTTTATCAGTGCCTGTGGTGAGGGATCAGCTCCCCACATCTCCTGAGTTCGGGGTTGGCTGAAGTGCAATCCATCAGCTCCAGGAGCTGCTTTCTCTGTGTGTCACTGCATACCACCTCCCATGGGGAGAAAGGTGGCTCTCTCCAAAGGGCAGGGCTTAAAATTATTGGCAGATTTGCATCTGTGGGAGAGATTTTAGCTGAGCTTTGTTGTGGAAGTGCTGAGTGATGGTGGAGGAGGGAGGGCAACAGAGGGAAGCTGGGGAGTTTCTTAGGGCAGAAGGTGATGGACCAGAAAGTCAAGGAAAAGCAGCAACACAGGGACAGATCCCACGCTGTGGGCTGGAGCTGCTTGTCAGTGCAGGTTGGAGATGTTTGGGAGAACTGTGGGTCTCCATTTCCAAGTTGGGCAGGGGGTGGCTGTTGGCTGTTTTCCACAATATTAAGAGGAAAGGGGACCTTTGTCAAATCTGCTGGGCGGCTCTGCAGGGCTGGGCACCCTGGTTGAATGAGCCACCTCTTGACATTGAGAAAAGGGGGCACTCAGGAGTGTGGCTGAACGCAGGGGGTCCCAGGAGGAAGTCTGCCATCTGTACAGCTTCTGTTGTTTCTGTAAAAAACAGGGATGATCCCACTGTAAAATCATAGAATTGTAGAAGCTTAAAGGTTGGAAAAGCCCTCTGAGATCATCGAGTCCAGCGCTGCCAGATCCACCTGCCAGATCCACTAACCCATGTCCCCATCCACACCTTTCTTGAACACTTCCAGGGACAGTGATTCCATCACTCCCCGGGGAAGCCTGTTCCAATGCCTGACCTGAAAATTTCTTCTTTCAGTGAAGAAACATTTTCTTAATATCCAATCTAAACCTCCCCTGGCACAACTTGTGGCCATTTGCTCTTGTCCTGAATGGGCAAAAAAGTCAGGAATTAGGATTTTACCCACCAGCTTCCTGTGTGAGGATATTCAGGGGTTGGGGGCAGCCTGCAAGCACCTCTTTCAGGACTAGATGTTTGCAGACCTGCCAAATCTTGGACAATTTCTGAGCCAGCCTGCACTTCCTAGTGGAGCTCAGATTGGTTTGCTTGGTCAAAATGATTCTCCTGAAAGGAGGAGCAGGGTTAGATGCTTTGTAGTCCATCTTTCTCACAAGCACCAGAGAAATTTTAGAAATGCAGCGTGTGGCTCGCCTGATGTTCTAGAGGCGCCAGCCTTTAATTAACATGGCTGAGAAGTTTGGGTCCCAACTTTAATCCCTTTTTGTTTGTAACTGGGAGCTCTGAGGAGTCAACAGATTTTGTGGCTTGAACAGATGTCACTTTTTTTCCCCAGAGCTGGGTTAAATCTGAAACACCCCCTTTGTAATTGCTGCTTCTCTCTCTTCTACTTTATATCTGCCAGAACCACCATCCAATGGATATTACATGGGTTAGTGTTGTTTGTGCTGTATTGTTTCCACGCAGGCAGAAGTCTTCTGGGTGGAAATTAGCTCTGGGAAAAAACCCTTGTAATAGTTTTCTGCTCTCTCTAAAGGTTCAGTTACATTTTGAACTGGCAATATAAAGGGGAAATGCACATCTAGGGTTATTTTCATTCCAGTTTTTGAGCTGTCCCACCTGTCCCAGAAGATGCTGGGTAGGAAGAACATTTTTAGGAAGAAGTTTTTCGTAATGAGGGTGGTGAGGCCCTGGCACAGGTTGCCCAGAGAAGCTGTGGCTGCCCCATCCCTGGGAGTGTCCAAGGCCAGGTTGGATGGAGCTTGGAGCAACCTGGGATGGTGGAAGGTGTCCCTGCCCATGGCAGGGGCTGGAACGAGATGAGCTTTAAATTTCCCTCCCAGCCCAAACCATTCTGTCATTCTATGATTCCAAACCACCATGTGTCTGGTTCAAGGCCCAACACCTGAAGCAGGAACTGGCTCTTCCCAAAGTGCTGGACATGGTCCTGCTTATCCAAACATCCACTGGACAGTGGGCACAACATGCTGACCCCCAGCTCTGCAGTTCCCCACTCAGACCCCTCTGGTCTTCTCTAAGGTTGAGTAAGAGCTTTTGATCTCTGTGCTGGTTTAAAGATAAACCAGCAGGGGAAATGAACTCAACTCAAAAGAGAGATTATAAGTCAGAATAACAATTTAATAAAATAATACAATAAGTACAATTATACAGACAAACAATTGGTTTTAACCCACAAAACCCAAATGTATAACCCAGCACCCTGGGGCATGAACAGAGTGGTGTTCTTTGGGCCCCCTGAGTCCAAAGTAAAAGGAAAACCCATTGGTGAGAGTGCTGGTGCAGTCTGGTCAAGAGTGGTGACTGCAGTCCAGTCGAGAGTGGTGGTCTGCAGTCTGGCTGAGAGCTGTGATCTGCAGTCTCCCTCTGGATCCCACGAGTAGTTAAAAAAGTTCCAAGACTCCAAGATTATATATTCTCCAGTTCAGGCAGGAATACCTAGTACTTTCCTTAGGGTGGGGAGTTTCACAAAGGGTGTGAGGAACAGGGAGGCACCCTCCTATATGGCAGGCCTCTTAACATGCAGTTTATAGCCTGAGGAGTCAGGAGTGCTCTGGGCAGAGGGTGTAAATAGTCTATTGAAAACAGTTTCTGGGGAATGGCATGGAAGGCTATAGAATACACAGTTTTCGGTTGCACCCATCCAGTGATGAACTGGTCCCAGCTGTCCTGACTAGGACAATCTCCCACCTCCATTTCTCCATTTGGACAATGCACCAGTTCCTGTCTTGCAGGACACTGGGTGTAAAATTCAGAGAACAGGGAAAATGCAGATGATTCTGCTCCTTTGCAGGTAAAATTCATGGGAAAACATAAATGTGGATAAGGAAAAGTGGATTTCTGGTTCTTATCCTCCTTTCTGTGGTCACTCTTGAGAAAATGTGTTTCAGGAGGTGTCTGAAGAACTGTATTTAGCCACATAAACTTGGTTGAATGTCTTGGTTTTCTTCAGGAAATAGATTTGAAAATTAAACAGAAAGCTGACAAAGGTGAGATTTTTGGATGAAAACCAAAAACCTCAGTCCTTTCTTAGTGCCACAGATATGAATATATATTATTTTTTAAGTTATGGTTTTCACATTATTTGGTTTAAATCCGAGGGGTGGCAATTTCCCAAGGTCACCCACTACAGCAGTGGGAAGAGTGACTCAGGCCCCATCTCCTCCATGAAACCTGCTTAAAAATAATGATCTGGGGGAAATCCTGCCTGATGACACTATCTACACTACTTCCCTATCTAGCTGCTCTGATCAATATTTTTTCTTTTCCTGTGTAGCTGATAGATCTTGACTTTTTGAGTCCAATATCAACCTTTTCCAATGCCACCTGATACGGGGACATGAAAATTTGTGGCCACTTCTCCATAGCAAGGGATCTGTCGAAGTAAATCAGATCTGGAGTCACTGAGAGGGAATTAATGCGAGATGCCTTGATGTTAGTTTTACAGTCACTTTAATAGGCATAACTACACTATTAAACTGAGATGCCTGTATTTAGCTCTTATTTGTACTTGAGTGAAATAAATATTTTCCTTTAGGAAGGGTGAATTTTACAGAGTAGCAGAGCTATTATAAACCTCCCAAATGCCTCGGTGGTAATGATGTGACAGCTTACAGCCTGAAACCCAGACTCCTTATGCTGTGGTAGTGCCTTAAAGTTCTATTTCACCCTCTTCTCCACATCCTCTTCTTCACCCCAGTTTACTGTTTCAAAATATTTCTGAAACAGTGATGTTGGGCACACACCTTGGGTAGTCACACACGACTAGAATGGACATCTGGCTTCAACAGAGCAACTTTTGATTCAGCCCAAGTCAGCTTCTTCTCAACATTGTTGTGTTACATGGTGGAGAGCACCCTCACCCCGATACCCCAACGGGGTTTTGATAAATTAAGGATCACAGGCTGTTTTGGGTTGAAAGGGACTGAAAGTCCTCTGGTTCCAACCTCCCACCTTCCAATATCCCAGGTTGCTCCAAGCCCCATCCAGCCTGGCCTTGAACACTTCCAGGGATGTGGCAGCCACAGCTTCTCTGGGCAACCTGTGCCAGGGCCTCACCACCCTCTGAGATGAGGATCTGTGAGAAGTTTTAGCCTGCTCTGCTACAGAGACGAGCTGGCTGCACCCTTAGGTTTGGGTTAGTTGTGCTTAAGAGTTGGGAAGGCATTTTCTTAGGGTTTTGTAGGTCTCCTTTGCCCGTGGATGACAGCAGCCATCCCGCTTTGCTGGGGAGAGAAGCTGCAGGTGTGCTTGGCCACAGAGCTGTGCTGGAATGGGTCAGGAAGGTGTCAGGATGGTGATGAGGAGGACACCTCCATTCTCTATTTCTTTGCCAGCTCCTCCTTCCCAGCCAGTGCAGAGCCCGAGGGTGGGAGGTGGGTGTCCCACTGCTGGTGGAGCCAATAGGTCTGACTGGGGGGGACTTATCCTGACCCCATGTCCGTGGGTCCAGCAACAGGGATCTTGTAGCATCTTTAAATCCTTTGAACCCTCTTTGTGGCAGGTAGTATGACGAAAACCCTTTAACCTCGTTCACAAAGTGAGGGCAGAATACATGGCTGGGGGTGAAGGCTCGAAACTGAGGCAGAGCAACACTGCTGAAATCTATTTCTTGCTTTCGGGGATTTTTTATAGGATTTTTTGTGCATTTTTTTCCTCTTTCCTTTTGGCTCTATCTCTCGAATTGCAGCTCATGCAGATTTGTCACAGGTCAGGAAAACTTAAGCCATGATTTGCAGAAGATGAATGGACTTTTAAAATCAATTTTGTGGTCTCCAGTGTCAGTGGGGTGCCAGTCACCACAGGCTGGCACTGCCCAGTTCCTCTGCTGATATCATTAGGAGATGAGGGCAGCATTCATTTCAGGGAGGCTGAGCCTTGCCACCTGCTAATGGAATTGAGCTGCCTGACCTTAATGTGTGACTGATATTTAATTTGAAACTTCTGTGGACACCAGCAGGCTGTAACACAAACAATACAGGCCCAGCAATGCAAAGCCTTAGCCCCGAGAAGGGAGCAAAATAAATTAAATTTTGTAATTAGTAAAAATCCTTGGGGCCTAGAGGTCAAACACAGAACTGAAAAAAAGTGTACTTTTCTTTCCACTTGGTGACCACACAGGCTTCTGGTAGGGTCTTGTGTGCTGCAGGGGGGAGTGTGGCACAGTCTGTTTGTCCTGGACTGGTGGCAAATTTTGAGATGCTCTTGGGCCCACTCAGACAGGCCCCTCAGACAAGAGAGACATTGAGGGGCTGGAGCGTGTGCAGGGAAGGGAACGGAGCTGGGGAAGGGTCTGGAGCAGCAGGAGAGGCTGAGGGAGCTGGGGAGGCTCATCCTGGAGAAAAGGAGGCTCAGGGGGGACCTTCTGGCTCTGCAACTCCCTGACAGGAGGGGGGAGCTGGGGAGGATCGGGTTCTGCTCCCCAGGAACAAGGGACAGAATGAGAAGAAACAGCCTCAATTTGCAACCAGGCAGGTTTAGATTAGATATTGGAAAAATTTCTTCGTGGATAGTGGAAAAACTTCTTCATGGAAAGGGTTGTCCAGGCCTGGCAGAGGCTGCCCAGGGCAGTGTTGGAGTCCCCATCCCTGGAGGGATTTAAAAGCCATGTGGATGTGGCACTTGGGGACACGCGTTAGTGGTGGCCTTGGCAGTGCTGGGGAAATGGTTGGACTCTGATCTTAGAGGCCTTTTCCACCCTCAATAATTCAGTGATTCTACCTCCAGCCTCATAACCATCACCATCACCCTCCTGGTCTCCTTTGCCTGTCTGAGTTGCACAGGCTCTGTATTCCCCGGACCCTCACCCAGGGGGGTCTCTCCTGCCATCACCCCATGGCATCCTTCCTTGCAGGTGTGTTACCTGCAGCAATTGGGCTCCCTGTGGTCCCCATCTGGCCTCAGGATAGTCACCTGATGAAAATCCATAGGAGACCAGAGTGGATGTGGTCACTCCTCATCCTTGGTGCTCAGTTGCAGACTTTGTTCCACTGGAACTGCAAGCAACAAGTTGATTGGATGTGACATCCCAGGGAGCTGGAGAGCTTGCACTGGTCTGGGACGTTGTCCACAGTTGAGAACATCTGTGCAGCTGGGTCACAAGCTAGGCTGGGTGGAGGACGTTTCCCTCCCTTCCTGTGGGATTTTCAAGAGTGTGAGAAGACACACAAACCTCTGCCTTTGGCTCAGGGGTTTGGGATCTGTCTGGGACCCAGCACTGACAAGTTTCTGCCCTGTGAGTGCTGAAGGTAGCAGGTATGAGTAGGTGTCCAGAGTAGAACCACAGCCAGGTTATTGCCCACTCCCCTCTCCCCATGAGCCTCACTTGCCCCTTTGAGCAGCAGGGCAGGCATGGGGTCCTTGCCAGAACAAAATAAAACCAGTGAATGAGCCATCCCAGCTGTTTGGCAGGGAAAAGTATGGTCCCTCCTCAGTCTGTAGCAGATGAAGGTGTCTCTCTGGGGCCAGGAGGAAGCTCGGGGCTGGCGCAGCACCAGATAAAATATTCCTGATATCCTATTTGGATATTAGGAAAAATTTCTTCGCTGATAGGGCTGTCCAGCCCTGGAACAGGCTGCCCGAGGAAGTGGTGGAGTCACCATGCCTGAAAATGTTCAAAAAAACATGTGGGTGTGGCACTTAGGGACATGGTTTAGTGGTGGGTTTGGCAATGCTGGAGGAATGGCTGGACTTGGTGATCTTAGGGGGCTTTTCCAACCTAAACAATTCTACGGTCCTATAAAAGATCAAATTGCAATCTCCTAAAAGCCTCCTGAAATCTAGGGCCATGACCTTGTAGAAGGTGTCATCCTTTGGGAAGGAAGGTGTCTCCACTCCCTAGGAAGCAGGAGTGACACACACGTCCAAAGCTGAGCTATCCTACAGTGAATTTGCTGCCCACCTCCCCAGGGCTAACCCAGTGCCTTCCAGGATTCTCCTTCCCTCTCCTGGTTGTGCACATCCACGGTTTGCAGGGCTGAAAACTGCCTACTACTGGGAAAAAAAAGGTGCACATGAGTACAGAAGCAGCTAATTTTGGTGTGCTGTGGTTTGCTGTGGCATGAAAAGTCTGCTTGAAGGCCCTGCAGAGGAACCAAAATCAAACAAATTTCAGATGGTCTCGCAAGTGAAGCTGAAAGGTCACAACAGTATCAAGCTGGAGGTTGCGTGTGGTGCTGCAAGCCTCTGCTAAATATCAGCCAAAGATTAGTCCATCCTCTCTGAAAGGCCAAGAGCTATATGGGCTCTGAGTCCCTTCTGCCACACGTTCAGACCCATGGCATCTAAAAATGGCATGAGCCCCTGTGAAAGAGGGACACAACCTCAGGAACAGCAAATTCTAGGGAAAATGTCAGGCTGGCGAGGTGTGTGAAAATGAATTTGGAAACTCCTTAGGTTCTTTGGTTTGTTTCTTTTTTTTGTTTTAAAGCCAAAAGGCGCTTGTAGATCATGTGGCTAGTGCTAATTAATTTGGCGTTTTGCCGAGCATTGTCATGGCAGTTTAATCAGCAGCTGTGAAACGGAGCGTTGTCCGTCTGCCAGCCTCCCATCCCAGCTCCTGGGGATGGCAAGGGACATCTCTCTGTTAGATACATCAACACATCCTGCATTTGTTTGAAAATCTGGTCTTTTAAAGGCTTCATCTGACATCAAAGTTGTCAGTGCAGGAACTGTGCTGTGCAGGAATTTCATCTGGGGAAAGTAGTGTCAGAGCATCAGCTTAACTGGGGGGTCAGGCATTTCTGGAAGAGCTCAGCAGGGCTGCAGGCTTCTCCCCAAGGCCACTAACCTTCTCCTAATCGAATTGTTCTAATTGCCTGGCAAATCCCTTGGCTCTGACATGGATAGATGGTCTAACTGCGTTCACTCATTCTACCCCAGTCCAATTTCTGGTGTCTGATACTTGGTCTCCCACAACCTCCAGAGATCCAAGACCAGGAATCTGAGGAGAAGGGGAACCTATTAAACACACTAAAAGCCCATATGAGAAACCCTGCAAACATGAATTAACCCATTGGCATGAGAGGAATGTCCTCTTGTGTTTGATGGGTAGTGATTGGTCCTGAAAACTTGTGGGTGGATGCATCAGTTAAGTTCAAAAGTGTCTGGTGCCCAGTTTGGAGAAAGCCCTGGACACACAGGATTTCTCTGCCACAGCATCTCACCTTCCTCCCACCGGGTGACAGCTCAGGGATTCCAGTCATTACCACTATATGTATTTACAAGGCACTTAACCAGCCCTATAAACAGCAATTCACAGGTTGTTCTTCACCCTGCAACCAAAAACCTCTTCTTATTTTTTGTCTCTGCTAAGAGCAGCGCCCTGCAGCCCCAGGAAGTAAAACTCCCTCTGAATGCCAGTTTTGTTTCTCAACAGCAAGGCTGGTTTTGGAAAACAAGCTAATGGTGGCAACTTGGTGCTGCTAATGGAGTATAGCAAGGGGGCTTGCTGGTCCAGCAGGGCTGAGGGCTGTGTAGCCCCCCTGTACCTGCTGTGCTTGCTGGTTATGCTGAGTGGTAGAGTGTAGGTTTCCAAGGTAATAAAACCAACATCCACGTGAGAGAGGAAAAATGTTTCTGTCTGAGCAGGCTCAGCTAAAACACTGTCAGGAAGGGTAAAAATCATAGCAGGAGGTCGGCTCGGGTCCTGGCAGGGCGCACGGTGGGAGGGAGGCAGTTCTTTGAAAGAAAATGGTGAAGGGAGATGAACTTACCCTCCATTACCTTGGTAACCCTTCCCTTAAGATGAGTTAAGGCCACCTGGTTTGGCTTGCCCTCTGTTGAGAAGCACTTCCTTCTCCCAGCAGCTCCCCAGCCCTCTCCACCCCACAAGGTGCCCACCGTGTCCAGCCAAGGGGTTGGTGTGGTGTGAGGACGCTGGACACAGACCAGTCCCCCACCCTGTCATACTCAGTTTAGCTCTGCCTGAGCTCATTTCATGGAGAGCAGGCTGCTGGAAGTAATGTTTTGCTTGAAGGAGGGAGCAGATTTTACTGCCAGGGTTCCTCTCCTCCTCCCCTGCATCCTCATCTGCTCAAGCCCCTTGTGCTTCATGAAATCAGGGGCTGCATGTCTGCATCTGGGTTTCCCTTGTCACCCAGCTTGGTTCATTCTGGTTCTGTCAGGAGTTCCCGTGTCTTTCATGGACACATGAATTAATCTTTTGGCTCTGCAACAGCTTTTCTGATTGACATGGCTGGGTTTGCTTCCTTAGACTAGTTTAATTACTCTACTGACTTCAATTTTAAAATAAAAAAGTAAAAGGCCTTCACTGGAGGGCAGGCACAGGGGGCACAGACCCACCGCTGGGTCTTTCCTGCAGAGAGACTGAAGCCAGCATGGATTTGAACAGACATTCCTGGCATGAGGCTGATATTAAGCAAATGCTTCCCAACCATGGAGCATAACTGATGTTTCCTCCAAAGACCCAGCTGTGGGATCTGGGTTATATCTCACATGAACAAGGGGTGGGAAGACCTTACTGTGGTTGGAGGAAGCTTTGGATCATAGAATCATAGAATCCTAAATGGTTTGGGTTGGAAGGGTCAAGAATTGTCATCTTGTTCCAGTAGAAAAAGATAGACCAGTTCTATCCAACCTGGCCTTGAACGCTTCCAGGGATGGGGCAGCCACAGCTTCTCTGGGCAACCTGTGCCAGGGCCTCACCACCCTCACAGCCAAGAATTTCTTCCTAATATCTAATCTAAATCTATCTTCCTTCAGCTTTAGCCATTCCCCCTTGTCCTGTTGCTCTGCACTGGCATCCAAAATCTCTTTCCAACTCTCTTGGAGGCCCTGCAGGCACTGGAAGAGGCTCTAAGGTCTGTAGGCTGTTGTCAGGATGCAACATAGCAATTTGTCCACCTAAAACTTCCTGAAAAAATCACAGCAGGATGATGCTTCTTCCTTGGGTGCAATGGCTGTGCTGCATCAGAGCTGTTTCACATGAATGACTCCTTGCTGTGACATCTCCTATGTGCTCTGTAACGTGGCTCAGGGCTGGTATTTCCGAGGACAGATGGCCCAAAGTGTACCTGTGTATTTGGGGGTTTTACTTCCGACTCACCACTCCCCCATTCAGTGAGTCACCTTAATCCTGTGTGAATCCATACCATATGTGAGCCATCCCATTCCTCCCGGAGACCACGTGTACACAGGGCTGGTGACAGGCTGGGTCCCGCTGGGACAAGGGGTGGGCTCTACGGCACGAGATGCCTGCCTTGCTTCCAGCCAGAACATTCCCCATACCTCTCTTCGAAGCAATCCTTCACTGAGTCTGCTGGGGTTTGGGGAGGCTGAACCATGGGATCAGCGTACTTTCCAGTCTTGTGGGGTTGCCTTCAATCCTCCCTCCCAGCAAAGGGGGATGTGACTCTGAGGGGATGATGAGTGGATCTGCACCCCATGGGAAGAGGTTGTTCAGCCTGGAGGAGAGAAGGCTCTGGAGAGACATCATTGTGGCCTTCCAGTACTTAAAAGGGTGCTTATAAAAAAGAGGGAGATAGTGATAGAGCAAGGGGGAATGGCTTCAAACTGAAAGAGGGGAGATTTAGATTGGTTATTAGGATGAAATTCTCGGCTGTGAGAGTGGTGAGGCCCTGGCACAGGTTGCCCAGAGAAGCTGTGTCTGCCCCATCCCTGGAAGTGTCCAAGGCCAGGTTGGACAGGGCTTGGAACAACCTGGTCTAGTGGAATCCCATTCTGGCATTACTATAAATGCAGAATACTCCTTGGACCATGTTGCAAGGCCCTGACCCATCATCAGCCCAACACCCCATAGCAGTTCCCATTCCCAGAATCCCCCCAGCTGCCTTCTGCAAAAAAACCCCATCCCTGCAAATTACAAAGCTTTCAGCAATGGCACCATCTGGAGAGTAACCCAGTGCCCCACTGGGGAACCTCCACGACTGGAGCTGACCATATAAGCAAAATCACTGTTTCTCTCTGCTCCAGCTGAGGTGGATTTTTGAAAGGCAGCCAAGTCCTCAGGCTGGGGATTTGGGACATTTCCTTGGCTTTTGGACAGTGGGAAGAGGCTGTCTCCTATAGAGCACAGTCTGAGTTTGGAGTAAATCTCCAAGTGTTAAAATCCTGGAGGATGGCTGATGAAAACCAGTGCCCACCTTAGAGAGTGCTGGGCCACAATAATTGCCTGAACTCTGGAGAAATGGGATGTCACAGGGGCACAGTTAAAACAGCAATCCATCCTCAAAATATTAGTGATATTGATTAAAGGGCTTGTGGAAATCTGCCATTTTAACTCTTCCAGAATTTCAGGCTCAATGTGGCATCGATCAAACAATCCAATTCACCCCTAAAAAACTGGGGCTGCAATGATGCCACTGCACTAGGGGAGGGATATTGATACTATTAAAGAGTGCATGTTGAAAAGGAAAAATGTTTGAGAAATGGCATTGTGGACTGTCTGTATGTAAAGAAAAAAAGAAAAAAAGCCTACCATTATTCAGTATAATCTGCTTCTCTAAAATTATTGGAAGGTAGGAAGAAAAATCCCACACATTTTTCTTTTCCCATTTTACACGTTCAAGCCAAAATAAAAAATGGCTTATGAGATTTAAGCTATTTATTACCAAATAAAACTGCATCTGGGCCCTGTGCTTCTGTGCCAAGTTTTGGCATTGTGAGAGCACAAGCATCGAGACTTACGAGCCCCTTGAAGGTGGTGTTGATGATGGAAACATTGACTTAGTCCTAACTCTCTCAGGGATGCCAGATGCTGGTTGGGATATTTCAGAAGCTGGTTGCAGGGAAATAAGATGCTGCCTGTGACATGGAGCTGTACCTGCAGCATCCTGCCTGGTTGATGCCGGGTTATCTTGCAGCCCTATGGGATATTCTTGATTGAATAATGGGAACCAATAGGTGATAGCACCCGAGAGAATGGCCTGAAGTTGTGTCAGGGGGGTTTAGGTTGGATATTGGGAAAAGGCTCTTCCCCCAGAGGGTGGTGGGGCACTGAACAGGCTCCCCAGGGCAGTGGGCACAGCACCAAGGCTGACTGAGCTCAAGAAATGTTTGGACAACGCTCTCAGGCACAGGGTGAGATTGTTGGGGCTGTGCTGTGCAGGGTCAGGAGTTGGATTTAATGATCCTTTTGGGTCCCTTCCAGCTCAGAATATTCTGTGATTCTATGATGGAATAAACAAGAATGTGATTTCCTGTTCCCACTGAGTAGAAAAGCAAATCCCTTGTAATCAGCCTCCTTTAGCTTCAGAGGGAGGGGAAAATACCCTGGTGGTGTATTTTCATGGTGGAAGGGATAGCTGTTGTCATCTACTGCACCCTAAACCCCCAAATTAATTTCTGAGCAAGTGAGGGGGTGTCTTTTAAGAAACCAGCCTGGGCTTTATCAGCCCTGGTGCTGAG
Organism: Chiroxiphia lanceolata; assembly: GCF_009829145.1. Lineage (NCBI taxonomy): Eukaryota > Metazoa > Chordata > Aves > Passeriformes > Pipridae > Chiroxiphia > Chiroxiphia lanceolata. The sequence goes on along the minus strand of NC_045671.1, from coordinate 2,536,656 downwards.
GAGGGGATTTTGGCTGTGGGTATGTGGTGCCCCATGTTTCAGCCTGTGCTGGCTGCCCGTCAGCCTCAGACACTGGGTTTTGCTGGGCTCATTACCTCCTCAGTGAGGATGAACCCCATCCTGCCCAGCTCACATGTGGCACCGTTTTAGCCTCTGCTCAACCATGGTTTCACCTTTTCTCTTCCTGACGTGGAGTCACAGGTCTCCTGCAGTGCCTCCCTCCAGGGTGCACGCACGGCACCCTTGGGCTCCTCTCCAGATCTCCTTCCTGGCTTTGGCATCAATCTGAGAGGCTTACTGCTCCCAAGGAACCCCACCTCCTGCTTTTTATATAGCAAACATTTGTGCCTTCAGATGCTGCTGGGACTCTGGGAGCTCATGGTTTGCTGATTAGAAAAAATCACTTTCCCTCGGATAGCCTGACACCTGCAAATTGCACCTGTTTGGGATTTTTTTTTTTTTTTTAGATGGATGACTTCACATTTAGCTCTATAAAATACATATTTCTTGCTGTCTGGTTAGAGTTTTACTTCAAACATTATTACAGCAGGGCTTAGGAGCCCTAACTCATGCCAGGACCTCATGCAGAAATGTAAAGTGAGAGCTATTTCCACATCAAGGAATTGACATTTTACTTGTACTTTAAACACAGCTCTGTCCGTCCTGGAGTGACACATACCTATAAGTTCGGGATATTAAATTTAATAGGGAACAGGCTTCCAGGATCTCTGATTTTTAGCTACGGACTTCTTATTCATGGAGCATAAAAGGGGAATTGCCAGGACATAGTGCAGCAGGACTCGCAGTAGCTGGGGTTTTCCCAAACCTGAGTTCAAGTCAGTTCAGTGTAAAGAACTGCTGATCTGCCCAGACCTGTGCCAGCTCACTGCCATCATCCCCTGCACCTCACACAGCTTCCCCTCAGCCTTGGTCCTTGGGATGGACCGTGACCCCGGACGCCACCGTGGCGCTGGGAGTGCAAAGAGGTGCCTCCAACCAGTGCACAGGAATGGTCTCACCTCCAAAGTCCCTTAGGTTAATTAAATTAGGAGGTCCAGAGGGGACTGGGGACTTGCAGGAGCTCCAGAGGTGCAAGCCTCCATGCTGAGGGGTGCTCTTGGGCTGGGGGAGCTCCTGGGCTTAGGATAGGACTTTATAGTGCTGTACAAGGGATTTGCTCACCTTCTTCTTGCACTGCACCCACTTCCTAGGGGCATGTCTGCTCTCTCTTAAAAGATAATCTCAATTTTTTTGTACCTTAGAAATTGTAAAATGCTCCTGTTTTCTGTGTAATGTCACTTGAAAGAAGGACCAGCTGCTGAACTGTTCCTGCCTTCTGGGCTAAGGAGAGGCATTTTTTTGGTGCAGGTTTTGGACTGTCTGTAAAAAACACAAGGGGGGACTGTACGTTGTATTGGCTTCCCTGAGTGGCAGGTACTGCACATGCTGCTCTCCTGGGTCCCTGAGGATCTCATGCAGCCTGGTTAATCCTTAGCACCCTACCTGGCACATGATTGTAGGGGTTAAGATAAAATCCAGAAGGTGACCAGCAGCATGGGATCAACCAATCCCTTTGCAAGGGGATGTCCCACGTCCTGACTCCCTGCCAAAAGTTTCTGGCTTTGGGACTGCTTCGGTCTAGAGAGCCAGAAAAGAAGAAAGGCTGGGCTGCAAAACATGCCCCATACAAACTGATGTGCCGTTCCCAGAAATGGTGAAATGCCCCACCTGTTTCCCAAACCTACCCCCCAAATCACTCCCACTCACTCTGGAGCTCTGTGGACCCGTGGATGAGAATCTCCCACCTCTAGGCTTAAGATGCAGGTAAATAAATCCTTCAAGAAAACCCAGCTGGTTATTACAGTCCCGTTTAAAAACAGTGTGTGTGGGGGGGGGGAGGGGAAATTAATGTATGCACCATGGAGATGGATAGGTTTGATGCAGGATAACCCACCCAAAACAGCCACCTCTGGTTTTAGCATAGGTTTCAAAGGCTGCTCCAATATCGTCATAGCAGGGAGGTTTAAAGTGGGGAAGGCAAACAATGCCTCCCCAAAAAACCATCTTTCCCCTCTTTGCTGATAAGGGGAAAGCAGGAAACCTTTGCTGGAAATCCTTGTGGAGAGGGTATAACGTGTGGGAGAGGAGGAGGCCAGGACCAACACTGCTGGTCTTCACCCAAAATATGCTGGGAAGGGAGAGGATATTGAGGCTGGCACAGGATTGGGGTGCTGTAACTGCATCCACACAGCTATGCCAGGGCTGTGGATAATCCCTGGATCCTAAATGCATGAGGGGGTCACAGGCCCACCAAAGGGCTCTGCTCCTGTCTGAGCTGCTGTGCTGTATCATGGGCTGACGCTGAGCAGATGCAGGGTGTGAGACCAGGTGGGATCACAAAGCCTTTTGCTTAAGCAGGGATCAGTCAGCTGAGGGCATTGTCTCTTCCCATTAACTCTGTCTCTGGGGAAGGGTTACAGCATTTGGATATCAGACCCACGAGGTTTGGCAGTGTTTGGGTGGAGGGTTTTGGTTCAGGCTGTGGTGGAATTAAGATGCTCCGTGAACAGTGCAGTGCAGCCTCCAAGACCCTGCCAGGTCCTTGCAGTGTCTAGCTGGATTTTTTTTTCCCCCCCATGGTTTTGGCTTTTTGCCCGTTTCTGGATGTCCTGCATATCATTACTGGTAGGAGGGAGCTGCTGCAAACCTCCCTGGCCAGTCATTAGGAGCAGTTAAGAGTGTTTTAAAGCAGGTGTTGAGCACTTCCAAACTGCCTGGGGAGGGATTTGGACACTGTGAAAGCAAGGAAACATTGGAAACCCGAGTATTGAATTTCCCTTTCCAAACAACTGGCTGCAGCATATCGCTGCCTGTCAAAGTTGAAGGCTCCTGCCTGCACAAGTCAGCACGTTTTTACATTCCCAGGGGCAGAGATAGGGATTGCTCCAAGTGCTTCCTCATTGCTCTCTGCAGGCAGAACCAAGTAATAGACTGTTGTCACGCCAGGGTTTTTTTGTTTCTTAGTTTTAAATAGAGGATGCATTCTTTCCCCTGGTTAATTTTCCCATTTCCAGGTCGGGGACTAATTCACATGGATATAACACCCTGTTAGTGATATATAACCACAAAAAGATGAGCTCTACTGTCTCTGACCCTCTCCAACTCCATTTTCAACTTTTTTTTTTGATGGAGGTAACAGTATAAACCCTGGAGAAGAAACTTTGAACCCAGATACCTTCCAACAAACTGGGAAAACTCCAACTTCGTTTGTGTTTCCCACTCTACAGCACGTAGAACAGGCTTGGGTTACACCCAGGAGCTGGCTGGGATGATGCTGGGGGGAGAAAGGGTGGGTGAGCACGTCGTGTTGTGTGGCTGGTGGGCAAAGCCCCAAGAGTTTCCCTGAAGTTCAGGTATCAGCCAAACCTGCTCTGCCCCTGGAAGTGCTGGAGTTTTGCTCAGAAATAAGCCCTTCAAATGGCCAAAAAGCCCCAAAATGCCCTTGAGGCCTGCAGAGTGACCCCTGATTTTAGTATGGGAATCGAGGTTGAGAGATTCTTGTGGGCTGTTTTTTCTCCATCCTCTCTGACACCTTCAGACCAAACAGAAATCAGAAATATTGCAAAAAACTCTCAGAGGGGTTTTGCAACATCTCCAAAGACACTTTTCCTCCAGGGCCCTTTCCTGGCAGACATGCAGAGCTGGGCCCAAACCCATGAGAAACAGGATGGTTTGGGTAGGAAGAGCTGAGGTGGGTGGGAAACATCATGCCAGGCTGTTGGGGCCACCCATTCCCTGCAGGCATGTGACAGCCTGGGAAGGGAGGAGTGAAACTGGGACCACTAAATCTCAGAAAACATTTTCCTCTCAGTGCAATTTGACTTTTTTTTTTTTTTTTTTTTAATGAGACGATCCAAAAATCTTAAATACACCCTTGAATTCAACACACAAGAATAAAGCTATAATTAAAACACAGTGAGAAGCATAAAAGCAAAAAGGCAGATTTAAGTGTAGCAACGCTGCTGAAGTGTTTCTCCTTCTTCCTTGGAAAATATTGCTGAATTCAACATGTTCCTGTGAAGCATCATCTTCAACAAAACTTTTTTTTTCCCCTGAAGCTAGTGGGAAAGAGTTGTGGGAAAAAACCCTCATCCAGTGCTGTATAAACAGCTGTCTCCCTCCTGTGATGGGTCCAGGCTGCCTGGCTGTATCCCATCACTTGATCTTGCTGGTGCCCATCCCCAGCACTCATCATCACTTCAGTCCTGACGTAAATAGAGAGGGGGGTTGGGACTTGATGATATTTCAGGTCCCTTCCAACCCTTAACATTCTATAATTCTGTGGAAATATGCTGATAAACACTGGTTGTTGCCAGTTGTAAATCACAGAATCAGAGAATATCCTGAGTTGGAAGGGACCCATAAGGATCATTGAGTGCAACCTCGAGCCCTGTGCAGGACAGCTCCAAGATTCACACCATGTGTTGGGCTTTTTTTTCTGGAATGCTGAGTCTAGGCCCTGGAAGGAGTCCAATCTCATCTTTTTTGTGTGTGTGTATTAAGACTTCACATGTTTTGACCCCATGGTGTGCAGGAGAGGAGATGCTCTGCTCTGTGTTAGGGACCCTCCAGCCACACCAGCCCATGTCACTCAGCAATTAACAACAGGCTCCATCAGGGTAACAGGATGTTGGACAGAGACTGTACGAGCAGGCAGGGGCAATCTGCAGTCTCTGAGGTCTGTGTCTATGTGCTTTTTGGGATGAGCTGACCTGTGCCTGCACAGAAGTCCCCAGAGTCAGGGTGCAGTGGGGGCTGTTTGTTGGCAGTGACCATCATACCATCAATCAGTGATGGGGGATCCCCTCTCAACCTCTGTCCCCTGAACTCCTTTGCAGCACTTTTCCATCAAATATGCAAGACTGAGCAGGAGATGATAAACCTCCAGAACCTCCTGTTGTGTCCCAGGACCCAACTATGCTCCGTCAACTACCACAAGGTTTTTATGAGACCTTTTGCCCACCACGAGGTCTCCATCCTGACTCAGTCCCTGGAGTGGCACAGCCTGGACAAGCAAATAAGACGAAAGAAAATACTCTTTATCCATTGCTAACGTGTGCTGGGGCTGCTCCTCCTCCAGCCACAAGCTACTCCCTGTTCCATGGCTTGAGACATGTGGGATGGCACACTGCACCCTGGGCTGGATTTGAGCTGGCAGCCCATCAATTTTTGCATGGCTCTTGCCATCTTGCATCTTGCCCCAGAATGGCAGTGAGGGTAGTGAAAGGTCTAGAAAAGAAGTCTTATGAGGAGCAGCTGAGGGAGCTGTGGTTGTTTAGTCTGGAGGAAAAGATGCTCGGGGGAAACCTTCTCATTCTTTAAAACTACCTGAAAGGAGGGTGCAGCCAGGTGGGGTTTGGTCTCTTGTCCGAGGTAACAAGTGACAGGATGAGAGGAAATGGCCTTAAGATGCACCAAGGGAGGTTCAGATTAGATATTAGAAACACTTTTTTCATTGCTACAGTGATCAGGCATTGGAATAAGTTGCTCAGTAGGGTGGGCGAGTCACTGTCTCTGGAAGTGTTGAAGAGATGTCTGGATGGAGCACTAGGGGATGTAGTTTTGGGATGATTATGGTGGTGCTGGGGGAAAGGTTGGAGTCAATGATCTTGAAGGTCTCTTCCAACCTTGATTATTCTGTGATTCAGTGTTTTGCTAAATGAAACGAGAAAGCTGTTGGCAAAGGTGCTGAAAGTGAGACAGATTCCTTCCTGTCTGATAAATTTGAATTCTTTCCTCCTCCTCTTCCATCCTCCCTGGCCCAATCTCCTTGCCCTGCAGTTAGCTCTCCTGTAACAGGAGTGAGATGGCACGATATCTCTCTCTCCTAGAGCACTACATTCTTATGCAGCTGGATATACTGTGGATTTGGTCTGGGGATTTATTTTTTTAAATTTTTTATTTTCCATGGCAGGAGTGTTGGAACTGGATGACCTTTAAGGTCCCTTCCAACCTGAGCTGTTCTGTGATTGTCACCCCTCATTTCCTATTTGTAAGTGAATTTAAGTCATTCCATAAGGGTATATGCACAAATAATTTGGAAAGGGTTAACATGTGGCTGATGGCATCAGGCAATTAGGAACTTGTTTGTAGGCGCAGTGTAAGCACCCCATGGTGTCCTTTTCCACATGCCAGGTGAAGCTGGAGCTGCTCCCACGATTTTGGCCTTTGCTCACTGGGTACTATCAGGACCAATGTGAATTTCCCACCGTGCCGCTGGCTCTGAGGGGAATTTTAATGCACACCCAGGGAAGCAATCTGCAGGCTCCTGGGCTATTGAAAGCCTGGCAGGCTCTCCTGGTGCTCAGAGAGGCACCGTGCTGGCTCCTGTTTGTGGGGTTTATCTGCCTCCCCAGGACAGAAGGAGGGGCTCTGGGGGGGTCTAATCAGGGCGAAATGGCCGAGACGGCGCGACTCCATCCCCCGGCCTGGCCAATTACAACAGGCAGATCTCCTTCAGCTGTAAAATCTGTCACTGAGTGAAGCCAGGGCTCTCCAGGGGCTGCCATCTCCCTCCCTGCAGTGATGGGATCTAGATGTAACACAGCCCCAGCCCCCCCACCATCCCCAGCCCTCTCGTGCAGACCGTGGGCTGCCTTGACAAGTCGGCCAGGTTGCCTTTACCCAGGGGAAAAATTCACATGCATCGTAGGCAGCTTAACAACATGAGACAGATTTTGTTTTCCTCTTGAAGGCAGGCGGGCTCCCTGGGCTGCAGCTGTCTGCTCGAGACACCTATCCCAACGCCAGCTCCAGGCCTGATCCCATGTCCCTTACCAGTAGCCTGACTGCACCAAGAATACCATTGCCCAAGGAAAGGAGGTGGAAATAAATAGTTCTACTTTCTGAGTTTTTCTTTTCATAAAGCCTGTAGCATGCCCTGTCTCACTGCAGGGATTACCCAGGGGCTTTGCATCTCTGAGATGGGTCAGTGTTGAATGAGCACACGGATCCCTTGAGCCTTTCTGGGCGAAATACTGCTGGATGGATAAATTTGCATGTGCCTAGGTATAGTCAAGCCTTGCCTGATGCTAAAGGAGAATCCCCGGGGGTAGAAAAACCCAGACCAGTACCCTTCTGTGACTCGATGTCACTTACCAACCTGCAAAAATATATGAACTTATCGTTTGCAGCGTTGGCCCGGGGGCATGAAGGAAACGGGAGCACTTCTGTTAATGGAAATACATCCATGCTGCTTCAGATAATGTATGGAAACAATAAACATAACTGTAGAACCAAGGGGGGGGGGAAAGAAGGAAGCAGCCGTGTAAGTGAGAGCATGGCAGTGAGGAGGATGTGTTGAGCTTCCCTGCGGATTTCCACCGTGTCTGAAGCCTCTGTGAGTGAAGGGCGGGAACGGCAGCACGGCGGCGAGCAGCAGAACAGGTTCAGCCATCCACGTGCCTGCATCATCTGTTGGCTTTCTAAAAACTAGTTTATACCTCCTCAGTTTGAGGCTGCAGCCTGTGATTGCCAGCTCCCAGCTAAGTGTTTTGGGTGCTTCGTAAATGGCGGTTAAACAACCTTCCCCACGGGCTCGCGGGAGATTGTCTTCATGGTGCAGGCTGGGGACGTGGGTTAATGGTGGGCTTGGCAGTGCTGAGTTAACAGTTGGACTCGAGGATCTTAGAGGGCTTTTCCAACCTAAATGATTCTGCTATTCTATACCATAATTCTAGATGATCTGTGAGGCCGTAGTGTTGCTGAGCTGGAAGATATGGGGAATACAGCAGACCCAGCTCCACGGCAGGTCCTCAGCATCCATCAGTGTCAGAGGTGAACTAGGCCATTGGGGCAGCCACTGATCTGCACTCATATTCTAACAGTGGCAGGAATTACCAAAGTTGCCATTCCCCATCCACTGATCCCTGATGCTGACCTTGGCTTTAGGGCGTGATGGGAGAAGCTGTGGAAAGCAGCCTCCACCAAGACCCTTTGCAGCTAGATGCAATGATTAGAAGAAGGTAAACTCAAAAATAAATGACTTTGAAATGTAATGTTCAGTTTTGCACTGTTACTTTTTTGCCAGGGCTTTCTGGTGTGCACCAGTACTATGCTTGTTGAGGACTGGCTCTCCATTGTGCAAGCTGGTTTGGTTATGCCAGCTGTATGATTTGATGGCTGCTAATAAGCATAGAATTGCTGAAGTATTCCCCAAAGTCTTTGCTTTGCTGTCAAAATCCTCATCAGCAATTGGATTAGTTGTAGGGAATGCACAATTACTACACAGGGTATTGTATTATGTTAAGACAAATTGATGGGTTTTATTTAATCATATGGTCCTGGTCACATCTTCATAGTGTTTTTCCTGTGGAGAGGAATGCATCACTGAACCAGTAGGTACAAGCAAAAAAAGACTGAAAAATGCTTGATTTAATTAATTAGTGCCTAAAAACGAGGCAAATTAACACTTTGTACAAAAACAAAATGGATCAGGCTTTTGCTCTCAGTTATGTTGGCTGTGCATATCTTCCTACACACATACCAGAGATAAAGTTTGCATGTTCTGGACCTTTGGGAAGTGTATGACTGAGTTTCTCCCAAGGACTGTCTTGGTATGGGAGAAAAAATTCAGGTCAAAATAATCTGCCCACCCTGTGCTCTCTAGGTCACTGTGGCTCTGGCATCAAAGGTCCTGCAGACCTTTAACTAAATCAGACTAAGGGCTCCCAAGATCCAGTAGAAGATTGGAAAATCCTTGTCTAAGGTTGCACCAGGCATCAACAGTTTACAGAGTGGCAGAAGACGAGAGAGAGGCTATTTCTGCTTTACTCACAAAATGCTACAAAATGTGTCCCAGGGAATGTGGGGGAGTATCACTAAGCTTCACTGTCTTGTGTCACCCTAAGACATTTTTGTCTGAAATACAAGTGAATGCTGCCTGGTGACACAGGTTGGTGTGTTGGGGTGTGTGGAGGGATTAACAGTTTTACCTGCTCTTGCACCTTGCCTTCGGGCCCTGTGAAGGCCTGGAGGTGTCAGATGGCTCACCTGTGACCTGCTGCAGCAGTTTGCCACTGGGAGGACATGTGGCCATTAGAGGTTGAGCAATTCACCACGAGTTGCTTGGCAAGTACCAAGCAAACAGCAGTCAGGAGGCGTCTCCCCATGATTCCCTCTAGCAGTTGGCCAGGGCAGCACAGGATCCCCATTTTGTTACTCAACCTTTACCTGTTTGTGGTGAATTTGGGACAGGCCATCAGCAACAAATATAACCTGCAGGGGAATGGAATATACAGACAGCTCTTGGGTCTGGGTTTGCAGCTCCATCATTGAGGAACGGTGGGTCTGATCCCGCCACCTCTGGTTTTAATTAATAGCATGGTCAAATCATGCTGTTATCTGGCAGTAGGGGAAATATCACCTTAAGAAGTTCCACTGTGGGTGGCACAGGAATTTGTCTCCTGCTGCCTCTCTCAGAGGGGCACTCTGGAGGATTAGTTTGTATTTAAGAGATGCTGTGTGTAATTATGCACAGTTTTGCAAACCATCCGTTTCTGTTAAGCTCTCTCCCGTTGTTTCTCTTGCTGGCATCTGGCTTGCTGTGTGTCTCTCCTGTTTCCATATGGGAGTGAGCAGAAAGCACTCAGGGCTCCCTAGGCTGTTGTGATGGACTGGCCCTGCCTGCCAGGGAGGCGGGAGCAGAAGGGGTCTGGGTGAAGAAGGCATGATGTGCATGCCTGTGTCTGGGGATGACACTCAGTGTCTCTTGGTGCTGTTGTTCCTGGATATTTTGGGCCACCCCTGAAGGTTTGAAAAAGAAGGGGAGTTTTCTAGGAAGATGGGGTGTTCAAAATGTCATGCAAAAGGGTAGAGGTCCCATCCTGTGAGTGATCCTCAGCAAAAAGGCATTTCTAATAGCCTCACTTGAGTCTCATCCTTCACCTCTGCATTGACTCTTTCCCTAGCTTAAGAGTGAAAAGTTTTGCAGAGTGCCTGTAAATGGTCCAGGAGTGTAGGAATTAACATGCTGGATTGGAACAAGGGCCCGTCCAAGTGAGGATCTTGAGCAAGGTGCAAGCCAGTGCCAGATGTTTCGCAAAACGCCTCCACTACGGATATCTTTCACACCTCATTTCTTCCTCACTCCCATCAGCTTCATGGCTGGTCTCATAGCAGTCTGTGTTATGTTTCCAGCAGCTGCTCTCTCCCTGCAAGCAGCTCATGAGGACGGGCTATTGAAGGGTCTCAGCAAACACACATAGCCTTCATCCTCCCCTCTCAGAGGTGGGAGGTGTCTCACTCATGTCCTGCAGTCAGGGAGAGAGAGTTTCTTGGAGCAGAGATTATTTCCTTGCCTATGAGACATTTTTAGAGAGGCAAAGAAATACCTTGACTTGCATGGAAAGTCTGCAGTTCAGGGAAAGCTTTGAAAACTCCATATTTTAGAAAATGATTTTTCCCTTTTCTAAAATGATGAGGCTGTGTCACAGAAACGTAGAATGGTTTGGGTGGGAAAGACCTTTAAAGGTCATCTGATCCAACCCCCTTGCCGTGGGTAGGGACACCTTCCACTAGACCGGGTTGTGTTCTCTTCTCTTCCAGGTGCTCCCTTTCAAAGGTCTCAGCATCCCCATGCTACCTCCTGCCGGCATTTCCACCTGGGTCCCCAGCCTCAGCTCTCCGCCGACTTCACCCTGCCTCACGCGGTGCAGCCCCAGCCGGGGCTGACCCCTCACATGGCCCCTGCACACCAGCACAGTGGCCCCCTGCACCAGCCCCTGGCCCCAGTGCCACCCCTGCCCTTCCAGGACGTCGCTGGACCCTCCTTCCTACCTCAGGCGCTACACCAGCAATACCTCCTCCAGCAGCAGCTCCTCGAGGCACAGCACCGCCGGCTCATGCCCCATCCCAGGTAAGTGGGTCCTGCTCTTCCTGAGGGATATTGAGGAGCTACATCAACCTCTTTTCACCTGTAGAAGCCCAGCAGCGCTGGCGGCGTTGCGTTTTCTTCACGAGTTCGTCTGTGCACCCTGGAAATTCATCCACCAGAAGGGAGGCTGCAGGGCAAGCTGCACCTGAACAGGCACTTTTGCCCTGGGGATTCCCTATTGTGCTCATCTACTGTGTACCTTTCCCATGGGGATCCATACAGTACTCATCTAGTGTGTCCCAAGGTCACCTGTTGTTGTCACTCGTAGGAGAATCACGATGGCGTTGTGGTGAACCTGTCCTGCGTGGCAGAGAGAGGGACAGACTGTGAGGGTGAGCTACACCCTTGCAGCTGCTGATTCAAAGTAGTGCAAGAGATTGTATCTACCTGTCTCATTTTTACACATGAAGATCTCACCCTTCTAGGTCTAGGTAGGCTTTCCATCTCTGTGAGGGAATGGTGCCACTGACCTGCAGCACATTCTGTCACTGAAAGCATCTTAAATTCAGACTGGGTTGACGAATGCAGAGAGACCTACTGTAACTCAGCAGAGGTGGAAATGGATGCCTGGCCTTGCCTTGATTGTGTTTTTTGAGAGAGTAGTCCTTGTTTTGTAAACATATGGAAGCTATTTGTGGGTTGTATCCATGGATCAAGAATCAGAGGATGAATCCTTGCAATAATGCTTCATTTGGAAAGAATGCTACAGATAGAAAACCCTTTCTTTCCATACCCTTTCTGTTTTAAAATTGTGTGTTCTTCTCATCATCGTTTTGTTTTGCATAAGCTGGATTTTAGGTGGTTTTAAAGATTAGATAATAATTGGGTGGCAAGTATGTTCAAGGCTGAGGTACTGATGATACACGTGTTTATCTCTTAGTCATAAGCTGAATTCAAATAAAAGCCCAGAACACAATTCCATGCAGATTCTGCTTTAGTAAATGCTGTCAGTTTTATATTTGTAAGTGGGCTGTGAAAAAAGGCAGGAACCTCTTGGCCAGGTTCAGAGCTTGTCTCTGAAAGCACAGCAGCAGGGGAGGAGGGTGTCAGAACCCTTACAGGTGTGGGGCAGGAGGTCCCAATAATGGGAATGTGGGTTGTGCCTTTGAAGTGAGGTCTCTGAGCTGTGGCAGCATGAAAAATTATTTACCTAGCAGTTCCCTGTTCCATTTGCTCTGGTGTTTTTCTGAAGATTTGCTTTGTGGCTCCTCTGGTAAGTGGGGACTCAGCAGGGAGTGAAGATGATGAGTCTGTCTGTAATGCAAATCCTGCTTGTGCATCCACCTTGTCTCTTGCCAAATGTGGACATTGATCAAGCAGCACATCCTCTTCCCCTGAGTGGTTCAACTAGACAATAACCACAAGACTCAAATCCCTAAGAAAACTCTGTTGTATTTTCTACCACTTTCTTTTCCCTGCCTGCAATGGCAGCAGAGCTGAGGGAGAAGGAGCTGGATCCCAGCCTGGCCTGTCCATCAGCCAGAGGAATGTTGGCAAAGGCCAGTGAGAGTAAATTCTGCTTTCAGTCACTCCTGAGTAATCCAGTTATGAATGAGGTTCCCCAGGAGTTTATGGACTGCATGGGGAGACGAGACAACCTGCAGCTTCTTTATGATGATGGATCACGGCTGAAGCAGGGACACGTTTTATCTTGTGTGTTGTTTATGGGGCTGACTGTGGAGAAAAAAAAATAGTGCAAACAGCACGAAGCTACTCAGGAAGGTGTTGTTTGATTTCCTCTTTTTCTCTCCGTGTTGCCACCAAATAGGATCTCCTGTAAACTGAGCACATGTGGTTGCCAAAGGGCATGAGAGCCAATGTCCGTGGTGACGATGAGGAAATGCCGCAGCCCTGGGTTCCTCTTCCCACCATCCCTGACACCTGCCTGGGCTGTTTTCTCTTGGACACGTATTCACATTGGGGTTTTCCCATGGATTATTGACAGGAGGCTGGAGCAGGAGCTGTAGATCCCAGTGCCACCCGTGTCTGACTGTGTCACTGTTCTCTCTGTTGCAGGCGGGCTCAAGAGCGCATGTCTGTCCAGCCTCACCGCCTACACCCCAGCTTCGACTTCAGCCACCAACTGCAGACTCCACAACCCATGGGGCCCCAGCCCAGGTATTTAGCAGAAGGCACGGACTGGTAAGTGATCCACATTTCACTAGTGCGTTGAGTGAGGTCTTTAAAAAGTCCCAGGAAGGCTGCAAGGGTTGGGGAGTATCATCAGGGATCAACGCTTTCATGGAAGCCAGTGGGGCAGCTCAACAGTTACAGTGTGGGGAATGTGCAGTGGGAAAACTCGCCTCTGAGAGGGCCATAAGTGTGTGCTAGAGCCTCCAGGCATATATATATAATTATAGAATCATTTGGGATGGAAAAACCCTCTAAGATCATCGAGTCCAACAATTCCCCAGCACTGCCAGGCTGAGCAGTAACTCATGTCCCCAAGTGCCACATCTACATGGCTTCTAAATCCCTACAGGGACAGGAACTCTCTCACTACCCTGGGAGCCTGTGGCAGAACTTGATGGCTCTTTGGGTGAAAGAATTGCTCCTGATATCCAATCTAAACACTTCTTGACACAACTTGAGAACATTTCTTCTTGTTCTGTCCCTTGTTCCCTGGGAGCACAGCCTGACACCTACCTGGCCCCACCCTCCTGTCAGGGAGTTGCAAGAGAGTGAGAAAATCCTCCCAAGCCTCCTTTTCTCCAGGCTGAGCCCCCTCAGCTCCCTCAGCTGCTCCAGCTGCTCCAGACCCTTCCCCAGCTCCATTCCCTTCTCTGAACCTGCTCCACTGTTATTGCCCATAACTCTTCACCTACAGATGTAGAGTGCAGCCAAGCATTAATCTTCCCCATTGGCTCTTCCTGCTGCAGGGCACAGACAGGGTCTTTTTCCTTTAGACCACTGTCTCTGCCTGAACTAGACCTTCTGCTGTCCTTCAGGCACCCAAAAAACAGTGGTCATAACTTCTTCTGTGGTCTCAATTAGGGACCACCATGCTGCTCTGCCATGCAGGGTAGCATGAATCAAGATTTGTTAATCATTCTCCCACTGTAGTGTTTAATACCCTGGAAAAGCTTTGCAGGGAATTGATCACTTCATTTTCAGAGCAGGTTTTGAGCTCTTGAACATTTAATAAGGTATGGTGCCCTACTTGATAGAATAAGGAAATAAAAACATACTTCTGTAAGCTAAGCAAAGTCCATTCTGTGCACTGAATGGAAAAAAATAGCATGTGAACTTGTAATTAGAGACAATCGCAACGTATGCCTACAAGAGGACCAAAATAAAATGGGGTAGGAAATCTTAATGATGGGAATGCTTCACTCCACAAATGAATAGCCCTACTTTAACACCGGGTGGGGGTTTTTTCCCCTTCAGTGCGATAATAGACAGCCAAAAATATGGCCACGTCCTTCTGCCATTTTCTTCTTAGGTGTTCCCATTACTGGCATCCCTGTGGGCTGAATGTGGCCAGGATGACATGGTTCTGATCGGTTTGCAAAGCAGCTCATGTACCATCTGGATAGAGACATTCTTTCTGCCTCTATTTCAGCGCAGAGCGTTTAATTATAATAATTAGAAGGATCTGATAAAGCGTCACTTTATGTTCCCTCCTCCTCCCTCCTTTTCCCCGCTGTGTTGCTCCATAACCTTATAAAACCTAAGGAGCGGGGACGACAGAAATCATACACTGTGTATATATGTTTGGGTGACTCATTTTCCCTCAGGGCACATGTACAGTTTTTGCCCAGTTACAGATATATAAAAACTTCCCTCTAGCGTGTTACCCCTGGATGAGCAGCAGCAGCATTTTCTCAGAAGCAGTAGGTGGTGGGCACTGCCTCGGGAAGCGGGGATGGAAGGAGGATCTGAAAGGGATCAGTCATCCCAGAGAGCCCAACCTCAATTAAAATCTTCTGGTGAAGAATAAATCAACTCCCATTTGGTTCCATAAATCATCTCCTGCACACGCACATAGTGATGACCATCCAGGCTGTTATCTGGAGTCTTATCTGCCACTTTTGGTTGTTGGCAGCCCATGTACCATAAGCATCACATCTTGAACCTCTCATCTGAGCATCAAGATGCTGTACAGTCATCCCTGTAGCACAGGCTAGGAAGCAATAGTTATTTCTGATCTTCTTCAGCTGGTACACTCTGCTTAGTCACCCCCAAACCCTGGGAAAACACAGTACCCTGCAGTAGTCTGCTTTGGACTCATCTGTAGACCCACACCATCACTTCAGGAACCTCAACATCTGATTTTAAGTCTCTAGGTTCACAAACAGTTCAGCAGTACTATTGTTGCAACTACCCGTACAAGCTAATAATGGCCATTCACCTTTGAGAGATCTCTTCAGTCCTCGATCTCAAAGCACTCTAGGGAATACCACATCTCTTCTGTAGACAGGGAATACGGGATGGCAGAGAGGAAGTGGTCAAGGTCATGCATCAGGAAAGTGACAGGGCTGGGAATGAAACCAAAACCTCCTGATTTCCAGTTGAGCTTTCCATCCACCTGGGAACAGTCTTAAACAATTGGATAAATATCCAAAATTGTGACACGGGAGCTGGAAACTGCCCAGTGCTGTGAATTCTCATCCTGGTTGTGTTCTGCCAGTTGCCTGCTGTGTTTTATCCCCTGCCAGGTTTTGTCTCTCTATCACAGGGCCAGTAAAGATAGCCCCTCTCCTGGCCTCAAATTAGAATTACAGAACCACAGAATGTTCTGAGCTGGAAGGGACCCACAAGGGCCATCAAGTCCAACTTGGTGCAGGGTGCCTTACCAGGGGATTCAAGAGCCCTGGTGCTGCTGCCTGGTGCACAGGCTGTTCTGGATGAAGGATTTCTACATTCACTGTCCCTTCACGTCCTCTGCCTTCTGCTGGGTGGAAGCAGTTTCACAGCTGCTGGAGGACACATCTGGGTTGCTCCTAACAAGCTGTGGTACGCGCTGCTGCCGTCCCTCCACGCAGGGGAGAAGTTCGAGGCTGAGACGGGAAGCCGCCCCTGTGCTCTAATTAGCTTTGCTTTGGCAAATGTGAAGACAATGGTTATTAGAGCTCCGGATTTTGTAATTATGATAAAGTGAATGATGTTCAAAGCACTTGTTTGCTGAGAGACTCTTTGGCTGAGGAGAACAGGGATCAGCTAATTGGATTATAGATGGAGATGCATTAGGTCTCCTCCTATCCCCTCCATGCGGTGTGG
Organism: Chiroxiphia lanceolata; assembly: GCF_009829145.1. NCBI lineage: Eukaryota > Metazoa > Chordata > Aves > Passeriformes > Pipridae > Chiroxiphia > Chiroxiphia lanceolata. The sequence continues at coordinate 2,520,503 of NC_045671.1, read as the reverse complement.
CAATGGGGCTGCAGTTTATGTCTCTGTGATGGATTGGGCAGAGCTGTGAAGTTGGACAGGATCTTGGTCGTGCCAGGTCTGGGGATTGAGCCGGGTTATTCTTCTGGATAAGTGTCCAGATTCACCAGGCTGAGCTGCACTTCTGCTCGCCTGGGCCAGGCTGCATGCAGGCTAGTGGGGCCACCAGGGGTGTCCTACTCCATTGCTGTTGGCCTGCTAGTTGTGTGACACACTTCCCTACAGCAGTTTCATCCAGACATTTCTTAAAATCTTTATGTTTTATGCACAAATCGCAGTTCTGGAGTTGTGATTGTAGAATCACAGAATGGTTTGGGTTGGAAGGGACTTCAAAGATCACCTAGTTCCACCCCTAGGCCCTGGGCAGAGATGCCTTTTACTAGACCAGGTTGCTCCAAGCCCTATCACAACTTTGAACACTTCCAGGGATGGGGCAGTCACAGCTTCTCTGGGCAACCTGTACCAGGGCCTCACCACCCTCACACCTCACACCCTCACCACCCTGAGTCGGGTTCAGTTGAGGTGCAAGTCTCCTTTGACTCCCCACGTCCTACCACAGTCTGGACTGGGAGACCTCCAACGAGAGCACAGGCACATCAAAAAGCTCCCAGGCAGCACCTAGCTAGCTCCTAATTAGCTTCCTTGACTAGTTGCCTATATTCCTGCAAAATATTCAAGGCATACCGTAATAGTGGCAGCACAGACAGGACCTGGTCTGACCAGGTTGAGTTACTGAGCCTGGGCATCATTTTGAGCCACCAAAATGCTCTTGCTCTGAAATTAGCAGGGCTGCACCTGCTCAGTCCCTGACCCAACCAACACAAACGCTGACTGGCATAAAGCCAACCCCTCACTCCTTCATGCTGGCCTGGTGGGTGATTGCTCAAATTAGAGAAAACTCCCTTCCAGGAGCATCTCCCCAGGCTGAGGAACCCCACAGCAGCCCAGAGCCCACCGGGGAGGTTGTTCTGTGAGCGTGGTCTGTAGTCCATGAACAAATCCATGGCATCCAAAGCCATATTTCCATCCTCATGCCCACAGGGACCTCAGTGTCGATGCGGGACTGACTCACGCCCAGTTCCAGGTCCGTCCCGTCCCTCAGCCATATCAGCATTACTTAGCCACACCTCGGATGCACCATTTCCCCAGAAGCACATCCTCAACGCAGATGGTAAGTGAAACGCTCTCACTGAGAAATGTTTTATGCATTGTCTGCCAGAAGGCAGTCAAAATAAAGGCTGCTATCTTTCTATCACCTGTCTTCTGTGAATCCCACTTATCTCCGGCCGTGGGAGGGAGTGTCTGAAAGGATAATGTTGCATCACTGCACTGGATTAGAGAAAGAAAAGAAAAGCTCAGATGTTCTGGAAGGATTCAGTCCATCGTGTGCAGCACCAGGGTTCACAAGCTGGTCTGCAAAACCTGGGCAGGATGTGAGAGACTCAGCAGTTATTACTAATAATATTATTAATACTGGCACAAACTGTGGGCTCCCAGGACTTTTTTTTATGTAGAAGGATGGGCAATGGGTGACTCCTTTCCCTGGGTTCAGCCCTGAGGACCATCCCTCATCCTGTTGTTGCTCTCTACACCAGCTCTGATGCCACCTGTAAAGGTTTTGCATGGCCACCTGCACAGGTAGGAATGAGTTTGATGAGAAGATGGGCTGACAGGGGTCATTTGCTACCCACTATCCTAGCAGGGTGCTGTATTTGGAGCTGAGCCATGCCAAGCACTGCTAGTCCTTAAAGCATCCTCAGGAATCCCATGAAGGTGTTTTTCCTGATGCATTGTAGTCAGACCCTCTCACCTGTGTACTACAGCAAGTCTTAAAAGAAAAAAATCAAAGCTTGGATGAAGAGAAATCCATCCATTTAAATAAAATAAGATTTCTTTTAAAGCTAATCCATGTTGAGAGTTTGGAACTGCAACATTATGGATGCTACAGGAGCTATTATAACAGATAGTTTATCCAGAAGAAATGTGTGTTCTTAGGTAATTCATAGGAGATCTATTTAATAAAACCTCATTTTTTGGTTATTAGAAGGCTCCTGTCAGTGAAGGTGTCAATCTGCTCTTTCAATTTGTATTTTTAAAGCACTAGATTTACATCAGGGTACACGAGGGTTTTCTGTGGGTAAGTGCATGAAGCTTTATCTCTCTCCCTCACTTCTTGCAGGTTGTTCATGAAATCAGAAATTACCCTTACCCTCAACTTCAGTTGCTTGCTCTTCAGGGGCTGAACCCAAGCAGGCACACATCTGCTGTGCGGGAGAGCTATGAAGTACGTATATCTTGGGGACTTGGAATTATTAATTTCTGAAGAGCTGGGGATCTGTGCAAGCTCTGGTATAAACTTGTAAGGCTGTTTTGTGGCATGGAAATTGCATTGAGTCATTCAGCAATTTTAGTAATAGCTGGGAGGCAAAGGGGTTGAGTGGGTTTGGTAAAAGATGGTTTATTCAAAGCGCCTGGGTCTGGCTTGGGCTGACTCTGGCTCCTTTCATGTCTGTAAACAAAGTGCTACAGTTCTATAGGGTTTTGTTTCCCTAGCTTGTCAGATGGATCTCAAGTTGCACCCTAATTTGTGAAACACTGGATATCCAGCTCTGTGCCTTGAGCCCTTAGTTATTAACACAAAGTGCCGGGGCTCAGATCCATCATGAAATCATGACTGATTCAGGTTTGATGGACTTTCCACTGAGGAAAGGACAGGAGGGAGCCTTGGTCACCAGTGGGTAGGATTGTGTGGTGGGACCTCGTGCCTCAGGAGCAACGAGGATGGCATTTCCTGATGTTCCTGTGCCACAGGAGCTGCTGCAGCTGGAGGACAGGCTGGGCAGTGTGAGCCGGGGCGCCGTCCAGAACACCATTGAGAGATTCACCTTCCCCCACAAGTACAAGAAGGTGAGTGCCCCGAAACCACGGCACGGCTGCCAGCCCCTCCCAGCTCCCAGGGCTGTGGGCATGGAGCAGACAGAAGGAAGGACTTTGGTGGGTCACAATCCTCAGGGTTGGCGAGCCGCAACCATCACTCAAAACATTCCCCAAAGCAGGGGAGGAACGTAAAATCCAGAGAGGATGCTTTGGTATCTTACGGGGGCTCCCGGGCTGAAGCGGTGGCGTAGCTCAGCTGGCTGTTTCTCACTTCTAGGCTAGGAAGCTGCGGGCCAAATTTTCAAAGGGGTCTCAACCTTCTCCCACCCAGCGGGTGCAATTTCCCCCCTGTCCGCACCTGGTAAGAAAGTGCACACCTCCAAGGGGGCTTGGTGCATGCAAACCCACCCTGTTCTGCATGCAAGCGGCTCTGCCCGCGCGCCCCGACGTGAGTGGGGGCGGCGGCTCCGCGGCGTGGGGGACCTTGTCCTCCCCTTCCTTCGCAAGGGGTGTCTCCTCTGTTGGAGCTGATGTCTTCCCTGTAAGGAGATGGGTGGCACATCTTTGGGTTGTTCTGAGCAGAGAATGGGGAAAAAATGCTTGTTTGGGTAGTAATGCCGCGTGCTGGTCGTCCCCAGCTGGGCAGTAACGTGTAGGGATGTTGCGTTGCCCCAGGGGGAAAGTGAGATAACTCCTCCTGCACTTACCTCTGACTGCATCTCCAGCGGATCCAGAAAAATGGTATTAACAGGAGAATAGAGAAAAGGGGAGAGCTGACAGGCTAAGCACTGCCCTGTGGTGCAGCGCAGGGCTGGGCTGGTGGCCAGGCTGACATGGGGCACGGTGGTTGCCCTTCCTGGCAGTGGTGGCCCCACACATTTTGGGGTCTCCAGGAAAAGCTTCCAGCAAAGGAGACCATGGAGCCATCCCCACTGCAAGGAAGTGGCAGAAGGCTGTATTGGGGCAGCAGAGGAGAGGCTGCTCCTTGGGGCACCACCACCAGCCTCACTGCCACTGGCCCCAGGAGGAGACGTGCCAGCCAGCAGCATGTTGGTGGCACCCTCACCTCACTGGCTGTTTTGGCTGGGCTGGCTTCCCCAGGCTGGAGGATCTGGTTGATAGAAAAAGCTCTTATTACTTACCTTCCTACAACTGTCCAGGCTTGGGAGACCATTATAAAGTCAAGGCCTAACCAAACGATGTCTTTAACCTTGCTGCAGAGAAGACCACAGGAAGGCAAAGCTGAGCAAGACGATGGAGAGGAGTCAGACACCGATGAGAAGTGCACAATCTGTCTGTCCATGCTTGAAGACGGAGAAGACGTCAGGTATGATCCTCCCATCTGCTCTTCTGCCTCTCCATGCCATCTGAGTTGTGCTTATTTGGATTGATGCCACTGTGCACTCATGGGATTGTCCCTGTTCTTGTCCTGAGAAATTTACTTGGGTTGTTGCAGGGTCTGGGAAATCAAAAGCTACTTAGATGGACATTGGTGTGGGCTGTAAGTAGGAGGAGGTCTGCAACAGCAGGAGGGACAATATAGTGTCTCCTGGTTTTGGATCACCTGCTTCAAGGCTGTGCCAATAGGCCAGGTGGCAAACTGCCAAAGAGGGATGTGTCCCAGGTCTCAGGCAGCCATCTGGAGCTTGCAGTTACCAACATCTGAGCTTGACAGATGACCAAAGCATGATAAAAGGCAGTGTGAGTATGAAGTCCAGGAGATTCGGGCTTGTGTCCAGAATGGAGCTGGTTTATTGTAGAATAAGATTACTTTGCCCACGTGGTCACAGGGAACCTTCCTGAGCCAACAGCAGAACCCCAGTCATCCATAACAGACGTCCCAAGCTGTTGTCTAGGTTAGATCTCTGATTGTGACAGAGAGTGGGGACAAGAAATTGCAAAGAACTGAACTACTGTGGCTGAAGGAACTCCAGGTGAAAAGTACCTGGTCCTGCTTCTCACCCCTTAATTTCCTTAAACCCTCAAGAAAAGCTCTGATCCTTTTGCTGTGGGTTCTTGTGCTCTCTGTGTTACAAGGGCAGATGATGGCAAAGGTGATGTAGGTAAAAAGCAACCACATTCCCTGGGGGCACCCCAGACACTCATGCAGGAGCAGTGGGGACCCACCTAACTGCCAATGAGTCACAGTGATGAAGAACCGAGAGGCTTTGGAGTATAACCTTATTCTTGAAAGATTAAAAAGTAGCAGACAGGTAGTTAATGGCTGGAGCAAATCAGTTCAGGATGGTGTGGGGGTTTCTAATAGGCCAAGAAGGACAGTATCTCCATCCTACTTCCCTGTGTGAGCTGGTGTGGCTGGGAGAGACTGCAGGACCTCGGCAACACTGGTGTCACCACTCCAGTGCTTTCCCATGTGTTTTTCTTCTCTTCTCAGTCCCTTGGGCCCCCTCCATCCTAACAGGCTGGTATTTTTCTGTCTCTGCAGGCGGTTGCCTTGTATGCATCTCTTCCACCAAGTGTGCGTGGACCAGTGGCTGGCCACCAGCAAGAAGTGCCCGATCTGCAGGGTGGACATTGAAACACAGCTCGGCTCAGACAGCTGAAAGGACTGGCTGGACACACCATTTTCCTTACCAGGTCGTATGGCCATAGACCCTTGCAGCAAAATTTTTGCCTTCTGAGCCATTTGATTGAGAGGGGAAGTCTGCAGGCACGTTAGTGAGGAGGAGGAGGAGGTGGTGGTACAATATCTAGCAGTAGGAGATATTGCACATACGCAGGATACAGGCCCAGTGAAAGGGAGCTGGCATTCCCGGAGCTCAGAGACCCCGTGCTGCAGAAGATTTAGTGTTGAATATGAAGGAACTAGTTGTGGTAGCCTGGCCTGTCAATCCTGCACTTCATGGGGATTGTATATATACCTCTTGAATATGTAGAAACATGTTAGGGGTCCTTTAGCTATTTCTATGGATGGCAGCTGGAGCATGTTAGCTTAAGAAATGTTGTGTTTGATGCCCTACTCATCTTGTGGTGGACATGTTGCTGTTACCTATTTTGCACCAAATATTTTTTCATAGATTCCTTATTTTGGTGCCTGATTAATACATTGCAGAGGGGGAATAAAGAGGTCAAACTTTCCCACCCTTGGGGTGGGGGAAGAGGAGAAAAAGCAAAATCCTGTTTACAGTCAGAAGGGTTTGCGCTCTTTGCCTCAGCCGCGTGTGCTTCTTTCCCTTGCATTTACAGTGTGTTGCAAATTTAGAGAAGCTTAAAGAAATAAAAATTGGGGATAAAACGAGCGAAGCAATAGGGAGAAGCTTCGTTCCTGCTTGTCTGCTGGTGCTGGACACTTTCTGTAGGGGCATAATATTGGACTAGATGCTGTTTCTTTGCTTTCTGTATCTTTAACAAAGTAGCTTGTCATATCAAAATCCAAGGAAGATCTGTCTATTTGATTGCCATTGTCTGTGATGCTTTCTCCTGTGAGCTGTGTGACTGGTTGGCTTCACCAGCTCCAAAGTGATGGTTACTGGAGTGGGTGCCTACAGCTGTGCTTTGGGGTATAATAACACCAGAGAAGTGCTGAGAGGTGCAAAACATCGACTCTTCTTCCATGCAAAGGCATCTCTGATAACAGGGCAGAAGAAAACTCGATGCTCTCAAGGCACTGCTGAGACCATGAGCACTTGGGCGTGGGAGGGGGAGGGAGGTTGGAAGTGGGGTTGCTGCTTTTTTGGAGGTTTGCTGCTGGGTTGTGACCTGCCTCAAAGAATGTGTACCTGCACCCGTGTGAGCTTGTGTACATGTTTCAGGCTGTATCCACACGGAGTAATCAGTGGTTGTTAAAACACAACTTAATCACATTAACACTCAAAACAGAATTAAGAGGCAATACCCGAAGGAGCGAGCTGTTGTGATCCACGCTCCCCCTGAAAAAAAACACCTCAGCATGCCAACCACAGGGACCGAGTGGAAAACCCTCCGGAAAACCGACATTCACAACCAAAACATTCTTTTTCTTTCCTTTTTTTTTTTTTTTTTTTTTTTTTTTAAATTTCGTACTAGGGGAGTGAAAGAGCTGCAGAGGAGCAGCAGGGGAATTAGTCAGGAACATTATGTATTGAAATTTCTGATGTGGTGGGAATGATTTCTGGCTCCCCTGAGCATCCGTTTCGCTGGAGCCAAGTGATGCTCTCCAAGTAGAATCAATCATAAACCACTATCTGAGAAATCGGAAGATTCCCATGAGCTGTAATTGGAAAACACCAACCTCAGAGGCACCACAGAGACTTCTTTTTTTTTCCCAAAGGGAGAGGGGAGAGAAAGAGGGAATCCCCACAGACGTGCAGGTGCAGGAGCCTCTCTCTTCATGTGTCCGTGTAGGTAGGAGGGAGGGGAGTGGGACACTTGGTAGGGAAAACAAAAGGAAAAAATTTTTGGCTGTGAGGGTGGTGAGAAACTGGCACAGGCTGCCCAGAGAAGCTGTGGCTGCCCCATCGCTGGAAACATTCAAGGTCATGTTGGACAGTGCTCTGTGCATCCTGGTCTAGTGGAAGGTGTCCCTGCCCATGTCTGGGAGTTGGAACTGGATGACCTATTAAGGTCTCTTCCAACCCAAACTATTCCATGATTTTATGATATATTTGACACCCAGCACAAGCAACAGCTTCTTGGGGGATGTGGTGGTCCCAGCCCTGATGTCCATGGGTCAAGGAGTAGTCCATCCTTGGGACTGGCTCCAGCAGCAGCAGATTGAAGCATCATTACAAATAATACTAATAATACTATTTTATACAAGGCTTTGGTGGTAAAATACACTGCAAGGAAGTCTGGTCTGTCCAGGCGTGAGCTGGGGGTGAAGCTGGGAGAGGAACAGAGTGACTGGGACTCTGGCTGGGTGGGGAGGGGATGAGGAGTGCTCCTGAACAGCGTATTTTCTTAAAGCCTGTGAGAAAGTGTTACTATTTGCCTAATAAACAAGCACAGTTTTTAAAAAAAAAAGATCAAGCAAACTAAAAAAGAAAAAAAAAAAAAACCAACCAAACCCTTTGGTGAAGAAAAGCACCAAACTCCCATGGTCTAGTGTGAGTGACTGATCCCAAGGTGTGTGCGAATTTACAGCATCTGGAGTTGTATTGGTGTGTCAGGTTTCTTTGCATTTAAATAATTTGTACGAGTAGGTTGCGATAATAGGGTGAGTTTAAAAAAAAAAACAAAATGAAACAAACAACAACAACAAAAAAATCTCTAGAAACAAAACATTGATAGTTTACAGGGTTTTGTGAGTTTAAATGCCTTATATTTAACAATCATAATTTATGACTAACTTGTAGATATTGTGGGTTCTTATTTAATTATTTTTATAGTTGTTTTTTTTGCATTTTTAATTATAATTTATTTATTTAGAAATTACTACTAATTTTTTTTATTACTCCTATTACCTCATTTTTGCATTGTTTCTGGGAATGGAATGCTTTGCATGCATCGGTACTTAAAAAAAAAATTAAACAGGGGATGTGGGGGGTAATGCTTATCTTGTCAAAAACAAAAAAAAAAAAAAAAAAAAAAGAGAAAAAAATCAGGGTGTGTGATTACAAACTGTATTACTGTGGTGCTGTTACCTTGGATACATTCCATAAAAATGCAAACCTTTGATTCTGTATGCTGTGACATAGTGGAAAACTGCAATATAGTGACTGTGTTTAGCACATATATATGAATATTATTTGCACTCATAATCAAACTCTGGTGATCCTTTCGCTTGCGTCCCCGCGCATTGAAGGCGGTTCACGACGCTCTGCAAAGCCAAAACGTTTTTCAGTTGGTTCCCGGTCCTGCCCTGTCCCCGCTGCCCGCTGGTGATGCTGCTGCTCTTTGCTGCATGTGTGACCCTGCAATGACACCCAGCAGGCCCCCGCTGCAAGGCTGTGCTTGGGGCAATGCATTGCACCCTTTAGTGCCAGACTCTGCACGTTGCTTCAAAAGCCAAGGAAGGAAGGCCAGGTGTGGTGGTGGCTTTGTCCAGATTTTGGTGCCTGTGGGTCCTCGGTTTGGCTCTTTTCACCCTCTGTGTGTGCACCCAGCTGGGGTGAAGGAGGCAGTAGGCTGAGCCTGGGCTTGGAGGGAACAAAAGTGAGGAACTCCTTGCAGTTTTTTTAGGGGTCGACCTCTCTACTCAGAGGCTAGTAAGGCACTGGCACAAGTTGCCCGGAGAAGTTATGGATGGCCCAGCCCTGGAAGTTTCAAGGCTGGGTTGGACAGGGCTCAGAGCAACCTGGTCTAGTGGAAGGTGTCCCTGCCCATGGCAGGGGGTTGGAACAAGATGAGCTTTAAGGTCCCTTCCAGACCAAACCGTTCTGGTACTCTCTGATGCCATGTCTAGCCAGGAGGGGGTGGGATGGACACAGGGTCGATCTGGTATCCCTTTGCAAGGCCTGTCATGAGCATTTGCTATAACCCAGCTCTGAGCTGTGAATGTGGCAGAAGCCCCTAACTGATTCTTTTGGTCAGTTGGTTTCAACCCTTCTGTAAAGAGAGAAACCTCCATTTAGAGCTTTTTAGTCCACTGTAGAGCTGGGACCTGTGCCAGAGAAGGGAGTCAGCCCCAAAATTACATGGCCAAGCATCCCCATCCCCATCCTGCCACAACCATGCTGTTCTCACAGTGCTCTGCCCTTTCCCAAAGGCTCCTGAAGATCAAGTGTTCCAGCTTTGCAAGAAGGTGAGAGTACATGGGGTAACATTTTAAGCTTTAAGCCATAACCACCCTTGGTCAGTGCAGACACTCAGCCATGTATGGACAGAACTGGGGTTTGATGCATGTGCTCGGCCAGTAGCCACACCTCCCCACCCCAAAAGGCTTTGGATGCAATTCTGTTTTGGGTTAGAAAGGCACAAAATCACTGTACCTTAATTTTTTTCTCTCTGTCCCTTCAGGGTGCTGCTCTGCTTTGTTGACTTTGCCTTACCCCAGGTTTTAAACCTGTCTGTGTTTTTTACCTTGCTGCTCTCTAACACTCCTCCCCTGTAGCCTGGAGCTGTGATTTTGAGCTGTTTGGGGACAGGGGGGTTGGTTGTTGTCCCCCCCAAAGTCACTGTAAAAGGGATAAGTAAAACAAGGAGCAAACAAAACCCCTCTCCTTTAATGGCCCGGACAGGTGAAAGGATCACCCACATTTTTGTATTCCTACTGCTGTTCTGTTGTGCTGTGCAACATTTTGCTACATAGACTATTTTATAGAAGAAAGCTAGAAAAATATTTATTATTAATATTAAAGCAATAGTGCATTGAAGAAATGGAAAGACATTAGAAATTGTGTAAATGCTTAGATTCACTTTTGGTGGATTTTTTGTACTTTATTTATAACTAATAAAACAAACTGCATTGCTAACTATAAACCTGTGCCACACAGAAGTCACCTGGCAGGGCTTGGTCTTTATTTACTGCTCGTATCTGGTTTCTTTGGGTCGGAGTAAATTCTTCTTTCACTGCTTATGCCTTTGGACTTTGATGTGCAAAAAAAACCACTGCTGGGGTATAAAATACCCTGCCCATCTGTTTCGCAGAGGCTGCTGGTGGTTGAGCTCCATGGCAGGGGTGAGGTAAGGCTCTACACGTTGGGCACACCACCATGCATGATGTCCTGTGGCACCAGTTTAGTGATCAGGTGCCAAAATCACTTTCTAGAATTTCTGAAAAAGGCCTGTTAAAGAGAGATTTCTTCTCCATATCCCACAGTGCCTGTAGGATATCTCTAGCAAGTCCTGCAGAGGTATTGAAAGGTTCTTCATCCTCCTGGTGGAGAAACTTCTCCTTCTGTGTGGGTCTCCTGTTTAATAACTAAGGAAGGACAAACTAATTGGAAGAAAAAAAATACTCCAAACTAATACCAATACATTTAAGGGTATTTTTCAATACTTTTTTTACCTGCTGGAGAATCCAATGTCATGCACCCAATTTTGCATCCTGCGTAGTTAATTTCATAGGTCTTCCTGCGCTTTTATTCTCTCCCACTATCGATGGTGCCAGTCTCTGCTCCTGCCCACTCTTGATTCAGCTGTTCCTCCTGAAAAGCTGAGACCAGTCTCCAGTTTTGACTATGTGATTAGACTAAATAAGCCTTGGAGACAGGCGGTTGCTGATCACAGAGATTTGGTTCCTGTAGCCGAAGGGAATTGCCGGCTCCTCCAGCATCCAGCAAACGCTGCATAAGGGATGAACCGTGTTCAGGCAACACAAACCTCTAGTTACAGGAAGGTTTCAGAAATTCAGAAAACAGAAAACAGGTTAAAAACGACCTGCTGGTCCATCTGGGGGAATATCTCACTTTCTCACTGAGATCTTGATGATGTCCTTTGGAAGGGTGACAGCGGAGAGAACGTTGCTGGAGATGGCAATTGGTTTGGTTTCAGAACTGGAGCGGCAAACACGTCACTACGATCTGATAACAGTCCTGCTGAGCACAGCGAGCAGCTGCCAGTGTCTGTGCTGGGGAGGAGCTGTGCCCATCAAGGTGTAACAGCACGGACCGAGATGCAACGTCTTTATTCACTGCTAGCATCTGCTCTCGCAGCAGCTGCCCAGGGTTGGGAAGCTTAGCCCTTATTTGTGTCTTGTAGCATCTAAATCCACAGCTGGCTCAGAGGTTGCAGCTCAGAGCTGTACAACTCCATTAATAAATATATTTATTCTTGGTTTTGTTTGGGTTTTTTTCGTTGGTTGGTTTTTTTCTTTTTTTTTTAGCTCTTTTCAATTTTAAAATGGACCTTTACACATAAGGATGGGGCAAGGGAAGATTATAATATGTTCTCTAAATACAGAGTATAAGGTACTTCTCATCCCTCAGTCATTCTGTCTTCATCAACGTAAGGTTGGTATATGATGCTATAAGAATATTTTGCAACAATTTCATAGAGATTTGCAAATAATTCCCTGTGTCCTGCAGCAAGAGGCAACCAATCCTTCAGCATGCAACACTGCAAAGGGCTTCTTGTTTATACTTGTTTTCACTGTTAGCACCCAAATGCTTTGTAAACATAAATTTAGTAAACATAGCATTGCATCAGATTCCCAAAATGATGGAGGACACAGAGACAATGGGACAGCCTGGTTTTGAAGACTCACTCTGATTGTAACCTCCTTGTCCTTTGCTCTTGCTTCCCAACTACATTAGTGTTTTTTTGGATGAAGGTTTGTGCATTAAAGCCTAACAATTAAGGAATAAAGAGGAAAAAGTTAGAGGTTGGTGGTGGGAGCAGGAGCTTTGCATCTGCCCAGCTTATCAGCTTTGGGATGCTCTACCTGAGCCATACAAGAGGCACAGGACTAGGAAAAATCTGGCTTTTCTGCTCCCTAGTTCTCCACTTGGCCAAGAATGTGTTGAATTTAGCAGCTTAGTGCAAATCCAGTCCTTGGAAAAACTCCACTCTTGCCTTATTACTTCTGTAGCATTAGTTGTTGTAGCAACAGAAGGATTCCCCAGAGCCGGGGTAGAGTCGAGCTTTGCACTAACAAAGGGCCTGTTTGAAGTCTTCAGAAGAAAAAAGTGGAGTTGTTTCATGCTTTGCCAAGGTTGCCTTCCTGGGAGGCAGTGGGGTTGCTGACCCCCCATCACCAAACTCTCCCTTGGCCTGTTTCAGGGCAGCTTTGCCTGGAGCTTTTGTGTTGAGTGTGCCTGCTCAGGGATGGCAGGAGGTTTTGATGGCAACCCAGGTATCTGCAGTCTCATCTCCCATCTACACACTGGTCTGGTGACCCCAAAGATATTCATTCCTGCTTCAACAGGATTTTAGTCCATGGTCCTATCTACCTCCTATATGTGATTCTTCCCAGATGGGAGCACATCTAATATGCAAGGTAAGGATATATCTTTCCTCCTTGCCCCACGAAGGGAGGGTGTGTGGGTCAGAAGCTGCCTCACTGCTCCTGAGGGCTGGAATCATAGGATCATCATAGAATCACAGAATGGTGTGGGCTGGAAGGGACCTTAAAATCCAGTTCCAACCCCCTGCCATGGGCAGGGATACCTTCCACCGGAATAGATTTCTCCAAACCCCATCCAACCTGGCCTTTAACACCTCCACAATAGCGTGTATCAGTGTGGTGAACTGGTTCAGTGGATGGCAGGGATTAAACTGCAGCAGTGGTGCTCTAAGACCAGCTTCCCCACAACTCTGTGCAAAGTGGGGACTGACTGGAGACAACCAGAAATGCCAGGAGTACAGCATTTTAATGGGACAAACTCCTATTTCACTGCAGCACACATTTGCCTAAAAATGGGCCAAACCTATTGACAGGAAGGTTTTTTTTCGTAGCCCTGGTTAGACTGAGGTGGGAGAGAATGCAGAGAAATCAAAAGCCTGACCCTTATTTTGCTTCAAACACCCACTGGGGAACTGCAGTGACACTGCACAAGCGCAGCAAAAACAGATGCCTCAGATGCACTCACGGGACACCCTGGGTAGCCAGGGAGCCTGAACCCCATCCCAGCAGGATCCCGGGGATGCAGCACACTTGCTGACCCCAGCACTCCCTTCAACCCTCCTGAGGTTTGTTCTGCCCCTCCTGTAAGCCCCCAGCCCCTTGCTCACAGCTTGGCAGCACCAGTCTGCAGTGGGGAGGGAGAACACAGCCAGTGAAGGCTGCTATTATTATTCCTCTCAGCAAGTAGTTGATCACTGATGAGGTTGATTACTGGGCTCATTTAAACAACTTGCTCTGCTCCAAAACCATCAGTTACCATAAAGGTTTCTAAAATGAATTAGTCTGAGCTATTATTTGTGAGCTGACATAGACAGCCATGAATAATCTCAAGTCTCTCCAGTGGTGCCTGCTGTGGAAAATAGAAATGCAGAACTTCCCTGGAAGGGCTTTGGTAGGATGCAGCAGCTTTCAAATACCCATGAGCAATTGCCAGCACCTGCAAGATGCCCCTTACTCCCGTCTCAGCATCACCAGCCTTTGCTGGGGCCTCCTTTGTCCATGAGCAGTCAGAGATTCAGCTGTGGGACAGTCCTGCCTCATGGCCAGGTCATGCCCCAGCAGAAGCATCACTCCCAACCCAGGGGCTGATGGGGTGGGTGGGCTTAACCCACCCACATGACCCATTTGATCCCTATTCATACAAAGTGCTTGTTTAAAAACAGGTTTTGGAAAGGGGAACATCCTCTCATGGGTGGGCCAGGAGGAAGGTCTTCTCATGGCAGCTCAGACACCTCACTTTCCCCTCCAAAAGATGTGTCCTGCCCCTCTGCTCCCTGTGGGGAGAGAGGGCTCCAGAAGCAATGATTTATTTAAGGCTTTTTTTCATTGGTACTTGTAGAGATGCAAGTACCTGGGAAGAGCTCATCAACAGGAGCACTAAACGTTGTTGCCTCCAGGAAATCCCTTCACCGCAGAAAAAGACTTATTCCCTTATTAAAGGGAAAAAAAAACAGAAGAAAATGAATGGCAGCTGCTCTGAAACAGAGTTGGTATTCAGGCCATATAGGGTAAGATTATCCTGAGTCAGCTTTGAATATAGTTAGCACAGCTTCCTTGCTGTGGAATTGATTATTTGGAAGGTCTTTAGCCCTGGTAGCGGTAACCACAGGTCTCAGCCCTGCAGACTGGTAGGAATTCAGCTGGACAGCTGAGTCTGGCTTGGGGGAAAGAAGCCCAGGGGTGGAAAACACCACTCAGATCCCCCTGCTTAAGACCTAGATGGGTGGATGCAGGTCCTCCCCAAACTCAGCTGTGTCTGCTGCTCCTGATGTGGTGCCTTCTGGAGACGTGCATGTGTGTGTGTGGACATGCAGAGTTTGCAGTTGCCAGTAACTGGGAAAAACTGGGATCTCCAAGCTCAACTTTCTTAAATAAAGTGACTCAACTCTCTCACCTCTTTACTTATCTAAAAGTGGAGCTCATCAGTGGTGTAAGGTTCTCCCAGCTGTGGCAGGGCATAGCACTGAAAGCAGAAATACCTGAGCTGGTAAGGGACAGTTTCTTGTGGCTCTCAATCATAAGTAAGCAACAAAGGTATTTATTAATTTGCATTTTTATATGTATTAGAAAAAAAAGCAAACAGTATTAATTTTACAAAATATTAACCCAGGAAGCACATCTTGCTGCTAAAAATCTCTCAGTACAAAAGCCAGTGTTTTAAAAAGTAAAATGCGATATAAAACAGTACAATGAGAAAAAAAAATTCACGTACAGAAGGGAGGACCAAACACTTCCTGTGGCCCTGCCCTCCTCAGTACCTGGGAAAAAGCTCCCTCCAGATTAGCCCATCGCCCCGGTTCTCATCCAGCCACTTCCCGCAGGGGAATATGGTGGTCACGCCAGTGGCTGAGTTGGTGATCTCCACCCTCTCCACCAGCCAGCCTGGTGCCAGACCACTGTTGTCGTGCTCAATCCGGACCTTTTTTAGCTCCCCCATATCCAGCGTTTCCAGGTAAAACCTGTTGGTTTTGCCCCTTTCGAAGAGGTTCCTGAATTTCTGTTTCAGTGCCCGCTTGCCCGAGTCCCCGTTCAGCCCGTAGATGGTGATGAACACGTTGGCGTCGGTCCCCGCGCCCTTCTCAAAGCCTGTGACCACGATGGTCTCATACTTGACTGGCACCAAGCTCCGGGCTTTGCTGGCAAAGCTCTCTGTGACCTTGGCACACTCGAAGACTTTGTAGTCCCGCCTCTTGTATCGCAGAGGGATTTTGGAGTTGCACCTGAAAAAGTATCTGCCGGGGGAAAATCAGTGGCGTGTTAATGGTGTAGATGGCCACTTTATTGGGCAAATCGTGTGGAATCACAAAATTGTTTAGGGAAAAGACCTCTAAGATCATTGAGTACAACTGTTAATCCAGTACTGCGAAGGCCACCACTAACCCATGTCCCCAAGTGCCGCATCCACATGGCTTTTAAACCCCTCCAGGGATGGGCAGCTGTGCCAGGGATGGACAATCCTTTCAATAAGCAATTTTCCCTAATATCCACCCTAAACCTGCCCTAGCACAGCTTGAGGCTGTTTCCTCTCATCCTGTCCCTTGTTCCCTGGCAGCAGAGCCCGATCCCCCCGGCTCCCCCCTCCTGTCAGGGAGTTGCAGAGCCAGAAGGTCCCCCCTGAGCCTCCTTTTCTCCAGGATGAGCCCCCCCAGCTCCCTCAGCTGTTCCTGCTGCTCCAGACCCTTCCCCAGCTCAGTTCCCTTCCCTGCACACGCTCCAGCCCCTCAATGTCTCTCTTGTCTGAGGGCCCAGAACTGCCCCAGCACTGGAGGGGCCTCAGCAGTGCCAGCACAGGGAGGGCACTGCCCTGGCCCTGCTGCCACACCACAGCAGAGACAGGCAAGTTATGGACTGGGCATTCTACTAAATTGCCCAACATTAATGCTGTTTCAGCACTTTTCCATATGTGGAGCACTAGAATTTCTCCCTAGAAAGAGCTGTGATGGAACATTGCAATTGCAACTGGAAAACCTGACATCTACCTACACAGCTACAGACATCCTGCACACGGAAAGGATCGGTGTGGGGCTCTTGTCACATCTTGTGCCTGTGCAATGGCATGTCCTGTTACAGACCCATTGAGGCAGGATGAACAGGAAAAAAAAAAACCAGAAAAAAGGGATAGAGGATGTTTAAGTCTCCCCTTTCATTTCTAGATCACCCATCTCATCCTTAGGAGGGAAAAAAAAAATAATCATAGAACACAGAAATGATAGGTACCAGATGCTGGAAGCCCTTGTCTCTGCAGTGCTGCCTCTGGTGATGTGCAGGGAGCACAGAGCACATCCATAAATTACCTTGTACCTGGCGCCCAGCCAGGGGCTGGAGCACTCTGCTTTTAATGATTTATTTCATTTCCAATGATGCAGATCAGTTCCAAATGAGCTTTTCCCCCTTCCCCGCCCTCACCAAACTGCAGCAGGTCCTCCTGAATGGAGTGTAGCTGGATTGCAGTGTGTATGTGTGTAAAATAAACACCTGGAGGAAGGGTTACTGTGATTTCAGCTGTGCTGTGTTTCTTAAGCACTTCCAACACTTTTGGCGTTTTCTGCAGCCAAAGAGAAAAACCTCTTTCCCTGGAAAGAGGCTCTGTAAATGAGAAATTCCAAGGGGAGAAAAATTTTAGGCTCATGGACAGAAAACCTGCATGAGAGTGAGGTGGATATGTTGCCTGATGCTTCAGTTTTATCTCTTCAGCTATGGAATAGCTCATGGTCTGGAGGTATAACGATGCATGCCAATCTTCACAAGGGGCAAGAAGAAAAAAGATGACCTTTCTAGACCTGAGATTTGCAAGGAAAAGTTTTAATGCAGCCCTTTCACATACTAAGATGTACCACTAAATAGCAAAATCCCAGTATAATTCAAAACTACTGCCGCAGCAATTTCATAACTCTCTTGATTTGGTCTTTGACTTGTCTGGGTGGTATTTTTTGGATTTTGGGATGGGGAATACTTGAAGTGAGAGCTTGCTCTCATGGTGCAATCTCTCCAGTTGGTCCTTTGCACAGCAAACACCACAGTGAAGTGTTGCATCCGCAGAGCTGGAGCCCTGCTTCAGTGAAAGGACAGGCTGCAGGCTCTACCCGTACCTCCTGGCTGCCCTCTTTAATTTAAAACAGCTTTAAAAAAAATCCGTGTCTTTGTGAGAATGTCTTTGGCCCCTTCACAACACACTGTTTCAGCAGTTTCATCATGCTCCCAGAGACTTTAGTGCATGGATTTGATTGCGCAGCTGGACTTCGAGGGTTCCAGGTTTTTCCCCGTCAGGAGAAAAGAGCATGTTTTAGTATGCAATTGACTGAGTTTTCATTCAGCAAACATTATTAAGGCTCTTCAACTGTCTGATTAATTTGCTAGGAGAGACTCTTAGCTTTAAAAAGAAAAAAATCCAACACTTCAAGGATTTCTTCTTAAACACTCAATTGTTTCAGCTGAAATGAACTCCTTGTAGTTAAACTCTTTAGCAGCAATGGAAATAACATGGAGAAGAGAAGAAATACACAATTAACAGTGCAGATTTTTCACTGAAGTGCAGTTTTTTTCTGCAAATGGATGATCTCCTCTGGTTCCTGCATAGTCCCTGTGCTATCTGCTCTCTGAGATGTGAATGTCACCCCTTCAAAAAGACAGGACTCAGACCAAAGCATGTAGGACCTGACATGCTCAGGGCTCCTCAGATATGGTCCAGCTCCATGACTGTGACATTTCCAGTCATGTCCAGCCTTTTTTAGGACCAGCCCAGAAGGATCTTTGATCCAAAGTGGTCTGAATCAGAGGCTCAGGTTTTGTCTTACCCTCGACTTGTTTCTAGGAGCTCTTTCACAGGACTTACTTAAAGACCAGCCCATGCAGAGCATCCTAAAAACCCCTTACATTTCAGCCAGTCTGGAGTATTTCCCACAACCTGAGACATCAATTTGTCCTAGCTGTGAGATTCACCCAAGGCAGCTTGTTTACAAACTTACCTGCACATGCAAATCCCCTCTCTAACAACTCCGAAACTGCACAGGTGAGTCAGGCAGGGATGTTCTGCACCTGACACACCAAACAACATGTCCTTAGCTTTCAGACTAAGGTGAGACTTTCTGTTATTCCTTCAGGAGGACATATGCAGAGCAGATCAGCTCCCTCATGCCCTCCTGGGGCAGCTCCTTGCAAATGAGAAGGCACTTACTTGTTGCAAAGCTCCATCTCCGTCACGATAATCTCCTGGACATGCCAGAAGACATCAGCTTTCGCAGATGACTTCTTCCCATCTTTTGGGCAGTGACCAACACAGATGGCTGCAATATCCCCAACGTTCTTTGAAGAAAACTGAAATGTGTCTGTTGCTCCCCTACAGGAAACAGGGAGCAGTTTCAGCATCCTGAAGGCTGCCAGTGACTTGTCACATATGGACATTAAGTAATTTGCACACAGCTATAGGAGATAGAAGATAAGCCTTCATTCACAGTCATTTGATTTAACCTACAGTCATTCAACACAAAGTATAATTTCCATATTTAAATTTAGTATTTTCTCTGATTAGGGGTGACACTTTAAATTGTTGCCACTAGAACTTCCCAGGATAAACTTGAGCTGTTCCACATACAAAATCAATTTGCCTCATTATAGATAAAGCTAAAGAATGACTAATTTCCCCTCCAGCACTTATTCATTCATTCTTGACAGATACTGTATCTGTTACACATCTACCCACCATAGCTGTTTTAAATTTGCTAGTTCAGCCACCCTTCCTGAAGCTCAGATTGAAAATAGTTTAGGGAAACAATAGAATCATAGAATCTCAGAACGGTTTGGTTTGGAAAGGACCATAAAGAACATCTAGTTCCAAGCCCCAGAAACGGGGCAGGGATGACATGTCTCTGTCAAGCCCTTGACTAGATTCCTGTCATGTTCCCTGAGCATCTGTTAGGTTGATTTCCTTAGATTGGTCCTTGTTCCAACCTGCCTCCAAGGATAGTCTGTGAGTAATGCCTTGGAGCATGCTGTCTAAGCCCTCCATAGACACCATCAGCTGAAGGTTGAGAGGAAGCTCCTCCTGATATTTCATAATTCACATGATACCTCAGACATTCATACTACATCCCACATCAGCTGTAAGTTCACCTTCCTTTACCAGGAAAACCTTTCCTCCCTGCAAAGCAACAGAATGTCCCGTGACTCTGAAGAGGTCCCTGTCTCCTAAGGACGTACTGTGTCCTTAAACAAAGCAGAAAACCCAGCTCACATTGGAGCACTTTGGTGCCACGTGGGAGAAGGAATATGCTCCATGTTACATGGATGTGCCTCCAGCCTGTCTGAGTGAGAGGCTGATTCTTGGCTTTCCTCACGCGACAGTGATCTCGCAGCCTCACCCTGCAGGTTTGTCTGGGAAGTCAAATCTGAGCAGCTCTGACAACATTTAGCCTCTAACTATTATTACTTTCTCTCTGATTCCCACTGCCAGTGAGATGCTGCAAAAGGAATTAAAACCACCCCCAGTTTCCTTCTGCTCCTCCCAGCTCAGAAACACACACAGAGCCTCCCTGGGGGCTCGCCAGAAATCCCTTTGCATGTCCTGATACAAAGGGAGACACGCACACGCTTGCAACATCTGTATTTCCTTTTGCCAAATGCCTTTTTCGTGTCATTTTAAAACCTAGTCTGCGACTGCCCATCAGAAACTCATTTTATATGTTCCTTTTAATCCAGGTGAGAAGCCACCAAGCTTTTTGGGAGGGGGATAAGAAGAAGCACGGCACAAACACAAGTCTCTAAGACAGCCTAGAGAAGAGGTGGCGTTCGTGGAGGACACGCAATGGGCAGGGAGTTCCTGTAGCCCACCATTCTCTTTACTACCTTTCGAATCTCCTTTTCTTGGAGGAGTTTTCCATGAGGAATTCCTTCGAGCGGCCCATCTTTCCTTCTAAGATGATCCAGATGTTTTCCTTTGTGTCTGCGTCCTCTCTGTCCCTTGTTACTGTGACAATCTCATAGGCTTTAGAGCACAATTAACACACACATTAAACAAAAAAGGAGGAGCAGATGGCCAGCAAGATCTCTTCATTTGGCTGTCACTTTGCTTAAAAACTCCTTCCCTAATATTTTTCACAGCGCACAAGAAAGCACTTGAAAAATAAGAATGGAAACACTGAAATCTGTAGTATTTTTGAATTCTAAGTGCTTTGGGGTAGAATACTCAAAAAATATGAGTCCTGCTCAATTGGGTAGCAAGAGTTATTCTTAGAATCATAGAATATCCTGAGTCAGAAGGGACCCACAAGGATCATCAAAGCCCATCTTGAACAAGCTGTGTTCAGCTCCCTGCTATGCTAAGCACTCCCTTTTTAACACAGTCCATCCAAATCCTCCTATTTTTTTTTGTGCCAGTGTTCCCAACAGAGTGAGGGTACCCAGGTACCTGACCAGATGTGCTCAGATGCTGTGGTGGCCTATAAGTACCCAAAAGGGCCATCACAAGGCTGATTTTTTTGCACTGGCAGAATGACATCACACTAAAGTAATGTGATTATTGACTCTCCAGGACTCTCCCGAAAAAGACCACTGTTGCTGGAGCTCTTGAGATGCGCTTTGCATATCATCAGTGTGGTTAAATAGCTCTTGTTGGCTGACTCACTCACCACATCAGACACCAGTGTAGTTACCTCGGGCCTAGTGGGATCACCCAGAGCAGACCCAGGGCCATGGGTTGTTAAGCTCAGGTGTCATGTTCAGCTGGAATACTTGAGCTAGTAGGCCAGAACGAGTTAAAGAGGAAGCCGGAACAATGTCACTCACAAAGCTTTAAGGACTGATCTTATTTTCCACCTCAAAGACTCAAGCACATTACTTCTAATGAGATCATGTGTTCTTTTGGCTTATTGCTGTATTGAACCACTGAGGATGGGCCCCTCTTAGGTTTCAACCCACAATGAGATCTTTTTCTTCCTCATAAACCCTGATTTGTTTCCTTCTTATCCCAGCACTTTCGAACTAAAGAGTATAATAATCCAACCCCTAAAGCCTGCATGGGAACCTTTAGTGAAGCAACTTGCAGGCGATGTGGTCCTATGGCCTCTGAGGTCCCTCAGCAAATTGCAAAAGACAACTCCAAAAACTCACCAGTCCGTTCCTTCAGTTCCAGGATGTCATTGTTGGCACAAGCCAGTTCTCTTATGAGCTGCCCATCATCTTCACCTTTAGCCAGCCAGCGATCACACTGGAAGCGAAACGTCTTGTCCATGGCAGAGTCCATCACATCAATATATTCCAAGTGCCAACCCGGTGCAATTCCTTGTAAAACAACAAAATAAAAAAGATTTGCTTATTTGCACATAGCTTGGGTAATGAGGTGAGGTGCCTTTCCTTGGTATCACCATCTTGGTGCTAGAAATCACAGAATCTTGGAATGGTTTGGATTGGAAGGGATCTTAAAGGTCATCTAGTCCAATGCACCTGCAGTGAGCAGGGACACCATCCTGGCCCCATCCAAGCCAGTCTTGAATCCTTCCAGGGGCGGGGCAGTCACAGCTTCTCTGGACAACATGTGCCAGGGTTTCACCACAATTATTATAAAAACTTTAACCCTTATACCCAGCCTCAATCCATCCTCTGTCAGTGGGAAGCCATTCTCCCTTGTCCTGTTGCTCCAGGCCCTTGTCCCAAGTCCCTCTCCAGCTCTCCTGGAGCCCCTTTAAGCACTGGAAAGGGCTCTAAGGTCTCCCTGAAGCCTTCTTTTCTCCACGTGAACACCCCCAGCTCTCCCAGCCTGGCTCCAGAGCAGAGGGGCTCCAACCCTTGGAGCATCTCTGTGGCCTCCTCAGGTCTTTCCGTGATGAGAGCTCCAGAACTGGATGCATCTGACTGATATTTGCTTCAGATAATGTCACATCAGTGAACACAGTATCATTTTGATAACAAAACCAACTTGCTCAAGACCACCATCTGATCCCCCTTCTAGAGCCAGGCCATGTTTTTTGAGGGAGCTGATAGCTTTTGATCAGATATAAAAGTATTGGAGCATGGTCCTGGACAAGCTGGATTTCAGACTCTCTGGGCTAGGGAACACCTTCTGCTTCTGCAGTACCCATAGCAGCTGCAGAGAGACAGGGCTGGTGAGACCCCTGACATCATGTCTACAGAGGGACCATACCATGAAAAAGCTCTGCTGTGGCTCAGGGACAACAAAGCCTTACAAAGTCCCTGAGAAATCATGAGGCTGTTTGTCAGAGCCCAAAGCATGAAAATGCCTGGAAATCAGAGATTTTGGGGGCAAAAGTTAATGGAGTACCCTCTGCAACAGAAACTGCTGCTGAATTTTCCTGGTATTTTAAGTGGAAAGTGAAGACTTTAAGCCAAAAGAAAACTGAGTACATATTCTAACCCCCATCTTGTACCTAACTAACGCCCACCCCTACAGCAAACATTTATGTTGCTATTAGTGAAGACAGCAGTGTCTGTGTGGTTTTTGGTGGTCTCTTCAAGTTTTGGAGTGCAAGTGGGTTTTAGTGTTTTTCTCCACAGCCTGTATTGCCCCCCAGATCCTTCATATTTGGATTTGAATGTCAGAATGCAAAGTACAACTTGCTCCTTTGACTCTGCCAGCTACCACCTGCAAGGAAATTATCCTTCCCTTCCATGCCAAGTAACCAGGATGAATTCCCTAGTGTTGGGACTGGACATGAACACAGGACAGACCAAAGTGATGGATGTCCCAGCATGGACTACCAAATCTCTTAACTATTACCTTGGGGCCTTCTGAGAAGTCATAGCACCCTTTTAGTTTACTACTTAGTTTGTCTGGTTTGGTTTTTTTTTTTTTCCTGTTGGAAAAGCAACTTGAAAATGAAGAAAACAGCATTTGAGAGCATTTTCCTGATTTCTTTGTTGAAATTAAAGAAGCTCTTGTTGAGCTTGGTGGGGATGGGAGGACTTACAGTCCTGCTATTAGTCAGACAAAGAGAGATTATGTTCATGATGAGACATCTCTGCTGACTTATATGTACATCCCAAAGACATTAAACAGTTCTTGCTTTTCCAGGAATTCACTGCCATGTGTCTACTTCCTTACTTTGAAAATATTAATCCTCATTACCTTTGAAAATAAAATGATGGCACCTTTTTGAGCTATGTCAACAGGTCACCCTTTTCTTAAGGACTGTGAGCCCTCCACACCACATGTTGGCTGTTCTCTATCAGCCTCACTGCCATTGCTGTTTTGTACTTTGGCTTCCTGAACCTTCTCCAAGCAAGGAGATCATGCACTACAAAGCACTGACTTCAGCCAACACAACCACTTGCACCTTAAATTTCAGAGGCACAGAACTGTAGAATTATTGTGGCTGGAAATTTCATCTATAGAACATCGGGTCCAATCCCCTAAAAGCCAAAGCAGGTTCCTCAGGTCTGTGTCTGGCCAGGTTTATAGTATCTCCAAGGATGGAGATTCCACAAACTCTCTGGGTGGCCTGTGCCAGACTTGATTACCTGTGCCAAGAAAAAAAGCTTTTTTTCTTATTTTGAATGGATTTTCCTGTATTTCAGTTCGAGCCCATTGATTCTTGTCCTGTCATCAAACACTGGTGAGAAGAGTTTGGCTCTGTCTTCTTTAATTTTACAGTTTGACCAGAGAAACTGTGGCTGCCCCCATCCTTGAAAGTGTTCAAGGTCAGCTTGGACAGGGCTTGGAGCAGCCTAGGATAGTGGAAGGTGTCCCTGTCTATGGCAGGGAGATGGAACAAGATTATCTCTAAGATCTCTTGCAGTGCAAAGCATTCTGTGATTCCATAATCCTATGAAGTCCTCCAGGGCTCCCATCATGCTTCAACTGGAGCAACTTGCTCTTTGGGGCTATTTGGAAATTTATCCTAAGTATGTTTTCAGTGTCAGCTGTTGATTTTTTGGTAAGCTCACTTCCATTTAAGTTCAATGGACATCTCTGCAGCATATTTAGGAGGCTGTTTCACTTCCATCAAATCTTTTGTGACAACAGTAGAGCATGAAAGAAAGAAAACATCCCATCTTTCTCCAGTGAGAGACATCAATGGCTGCAGACCAGGATGGAATAAATGGGTGATCTCTGCCCTGTTGCAGGAGTGAACAGGATGATGGGGTCAGGATCAGTGCTAAGCAGCAGTACCCAGAAAAGAGACTGAGTGAGATGCACATACCCTCCTCCCTTTTCTCCTGCCTGATCCCAGCAGCCACTCACCAGGAGAGCTACAACAAAATCCTGCTCTTTTGTCAGAGGGAGAGAGAGGCCAGAGCTGATTTCCAGCAGATGTTCAACTCTAAGTTGAGGGCAAAGCAAGCACAAAGTGCAGCTTTTCCTGTTCTTCCCCACAAAGATTCTTTTATCAGCTCTGGGCTATTCAAAGAGTAAGTGTTGGGCTCTGTCAGGATTGACACTGAAAAGCAAATGCCAACAGGTTGTCCCTTCCAGAACTTAAATCAAGCAGCTGGATGGCCACTCTTAGAAAAATGGTGCAGCTGCCCTAAAACATCCCCCAGTCTGCTTTAAAGGAAAGATATTTCCCTTCCCTCTCACTAGAATTTGTTTTTTTCTCATTTTCACTCCTGATTGTTAGCAACTTGAATTATATTAGGAGACCCGGAAGCTGTAGAAGGATCCCTTTATTGCTTTTCATTGCTCAAGAGAAATAGTTAACCCCAGGTGAAAGCTGTAATGGATATGTCCAGAGCAGCACATCTTCCCATCCTGTCCATGTCTCATGGTGCCAGGAGTCACATCAAGGGTCTCACTGCCACAGCATTAAACACCATTTAAAAGCTGATATGGAAATCGAAGGGTTTGTTTGTGTCTGAAGAAACTGTTCTGCTTTACCAGAAAAGGTATAGTTTTTATCTTGTTTCAAGCTGGGAAAAATATGTTAAATTTCTTTTTGCATTGATCTGGAAAAAAAAAACCACAAAAGCCAATGATGCTCCAAGTCTAAATGTGAGACTTTCCCTCTGCTGGGCTGGCTCTGTGTGCTGGGGATCACATCAGTGGAAGGAGAACAAATCATGTCTGCAGAACTACTTTTCAGGTCATGAAATCTTGGTTTCAGGGTATTACCCTGTTTACACCTTCTGTTCCCGTGTGACTTTCACAGAGCAATGGGCTCAGAGACATTACAGCACCTGAGCAATAATAGGAAAGGAAACTACATCCCATATGGATGTAACCCCAGAGGCACCAAATCCTCAGCCAAAGCTGGTTTATGGAGCAGTATCAGTGAAGGAGTGAGGAAGAGGAGCCAGAAAAGTGGTGTGGATACAGCAAGGTGAAAGCACTTTCCCAAGTCCTGACCACTGCTGACAAGGCTTGGCTGCACGGGAGAAACTGGAGGATCTCTGCAGTGATGACTCACAGCCCTTCTCCTGGACACCTTTGGATGGGGTATCCTGGTCCTCTGTGAAAGCCAGAGCTGCTCCATCACTCAGCTTGCAGAAAAGCAGAGCAGACCTGTTTGTATCCCACTGACATCTTGAGCAACAGTACTGGGAGAACAAGGACTCAGGAAAAAAAAAAACAGCTGCACAAATGCCTTGGAGAGCACCACGGGCTTTTCTGCAGTGACCCCAGTACAAACCAGGACCACTAAATTTCTTTCCTTTAGTGCTTTGAGACAGACAGGAAGAAATGGTACACATTTGAGCAGTTTCTGCTCAATTACACAGGTCTTGGTCTTTAAAATAATTTGGCAAGCACTGTGCCTTTGTGAAGGGTCCCCTATCACCAAAACAAGTGTTCAACGTTTGTAACAAAAGGTATTTCACTCCAGGCCTGCTTTTGCAGCCATTGAAATCTGCAGCAGCAAACCTGACCTAATAAAACCCGTGGCAGTGCCACGTAGGCTCCTTAATGGTCTGCAGCTGGAAGTGACATTTTCAATAGCATGCAAAACATTTCAAATGTAATTAGAGGAAGAGAAGAGCTTTGGGGAAAAAAGAATCACTTTGCTTGCTTGACTCTGTATAATTTAGCGTGATGTAGTGAAATGTATTCTCTTTCCCAAATGTCCTTATCCAAAAAGAGCAGTTATTTGTCCCATTTATCCTCCTTCCCAAAAGGGCCCAAGCTGGCCACTGGGTGATGATGGGCAAGGACCCTCCGTGCACATCTGAAAGGTCCTCACAGGACCATCTTGCCATCTTCCCAGGTGATGCTGGAAGTCTGTGCTTTCCTGGCATTGGGCAAGTTGGGTTGTAAGATCCTCATCATGCATTTCTGCATGACAATTAGTACAACTGAGCCAGACTTTGGAAGTGGTAGATGAAACGCAGATAATGACATT
Organism: Chiroxiphia lanceolata; assembly: GCF_009829145.1. Taxonomy (NCBI): domain Eukaryota; kingdom Metazoa; phylum Chordata; class Aves; order Passeriformes; family Pipridae; genus Chiroxiphia; species Chiroxiphia lanceolata. The sequence continues at coordinate 2,493,884 of NC_045671.1, read as the reverse complement.
CCTGCTTCATTTCACTAAAATCCCAACCTGCAGCTCCAGAAGTTTCCCTTGGCCCTCTTGGGAACAGCCACCACTTGCCATCTCTAAAATACTAAGCTATTTTGGCATCTGCAGAAATGTGGGAGGGTGGGGGGAAAAGTGAATGAAACGAGTCAGGTGGGTTCACTGCTCACCAGGCACGTGGTCCCTCACCTTGCTTTAGTGAATATTCACTATTCCTTCCAAAAAAAGAGCTGATGGGATCAAATCTGCTGGCAGAACCACAACCAGGTTTGGATACACACATGCCCATGAAAGTGTCTGCTCTTTGCAGGTGTACTCATTGACTATCCTCTCTGTCCCTTATCTATCTGCAGCAGATCTTTTTTGGTTTTGGAAGCAGTTGACGTCTGATCAAGGATAACAGTAGTCATTACTGGTGCTCATGTTTCCATAGGAGTGAAAAAACCCTCCTTCTTGGGACACTGGCTGCTCAGGGGCCAGTAAAGTATTGCTGCTGCTGAGACATCCACAACCATCAACCAGCATTGCTCAGCCTCTTAATTCCATTTATTTATTTATTTATTTATTTTTAATTTTCATGTTTTCTGAAACATGAAGTAACAACCATTGCACAGACAGTTCACCAGCCTTGCAATCCTCTGACATTATTTATCCCTTGCCTGGTTATGTGACTGTCCACCCCTAAACCCCACCTCGTGAGACATCACCCAGAAAGTGGTGGGAGTTTTTTGATAGCAGCATCAAATCACTGGAAAAGGAGCATTAACTGTGAGGTGTTAAAATCATAGCATCTAGCTGTGCTTCGGTACATCTCAAAACACTTCTAAGAAGGTGAATAATTTTTATCCCTAATTTACATAATTGAAAATGAGGTACAGAGATGTGATTTACGCAAGGTCATTCGGCGAGCCAGTGCCAGAATAAAAATAGATTCATTTCGTGTATCTCTTCTTTAGGATTATGTTAGTTCACACCACAACATTTCTCATCAGAGCAGACAGGCAATGCAAAACCTCTCATAACCTTTGACAAAGCAAAAGCTTAACACTTGGGACAGTTTTAGAAAATAGGTCCCCTGCCCCCCTTCCCTCCTCTGTTGTCTATGCAACTTGTTCAATCCAGGATTTAACTCAGGTCAAAATCACCCATAAATTACCCTCAGAAATTCCCCCCCAGTGCATCCTAAAGATCAACTACGCCTGTGCAAAAGCACTTAGCGGCTCTGAGTGAAGATACAACAGTTTCTCAGATTATATTCTTGTGACTGAAACAAATTCTGTGTTTTATTGAGGACTACTTGATGCAAAAAACATTTAACAAAGATGCAGGGTAATTTATCCCCAAGAGGTGCAAAGGAGGCTTGTAGAAAAGAGAAGCTTTTAGAAAATTGGTAATTCTACAGCTACATCTGGCCTTTTGGGCTCCTTCTGCTTTGTAGTGAAAGATTCTGCAATTCAGGAGATTGGAAAGAAATTAATGAACGCACAAGGTCAACACTGAAATCTTCTTCTCTCCAAGTCTGCTATTTTGATTTCTTACATCTTTTTTTAAAAATTTTTTTACTTTGCACACTCTGCACTGTGACATCTTTGCAGTGCTTTCTGCTTTAGCTGTGACGCCTGTAGCTCATCTTCCATTAAATCATAAAATGGTTCGGTTGAAAGTGATCTTAAAGCCCACCTCATTCCAACCCCCCGCCATGGACAGGACACCTTTCACTAGACCAGGTTTCTCTAAGCCCTATCCAACTTGGCCTTGAACAATTCCAGGGATGGGGCAGCCACAGCTTCTCTGAGCAACCTGTGCCAGGGCCTCCCCACCCTCACAGGGATGAAATCCTTATCTTTGTGCTGGTACTGTTTAGTGTAAAGAAAAAAACCCGACACAGAAGAGAGGGGAAGGTGCAAAGCTTGTGAGGGGGGTGGTTCTGGGGGTCAGTGCTGGGGTCTCCCTAGGTGCTGAGGCCAGATTTGGGCAATTTGAAGGACTAATCATCCATGGCACAGCTGCTGGCACACTGCAGGCCTGCAGTTTGCATGCTCATTTGTGCCCTGTCGAAGGTGTTGACTTGCATCCACGCAGAAAGATGCAGGAGTTGACATTGTGTTCACTCTCTGTACTGAACCACCAACAAAACAGGGAGGATGATGGATTCTCCTCTCCTTGGGCAGTTTTACACATCTCTTTCTCTCCCTCTCACCTTTTATTTAAAGCAGAAACTATTCAACAAATCTGCCCCAAGGATCAACAGTTTAAGAGGCAATAGTCAAGAGCCAAGAAGGGGGCTTAGAAAAGCCCTTCTCAAGCCTGATAGCTGAGTAAATCCTTACAAAGGGCTAAAAAAGACAGTTCTTTAGGGTTGGGTTTTTTTCTTTTAAATAATTTATGGCCTCCAAGTGCCCAAAAGGCTTGGAATAGTACCCATGAATTGCAGAAACATATCTCAGGAAAAGCTGTGTGCTGTGAGCTCAAGGCCTTGGCAATTCAGCATCTGAGCCAAGATACTGTTCCTTAAAAAGGTAGCTGCTTCAGAGAAAGAAAAGGAAAACCAAGGGTATACAAATGGTTTTGACTTGAGTCCAGATCAAGAAAGGGAATAAGATACTTTCTCCATTGGAAGAGCCACACAAAAGGAGTCACTGGGGCAGTTAGGCTATTTAAAACTCAATTAGACAATGTTATAGCAGGTAGTGTAATTGAGAGAAGGGGCCCGTTGAGTCAAAGAAGAAGTTGGGCTCCATAACCTTGTTATTTACTTTTGTCTTTGCTCCTATAGTAACACAGAAAAGTCTAGTTTATGCATAATTAGGCCCTTCCTGATTCCCCTTGGTTGATGGCAACTGAGATAATCAAGAGTCTGAAATTAATGACTTTAGACAGACTGCTTATCACCTGGGTTCAAATCTACTCAGGCAAATGAGGGAGCTCAGTCCAGATTTTCCATACCTCCTTGTTTCATGGAGAAAGAGGTAGAAAAATAAAATAAAAAAAGATACAAGGGGAAAAAAAAAAAAGCTTTTTCTAGGTAAATAATTCGGTTACTGAGGTACTGAGAAACTTTGAGCCATTCTTCCAGAATAGTGATTTAGTTCCTATAGCAGAGAAAAAAATTGAGGCCTATATTTAGAAAGCCAGCATTTCTACAGACCTACAGATACTGATCTTGCATAAATGTAGAAGCAAATGAACTGAGATATGAGAAAATACATAGTGCCTATCTGAGATCAGGAGATGGGGAGTCTGGAAGCGATTAAATTTGCTCAGGGTGTCTAAATATATTAGGTCGAACATCAGTATCTCAAAGTAAACAGGGGCAAGATAAAAAGACATGGAGCAAAATTAAAACTAAATTTCATTCATGGCACTTTGCTGTTACCAGAACCTTGCTGGTGAGCTCTAAACGTCCAAAAAAAAATCATGAGCAAGTTCCTTGAAACTGCGGTTGTGAAGTCTTTAAACTGCCTGTTTTCAAATGAGCGACGACTTCCTCCCTGATCAGCTTTACTGAAGTTAGAGGAATTAGATGGGGGCTTCATTCCTCCTCTATATCTCATGCAGAGATGCCAATCAGCGTTTTGGTGTTTTTTTTTTTGTGGGGAAAATGGCATTTAAAAGCATTAAAGTTGGGCCATAAAACTGATGTGCTTTTCCAGAGGGTGCAAACGTGGCGTTTGCAGTCTAAAGACCCCCTGACAGTCTTTGCCATGGCAATTACTGTCTCTTCAACTCTGAACACCCCACTGCAGTCAAATTTCAGTGAAAGGATAAACAAAAGTGGGATGAGAACTGGGAGCAAAGCCACTGCAGCAAGACTTCAGTGACAGAGGGGGATTCTGAGCTGCAGTGAATGGCAAAGCAGCCACGTCGGGCAAGGCACTTAAATGTATTTTATCCTGAAATACAGGTAGGTGGTTGACTTCCTGAGGGGATCAGGTGATGCCTGAAAGAAAAGAAAGCCTTGTGATGATTAGTATTTCCCCTAACTAGCCCATAAATCCTCGAGGCATTTAATGGGATGCTATCATTGGTCCCAAACATCAGAAGGGCATGTTAGAGAGATTCCAGAGGAGACCATGGAGATGCTCCAAGGGCTGGAGCCCCTCTGCTCTGGAGCCAGGCTGGGACAGCTCGGGGTGTTCACCTGGAGACGAGAAGGCTCCAGGAAGACTTGAGAACCCCTTCCAGTGCCTAAAGGGGCTCCAGGAGAGCTGGAGAGGGACTTGGGACAAGGGATGGAGGGACAGGTCAAGGAGGAATGGCTTCCCACTGTCAGAGGGCAGGGTTAGATGGGAATACTGGGAAGAAATTCCAGCTGTGAGGGTGGTGAGGCCCTGGCCCAGGTTGCCCAGAGAAGCTGTGGCTGCCCCTGGATCCCTGGATGTGTCCCAGGCCAGGTTGGACGGGGTTTTGAGCAACCTGGTGTAGTGGAAGGTGTCCCTGCCCATGGCAGGGGACAGAATGAGATGGGATTTAAGATCCCTTCCAACCCAAACCATTCTATAATTTTATGATTGAGACTGATTATTTAGAAAATTAAAAAAAGGACATCAACCATGTTCCATGTATTCAACATTCAAGGAGCAATGGGGAAGACCAGTGTGAGGCCAAACCTTTCACAGGCTGTTGGCCAACAACCATTTAGTCCAAAAAAAAGAAAATTCCTAAGGAAAGAATGAATCATCATCTGATGCTTCAAATTAATGGTAAATACAAGCACATTTTTATTTAATACCCAAAGTCCCCCATGCATCTGACAAAAACTATACATGACCCTTGATCTCTGACCCTGCTACTCCTTTCCAAAAAATAGAGCCAGGAATTTCTAAGCAGTACCACAGCCAATTTATATAAGTTATGTATAGAGAGCAGGCATGTATTTGAAGGATAGTTATATCCTGGGACCCCAGCAGTAATAAATACCCTGCCCACCCAACAAACTGTCATGCTGCATTGTGTGAAGTTTTAGATAGGATATGCTTTTCACATGACTAATGCAAGAACAACGTAGACAACATATGTTATGACTTAAACTACAGTTTTCCTTCTTTCTGCGGGGAAAATAGCAAGTACATTTTTGCTGAGCAAAACCTGAGCATGTTGTTTTTCCAAGGCTTAAATTAACCCTACAGTCAGCCACATCTGGTAAAAACTATTATTTATAAGTGGAAACCAGTGTTATGAGGAAATAAGGAAAGAGAATAAGGGGTTCAAATGTGTATTTATAGACATATTCCAAGTCCTGGACACACGGTTTACTATTTTAGCTGACTTATGGTGGCTATCTGGGTACATGTTCTTAGCCCACAGCAAATTTAAATAAATAGAGCCTACTTACTGCTTAGCCTAAGGCTAAACTCTGTTGCTTCCCTTTGCCACTAACCAACACTAGCACACAGCTGGAAATTACCACAGCCCAGCTGCAATGTGGTGACTCCCCAGCGGCATCAACAGCATCATCAGTGGCACAGAGAAGGTGAACCATGATCACCTGTGCAGGAAGGAAAAGGCAACAAAACCACCTGGATTAACAGGATTTACTTGTCACGCAGCAGGAAAGAGACCCACGGGACTCATTGCCACCTGTGGGTGCTAAATGTCTCCTGGGTAAGAACTTGAAGGAGAAAATTCACTGAAAGTTACCTAGTGGACAAAAATTAAATCCAGTTCAGGAGATGCCCTGAGCTATGCACAGCAAGATGTAGAGGATTCTAGAAGGATTTCACATGATCACTCAGTTCCTCCTCTCCCTCAGGTACTCAGTGATGCTGCTGCTGGAAAGGGCTACTGAGCTCCACAGACCCTCAGTCTGACCCAGTTCTCATCTTCCTACCTCCCAGTCTGTTCGTGCTGCTGAGCCTTAAGGACCAGCTCTGCCCTGGTGGGTGTATTTCACTCTGTCAGCATGGCCAGTCATCAGGGAACCATGATGCCTCTTGAGGAAAATGTTCTTTTATACGCATATTAGTTGGTAATATATTTGAAAGCAAATCTGCAAGTCCATGTTGATTTCTTGCTGCTATTAGAAGGACATCTGGACCACCCTTCCAACTACAGAGATGTCTGTTTGCTAAGCTAAAACTGTTGTGAGTGTTTCACCAGCCCTTTCCATACTTGCATTTAAACTGCAGATCCAAGGAATAAGTGTTTTGGCAAAGTAATCAGGTGAAAGCAAGTCCCTTACTGCATTCAGCACCAGCTATATAACATGATATTACAGAGTTTAATCAACTAAATTGCTCTGTGTTATGGGAGTGATAAATCTGAGCTCAAAGCTTGGAGTGTCTGGGAATAAACAATTGAGGATGGTTGTATTTCCCATCTTTCACAGTGGCTACAATAAGACTTCTTTTCTTTCTCTCTCTCTCTCTCTTTCTTTTTTTTTTAATAAAAATAAGAAGGCAAACTTCCAGTACGGAAGTTTGATCCAGAGGTAGCGTATTTTATTAATATTGCATGAGATGCAGCCTTCCCCATCTGCCACAACTTGGATTAGTCAAGAAGATGATGGCCAGGGCACATCCACACTGACAAAAAACCCCATCCCAGCCATAAGCCAGCTGCCTCAGTACAAGCAGGTAATTACTGAGTAGTCCTGCTGCCATTCCTCCTTGGATTTTGATAAATATTACTGTCCAAACAGCCTTGTTAATAGTGACCCAGGTCGGTCTGTGGGAGCCGTTGAGCTTCCTCTTTGGGCTGCAGCAAGGGCCGGCTGTCAGAGAACAAGCCATTGCTAATGCAATATAATCCCTTTTACATAAAGATGGGGTGGGATGGGGTGTCACCACAGCAGTGTCAGTGGTGCTTTTGTTACAAGATACTGCTTGATGCCTGAATGACAACACAAATGACTGTGACAGCAGTACAGAGCGCTGCTCTGCTGTTTGTGACACCAGTCAGGGTGTCCTGCAGCAGGGAAATATCAGAATCTCTCTCAGCAGGGCGCCAATGGCTGATGCAGTGATCTTAATAAAGACAGACACAGATCTTTATTTCTGTCTTCTAAAGCTCACTGTGTTATGCCAGGCTGCATTACCCCATGTGTCGATGTCAGGCCCGTGGCATCAAATTGCTCTGGAAGTGCCACGTCAGCCTGTGTGAAAGGTATGGCATAAATAGAGTCAGTGTGTTGGGACAACAGGCTGGATGGATTTGCTCTGGAGGAGCTATCCCTGTGCTGCAGTGAGTTCAGACTGAAGCTGGGGACCCATTCGGGCAGATACTACATCAGCATCCGGGGAGATGTTCACCTGCATAAAGGAGGGGGTGTGTTTAGATGGGCAAGCTGGGACACAGGATCCATATAAAATCCAACTAATCCACCCAGCCTGCAGCAGAGTTGGAAATAGTGCCCTCAGGCTGCCCTGTGCCCATGGAGTGGAATGTGCTTCCTCAAGTGAAAACATTGTCCCAACCTCTCCCTCCCTGCAAGTCACTGCCCTGACCTTTGTTGTCGTGCCAGACCCGCACTTTGCAGAGGTCTCCCAGGCTCAGCATGTCTGAGAAGCTGAATTCGTCCATCTGGTTCCTCTCAAACTTGTTAGACTTGTTGGACTCCTTCAGAGCCAGGGTCCCGCTGTCCCCATACTCCCCAAACAGGATCAAGGACACGTTGGCATCGGTACCTGCTCCTGGGAGGAGACAGCAAAGAGAAATGTCACGAGTTAGTCTGCCAAGTCAGGCTGACTCCCAACCCCCAGCTGCATGGGGAGGCAGCAAAGGCGGGCAGGGAGAGGCAGCAGGGATGCTCATGTTTCTCTGGGCACAGCCAACACATTTCAGTGGATCTGTGCAGGATCCTGCAGGGAGGACACCCCATGGCAGCTAAAATCCAGCCCTTCCAGCCCATCCCACCGACACAGCTGCATGTTTTGCCCTTACACTCAAGATGTGGAGACCGTAGTGGTGGCAGTGTCAAAATATTGTCCATGCTGTATTTAATGGAAAAAGTCCCAGTTTCTCATGCAATAGTTCTCCACATCAACTCCCGCCCTCTTATCATGTATATGTTAGGAAAATAAACATTTCTAAGATATTAATTACATAATATAGAATTTCATATGTCTACTACTGTCCATATTTTGCCACAGAAACCAACCATGCTGTTTTCCTGACTTTTGGAGAGTTCAAGGCCAAACCACCACCTTCGGTGACCTCAGGAACATTTTAGCTGCAAGTGTTGCATTTTCACCTGGCACGATTTACAATGTGACTGAAATTATTGCATTTTAGTTTTTATGTCATAATGAAAAAGCAGATTCATGGAGAAAAATGTGATTCAACATGGGCAGACAGTCACTGCTGTGTCAGAAACGAAGCCCTTAAATTTTGGAGGAGGGAAACAAGATCGTCAGACCGAAATCTGCCTTACAAAGAAATCAGCATCTGCTACCCTTGGTTAGGTAACCCAGCTTTGAAGCTCTAACCACCTGCCAAGCTCTTTCTTACACAAGGGTATCATAAATCCACTTTAAGCCACACTGACAGTATTTCCCACAGTTCCAATGCAGAGACAAAGTTGGTGGTACTGTAAACTTCTGGAGAAAGCCACCACTTCCATGGGATAATTATTTAAATACAGAAATAAGGAAGAAATCACAAATGTTCCTACAGAAGGGCTGGAAAAAATTATAAAAGAGGAGAAGAAAAGTCATACAGAGGAAAGGCAAAGCTACATGTGGCGTCCACATGAAAATGGCCCATGTTAAATTGGGGCTAATTTTCAGCAGTTCCCTAGGAAGGGCTTAAGTAGGAAGAAACAGCATCAAGGATTCAGGCAGTTCCTCTGGCAGTACCTTTTATGACCCCAAAGCTTATTGAGGTGAGGAACAAAGCAAACTCAAGTCCATTTCCTTGCAAGGAGCAGGCTCCTAATTAATAACAGGTCTCAAAAAGCACAGAACCAACTGTTTCTTAGCAAAACTGTCCCTGCAGGAAGAAGCTTATGAAGGTCCCATGCTGTGACATTTCCCTCACAAGCAATTAGCAGGAGATGGGAAAGTAAAGAACAGAAATGTTAAATCAATGTAGGTTTCACCTATTTGGGTCTCTGATATTTTTTTGGTTGTTGTCGGTTCCAGGAAACTGCCAGGAACATTTAGGGACTGCAAAGGACTTGACAAATGAAGAGATGAAGGTGCTGTGGTTGTACAAGCCTTAACTGGTGATGAGTGCAATAGCACATGGGTCAATACTGGGATCTGCAGGGCTGAACTGAGCTTCATCATCAACACTCTAAACATTGACAGAGTGTTTCCTCAGCAGATTTCCGGATAACAGCAAATTTGCGGGAGTGACTGACGTGCTGAATGCCAGAATTCCAACCCAGACGGGCCTTGAGAAACTTGAGGACCGGGCAGGAAGAAATCCCATGGAATTCAGGAAAGTTCTGCATCTGTGGTGGAATAAACCCTGCACATGCTGGGAAGTTGAATGTGACCCGAAGGTTATAGCAGTGACGTTCATATCGGGATTGAATCCAACCTAACAGGAAGTTCCCAGTGTTCAGTGCAAAATGCCAGTTTGAATTCCTGGGTGAGGTTGAGATGCTGAGCAGAGGCCAGACCACACCCCAAGGATCCACAGCCACAAGCTTCTGGGGAGGTTCTGACTGGGCATCTGGAAAAAACCAAGTTTCTTAGGAATGCGGTTCAGGTCTGGGTGGGATGCCTGAGGAGGTGGTGGCATCACCATCCCTGGAGCTGTCCAGAGGATCCTTCCAACAACAGAAGTTTCTATGATTTTATGATTCTTACTGAGCAGATGCATTGTTTTTAAACAAATTGTGGGCTTGAGTCACAGCCTTCTGAGGCCAAAGAATGTCCTTTTGACATAACAGAGACTTGGATAAGGCACTAGGAGCTGACACCAACTGTCCTAAATTATGTAATTTGTAGGTTGGAGCTGAGCTGACAACATCCTAATTAATCTTATAACAGCAGAGATAAAAACCTTATGCTTCATTAATGCTTGGAAAACGAGAAGGCAGTATTTATTCATTCCCCATCTTTATTGCATTACCATGTATATTGTGCCTGCATGTGGAATAGAGCAAGTAAAAATTAACCAGTGAGGACATTTTTGTGCCACAGAAAGAGCCATCAGATGGTCTGGCCCTACTGCACCTGTGTCAGCGGGTCTTTGAAGAAAATGATTGTGCTTTACTTCTAAGATCAAAAGTGGATCAAGATCTTGGTTTTTAACTGTAGATCACCCATCTGACTTGGGACACGTGTGTTTTAACAACCTCTTCTCTTCCTATCTATGTGTAGTCTGAGAGCTGCCATCTGAGGTGCTGCTGGTGGTGGAAGAAAGGTGATTGACCTTTGCAGGAGCAGAGTCTTTCCCTGACACGACCTCTGTAGGTTACATTATCATCGCAGCAGAATGACTCTGTGAAAGACCAAACTGCGACTCAAAGGTTTCTTTGAGGAAAAAGTAAAATGAGGCTGTTTTTTAAATATGCACCTGTGGTGGAGAGGAAATGGCTTATATGTTTTCTAGTTTGCTGCAGCACATTTTTTATGTGATTCATTTTCCCCGACTTCAGCCATCTAACCTAACAATCGTGCAGTCTCTGTCCGAATGTGACGAAGAGAGACTGGCAGAGACCCTCCAGAGGACTATCCAGACCACTGATGAAGATTCTTCTCTCTCAGACGAGTTGACCAGAGACAGTCTAGGCTAGAAGTAACTAAGAACAGAAGTATTATTTTCTGGAGACTGACAAATAGGTGAGTTGAATTTGCTTTTTTTTTTTTTTTTTTAATTATTTTCTTTTTTTTTTTCACTCTGTGACTCTGATGACCCTGATGCACTGGGAAGTTGAAAGCTACTGCAGAGGAAAACTTTATGCCTAGAAACTGAAACATTTAATTCCTTGTGCAGCATTACTGTCCCTAGACAATGTCAGCGTGGCAGGAGATGATATAACATGTTCAAACCAACTGTCAAGGATAAAATGCCTTTCTTCCTGAATGGGTCCAACCAGGAGTAACTGTGGAATACATAATGATCAAAGAGGGGAGATGGTTCGTGATTTGTATCCACTTTAGATAAGCTGGATAAAGTTCAGCGTTATGTCAGTGAGCTGTGTGATCTAATCACAAACAGACTCTCTGAAACCTCCCTGTAATCTGCTCTTTCCTACTGGTTGTCGCTGTTCATAATGAAATAAAATGTTTCTTCATTAATACCCATCATCCTTCATTCAATGGGAAGGGCAGATCTGTCTGCTGCTGCTGTCATCTTCTATTCTCCTCTCATTTCTATTTCCATCGCCTTTGTGAGTTAGGGCTGGATTTCACAAAAAAAGGTCACAGAAAAATCTACCATTATATTAGACGGATTGCCAGATACATAAACAAACCTTCTGCTCTCTCTCTCTTCTGTTTTTTTGTGTTTCACTGCATGTTTTTCAGACAAGCAGCAGGTAGAGAAGATAGATAAGAAATGGTGAAGCAGCATGAAGATGCTCTGCCAGGGAAATTTTGATATTCTTAGATCACAAGCTGCATAAATTACCACTGGTAAATCCACAGGGAAAAAGGTAATAAAGAAAAGAAAAAGAAAGAGATGTAGAGGTCAGGGGGTGGTTCTGTGCACTGGTGTGACAGAATCTCCTTTAAGGGTCAACCTTTCAAACCAAGGTGTCCTGCAAGACAGTGTCTGGCTTGTCCCACCTTGGCACAAGACAACCTGTATGTGGCTGCAACTTTCATTTAGCAGCCTGACAGAATTTCTCATGAAAAGAGGCAGCGATCCCAGGAAATGACATAGAAATCCCATTTCTTGGCTCTGGCAGCCCTGCAGCTCTCTGTGTACTCTGTTACACCTCTTCTATCTGGTGTGCTTTTAGTGATGGTTTTTCACAGCCTGAGGTAAATGGTCTCAAAACACTTTGAAAAGGAGGGTGAGTTACTGTTGTCTACTTTGAGCAAGGCAGATAGTGCTGACTGAAAACCTGGAGCACATCAGCTTTGACCATCCTACATGGGTGGACCTGACAACAGAAAAGAAAAAAGTGGCTGCTGACCAGTGCAGCATGGTCTGCTCTGGTAATACTTTCTGTTAAGGTGTCCTCAGAGGAAGCAGAGAGCAGTCAAACCTAGGCCTTGTGTCTAAATATGTTATGCCCAGAGCTCAGATGAGGACGAATCTCTCAGAATAACACTGCCATGATGAACAACCAGCCAAAATGTTTTTGGGGTTTTTTTCCAGCAAAGTATGGTTAAATTATGCTTTTTAAATAAACATAATTTCAAATTAAGCAGATGTTTTCCATTGCTGAAAATCAAACTTTTTGCTAGAAAAGTCATAAAATATCTGCCATGGACAAACCTCCAATGTCACTGGTTTTAACCTGAAGAGTGTATGTCGTGTCCTCCATCATCTGCTCCTCATCTATGACAGCTGGCATCTCACACACCAGGCTTCCACTGGCATTTTTCAGCTTTGACAGCCATTCCCCATAGGTAAATGTGGCCACTTCTTGGTTAGTCAGGTTCTTCAGGACGATCTGTGAAGAGCCAAAATGAGGGGGAAAAGCTTACTTCAGCTACTGTTTGAATGAGGGCAAAGATTAAATCTATGAAGTGTGGGATATGGTAGAACACGGGTAGAGCTTGGCCATGGTTTCAAAACCTGTACTGAGCTTTTCTGGGATAAATGGAGCTCTCTCCTGTGGACAGTATTTGCTGTGGTGATTTGTCCTGAGAACTGGTCTTCATAATATCATAACACCTTTTCATCCATCGGGATGAAAATTTGCTCTGACTTCAGCAATGGACAAAACTCATCTCTAGAAGAGTCAGACCTTTCCTGGGAGCCAGCATGGAATTCACTCCAAAGAAGTAACAGGGTTGTGAAGAACATCACTACTCTCCTTGAAGCACACATAATCTTTCTTCTGCCTGCCTCCTTTGTGTGAACACGCAGAGATCATTGTAGAGAGACACAAACCAACCCCAAACAAGTTAAAGCAAGGCACAAGACAAAATTAGGCCAGTAAAACTTAAATGTTTCACACACTTCTCCCTCTGTGAGAAGGTGACAGAACAAACAGTATGCAACAGATATTAGTCACACTATCAAATGTGTCGTGGAAGGAGCTCAGATGCTGTGGTGATGAGAACAGAATGGGAATGAGTTCAGAAAAGTCGGTGAGTTACTCCAACAAACGCCTAATAAAATACCCACCTTTATGTCTCCTGTTGAATGTGGGCTCAGTGGAGCATCAGTCAGGTGGGAGAAAGGCATTACACCTGCCTACAGCAAAAACCTAGCAGTGAGTTCTCACTAAACTGGGGGAGTTGGAGGGAAGGGAGGAGGCAGGGCTACAAATTACTATTTGTGTTCCCATCCAGCAGAAACAGAGACCGTACCTGAGCGTAGCAGTGCATCAGCAAACACAGCTGGTAAAGGCCATGCAAACATGAGCCCAGACGTGTCAGAGAAGTGTGACAATATCAGGGAGAGATGAATCATGGAGTTAACGGGAAATTTTAAATTAAAAGGGGTGCCTGGAGTTGTGTATTTCCACCTCCTGCTCCGAGCCTGGCTAACTGCAAAGACATGTCTAGCTGAGTTTTGGAAATCTTTAAGGGTGTAGATTCCCCAAGCACTCTTGAGTCCTCATCCCAGGGCTGCCCCACTCTCACTGAGAAGACTTTTTTTCCTTATATATGATCAGGGTTTTCCTCATTGCAACTTATGTCTATTGCCTCATGCCTTTTTGCTGTTTATCACTAAGAAGAGACTGGATATGTAACCTCTCTTCAAGCAGCAGAAGACTGGACTCAGATTCCTTCTCGGCCTTTTCTTCTCAAGGCTTAAAAACTATTTTCCTCACCCTTTCCTAGTGTGCCATGTGCTTCTGTCCCTTGACTACCTCTGTGACCTTCTGCTGCACTCTCATACATCAGCCTAAGAAAAAAACCCTTAATAAAACTTATCTTGAGATAAAATGTGCTCAAATTCTATCCTCAAACTCCAGGTGTCTCAGTCCATGGCCTTCTGTTAACCCTGACCAAGATTTCCTGGAGCCTCTAGCAGTTCAAACGAAGAATATTGTTCCAGGTTATAAAAGTTTATTTTAAAGAGGGCAGTAGCTACACCAAAGCTGAACAGTAAGCCATGCTATTTGTGCACTGAATGATTCTGTGGGTAGGACACTCATCTGGGGCTTTCACTCTGCCTGATGCTAAGCAGGGATCTGTAACACAGCACCTTCATCCCAGGGGGACAGGACATTTTTGGCTGTTGAAGTTGTCCCACTTGTCTAGAAATCTGCTTATTCACAGTCAGTGATACCACTGTCTTTGTGGCCACAAAACGGTTCTATGATCAAGAGATATTGAATCAAATTCTTGCCTTGAACCAAGCAGAAATAAACTCTCCCCCACCCCAGCTGGTGACCTCTTTGCTGGGGCACAGACCAAGAGGAAGTGTCCTCTCACAAGGATGCATGAATGATGCCTACATCCTCTTAGGTGTCCAACCTAGACACTTTTCTTTGGCTAAAATTTGCAAAATTGAATTTCAAATAATGCCAGTTTGACTGAAAATGTCTTTTTTTTTTCCCCTTCCCCTGGTACATAAACTCTATTCTGGAAAAGATTCATCCAGTAATACCTCTGCCCTGCTTGGGAATGACAGCGACGCTGTTAGCAGCAAAATGTCCAGAGTAAAGCTTGCAGGGAATTGTCAGGAAAGCAGTGGGGGGTAGAAGCAGATTAGAGTTGTCAGCTGGAGTGCACTCACAGACAGAGGGATCAGACCTCTCACAAATACCCAGCACATGCCCAGCGCTCCAGATGCTGTCTGGGAAAAGCTGTCTGGCTACTAAAACTGCTGGAGCAAAACGCCCTCTCCTTCCACTCCCAGCACCTCACCCAGGATGTGGGATTTCATCCGTGTGCAGCTTCACAAAAGTAGCACAGACACAGGGAGCTACCCCTGATACCTTGACTTGGGACGCTGCTCCAGTGAGGAACAGACAGGAGAAAGAGATTCATTTTATGCTTCATTTGCTCAGGGGAGATCAGGCTGATCCCCAGCAGTGTGGGCAGCAGGACAAGGGAGGGGATTCTGCCCTTCTGCTCCACTCTGGTGAGACCCCCCCCTGCAGAGCTGCCTCCAGCTCTGGGATCAACATCATAAGAAGAATGTGGAGCTGCTGGAACAGGTCCAGAGGAGGCCATGGAGATGCTCCGAGTGCTGGAGCCCCTCTGCTCTGGAGCCAGGCTGGGACAGCTGGGGGGGTTCAGCTGGAGAAGAGAAGGATCCAGGGAAACCTGAGAACCCCTTCCAGTGCCTAAAGGGGCTCCAGGAGAGCTGGAGAGGGACTTGGGACAAGGGATGGAGGGACAGAAGAATGGGGAATGTCTTCCCATTGCCAGAGGGCAGGGTTAGATGGGATATTGGGAAGATCTTCCCCCCTGTGAGGGTGGTGAGGCCCTGGCCCAGGTTTTCCAGAGAAGCTGTGGCTGCCCCTGGAACCCTGGAAGTATCCAATGCCAGGTTGGACAGAGCTTGGAGCAACCTGGTGTAGTGGAAGGTGTCCCTGCCCATGGCAAGGGGTTGGACTAGATGACCTTTAGAGGTCCCCTCCAACCCAAACTCTTCTATGGTTCTGTGATCACAGCAAGGGACATGGAGGTAGCAGGAAATCTGCAGGAGGCTGATTGCTTGGTGACAATGTGCACGTTGCCTCACTTATCCATCATGAACCCCCTAAATCTGGTCATCCAGCCCAACCACATCACCCTGTGGTCTGTGGTGGGACCCAGGTGCCTCCAGGGGAGCAACATATCCCCCAAATGCAACTATATCCACCCAAGCTGGAGGTAGGTAAACAGCAATTCAAGGCATTTCTCCCTCTCTCAGGCCTATTTGCCTGATGACTGGAGAGGGGGCCTTAATAGTTTGGTAGAAGACGTGAAAGCCGAATGTAGCCTTTTTCAGTGACTAAAATAGCAGAAAATGAGTCCCATCCTACAAGGAGACGTTTGTGGGTGTTCCACACACAGAGGATGATGGAGGATTTTGGTTTCAATCATGAGAGTCAAGAAAGTCACCTCAGGGAGCTGAGCTGAGACTATATTTATTTTCTGTCTGTTCCTCTCAGAAAAACTAGCTACTGCTTGGCAATGAGATCACTACTTTACATTGCATCTAAGTTTTTCAGGATACCCAGGACTTGCCGTGGACATCCTGTGTGCTTTTCAGCTCAAACTTTCTCAGTAATTATGCATGGAGCTTACCCGGGCTGCAGAACACCTATAAACAATGGAAAGAAAGCAGGAGCAGTGTGCATGTTGACAATTTGCTTTGTAGCTGAGCAAATACCGCAGCTGACAGGAACTTTAAACCAACAATTTGAAATTAATTGCACACTTGTATCCTGCAAGGGAAAAGCTTGACATGTCCGATCATTTGATTTACCCTGACCCAGCTGTCTCCCAGGTGCCGTATAAAACACACTCTGCTGGGTCTCCCACCCCACTGACACCTAAATACATAGGAATTCATCTTTAAAGACTCGAACACAGACTTTTATGCTTCTGCTGCATGTCGTTATTCTTTGCTTAAAAACAGGACCCTCTGACTGTAAAACAAAAAGACTTTGCTCTGTTGCAAAGAATAAAAGTCAGCTTCAGCTATATAATTCTCAATTCTCAATAATAATTCTCAAATTCTCCTAATCTCCTTTATACAAAGGAGAAAGAACTGAATAAAGACCAAGTCCCACATGCAGGATTATTTGTGACGTTTGAATGCAATGCAATTAGTGCTTCATTAAGGCAGCTTCTTATCTGTCTGGCTTTGACAGCACAAAGTAACATTAAAATTCTGAGGGAAGCAACTCCGCAGAATTCAACAGTCTCATAATTCCTGCTATTTCACTCAGACAGCTTTCATCTCTTCTTCCTTCTAGCTTTTCAACTGCATATCTAAGACACTGGGCAGCAGGTGAAATCATCACATGGACTGAGGAACCAGCAATCCCAGGAGGAGGTTTTCAAAGCGTGCATTTAGAAAAGTTTCCTAATTAGAAGCCAATTTTTTTTTTTTTAAATGCTGAGGGTGGTGAGGCCCTGGCACAGGTTGCCCAGAGAAGCTGTGGCTGCCCCATCCCTGGAATTGTTCAAGGCCAGGTTGGAGAGGCCTTGGAGCAACCTGGGCCAGTGGAAGGTGTCCCTGACCATGGCAGGGGGTTGGAATGAGATGATCTTTAAGCTTCCTTCCAAATCAAACCATCCTGTGATTCTATGATTTTATGATTCTGTTCCCTAATTTTTGAGAGGGTGCTTGATGTGGAAGAACATGAGATTCAGCATTAGGTCAGAGGAAAAGATCCAAACTCCAGGTTTCTCCCAGCAGCAGTGTGATCAGAAAAATCTCCACAGATGATGGAGAATTTTCACTCTGCCTTTTTGTGCAATGATCAATAATGTTCATTCTTTCCCGAAACATCACTAATCATATTTTGTTCCCTCTGGAGGTTTAGGTATCAGCATTTAAAACTTATTGCTACTTGAGGTGCAGTTTCAATTTTCAGTACCAACTTCATTACTTCGCTGAGATTCTGAATGAAATTTTAGTGTATTTTATCTAGATAGAAAAAAAAAATGACTACTTGCCTGCTTGTAAATTGAATCTTTTGGCTGTGTACTACATCGTTGATAATTCATGCATTTTAATTGGTATTTATGCATTTCTATTTCTGGTAAACTAAAAGCAGTGTAAATTATGACTAGCAACAGTTTACCGAAAGACCATATAGAATTAAAAAGATCATTTATTGTTAGTTTAATAGAACAAGAAAACTGAGAATATGCTGTAGATAAATGGAGCAACAAATGGTTAATTACGGGGTTGATGGCTTAATCTAGCTTCTCGTTTCACTGTGCTAGTTAGCACTAACTGTGAACCATCTGTCTGAGAGTTTAGCACTACCCCCACAAGTATTTCATTATGCAGTTTTAATATGCACTTTTGACAGAAATGGAAATGGGCTCCGATCAGTTTTCATGTCACATCAGGCTACGTAAGTTTTTAAGGTTGGAATACAAATCAGAGAATACAAATCCTTCCTTCCCTCTTCCAGAGCACTCCTGTCATCACCCTCTGCCTGGGAATGCAAATGCTATGTTTACCTTTGCAGGGAAGGTGGGAAAGAAAACCAATAAATACAGTTGTCTATGTATCACTGGAGTTAGCACAGAAGATACCCTGTGCTCTGTTTCTCTAAGAAAAATAGAAATTATGGGCAAAATTTTCATAAGCTTCTAAAATCATTAAATGATAAAAGAATGGTTTGAGTTTGGAAGGGACCTTAAAGACCATCTCGTTCCCACCCTCTCCCATGGGCAGGGACACCTTTCACTAGACCAGGTTGCTCCAAGCCCCACCCAACCAGGCCTTGGACACTTCCAGAGATGGGGCAGCCACAGCTTCTCTGGGCAACCTGTGCCAGGGCCTCACTACCCTCACAGCCATGAATTTCTTCCTAATTTCTAATCTAAATTTCTCCACTTCTAGTTTAAAACCATTCACCTTTGTTCTATCACTATATGCCCATGTAAAAATTATTCTCCCTTGCTTTTATAAACCCTCTTTTAAGTCTGCTCTCAAGACCTTCTCTTGTGTGCATGGTCCACATGTGGCTTCTGTAGGGCTAGAATATGGCTATAAGCCCATTGAGTGGGTCCAAATGAGAGTAGTTTTTGCCCACTTTCCCAGGAATGCCTTGCTTTGGGTAGGACAGTCCAGCAGTCTCAGGTTCGGAATGCCTGAACAGAGTAGGCAACAGGAAGGTGAGAAGGTGCAACTAAAGATGCCTCTATCCCTTGTTTCTGAGCTATTGCTGATTCATGACTGCAAGACCTGGAATGTTGTTAAATGAATAAGCTTTATTTGATTTCATTTTATATGAATATCATTTATAAAACTCAGGGGAAAGCATGTGAGAAATGACAGAGGGAGTTTGACCAAGACGTCTGAATCAAATCAGAGAACAGATTGAGTTATTCCTCAGGCACAGAGAGAAAAAATTGTGTGTCTGCAGCATCTTTTCTAAAGATATATGCTGGAGGCCTAATCCTTTGAAAAGCTGCCCAAGCATTATCATAGAATGTTAAGAGCTGGAAGAGGCTTTAAAGCTCATCTCATTCCACCCTCCTGCCATGGGCAGGGACACCTTCCACTATCCCAGGTTGCTCCAAGCCCCGTCCAACCTGGCCTTGGACACTTCCAGGGATGGGGCAGCCACAGCTTCTCTGGGCAACCTGTGCCAGGGCCTCACCACCCTCATGGTAAAGAATTTCTTCCTAATATCCAGCCTAAATTTCATCTCTTTCAGTTCCCCTCCTTCCTCAATTGCTGAGAAAAAAGTTAGAAGTGAAAATACTTGAGTAAAAATGGTACTACATGACAGAAATACTTTTTAGCTCATGTTAATGAAGGTGAAGAGAAGTTCATAGCTCCACTGTGAACTGGTGGCTACCTAGGGCCAGTGTTTGGAAACACATTACCTATGGGAAAAAGAAGAATCACTTTTAGATTAGTCGAAAAAGTGTGAAGGACCCAATGAAAAAATCATGCAGTGTTCCTTCTGACCATGGGTTAAGCTATTGGGTCTTAAACTATTCTCATTAAAAAGTCAAGATGCAGGATATCTACTCCAGAAAAAGCATGCTAAACGAAAATGGCAGAGATGTGTTTGTTTCTCCATTAATGAAACCTGATGGTGTGGAATCAGTACATCACTCCCCCTCTATCTTGGAAATATAATTAGAGAAAGCCATAACAAGCAAGCTGCTTTTTAACTGCCCAAATACAGGTGATCCTTAAGGGTGATCTGGTGGTTTGGCAGAGAAGATGAAGGCAAGCACCATGCTGTTGTGTAAGGTAGGACACTAGGGAAAAATGCCATCAATTTGCATATTCCATCCAAAATGCAAGATAAAAATGACAAATTACATATATGAACAAGGAAAGAAAGAAATCTGCCTTTGTGCCAGAGGAGAAAAAAGGGGAGAGGTGGGATGATCTGGTTGAAAGGATGGATTATGTGGAAATGTCCCACCCAGGCCAGGTTCTCTCTAGCTTTCCCTGCATGGCAGAGGGACATCTACCCTCCTACGGGTTGAGAGCATGGCACAGATCTGCAGGGTCTGAGGGCACATCCTAGGGACCAGAAAATATTCCAAGCACCCTGGGGACAAGCAGGAAGGGAGACTGGGATCTAAGAGCAAAGTCTGTGGTAAAATCATAGAATAATTTAGGTTGGAAAAGACGTCCAAGGTCGTCAAGTCCACCCATTAACCCAGAAACACAGTGGCCACCATTAAACCATATCCCCACATGCCACATTCATGAGCCGTTTGAACACTTCCAGGGATGGTGATTCTGCCACAAAACAAACAAACAAACAAACAAAAAACCTTTACAGCACAGCTTTTGCCCTTGCACTCCTCTTTCATGACTCAACTCCTGCAGGGAAAAAACCACGAGAAACCAACGAGAAAAAAGTAGGAAATTAATAAAAGTGAGTCACTGGGTGCCTTTTTCCTCTTTGTTATGGGCTGAGGGGCATCAGGACGAGCCGGCTGCTGTAGACGCGCGATGCAGAGTGAGTTACCCTTTCCAGGAACCAGTGCGGGCGAGTCCCCTTCCCATCCGTCCGGATCCTCATCTTCCTGAGGGGTGCAATATCTGCGATCTCCATGATGAAACTGTCCTCTTGGCCTCGCTCAAACCTGGAGGGGTTGAAAGACGGAGGAGGTTTCCTGCTGCTTTACAGAGTCGTTGCATCTCTGTGCGTGCCGCGACTCTCACCATGCCAACAGCCCCAAATTAAAAGTTTATGAGTGTGCTTTATTGGACTTGAGCTTTCCTGTGCTGCAATCACCAGCTACTGTGCTGTTGGCAAGACACCTCAGTGCAGATTTGACAGGGATTCCTCCTCCCCTGGAAAAATCAAGCCCCTACAAGGCACCTGGAGCTGTTCCAGGCAGCCTGTAGCATATATTACCACTCTGTTTGTAACCAGAACAATAGCGACTCACAGTCAGGCTTCTGCACATCGCCTCCCTCCTGGCGGCTGCCCACTTGCCTGCCCTTGGCCCGTTCCAACTAGAAGGCAAAAAAATTTAGCTTCATCTCCTTTCACTGAGGCTCAGCACATAACTTTGTGTTTGCTGTGGAGAGAGGCAGTGGCTGCAGCTCATCTAAATACAGCACCCAAGTGCTGTTTTGCAAGTCAGAGCACAGCACCTAAGTTTAGTAAGGACAGACAAGCTGTGTTAGAGGAGACAAAACCAATCTCGTGTATTTGGGGAGTTTGGATTTGCAAGCTGTCTCTGACTGTGGTAAGAACCAGGGTGGGTTTGTGTAACGTTGCGTGAAAGACCTTACCCTGCGCTTGGCTGCTGTGTGCAGGCACAAGGATGTGTAGGAACTGCTCATCCATAGCAATCAGCAGAAAGCAGGAAAAGGGAAAAAACAGCTAACATATGCTTCCTGAAGAAGATTACATTGGCTAGGACTGTGCCTTCCCTCCCGCTTGGCATCGCTGGCGCTAGGAGGAAAGCCTTGATTCAGTGGAAGTGCTGCCTCAGGCTCAGTATTACTGTGTTCAGAACAAGTGGTGTATCCTCTAGTTTGTCCCCAAAATACTCTGGCAGACCCGTTGTGGGTTTGGACTTGGAAGTCTAATCCTTGCTAAGGAGAAGGGCAGCCAAATCCAGGTGTGGTCACAGCACCACTGTGACCACTGTGCTGTCGAGATTCCTCCTTCAGACTCCTCCTTGTGAAGGAGTTAACTGAATCCGACGAGAGGTTTGGGAAGACCCCTGCAAAATGTGGGCACTACCATAATAGAGACAATCCATAATGATGATATCTCACTCCTGGCAATGCACTCACCCTCCTGTAGTTGTGCAGTGCCAGAATATGGAGAAAAACCATTTCTTCACCAACCTCTGTTCAGATTACCCCCTGCAGCATGAATGTGATTATCCTCACACCATTATCTGAGCCTGCATAGCTGCAGATGTTAGTAATAGGGGTTGGCTCAAGCCTCTTGGTTTTCATCCAGGCATTGCTTTCCCTGCACTCCAGAGGCATTTGGACAGGGTGTTTTGGTCCCAGTCCATTTCTAGTTATTAAGGGTTACGTTTGCTCTTTGAAAAACTCGTCTCTCGCTATTTGTCTTTCTGTGGTACTGGATACCAAGACAGCCTGTCTCACTGTGAGAAAGAGAATGCACTTTTGTGCTTGGACTGGATTGATTTCCACATCTATTTAAGAAAAAGGTGTGAACCCTTCCAGCCTGAATTATCCCGTGATCCTATGATCAGTATTACCTACAAAGCTTCATAGAAATCTCTCACTCTAATGCTTTCTGGGCTGAGCAACTCTAAGTTAAAATGTCAGCTAGCAAAAGAAACCATTATTTATCTTCAGTAAATGCTCTGTTTAAAGTTTGCAATGCTGATACTCACCTGCTACTTCCAAGAAGTCATTGTACTAGAGGGAAGCAATTGCCAAAGTGACAAACTGGGTGACCCAGAAGCTCTTTTCTATCCCTAACATATATGAAGATTAACATAAGCCTGAAAAATATTGAGAAGGGAAGAAGTAGCCAGACAAGCTGACTGCTGCTATTCCTTTTCCAGGACATTGAACCATTTATCTGAAGGATTTCATTAAGTTTTCCTACCCACGTCTGCCCTTATAAATATTTCTATTGCCCAGGGGTCTTGGCAATAACAGTAATGTAGCGAAAATTGCCTTAAATCTGCAGCAGGTTAGGTAGACGGTTCTTGGTAATGCACTAAGCTGCTGTGAGTGGATTGGCACTGGGTGGATCCAATAAAGTTGAAGTGCCTTTTACCATTTGGTTGCAGCGGTTCTCACCTATCCCTGCACTGCTGGCACAAAGGCTGGAGAGATTTCCACATGGAACAAGAGCCGGGGAAGCCTGTGCTGTCAACAGCTGGATGAAGAGTGGTGGCAGTGGTGTGGAAACAGACAGTGTGTGAATTTGGGGACATGAATGTCCTCTGCAGAGAATGCTAAAGAGACACAAGGGCTCTGTACAGCTGGGGGTGTGATACAGGCAGCAGAGATGTGCCAGTACCACCTTAAAGAATAACACAGTATCCTGGGGATATTAACATAATAATAGCTGTGTGTTACACTTCCTTCTTCTTTATCCAGTCCCAATGAGTTTTCAACACCTTTCACAGATCTTCTACCGGCAGAAGAAAACCTAAATAACTAATAACATAGAGAGTTTGCATTTCTCCTTTATTGCATTTTCATATCCTCGTATGAGAGATTATTCATCCCACTCATATAAAAAAAATGTAATTTTTTTAATAGGCCACATAGTTCAGGGATATCACCTGCCTTGCCAGATGCAGCAAAACTGCAACCCCTCTCTCTAAGGGTTGAAGATGTCTTGGCCTCAGTTAGAGATTTTTGGTTGACATACCCTGATGAGAAGTCTGCTTCACTTTCAAATACAGACGTGGTCTGTTTTCCCACCTACTAGAAGTGACTGTTGGGATTAAATTAGTGGAAGACAGGCCAGTCTGGGCTTGCCCAGGGTCTTGGAAGAGGGAGGTCCCTGGTGGCCAGACTTGCTGGTAACTCAGGTTCATTTCCCCCTGTGTGGGATGTCCCTCTTTGATGGGGAGCAGGGCCAAGAGCTATGGTTTTCTACAAAACTCATTGGTGTTTCTCACTGAGATTTTAGTCAGCAGCACCTCTGCTACATTTTATTTCTTTTCACAGCAAACAAGGTTCGTGCTTGTTATTGACTAAACACATGAAGGTTTCAATCTTAGCTGAACATGCTTGTCCAGACACCCACTGTGCTATGACAGCTGCAAGTAAAACATCCCTTGAGCAAACACCTCTATGCAGGAGCCTTATCTTCAGTTATCCAGCACCACCTCAGCAAGCTGAACTCCAGCTGTGTGGCCAAAAGCTCCAACGCTTCTGATACTCTGTAGATGCTTTGCTGAATAGGATCAGAGGTAGTCAATCAATTAAATTTAAGAGTGATGAAGCCTGTCTCTAAGAGATGGTTCATTCTTAAGCATGCAAAAGCTTTCTGAACCAAGGAAGATGCCAGGAAGGAACAGGAAAGCATTGGGAAAACAGTGGTTAGTGGCACGTGGGGTTTTTTGAGTTACAGAAGCACTGGGGTCACACAAGGGTTATCTTTCTCTTAGCTGCCTCTGCTGAAAGAAATATGAGTTTTCACCTGAGTAAAATGAGGGCATGCAGTGCAGCATTCTGTGCAGCTCACAGCCCATTTCCACCTCTGGCCACATCTGGGGAGACAGATGTTATCCCATGCCCCTTTCTTACAGGCTACAGACAAGTCAGGTCCAGTCCCAAATCCATGCATTTGCATTAGCACAGCAGGGAGCCCAAGGTAAAAAGCTCACTTTTCAGCTGGGCCCTCAGCTTAGATCCTGGCATCCCTCATACAGCCTCTGGACCAAGCTGGCTGGCACCTGGCCAGCTCAGCAAACGGGAGGAGCAGACAGAGGACAGCCAGCATCTTCCCATCCCAGGCACTTCCCAAGGCAGGTGTGGGCATGCTGGTTTGTATTTCTTTCATTATGCACTTACTCATGAATTCCCATTAAATAATGTTCAAATTAAAGTCCTTGTTTTTCCCCGAAAGATGAGTTTTGCAGAAATTTCACCTGTGGTTTCCTGAAATGTTCACAGTTCCTCTTGGAGACAATGCGGGGCTTCACACTTATCTCCTTATCTGTAAAGCCACTGAGGAGCAGGTTAAACAAAACTTGGACAAATAATGGTTTCCCTGGATACACAGTGCTCTCTTTTTTTGCTCTCTGGTCTGCAAACTACCTGACAGAAACACTTACTAAGGGCTCATTTCTGAATCCATAAAGTCAGTGGGAGTTAATTTTTGTGTTCCAGTGGGAGCATGATCAAAGACCCAAGTTCTTCTTGACTTGACACAAGAATCTGTTATCACTCCACTTCTAACCAACAAAAGTGGCAGTTACCGTACCTGTCTCCATTTTTTTCCAACTGCATTTCCTCAGTGTTCCCATTGGATCCGAAGACAGTCATGAAAATGCTGGTGTCAGTACCTCCACTTTCAATGTCTCCAGTCACAACTGTGACTTCGTAGAGGACCTGGTGAGGGTTGGAAACAATTAGAAGGTTCCTGCTTTCAACTAGGGTAGAGTTAATTTCTTCTCAGTAGCTGTTACAGTGCTGTGTTTTGGATTTGGGATAAGAATGGTGCTGATAACACTCTGATGTTTTGCGTTCTTTGCCAAGTGCTGTTTATGCCAAGTCAAGGACTGTTTTTTTTCCTTGTCTCATGCTCTGCCAGGGAGGAGGTGCACAAAAGAAACTGGGAGGGACCCTGTCTGGGACAGGTGACCTGAACTAATCCAAGGAATATTCCACATCATAGGGTGTCATGCCCAGTATAAAAACTGGGAGCAGTTACCTGGGAGAGGCTGATCTGGGTTCAGGAAGAGGGGTCTGGCATGGATCAGTGGGTTCTAAGCATTTGCATTGTGCATCATTGTGCACCATTGCTTTCCCCCTTTTTATTATAATTATTTACCACTATTGTTGCATTTTATTTTATTTTCAATTATTAGACTGTTCTTAGCACATGAGTTTTGCTTTAATTCTCCTCCCCATTCCACCAGGACGGGAAGGGAAGAGAGGAGGGGCTGAGTGAGTATAGCTGCATGGTGTTTCATCTCCTGCTGGGCTTAAAACCACAACAGAAGGTCTCATTTGAACAGCTGTCCCTAAACCATGCAAAAACCTGGGCAAAACACTAGACAGGTTTTGCTGGAGATCTACTTCTTTTTCAGAAATGGCTACAACACAGCTTCTTGTTTTCTCTCCACACTACGGTTCCCAGAGGAAAAGTTAGAGATTGAACCTTGGTCTTACAGGACCTTGGTCTTAGCATCATCTGTGACTTTTTCCTGCAGATTTTCCCAGCCTAGACTGACTCAGAATGAGGCACATTCATTGTGACAAACATATGAATCATAGAATCATCGAATGGATTGGGTTGGAAGGGACCTTTAAAAGCCCCTTCCATGGGCAGGGACACCTTCCACTAGACCAGGTTGCTCCAAGTGCCGTCCAACCCTGCCTTGAATGTTTTCAGGGATCGGGGATCCACCACCTTGCTGAGCAAAACTGTGCCAGTGTCTCACCACCCTCAGCATAAACAATTTCTTCCTTATATCTAATCTAAGCTGACGCTCCCTCAGTTTAAAACCATTATCCCTTGTCCTATTGCAACAGCAGTGATGAAGACCTGCTTCTCCATGGGAGTCACAACCATCACCTCAGTGGCTGGGTCTCCAACCCACTGCTACTGACTCCTCCTGGAAACCTCCCAGCACTCCAGACTCCTGCAGTGGCTCAAAATCTTGCTAATTAAAAAAAACCCCAAAAAAACCCAACAAAAAAACCCAACAAAAAAACCTCAAACCATCTCCCAAATGCGCAATTGTTTCTTTTTTTTTTTTTTTTTTCTGACTGCAAAATGTTTCCCCCGAGTGTTCGGTGTTCATCTGGGCAACATTTAGTCCAACATAAATAATAGTTTTGAAGTCTGTACATTGGAACACTCTCTAAGACAGAAAAATGCAGACATCTTATTCTCTCACTGCTGCATTGAACACAGAGTGTTCCCAGATCTTGTGTACTGAAGCCATGCCAATTTGTGAAAAGATGTTTTGTATCATTTTCACCTTATTAGCCTAATTTTGTTCTTTTCTCCTGACATGGGAATAATAAGACTCAGAATAAACATGTCAAAAATGTGAAAGTCTCTGTGGCTGTCAGTGCAATTAAGATTTTTAGGCCACTTAGATGCTTTCAAGATCATAGCTATGGTAACAAGACTTCTGGATTTAAGAAGCGGAAGAATATCAAGAAGCAGCCCCAACAAAACATATTTCAAATAGTGCACTGCTAGGCCAGTTTTATTGGTCTGAATTGTGACTGTCACATAAATAAATAAACAGTGCAAAGGAATAACGTAATAGAAAAATTATTTTCCATGTTTGATCCTGAGTAACCTGTCCATCACATATTCACCCATACACATTTTAAATCATAGCAATGCATCATATTTGCTACAGGAAGGAGAAGAAAAACTTTTACCAGTGCATTAAGGGCTTTTAGTGACTATGGTGGACATTGAGTAATTTCTCTAAGCATACTCAATTTAAAGCAAAAGAAGAGGGAATATCAAGTCAAGAAGAAAATTAAGTTGCAATGGGTACCTGTGGCTGCACAAGAGTCAAGCACAAGAAAAACAAAAAACCTATTAGTTTTCCCAAAGATAAACATATTAGTTGTCCTTGAACTCTAAAAACTAACTGCAGCTATTGACAAGGGAACAGCCCCAAATTCCCTCAACTAGGAGACTTGTCAGAACCTCAAATGCTCACTTCTGATTTCACATCCCAAGCATCTCCCTGGATTTCCTTCAAACCTTTCAGCAAGTTTCTAGCCCAACATCATAGAAAAAAAATTGCAGTTAGGTGTGTCTATTTTTGGCGTACTTATGAAAATAAATATTCAGGACTGTGCTTTTAAAAGAAGATTGAACATAACTCTTCATTAAGGTCCACTTCAGTGTACAGACAGGCCATCAGCTCACCAACAGGAGCTTGGAAACCTTATCCAGGAGGTTAAACGACAGATGGGACATTTTTATGAGACCGGTTTTAACCTCGGTATTCAGGGTGAGGGAGGTTTTTATTCTCTCTTAGGTCAATTCCACCACTGAAACCTGCGCTGATTTGTTGAATTGTTCATAGATGCTAAAAATGTTATCCAGTTTTTGGGTGTCTGGGGAACAAGAAAGATTTCAGGAGAATATCTTTAGTTTGGAAATCAAGAGCAGCATAAAGAAAAATTAATGTACTATGAAAGTGTAAGCTGACTGTAAATAGAAGCACATCTGTAGAGATTTTAAATTGCCATACAGGTATTAAACACTGTATTATTGTCACATTCATCCAGACTCTTATTTCTGTCATAAATCTCACATCCAAAATCAGCATAGCTCAGCTTTCCAATTTGTACTTGCTTGAAATATGGCATAGCAGATATTACTTCAAAATTCATATATATATGGATGAAAAGACTACAGAGTTTCTTTTCATTACTTATTCAACTTTAATCAGTTATTCTTTTCAAAGATCAAGCTTACAAATGTCTCCATGTTTCAGCAACTTCCAATAAATATTAGTTTCTGACTGAATTCAGTTTCCCTACCCCCGTATTAGAAAATCCCATATGTAGCCACACTATGCAGAGATTAAAATATTATAATACAATTTAAATATAATTAAATAATAAAATATATAAATATATATTTTATACACAGACGCACATACATATATATATAAATATATATATAAATATATAATTAAATATTTCCACTACTCTGATCTGATGACTTAGAAGTATTTCCTCGCCTTGCAGCTGCTCCCACCTATGGGTACTGGGTGATGCAGAGGGTGCTCCAGGTGTGATGACAAAATGAGGACATCCTGATGAACTATGTCCTATCTGCTCTGCCCTCCCATCTATGCCACTCCTGCATCCCTCCAACCTTAATAAACAGAGCTCTAAACAGTAATGATTCTAAACCATGCCTAAAGATTTTGCTAAAAAAAAAAAAAAACAACGTAGAAAAGGAAACCAAAGAAAAAGCTCAAGCCACTTGCAGAAGTCAAAGTGTGAGAGCTGCTGACACACAACCTGTGTCAGCAGAGGCCCCTGCAGGAGCTGAAGACACAAGGTGAGCCTGGTGCCTACCTTGACGCCAATGTTGACGCACTCTGCATCCAGGATGTTGAGGATTCGTGAGGTGAGCCCATCACCTTTGTCTCTGGCCAGCCAGCACTTGGCCACAAAGTTGTACATGACGCCTTTGGTGGGCACGACGATGTTGAGCTCTTCCATCAGCCAGCAGCTCTCAGGGGTGGCACCATCGTGCCCCACCTGTGGGAGTCAGAGGGAAAACACCTCCTGGTTAAAGGAGGACTAAGAGTCCAGAACACCATCACACAAACCACTTCCACAGTGGAATCACAGAATCATAGGATGTTCAAGGTTGGAAGGAACCTTAAAGATCATCTAGTCTCAACACCTCCCACCATGTGCAGGGACACTTCCCACTAGACCAGGTTGCTCGAGGTCTTATCCAACCTGGTTTTGAACACTGTGAGGGATGGGACATCCACAGCCTCCCTGGGCAACCTGTGCCAGGGCCTCACACACACTCACAGTAAAAAATTTCTTCCTAATATCTAACATAAATGTCCCCTCTTTCAACGTGTAACCATTACTCCTTGTCCTATCACTACAGTTCCTGATGAAAAGTCTCTTCTCTGGCTTCCAGACAGTCCCCTTCAGATACTGGGAGGTTGCCATGAGGGAACTCTGGAATAGTGCCATTGCTGCCCAACAGGCAAGATGTCAGTGTATATGGCAGTGATGTGGCCAAGGGAGCTCAGGTCAGCAGCTGCTAAGCATGAGGGAAGGTAGGACACTGCCAGTCCCCCCAAAAAAGCAAGGCAGACTGGACTAACCTATATGAAAACATGTCCAGTCTCTTACTGCTCTGCTTCTGCTCCTTTGACCTCCATCTGCTCATTTGCAGTTGTCAGCAGACCCATTTCTCCACTCTTCCAAGCCCTTCCACTGCTGTTACCACACTCTACAAGTGACTATCCAAAGCTTCATAGCCAAGAGGAAAGACGTAGCTCAGCAAACACCCACATGTGTTATTCAAACTCTCCTTCCCTCACAAATCCACATATAAGTCAACTATATGTATGAGGCTGTTTCTCTGCTTCCTATCTGCTTAGGCTGCAAAAGCTCCATGTTTGCACAGGAGACAGCAGATGGAGCTTACATCTGTAGCTGGTCGGTTTTCCAGGACCACATCCTCCGAGCGCAAGAATGATCCATCCTGGAGAGCAGGAAGTCACACCTGAGTGGCCACAAGACTGCACGGACAAGCAACGAGCTCCTGACAAAATTTAGGTGGAAAAAGGAAGAACACCAGAGGTGGCAGCGGGGGCAGAGGACCTGGAGAAACACAGAGACGCTGCACAAGTGTGCAGGGGTGAGTTTAGGAAAACCAAAGCCCACCTGGAGCTGAACCTGGCAAGGGCCATGAAGAGCAACAAGCAGGGTTCCTACAGGTATGTCAGCAGTAAAAGGATGCTGATAGTGGAAATTTCTCTGAGAACCTGCATGTCCCTCCCAAAGAAGGTGCACAGTTCATCCCAGGGCAGACTTAGAAGTAATGTATCCTGGCTGATGTACAAACCTCAGTCAGACAGTCATTCCAATGAGCTAACTGCACATAAAAGGCTGAATAAAAGTCCTACCCGCACTTCATTATTTTCAGAGCAAGTGCTGTTTGCGCCATTACTAGGAAAATGAGGTCCTTAGTTCTTGATGTTTTTTGTTTTTAAATTATTAGGATATTTAAGGTGGCTCAGAAAGTAATTTTTAATAATAGATTCATCTGGGATGATATGTCTGTGGTATCTTTTTTTCCCCAAAAAAACAATTTATCTTTTTTATCTGACTGTCTCAGCCATCACTGCTATTAGGAGTATTATTGCTATACTAATGTCTGTGCAGCTGCAGAAAATTAGAGCTAACCACTAGGGAAATTCAAGTCTACAATGGATGCATTAATCCTCCAATTCTTGGGGTGTGAGGTGAATGGGAATATAACACTTGCCTTCCCATTCCCTCTCTTGGCTGGGCTTCTCCAAACCCAAAGCCCCTCTGAGAGTCTGCATGCAGCCTCTAGAGATCTGTTGCAGGATGGCATGGATGAGAGAGTGTAGAAAGTTCAGGGCAAGAGTTCTGCAGTGAAGCAGGGACAAAGCAGCTGGAGGGAGAATCCCAACGAGCCTATTAAAATTTGATGGTCTTTTGGATTCATTACACACTGCCCAAATCACAGAACCACAGAATGGTTTGGTTTGGAAGGGATCTTAAGTATCATCCATTTTCACCCCCTGCCATAGGCAGGGACACCTTCCACTATCCCAGGTTGCTCCAAGACCTCTCCAACCCAGCCTTGAACACTTCCAGGGAGGGGGTAGCCACAGCTTCTCTGGGTAAAGCATCATTCCAAGACATTGTTAGGTACCAGATTTCCACAGAAACCTTTAACTTTTTTTGGTATCAGTGACTGGCCAAAACAAAACATCCTTTGCATCCAGCTGCCTGGGAGAAGCTGTGCTCAAGCAGATTTCCAAGAACCTCAAGAACAATGTTGTAAATTCTGGGATAAATTCAGCCAGTGCCAAGTCTTACGTATGGCTGGACTTTTAGAGAAAGAGCACCAGGATTTGTCTTTCAGTTCCAGGCAAATCTTTAGACAGACCATGCCAATAGAGTGAGTGAACCTAAGCCATAGCCACAGTGTAGCCTGGATGTGCACACCAATATCACAACAAGTTGTTCGGGATGAGATGTTTGAACTAAATTAGAATGGCAGAATTTCAAAGGCAGGTAGATCCCTGAGCTGTTTGAAAACCTTTGTAATTTGTTCCTACTGTCCTTGAGAGACTGTTGAGTAATTCACAGGGACTGCTGAGTACTTCACATCACTAAGATGCACAGTTTGTACTCAGCAGCTCACAATCACACAGAAACTGAACACAATGGCAGAGGCAAAATGTGAGAGAATTTTTCTGTGGAAAGAAAGGAGGAAAAGAAGAAAACCAAAATGGATTTTCTACTTATTCTGAAAAGTCCAGGCAATGCTAGAGAGACTTGAGGGTCAAGTCCCTAGTCACCGAGGGACTGGACTTGCACTTGAAACACTTGTATGTCCTTGATTTTACTCTATGTTTGTGATGGAGAAAGGCCCTGAACCAGAAGAGGTTTATAACAGCAAACCAATACATGGCTCTTCTGGATATACCTGTATCTCTCTGCAGTGACAACAGTCCAGGAACTGAGAAAGTTTCTTTCATTAGGAGAAGAAATATTAAAACTTGTTTTGAAAACACAGTATAAAGAGCCTACACCAATATAAAGAGCCTACACCAAATAACTTGTGTTATTTATTTTAATGTCAGGATGCCTATTAAAGCACACCCGTAGTAAATATTACATCTGTAGGCTCACAAGACCGGTATAAATAGGCCCCTTTCAAATTACTTCATGTTCTGCTGTTTCTGCTTTCACTGAAGTGTATTTGCAGCAGGATAATAATACCAAACTAGAAATGGTATCACACTGCAAATCCTGAGATTCTGCTAAATTGTTCAGTCTGCTGCCTGGGTTATACAGAGCGCTCCTGGAAACTTAATCTTCACACTATCCTATTTTCACATGGTAACTCGTACTCGGAACTTTTCACCTTCCACAGAAACAGACAAATGCCAAATCTAAGAACGAACTGTTCCTCACTTCTCCCAAGTAGATAACTAGCAATTTTCTACAATGTCCCTGAACACTGCAATTTTCTACAAGGAAAATGCGGACTGATTCCATGGCAACCACGGCAGACTGGCACATCGATGTCATCGCTGGGACATGGATCAGCAAGAAGAAACCTTCCGAGCGGAGGGCACTGCGTGAGGGAAGGCAGAAGGCCACGAGCAGATGGCTCCTCCAGCCATGAGCTGGGGGGTCACAAACCAAAAGGGAAAAGTGACCAAGGGGTGAGGCAGCAGACTGGTGAGATCACTGAGGAGAGTGGTGAAAGAGCGCAGGAGAGCTCCACCCAGCTTGAAAGATATATATGTTATTTCTTTTTTGAGCCTGCTACATTTGATTTGCAACCTTTTGTCTTCTTTCCCATTTGTGTTCCTTTTAAAATTAATTTTTGCCTTGTCTCTGCCTATTTCACGGTGTCTGCCCCTACTTTCTTCTATTCTCTACCCCTTCCTCACCCTACTCACTGTCTTCCAACACTCCTTTCTGTTTCTTTCTTCAGCCTGCTCTTCCTGTGGCTACACTGAGGGGTGATACTGTCTTTTTCTTCCCTCTCTGTCCCAGCCCATGGCTGTTTCCACATGCACACAGTCTGGAGGAGACAAGGATTTATACACTTGATTCACTGTTAAAGTTTGACCTCGAGATGGGCTAGAAAGAAAGTGCCACTTATGCTCATAATAACCAGGCACTTGGAGTGCATTAGGAAAATGGCTTGATAATAAACTTAAATCTAACTGGGACACTCCTCAAGGTGTCAGAATTCATTTCTTGAATGAAAGGTAATGTGAGTGACTCAGTCTCTCACCTGCTAAAACAGGGCATACAACTGCAAAGATTTTCTAATTTCTAAGTTAGGATTTCTCTCTTTGCATTTTTTTCCACTTGTCGCACTCCGAGTATACAAGCACACACATCAGCTGGTAGGTTTACTTCCACAGAAGGCATAGGGTAAAAATGAAATTAAATAGGCTCCTGAAGCCCTCAAATGCTGTGGGTTTCAGCCCCTGTGGGGCTGGAGCAAGATTTCAGGAGATGGAACTGCCATATGAAGCAAGAATGATGTACGCAAACACTCTGGAATATTCATGTGAAGTTTAAGCTCAGTAATGGAGAGTCTATGCAAATTGTGCCTCCCCGAGCCATTGCAGAAAAAATGGTTCCTGTACCAAAATCTATTTGTGCACGTTACTAACAAATGATGATTAATTCTCTTCTCTAAGCCTGGGTCCTCCAAGCTGTGAAAACAATTTTCATGTTTAGCTTGAAAATTATACAAGATGTGTTTCTCACTGCTGGCACAATTTACGAAACCTAACTGAAAGTAGTGAAAAAAACAAGTAGGAAAAAGACTGATGAAGAACTGCATCCTGGGAACCTTCACTGCATCTGTCAATGAAAGGGGTTGAATAAGAAAAAAACAGTGCCAGAGATGGGACAAAACTGAGACATGTTAAAAACTTCTTTATAATTCACCATTGTCTTCTGCCTCACATAGATCCTGGTTTTGTCAAGCATACTTATTTTCAGGTTCAGACACATGTGAAATCTCATTAGCACATCCCTGTTTACATTCTCTTTAGACCCAGGAGCCTCTCCTTCACTGCTAAGAATAACAAGAACATGTGCTTTCTTTGGCCACGTATCTCATACCCCTCCAGTGCTCGCACTGCACTCACAGCATTACCTCCACTTTTTTGATCTCCCCGACATCCAGGCCCCAAACTGAGAATTTCTCCACAGAGCCATCCGCAAACTCATCTTTTCCTTCCGGGAGATCCAGCCAGAGCCTCTCTGTCTGCACTTTCTGGGGACCCATGATGATGATGTACACCCGGCTGTCGGTGCTGGAGTCATACTCTGTGCCTGTTGTGATGGTGATGTGGTAGGGGATCACTGCAACGAACAGAGGTTTATTCATCAGAAAACCCACGCATTTATGTGAGACTTGAGGAAACCAGGGACTCATCCCATCAGAGGGAGCAGTTATGCATGTTAAACAGGTTCACATCCCATTGAATTCATTTGGAGAAGCGATAACATCATGCTTTGTTGGGTTACAAGTGTGCTTTGGAGACTACTTGCCCATAGCACGTTTGGGACTGAATTCTGCAAGGGTTAATTTCCCCAGACAACCCTACTGGCTGCAAGGAGGTTATAAGTCCAGATTTCTCCCTAATGGATGACGGAACAGCAAAGGGCTTGAATCCTTATTGACACCAAGAGACCTTCCTGAAGATGAGTCTGAGCACCTAAATCTTAAACAGGCTATTAGGCCAAAATGATCTTAGACTCCCTGTTCAATAAAGACAAATAAATCTATGCCGACTCCAAGGTAAGCCATCACCGACTGAATGTCCCAGTACAACCACAAATGCTCTCCTTAGTGCCTCATTCAAGGATTGCTGTGATCTATGGGGCAGCTCAGGGTTTCAGCATCACTTTACAAATCCAGGCAGACAGAGAATAATCCTTGTATTAAAGGCGAGTCGCTCAGTAAGTCTATGCATTACATAATAATTTTAGTGAGGGGAAAAAACCTTCAGGCCAAGGCTTGGGAAAGAGGAGGTGGTTTTTCTGTGATTTTCAGAAATTTCAGTTCAGCTGTTAAAAGGGAGGAAGTGCCAGACTGCTTTTCAAGGGCTTTCCAAAAGCTCATTTGGGTAAGCCAAGCAGGCGGTGCAGAATTAGTCGCTGAATACTCGTTTGATTTCTCAGAACATTTGTGCAGGGCTGTTCAAACAGTTCTGACAAGACTCAGAGCTCTGAAACTTGCTTTGTCACAGACTTAAAACAGCCTGGCTTCATCATCACTTTTTTGATTAAAAAAAAAAAGGGGGGTTATATATTGGCAAAAAGTTTGGTTGGTATTCAAATTATCCAAGATTGACATCTAATTTTG
Organism: Chiroxiphia lanceolata; assembly: GCF_009829145.1. Classification (NCBI taxonomy): domain Eukaryota; kingdom Metazoa; phylum Chordata; class Aves; order Passeriformes; family Pipridae; genus Chiroxiphia; species Chiroxiphia lanceolata. Next base: position 2,458,444 of record NC_045671.1, on the reverse strand, counting down.
CTTTATAATGACTAACAATATTTTTGAGGTGGGGGTTGTACTGGAAACTCATATCAGACTCAGAATATTTGTGCAACATCAGGGAAGGCATGAATTCATGCTGACCAAATCTGTTCTTACCTCTGGACAGAGCAGAAACCAAAGAGATTAATTCAGCCCCAATTAGAGGATTTTGTGTACCAACACAAAACAAACTGATGATTAGGCAAGATTTATTCTCCTCTTTATGGTATAATTTACATTTCAGTGTGTTCATCAGCATAATGATATGCAATGCATTTAGCAGGAAAAAGGGTGTAGTTGAAGTCAAGGCAGATTTTATAAGAATATATCAAGCAGTCATGTTTAGATCACCTCCAGACTTTCAAATAAAGTATATTTTGAATATGGACAAAATTCTCCTTTAACACAGTTTTTATCCTCTTCTCCTGTGACAGACCAAGTACAGAGAACTACCAGCATTTCCATCTGATGTTGCATCCTCAAGCCAAACTACCTGAAACATCTATAAAAAAGAACTATGAGTAATCATCATTTTCCACTTTAAATAGTGAATACAGAGATACAGAGTAGCTTGATACCAGACAGCAGGAAACAGTTTTCTGCTCTTTCCTTTGAAAAACTGGAAAAGGGATCCTTTAATTTGTTTATCTCTCCTCCCTGTTATCTCCCTTTTCCTCTGGGACTCAGAGCTCCCTTTTTTTCAAACACGGGAGAATGCAAAACCACAGGACACCACAGGTCCTCCAGCCCATTTCTCTTTGCCCTGTTCCCTTGAGTTCCAGCACAGAGGTCAGGTTGCTTGAGGGCACATGTTCTCCTCACAGTGGGGTGGGTTTCCTTGATGCATCCATACCATCTCCAGAACTGTCTGGTAGCATGGAGCAGGGTGCCCAGCTCAGACTTAAGCAGGATCCAAGCCAAGAGGACCTTTCCCCGTGCTCCACCCTCACATCATCTCCTGCCCCTCAAAGGCATTTGCCAGTTTGGTCATGCCAGAGTCAGGTCTGGGCTGCTCAAACCATTCACTCCCTTTCCCAGGCAACTCCCAATACCACTTCCCTAATCAACTCATTAACAGCTGGCTTTTTATCCAGCTCAGGAGGTGGCTGTCTGGCTCACCCAGTCCATCTTATCTGACATTCCTTCAGGAACCAGTTTCCTTAATGAGGCCAAGTCACTGAACATAGATAGTGGTGATGACAAGCTCCAGGACTCAGAGATGAAAGACCACCCTGGCATAATGGGGATGGTGGGAACGGTCCTAGCTCTGCTGGAGAGGGCTTCTCATGGGAAATGCTCATGTTTTACCCATTACTTTTGAAACTACAAGGGATGCCAACATGGCAGATGTTATCCATTGTCACACCACAGAAGTAATATCAGAAGGAACATGGGAATCACTTATTTTTTTTTATTTGAGCACAATGTGGGATTACAAAAGAAGGGTTGCCCCAAGACACATGGGTTGCAGACCAGGTTGAGCAATGTGCAGCATTATGTCTGTCCCCAGCTGAAAAGTGTGGGACATGCCACCCAGGCATCACACCACAACAAGCTACTGGACATCAGATGAGCTGCAGTAACCATCTGTGTGAGTCTCCTCGGACAGCTTCCCCTTGCAAGCAGTCTTAAACTCCTAAGGCAAATGATGTAATTTACACGTTGCTTGACATGGAAATTTAAGATAAGTTTCATTATTTTGCACTTGCTGTGGATTAAGAGCACGCAGACAGACAGTAACTGTGATGCTGCCCAGTCAGTTGTTACATGTAACCACACATCTAGACCTTAATCTAAAGCTAAAAGACCCCATGTAGGATGTCAAAAAACTGTAGGTGAAATTTAGCTGGTAAGTCATTGCCCTGGAACACAAAGGTGGTCAAAATAAGAGTATATAAATCACAGAAACACAGAATCATGAAAAGCATGGGTTGCAAGAGACCTTAAAGCTCATCTTGTTCCAATCTCCCTGCCATGGGCAGGGACACCTTCCACTATCCCTAGACTAGACTCCCTGTGTGAAGGTGGCCTTTGCAGACACCGACTGGTATATTTCACTTTTTATAAAGTGAAATACAGAAACAGGTTTTTCTTTAATGTTCGGTTTTGCCTTGTCTCAGAAACAAGAGTCTAGAGATGAAATTCTACGCTGGTGCCACCAACTCTTTTCGTCAGTTATCTGAGCAGAAAACTCAGCCCAGAGTTCATGGACTCCCTGCCTTTCAGCAGACCTTGCTTCTTTGCCCAGTACTTAGGCAGACAGCCTTCTAGAAAAAAACTGAGCACTCTCAGTAAAAGCTTATTTCCTGAGAGCCAAAAAACTCGCCTGTACTATTGCTCAGCTCCCCATATCCCACTCCCCTTCCAACACAACAGCTGTCGTGATGCAGCTACATGTGGTAAGGAGAAAACATGAAGGGTTCTAAAACAAATCACATTTAAGTTCATACGAAATAAACATCCTTGGTGATGAAGCACTGATAACCTGACCATGAAAAGGGAAGGTGGCTTAAATGGGACAAATAAGGTCCCAAGAAATTCAAACACGCCTTTGGTAATTCAGATCTAATGTGCTACATGAAATACCATCTTGAGTAGGTCAAAGAAATGGGCTAGAAACATTGAAGTTGCTGTCAACTCCATGGCTTTTTCCACTGCTGGGGTCAGAGAGCTATAGGAAAAGCAACAAACACAGGAACACGAGCCCTGATCCAGCCTTTCCCAAATCAGTCATGACACAAGGAAAAGAGAAACAATTTGTCCTGCCTCTCCTTGATCTTCAGCAGGATGAACGCAGCCCACCAAGCACCGAAAGCCAAGAACACATGCAGGCATGCAGGCAAACGCTCATCCACGCTCACTCACTTGAGCCTTCTTCTGCTGCCTTGACCAGGCTGGATTTTTTGGTCTCCTTCAGGTTTGCATTGCTGTCCTGACTTGACACGCTGAGACAGGAGCCATCCAGGCTGTTCCGGTCGCCCTCATAGCTCTGTTTGGAAGGCATGTATGGGGCAACAGTGAGGCTGAGTGCTCAGGTGCTGTCAGCTGTTCCCATGTGCCTCCAAGAACAACATGAGAAGAAACCCTTGTAGTTCCCCAGGTACCTTTTTTGCTCAGTGTAGCTCAAATCAACGTGACTTGTAATTTACAACTGGTCATTCGTTTACTTCATTGGTAACCCTGACAGGCCATTTTGGATGTGTATTATAATAAAAGAAAAAAAATAATAGACCTAACAGACTTTGTTGGTGAGTTGTGGCTTCTTCTCTGCTACCTGTGTGAGCAGCAGGAAATTCAGATGGATGAAGCAGTGCCAGATTTCAGAGAATCGTAAGACAGTTTGGGTTGGAAGGGACCTTAAAGATTATGTCATTCCAACCGCCCCTGCCATGGGCAGGGACACCTTCCACTAGACCAGGTTGCTCCAAGCCCTGTCCAACCTGGCCTTGGACACTTCCACGGATGGGGCAGCCACAGCTTCTTTGGGCAACCTGTGCCAGGGCCTCACCTGCCCCAAAGGGAAGAATTTTTTCCTAATATCTACTCTAAACCTACTCTCTTTCAGTGTGAAGCCATTCCCCCTTGTCCTGTTCCTACACGCTCCTGTAAAAAGCCTCTCTCCATCTTCCCTCATCCCTGTGCTGTTGTTCCCCAGGGCTGGAGGCTGCTCTGCAGGGGGATCTCACCTGATGGGGCAGAGGGGCAGAATCCCCTCTTCCCCTGCTGCCCACGCTGTGGGATCAGCCCAGCCCAGCCCTGTGGGGTTCTGGGCTGGGCCATGTCCATCCTCTCCCCTACCAGCACCTCAGCTCTTTGTCCCCAGGGCTGCTCATCAGGCACAGGTCAAAGAGCGCAAGAAGCAAAGTACTGCAAAACTGAATGATACAAAACATCTGCTGTACTTGAAGGGCTACTGACAATGTCTTTGGTGCCATTGTCCAATAAATGTGATGCTCTTACCACACAGCCACATAATTTAAAAAAAAAAAAAAGAGCGATCAGTTTTTTTAGTTTTTCCTCACTGTGAACTGATATGAGCAGCGGGGTGAGCGCGACCACAAGCACTCACAGCATTGTCTGCTGCAGTTTTATGAGGGAGCATATGGCAACACTCATCCATGGTGTAACTCCTCTTACATCCGCTCTGTTGCATCCAGGATGAGTCTGGGCCAATTTCATAGATGATAATTTCAGTGGTAACTGTCAATTAAAATGTCGCTGTATTTCGCAAAGTGGACTCCTTAAATACAATGAACTTATAATCAGCTGCTTTATTATGTCTTACTCTATAGAAGCAAGAGAAGTCTATTAATCTTGTTTGCTAATTTTACTTAGAGCATATCCCTCGAATTCCAATTAGCTCTGCTAGGCTGATAAGCAATAGAGTGTGTGCAAGTAGAAAGGGCATTTCACCAAAAAAACATTCGATGCAAAGAGACCTGACTTTTTAGTTTGGCAACGGTGGAATAGGAAGCTGAAAAGATAAACAAACCCATCCAGTCCAGTGAGGACGAAGTCAAAGGACCCCATGTTTTGGCTTCAGGACTTTGAATAGTGGGACCCATTGCTAACCTTTGTGGGCACAGCAAGGACAGCAGCAGGGAAATACACTCTGCTGTGCATCAGCAAGGTACTGAGCTCTCATCTGAAGAGCTCCTCTTACACTCCTTGATTTTTCTGTTGAAATTGCAAATTACAGAGCTAGTGATAATGGGCTGAGAGTGGCCTGACTTTCAGCTCTCGTCTGAAAATCAGAATTTCATTTTGGATAAGCCAAAAAAACCCTTTAAATCCCTAATGAGTTGTCTTGGACTTCAACCAGATATTCAATAATTTCATTTCTGTGAGTAACAGTGGGATCTGCTTTGAGCCATAACCGTACCTGTTCGTAAAGCGTGCGCTCTATCTTTTTGTCCTCTTTCTTTTTGGAGAGCCAGCGCTCACACAAGAAAACAAATGACTCCTCTGTGGTCTCGTCCAGGATCTCCACTTTTTCCAGAAACCAGTCAGGGCTGAACATGCTGTTATCGTGACGAATCTTGATCTTGTATACAATGCCAAGGTCCACAGCTTCTATAGTAAATGTGTCCTCCTGCAGAGTGTTCAAGAGCAGCTGATTCTGTTAAAAAGCTCTCAACAGATCATCTACTGAACAAAAGCAGAAAAGAGGGACTGCAGAGCACATGTGTTTAAATTCCATGTTGTAGGGTGGTGTTTGGATAAAAGCTTTATATATGCCTTACAGAGGCATATCTGTGAGCTAAAACTGTTCTGCAGGGAAGTGTTTTAAAGCCTGTCTCTGCTAGGAGGACAGCTGCAAAAAACATCACTTTTGCAACCAGTTAGAATATTGAAATCCTGGCAGATTTTTAAGTTCAAGTATGCTTCCCTTTCTAATCCAGTTAGATCTGCATGGACAATCCAGATAAAGCAATCTTTGCTGCCATTATTATCCAAGTATGTCAATATGAGGCTGTGAATGTGACTCATGGACTGACCATAGAGTATCACTTTTGGTATTATTTTCTCAAACCCAGACACAGTTTAGGCCCCATAAACTTATCATCCTTTGTGGTGAATTCCAGTATATACTGTATTCATGCAAATCCATTGCACATAGGCTATGGGAATGAGAGACCCCAGAATTTGTGTGCTTCCAAATCTACAGCCAACAGCTGAAGCCAGTTTATATGGACCAAGCTCATAATTTGTCCATCAGTGACTTCACAGGAACATCTGCCTCTTTGCTGCAGTGCCTGTCATTTCTAATACCCAGCTGACAATCCATACAAAGCATTTCAAGAGATAATGAATGTAGTAAATGGAATCAATCAATCCATCCCTCATAGGAAAACTCAGCCTATAAAGACAGTCATGGACTTGTTAGGTTAGAGACTGAGAAATGGAAAGTGGTATTAACCCATTGTGTTTGTACCTGTCCTCTTTCGAACTTGTTGAAGTTTGTTTCTGATTTACTGAGTTTTCTCTCTCCCATGTCCCCCAGATCTCCGTAGATATTTAGGAAAACATTAGCATCTGTCCCAGCGCCATAGATATCCCCAGTGAACACGCTGATCTTGTACGTGTGAACTGCAGAAAGAAACAGAGGCATGATTTCTGATCAGGTGAATTACTAAGATATATGAATTTACCTAAGAAAATGGTCCCCAAATTTTCTGCTCATTGCTCAGTTCTTGGAGGTTCTAAATCCCATATGGTTTTTCCTTTCAGGTTTCTAATCCAAAGACTGGAGAAACACCGGGCTGAAATTTGCTGACTTTCCTTTTCTTGTTCTAATCAATGCCTGTGTGTTGCTTTGATCACACAGTTCACAGTTAAAAATGCAAAGAATCATTATGGTTATTACTGGATGGGAAGTCGATAGAGGTGAGGAAACTCAGCACCTTTTCATACGGAGGCTCAAGGGACATAGGTCTGAGAACAAGTCATTCAGTGCTGTGAATCAATCCTTAATACTCCATCTTCCATAAACAAACTCTGGGGATTCAGATGTGCAATTACTACAGGAGTTAATGGCATGTGTCTCTATAAATTCCCCAAACAGACAGAGAACAGGTTTCTGGGTCCTTTTGCTGAGACAGTATTTAATTAAGGAAGTGTTGAAGCTGTGCTGTGTAAGTATCCTTTCTCTTTAGCTTGCTCAGTGATGAGACAATAAAACCTCATCAAGCCTTTGGTAATGTGCTTTACTAAACCTGTTAAATACTCCTATTTTTATTTTGCTACTCTTCTCCAAATTACACGGGGAAAACAAATAGTTACTGAAAGCATCCTCTCCAGGAAAACAATGAGGGACTGTACAAGACTCTGATTACCCTGGTAGCATATGAGCCATGGAAAATGCCTCCTTGCAAATCCCAGGGCAATGCAAATTAGGAAGAGGCGCAAAGTCTTAGTTAGGATTCTGTGTATGTTAACAGCATTGAAGAAAATTGCTATATTGTCTTTTTCTTCTTTCACGGTAAAACAGACCCTATTCTGCTTTGTCATCCATGAAAGATTTCCATTGATTTCTCTAAGAAATGGATCAGAGTCATCACCTGCGAACATCCATCAGACCAGGTGCAATGCTGAGTTTTCTGGTTTGCCTCTTCACATTTTACATCTAAAGCAGAAGTTCCCGAACTTAGCCCTAGATCCCAGCCAGAAGAAACCTTCAGTTATCCAGAATTTCTATTCCATAGACTGTAAAACTTGTTTTAAGGCTTCACCTTTAGAAGGAAAAATGAGTCACCTAGGTTAGTTAACACATGGTAACTGATGCAAGGTAAAGCAACAGAAATTAGTAAGTTAAAGAAAATGTCATGCCGGCATCTAGAAGTCATAGAACTGTTGAATCATCGATTTGTTTCGGTTAGAAGAGACCTTTAAAGGCCATCTAGTTCAACTCCCCTGCTGTGGGCAGGGACACCTTCTACTAGACCAGGTTTATCACAGCCCCACGCAACCTGAGTTTGAGTGTTTCCTGGAATGCGGCAGGCACAGCTTCTCTGGGAAACCCTTACCAGTGTCATGACACTTAGTAACTGACTTTAAAATCATCTTTGCCTCAGTGGGAAGAAAAAAAAATCTCACACGAGCTACCACGCAGTTCCTAACAGGAGGAAGGAGGGCACCTCCCAGTTCTAAAGGCGTAGTGCAAAAAGGCTCCAAGCCTTCCTCCCAGCAAGGCCCCTCTTCCCTTGGCAATGCAAAACACCGATAATCCGTAAAAATTCCACCCTGACAATGTTCTACTGTAAATGCAAATCAGACCGTGAAAAGAAAAGAAACAGTGAGATAAATTATTTTTTCTGTTGAATCATCTTGTTGCCAGATGGAAGAATCAAGAATGGAAATGGCAGCTGAATTCCTTTTGCTCTGCTCAGGATGAGGAAGGTTCATGACCTCTCTCAAGGGCAGAATGAGCTCAGGGAGGCAAAAGGAGTACCTTTCTTAGAGGAAAAAGAGGTAAGAACAGCTGGACATACAGAAAAGTAATGATTTAGGGGTGAAATTTCAGTTCTTGTTCACTTACTTCAGGCACCAGTAGGGCCAAACACTAAATGTCTACACTGTATAAGATGGGCTCAGAACTGAATAAGAGTTTATTCGCCTCCCCAGAGGCACTTTAATGGGGTGAAGGTGGCTGCGCAGATCCAAATTTCTTAAGGATGTCCATTTGTACCTGAAGGGCAGGAGGGAAAACAACTTTAGAAGGAAAGAGGAGCATAAATCGGACTGGGAGGGTAGGAAAGGAAGGGGCAGAGTGCACAGGACAGTTGAGTTGGGCAATCAGGCAAAAATGTTAACACAGCCTGGAAGACAAGATGTAAGAATTTTGCTGGGCATCAGAGGAGACATGCAAACTCTGCCTGTGTAGAAGGGCGTCTGTGGCAAGTTCTTAAAAACCCTACAGGCAAATGATGATGTTGTTGCACAGAAGCGTTTCAGGTGTAAGAGAGGCCAGAGAAGAGGGAGGGAAAGAAAAGCGAACAGTTGTACCAGTGTTGCGTTTGCCTGAACCACACATCCAAATGTTTTGTACCAAAAAAATCAGACAAATTGGTCACTACCTACTCCTAGGATTACACTACCTTCCAATGGGTCTTCAACTTCTTCCTCTATCTGCTTGAGTGTCCCATCCTTCATGAGTTTTTCAGTAAAAATATCGGACGGTACCAGTTCTCTGACAGTCTCGCCGTCGTCCTCAGACTTTGCAAGCCATCTTTCACATGGAAATGTGACAGTTTCTGAGCCCTGGAGTAAACATGACAGAGATAATCTCTTCAAAACAACATGTACACGTGTTAGCATCTCCCCTTTGAAAATACCCTGACACACAGGCAGGTATTTCCAACTCGTGCATGCGTGTATGTAGAGGCAGACCTGAAATAGCACACAGAAATATATTTCCTCCAGAAAGGGGACATCTGAGGACTCTGAGACGAAGCACTGAATGTGCAGCAGAGAACAGTATTCTCAATGGCTGTGTGAGAGCGGCTGTAAGATCCAGCAGATCCCTGCCTTTCCCGGTTTTAAATGTTGCAAATTCCTAATCAGGACTGCACCATTCCTGCTGAAGTTGTGTTTACTGAGACTTTGCAATCTCCCTTCAGTCCTTACTCAGGCAGCATTCTCTTTGAAGTCAGTAGGGCTTTTTCTTTCTGAACTCAATAATTCAGAATTTTGCTCTGTAATTCTGTGACTCAAGCTGGTTTCCAGGCAATTCCCATACATTCATTAAGAGGAGAAAAATACTGATTTAATTTTTGATCCTTTGTTTTGACTTCACTTTGGTGGAAACAAATATGATTTATATCATGAAACAGACAAAAACAATAGAACATGTGGTTTGCACTCAGTAAACAAAATCAATCCCAGATTATTCATTAAGAACAGACTCCCATAAGGCCTCCAAGATGGTAAGATGCTGGAGGCTTTGAGTGCTGGGGACTCGAGGCTATGACTCCCTAAAGAAAGGGACATGAGCCACCATGTAAGTCGCAGAGGCCACAAGTCTGAACAGAAGAAAAAAAAAAAAGTTAGTTTTAATTTCACAGTAACTAAATAAAGAAAAAAAAATGTCCCTTTCTTTACTGAAACTTCATAATTTCTCTCTTACACAGCACAAGGACTTCCTGCTCTTTCCAGCGCCTTGTGTGCCATCACTTTCATGCATAACATATAAATGTATGTTAATAGAATCACAGGATGGTTTGGGTTGGAAGCGACCTTAAAAATCATCTCATTCCAACCCCCTGCCATGGGCAGGGACACCTTCCATAGACCAGGTTGCTCCAAGCCCTGTTCAACCTGGCCTTCAACACTTCCAGGGATGGGGCAGCCACAGTTTCTCTGGGCAACCTGTGCCAGGGCCTCACCACCCTCACAGACAAGAATTTCTTTCTAACATCGAACCTAAAACTGCCCTCTGTCAGAGTGAAGCCATTTCCCCTTGTACTGTCACTCCATGCCCTTGTCCAAAGCCCTGCTCCAGCTCTCTTGTAGATGCCCTGTATTTATAATTTTCACCTTAGTTACTTTGCTGTGATTATTTATCAGGCCAATACGGGGTCCTTTCTTCACTACTTTTACTATATAAATACTAAAACATTAATACACAGTAAAGGAAGGGAATATCTCTCAACTGTAGCAATCTTGAACATTGCTATCACCGTGTAGTACAGCGCTGTACTCCTTGGAAATGCCAGATCCTGCCTGTCTTGGCACCATCACTAGGGAGGAATGGGTTGTGCACCCAAAAGCAGAGGTGCACTCCAGTCACAGTTAATCTGAAACTAACCAGTCTCTGTCTCACCGCACACAGATCCCAGAGAGGTTGATCTGTGGGAGCTGAACTCCTCCAAAGGGCTTGTGTGACTGTCTTGAGTCTGCATCAGACCTGTCCTTTGAGTCCACACAGCCCAAATCTGCAGCTGGCAATGGAACACCATTTCTCCTCCTCTCTGCTGGTTCCTGCACTGCTGCAGTTCGACCCCAGACTTGCAATGTTTAACTCCGTAAGGGGGTTTGGAGCATGACATAACAAAATGGTGTCAAAGAACACCAGCAGCACTTCAGAATATTTCAAACCTTTCACTTTCCAGTGTTATTTGTGCTGTACAAGCAGAGTGACAGCACCTAATGACTGACCAGAACTTCTGCCTCCTCATTTCTGCACTGGCTTACCTTGTGCTATCTCACTGTATGCTGAGATGATGAATTGTGCTGATCTCCACACCTATGGACTGGGAAGAGGGGGCTTTCCAGAATGATGGTTCAGTGCTGAAACTCTCTCCACCTGATAGACATCCCACTTCAGCCACATCTCTCACTGATGCTTCGAACTGCTCCTAAACATTCATACTGTTGGCGGTACATGCCACTGATGTGAACACTGTTTATTTGGTAATAGAATATCCAGGGACTCCAGTGACTGCACAGTGGGACATATCGTGCAGTTACTGCAAGAGTTAATTGTATCATTACTGTTAACCACTATGTCATTGCCACAGTTTTTATTGGAATTTCCTTGCTAGTGATTGCATTAATATTTGTGTGATGTAAAGTGCACTGGTTTATGTTACCAGGGGTAAAATCCTCTTGCAGCCCTGAACAGAATTTGTTTCATTAGAATCTGAGTCTGGCCCTAAGCTAGAAGCAGGGTGTAGTGCTCTGAAAATCAGTGCCTTTCCCTTCTCCAAGTTGTAACAAATGAAATATAATTATCAAATATAATTGGCATGCCAAGACAGAGTTTTTTCAGCGTGCAACAATCCTAGTTTCCTACCCAAGTGCTTTCAATTTAATCTGAAAAGTTACTGACCTCATTTTTCTTTTGCAGCATTACAGATACATCTAGACACATCTTAGCAGTCTAATCAGGTAGCACAGCTTTTAGAAGCGTTGGCAGCATATTGCTATCCTGTGGCAGGTCATAATATCCTGCGGCTGATCAGCGGCATCGTGCAGTGCTCTGCTTTCTTCTTTCTTTCCCATGCCATAATCAAAAGATCAGCAGAATTGTAAACCTCTCCATTCCTAAGTTGTTCAGGGCTTTCCTCCCTCCCTCCACCTTCAGGTTTCTCACCCATCTGCCCTTCAAAGCTGCTGCAATGACTGCAGAGGGGGGGTAGCCCTGTGACCCTTTCTGAGCAAATGGAAGAGCACCCAACCTGAAACTCTCGGGTACTTCACAAAGTGTAGAAAGAAGCAGCCCAGGAATCTCTTTTCCTTTCATTTTCATGTTCCTCTGCATCTTCCCTAACCCATGACCAATAACAATATCTCTGAAAATGTAAATTTGTTCAATAACCTAATGAAGTTTTACGAGGCAAGGGTTGGGCAATACAGCGCGGGTCTGATAATGACAGACTGGCAAATAGGTGATCATGAGAAAAAATCAGAGAGTATTGGCTTGGGAAGAAGCTTGTACAGGAGAATAGGAGTGTGGGGAAACCTTCACCCTCTGTACAACTCCCTGAAAGGAGGGTGGAGGCAGGTGGGGGTTGTTCTCCCAGGTAACAAGAGACAGAAGAAGAAGAAATGGCCTCAAGTTACATGAGGGGAGGTTTAGGTTAGATATTGCAAACAATTTTTCCCCTGAAAGAAGAACTTGTTGTCCAGCCCTGGCACAGCTGGCCATGGCAGTAGTGGAGTCCCCATCCCTGGAGGGATTTAAAAGCTGTGTGGATGTGGCACTTGGGCATGTGGGTTAGTGGTGGCCTTGGCAGTGCTGGGAGAATGCTGATGATCTTAGGGGGCTTTTCCAACCTAAACAATTTCATGATTTTGTGGTAAGGATGGCTCAAGGCAGATCTTTGATTTGATTTTGTAGCAAAGAGAGTAAAACACATCCTGGAAATTTTGAAGGAGGAAGCAAGGCGAGAAGTTGGTTCACCATGGCTGAGTAAGCTGTGTTTACACCAACACTTGATATTAGAAGTCACTTGAGGAGGGGGCAGACTTGAGTGGAGATAATAGCTGACATCCCTTTGGAATAAGGGGAGAGAGCCCAGGTGTTCCCAAACACAGCTACTGCTCTTCTGGACTACCCCTGAAGAAGTGATTTTCTTCCAAACTTCCCCACAGCCGGATTTATTCCTGTTCCTATAGCCAGCATCTGAAAGCAGGGATGAGGAAGAGTTTCTTACGTGGACAAGATCAAGATGACCAATCTGACTGCACTGCCTTAATCCTGCTGACATGAGCAACCAAAAATCCTAGCATCTAACTTGATTTTCTTAACATGAGTGATTCAGGGACTTCCACTGACAGGCATTTTGCTTGTCTTAGTTGTACTGGCTCCCTGCACTTATTCTTCCAGAATTAAGGGACTGATGAAATTACTTCTTGTTCCCGTTTAGCCACAATACTTTTTATTTTTAAATGCTACACCCACTTTCCACTTCCTTCCCTGCGATTCCCCAAAACAGAGCCACACATGAAAATATGAAGCTTTAAAAAGCCAGTGACTGCAGAGCCTTATCATCAACATTTGAAGAACAAAACATGGCAATACATGTTCGTTGTCCCCAGATCCCCAAGCTCCAGCAAGTTCATTTAGTGTGCATTGCTCTTTAGGGAGTCATTTTTCAGTGTTAATCACACTTTGCATACAGAAGATGCGCCTTGGGAAATGGAAACGGCTGCTCGTGGAAACGTGGCGCAGAGTGCTGGGATTCACAGCCTACCTTCCCATTTGGCAGCAGCCTCCGAATCGCCACACGGTCCAAATGCCATCCCGAGTTCAGCCCTCCACCCTTGTGTCCTATGCGGATCTTTTCAATCATGTCACCAACGTCCTCCAGCTACAGGAAAACAAAACAAAACCAAACGAAACAAATGAACAATCACCACCACCACCTGCCCCAAACCCAAATTAAAAAAAAAAAACAAAACAAACAAACAGAAAGCCAACCCAAAACAAACAAACAAACAAAAAGCAGAGAAATATTATGACATTAACAACTGGTGATTTTTGAGGCACCACTTCTTTAGCTTATTTCTTATTTTTCCAGTCTGTATGAGGAAGCAAGTAGTAGCGTTGATGCCATATTAGAATCATAGAATAAAATCCTAGAGTGGTTTGGATGGGAAGGGACCGTAAAGCTGATCTCATTCCACCCCCTGCGTTGGGCAGGGACACCTTCCACTATCCCAGGTTGCTCCAAGCCCCATCCAACCTGGCCTTGAACACTGCCAGGGATGGAGCTTCTCTGGACAAACTAGGCCAGGGCCTTACCATCCTTACAGCCAAAAATTTCTTTCTAATATTGACCATAAAACTGCCCTCTGTCAGTGGGAATCCATTCCCCCTTGTCCTGTCACTCCGTGCCCTTGTCCCAAGTCCCTCTTCAGCTCTCCTGGAGCCCCTTTAGGCACTGGAAGGGGCTCTCAGGTCTCCCTGGACCCTTCCTTTCTCCAGGTGAACACCCTCAGCTCTCCCAGCCTGGCTCCAGAGCAGAGGGGCTCTAGCCCTCGGAGCATCTCCATGATCTCCTCTAAGAGTTATGCCCTAACTTGCATTTTAGCTAAAAGTTTTCACAGAACTCCTGCTCCAGAAACGTAAAGAACCTTGCTCTGCACAAATTACCCACAGCCTGGCACATTATATTATCTCTCCTGTTCCACCACAGAATCCCAGTGCCGTTCTGTGAAAGTCAACAGGACAATCATCTTATGAAGTGGCTACTTTTTATGGGGTTTTTATGCCTCACCTTATTACTTGGGTAATTTGTTTCTAGTTCATTACTTTTAACTGACGTCCCTTTCAAAGTCTTGAACAGGAAAAATGGAAAAATTTGCTCCTAAGTAATAGCTTTTGCTGATTTCAGTGCAAACTTTTGTATATCTGGCCTTTAAAAGCCCAAGACTGGCTGCAAATCTCCTCTGCACATAGAAGAACACTGGGCTGTCCTTCTGTTCTTAGGCTTTTAGAGTCTTCTTTTTTTGGAAAACATGAGAAAATGGAACATATCAATTTGCATCACTGGAGACCACTCCCTTCTGTTCCCAGCTGACAGAAGTGCCCATACTGAAGAAAAGACAGCAGTAATTTTAGAAGACTCCATAAATCAGTAGAACTGCACTACCCAAGGAATTCACACTCAACAAACTAGGTTTGACTTCATCACCCCTGCCCTGACTTTAGACAGCACAAGATTCACTGTAAAATAATTAAACAACCCAAACTCATTTTTACAACTCACACATGCACACAACTATACATCAGGGGAAAATTATTTTTCCTCTTTTGTCCTGGACAAATACTCATCTTTCAATGAGGCTTTTAATCAATACATAGCAATAAAGTGATGCTTGAGCAGTAAAGATCCATGTTCAAGAAGAAGTGGGCTTTACCCTGCTGTAGGCATCTCCAGCAAATCATCACTTGGAATCATACATGAGAGCAGTCTCTAATCTTTTGTGCCTCTTTTGCAAAGTACAAAATGATAGAGGCAGATAAAAGCACCAAAACAAACAGATGATTCCAGTTTGTGTTTCCTGAGATCCCCCAAATTGTTTTTAAGGTCTGTTGAACTCCAAATTATGGCTCTACACAAGTAGGTGAAAGAGGAATATATTTTTCTTCATCCCCATCTTCTGCAAAAAGAGGAACTGGTGAAGTGAGAATGGAGTTTGGGGACAGGTTAATATGATGTTATAAATCTGGAGAACACGCTGCATTTCCCCTTGCTTCATCTAAGAAAAATACTATGCTTCAGATTCCACCAAATCTGAAATAAATCTTATGTAATAAAGATATAACCATAACACTCAGCTTAAGATTTATACCTGTGGATTAATGCAACCTCTATTATGAAAAACTGTGGAAACTCCACCAAAATAAGTCTTTTTCTTTGTTTTTAAGGAATCACACTGGGGATTTATTATATGATTGATGCCATATAACAACAATGTGGGCTGGAAGTATTTTAACTTGTAAAAAAATTTGGTTTAAGATTTCCTTTCAATTACAAAAACAATCCCCACCCGAAACAGAGAGAGGTTGTAAGGTCCTCTATGAAGTCAGTGTTGCCGTTGCAGCCAGGAAAGGAAGGTAAGGGCATGTAGCAGTTCCTAAAGGATAAGCCAGAGCCAGAGCTGGCTGTATTTTTGCCTCTCACAAATTCTCAGCAGTAACTATATACTCTAAACAGAAATTGCCTAATAGTGTTGCTGTAAATGAGCTCACCCGTCGATGTGCACTAGTTCACTATTTGCATACAATTATGCAAACACTTCAGGAAATACTTGCAAGATCTTTCAAAAAGTTAGACCTGGGTATAGAAAAATCATGTTGTCTGCGACTAGATGATGGCTTTTCTGTCTGAGCACACAGAAGAAAAAGAATTTTGCTTCAAAGTGTTGCCAACTGCAGGAGAAAGAAAATCTTCAAGCAAGTAAGAGCTGATAAGGATAGGTGCACATATTATATCCAGCAGGCACAGAGGCTGATATCCTCTGTTTGCCAAGTATGTTATAGGAAATGGAAGATGTAAAGACCTCTCAATGTGGCTCTCAATTTCACCTGGAAGGACAAGCCCCCATATCCACGTACTGGTACAACATGGCTCCACAACAAAGTTTCACAAGTCTTTCCAAGTGTTAACATGGCACTCAGCCACAGGGACACTGTGTGCTGCACCTTGGAGTTGCTACTCACTGAAGGTCAGTGAGAAAAGATTTGATCCAGTGCACAGTCTGACTGTTGGAGAACGGAGTTTTGAACGCACATTCTACAAGTGAAAGAGCTGAACAGTTTTCCCTAAAAGAAGGTCCCCACTTCGCTCTGTTTTCTCGTCTTAATCCCCTTTAGAAAACATAAGATGAGAGTGAGCACCTTCGATCTTACCTCCACAATGAACTGGTTCACCGAGTTCCTTTCAAAATACATCCTTTGCTCTCTCTTGTTGAGGCACAGGGATTTCTGCCGAGTGCAGATCCCATTGCATCCGTAGAGAACAATGAAGACGTCAGCGTCCGTGCCAGCCCCAAAGATGTCACTGGTGTACACCGTGATCTCGTAAGGAACAACTGGTTCAGGGAATGGTAGAAAAGGGGAACAAACCAACAGAAGTCAGTAAGCAGCATAGCAATGCTACTGTGAAACATTTAACGAAACAAGAAATGAACTATAAGACTCTACAATGAAAGGGGACAGGGTAGGAATCACACACTTGCGGTCATTAAGGTTATCCAGCTGGTCAGACCTAGGAAAATCCAAAGGAACTTGCTTTAATGCTGTAAGGTAAATTGACCTTGATGCATGTTCATGTAATGAGATTTTAGGTTAATCACATGATCAGAAAACACCCACTATATTTATACCTGCCATCCAAAGTTACTGAAACAAGATTTATTTCAACACCTCAAGTGTTAAAGCAAAACATGAATTCATAAATTTTTGAGCAATTAGGCAGATGGATGAAGTTAAGACAACTGGAGGCAGTATATAAATATTCAAGATAGTATTATTGATAAAAAAGTCCTACTATTTCCATTATTAAACATATGACAAATATCAATCATAAGGAAAAAAGTAATACTCTGTTGTTCTATTACTTCTCTGAAACACTGAGGCAAACAGGTTAAATTACAGCCAGACCAATGGTGAATGCAGAACAGTAAGGATCAAGACTACAAATACTTCCCTATTCTATTCCTGTGGTTTGATTTCTCCAGAATGTCCCATGACCCCGAAGTCTGATGCCTCTTTTTGTTCTATTTATTTTCACAGCTTCTCAGTCCTGCTGGAGTATGACTCAGACTTGCTCAGGAATAAGGCTGACCCAGGAATAAGACTGGGGCTCTGATCCTGGTGTGCTATGGATTTGCTGAATATCCTCAGTTTTCAAGGTGAGATGGGGTTTAGCTCACTAAGTAAGAAACATATGTTCAGATGCCCACACATCAGGTTGGTGTTTACTTCTCCAGATGTAATCACTAAAGTCAATGTAGTCTGAAGAAAGACTCAGTCAAGGAATGAAGGCATGTTCCTTGGGGTTAGCCATGTCATTCCCCAAATCCACCCTCTGAATGACCAAACAATCACAATGGCAACTTAGAACCGTTGTGAGGACACGCGATTTCAGGTGCTCCATTTGGGAAAATGAATCCAGTCCCAACCTCCTTTAAAGCCTTTCTGAAATCAAAACACCAGGTAAGGCCTGGGCATCACCAGTTAGCTGCAGGGACCTCTCCAGCCTCAGGAAGACACTGTCCCTGCAGTCCATGTTGCTACCCATAAGCAGAGACTTCAACACGTGGATTCTGCTACCACCAGGATCTGCTCCTGGCCATCTCTGTCCCATACACCCCCTAAACAGCTTCCACCATTTCCGTCCCCTGACTACAATCTTCTCAGCTGCTTGTCATCCCCACCCTCCTACTCTGCCACGACTTCAGTCATTTTTGCTATTTACTGTGTAGCAGTTTGCACTACATTTCAGACTCAGCATTGCTGTTAGGGTAAGAGAGAAGGTTCCTGGCACCATCTCTATTACTGTTGGAGTAACTCTGATTATGCGTATCAGAGACTAGGCATTCATTAAAAAGCCAGGCTCTCAAAATACAGCTCTCAGAAGGACAGAGATGAAGAAGTTTTCTTCTACAGAGAGTCAGCCTGGAGGTACTCAATATTCTTTCTGCTCAACCCAATGAAATCTGCTCTGCTGTGCTGCAACAAAACTGGAATAGTTTCCCCAGTATGTAAGAAGAGGGGAAAAAAATCCCAGAGACCAAAAAAATCACACACTATGCATTATGAATATAAAATTATCTTCTCTGCTGAAGTCCGTAGCACTTGGTCTTGTTGCTTGAATATTAACATCAGCTTAGAACTGAATCAGCAAAGCAGCGCCCTAACAAGGTCACCAACAGCACAACTTTCAGCTGTCAGACACCCATTTCATTTACATGGCACTTTTAAAGCTGTATCCCCACAGGGATGATTTTAATTAGACTGCGGATGACATGTTTTCATCGTGAAACAATTCTGGCACGAGTCATCATAAAACAAATCAAACCCGTTTAGTTACCTCTGGCAAACTGAAAACCCCAGGTTAATTGTTAGGAAAGCAGAATGCAGTAAATAACACAGAGGGAATGGTTTAAACAGTGAAAAAGCCTAAGCTGATACCGAGCCTGGTGCAAAGTGTTTGCCAGAGAGGCCTGGCTTCTTCCAAAGGCTGGATGTGGACTGATGACAAAAATCAGGTTTACACAAATTATGGTACTGAAATGCATGGTATGCCAGAAACTCCTACATCATTATGATATTCAGGGCCATTAATAAATTATATAGTCAACATCTGCATCCATATATATATCGACTGGGATAACATGGCAAAAACAGATGAGAAGCACATACAAAGTCTCTGATTTGTATTCATTCCCATGAAAGTATTCACTGCATCTATCAATCAATTTATTTTTTCAGACACAAAGGCCTGGAATGCTGCATCTAGCTCTGGGGACCTCATTAAAGAGGACATGGACCTGCTGGAGCAAGTCTAGAGGAGGCCACAAAGATGTCCTGAAGACTGGAGCCCCTCTGCTCTGGAGCCAGGCTGGGACAGCTGGGGGTGTTTACCTGGAGAAGAGAAGGCTCCAGGGAGACCGGAGAGCCCCTTCCAGAGCCTAAAGGGGCTCCAGGAGAGCTGGACAGGGACTTGGGACGAGGGATGGAGGGACAGGACAAGGAGGAATGGCTTCCCACTGTCAGAGGGCAGGGTTAGATGGGATACGGGGAAGAAATTCTTTTCTATGAGGGTGGTGAGGCCCTGGCACAGGTTGCCAAGAGAAGCTGTGGCTGCCCCATCCCTGGAAGTATCCAAGGCCAGGTTGGATAGGGCTTGGAGCATCTGGGTCTAGTGGAAGGTGTCCCTGCCCATGGCAGGAGGTGGAACTGGATGATCTTTAAGGTCCCTTCCAATTCTCTGACCCTATAAATCTCCTATTTCTTCCACTTGACTGACAAAAGTGAGGAAGTGAGCAAAGAGTATACTTTCTTCTGCTCCAGACACTTAAGATAAAGAAGGCAAGATACAATAAGTAAAATTGCCTTGGTCAAAGACTGGGAGAGGCACAAAGAGGTGACACTGGCAGATCATCAGAAAAGAAATTATTTTAGCTTACAGGCTGCAGATACAAGGAGCTAGATCTTGGAGAGACCTTCAACATGCAACACGATGTTGACAGTAAAAAAGGAGACAAAACACAGCTGTTATTCTCACAGCTACTTATGAAGAAGGCAACTGAGGCAGAAAAACAGAGATTGGGCAGCTCTAAATTTTGATATTTATATAACAAACTGCAGGAGATAAGGGTTTTGAAATCATCAATGCATACACTGAGGGATGAGATGAGATGAGATGAAATAGGAGACAGCTTTGGTGTGTACAACTTATCTCTTAAGATTGACCAAGGGAGCACCTAGCAGGGCATGACATGGTAATCAACTCTGAGGCACCAGGTCTCATCCCTCATCATGTGGCATCCAACATATTGAAAGAAAAAGGTGGTTTAGCAGTACTGTGGTGGTTGGACAAAAAATATTTATCAACAACAACTTGAAATGAAGCAGATCAGGGAAGGACAAGTCAAGTTCAGACCCAAGGCTGTGAGTACCCTACACGTAGTCAAAGATGCTCAAGAGAGGGGAAAATAAGGAAGAGGGCTACAGAATAAGCAAAAGAATGTTTCATTTATTTCATGAAGGCCATGTTGTCTCATTCTCAATATTCTGGAGACAGGAAAAGAAGTTGCCAGAATGGGAGAGTTTGATGTGCCATAGCAGACTTGAAAATTATAAGCTTGTACTCAGAAGAAGCTGAGCTGGGGTAATGTTTACTCCAAAAATTATTTTAAAGAGCAGTGAAGAGTAAGGAATAAATTAGAGAATACTAGGAGAGGCAAACTGGTACAACACTATCAGAAAAACACCACTCTGAAAAAAGTCTGGAAGAAGGTCAGCAAGATATGGGTGATCACTGCCAAAGGCACTGGAAGAACTCAGGCTTGGAAGCAAGACCAAAGTGTCTGCTTTGACAACAGAAATTGCAATATTAGAATGGAACAAGATCAAAGAGAAACTGGAAACAAGGAAGGCAGCTTGGAATGAGCAGAGGACTTGGACAGGATGGGGGGAAAGGGAGCAAAGAGACAATCAGGCATATCCACATGACTTCTAATGATTCTCTGGTTTGGCAAATACAGGAACTGTTAGTCTAGAGCACCCAGAGGAACCTTCCTGTAGTAATTGAAGCAGCTGTCATGTGATCTATTTATAAATTTTCCAAAGCCAATTCAAGGGAGAGGCCAAGCCTATAAAACCACATGAGCTAGTGTAATTTAATCTTCTGTAATGATGGGTGTACCCTGGGGAAATGGCATTCTGCTCACATGGGATATACTCTCTTGTCTGCAGTTTTGCAGGAAAGATGATTCTCTCAATGGCTCCATCATCCTCCGATTTATCCAGCCAACGTCCACAAGGGAACTTGAGGCACTGTCCCAGTGATGGGGCATCAATCTCCACCCATTCCAGAAACCAGCCAGTTGAATTACCTGTGGTTGGAAAGATAACAGTGAATAATAACCCACAGAGCCTTTACAGACAACGGGAAATGCGTTCCAGACCTCCAAGAAATAAATCTTTCTCTCCTTTGCCAAAGGAAAAATAAAATATATAACACAAAACTCATCGAGCTAAAATGCTTTACATTTCTATATCTGTCAGGCTAAAGATGTGCACATGGAAATGCTAATTACTCCATCGCTTGGATTAATTTGCCTTTGTAATAATACAGAGCAGTTATCAACGAACATGTCCCTTGCTGCCCCACAGGGGAAGGGATCCACGCATCCCCCCACTGCCTACCTTGTTTGTAGTAGAGACACAACCATGTCTGAAAGGCAGCCAAGACTTGATAATCAAAATGACAACACAAAAATTAATACAGGATTGAGACAAGTCTACAGGTCCCACATGACAAAAACAAAAATGATGTTCAGTGATATCTGAGAAATCTCTCTAAGGACGTGGCTGCAAAACTAAGGAAACTCTTGCAGAGGTAGAGGTTGCAAAGCTCCCTGCAAGTTGCCACTACTGAGCTCATATTGCCACAGACAGGGGAATGCAATTAGCAGAAAAGATAGTAGCAGCAACAGCCAAAGTGACAGCAAGGATCTGTCACTGAAAGGTAAATGACATTTGGGGTCTTGGAGGCAGGTTATTTTATACAGCAACGTGCCTAGTGCACTAGAAATACTGCATTACCAAGCAGATTATCTTACCTTTATTGTCATGGCCTATCTTGATTTTTTTCAGGTCTCCAATGTCCACAGACTCCACTGTAAACTCATCTACCTTCCCACGCTCAAATTTGTTCTTGTTAATCTTTGAGGCCTTTAGGCTGACTGTCCCTGTTGTGGCGATGCAAAAGGACATTGTTCAGTGTGTGAAACAAATCCTCTGGGAATGTCAACAGTGGAACGAGGGAAGTGGCTAAAATGCAAAAACTGGCTTTTCATCTCAAGATCTGAACTTTGTCCCTTCCTCTGAGCCCAAGTCTGTACCATCACCCAAAATATACAGAACTCTTCCATTGAATGATCCTCTGGCAATGAAAAAAAGGACGATGTTGTTGTGCTGTGTTCACAGCTAAAGAAATCAGTGCTACTCGTCAGTTCCCTGTCACTCTCACGGGCATCCCAGTCACTGTACACACAGCTCAGCTGCTTCCAAGCGGATTTGCTCATCAGCTGATTAAATACTTCTGGGCCACTCAAAGAGGCAGAGGAGGGCTGGATTTTGGGAGCATGCTGATTCATTGCTGAGGAAAGCAAATAATCCACTGCATTCACTGCTCAGTAACGTAGTCCCAGTAAACTGTGCTGTTTCTATAACCAGAATTAAAACCTTTAGACCAGCAGCTGGTGCAAATCAGCATCGAAAAGTTCAGCAGTGACTTAGAGCAGCTGTTGGTGTGCTCCAAGTCACCACGATGTGTTCACCGACAGCGGGAACACAACGTTGTACTAAAAAGGAGTGAGGTGGGGTATTGAGGATGTAAAAGGAGACTGTGACCTGTCTTTTCAGGGGTCCAACAGTGAGTTGCCATCTTCTTACATCATGTGAAGACATACCTGTATCGTCTTTACTTCCGTAGAGTATGATGAAGACGTTGGCATCTGTCCCAGCATTCTTCTTGTCCCCTGTTTTCACCTTCACAGTGTATGTCGTTGATTTAGCTGTCAGATAAAATATCCTAATTTAAGAGTGTGAAGTCTGACCAGGAGTTAACTCTACTTTTCCTTCCATATGTGTGCTTGGTTTGAGTTTTATTTTGACTGATCACAGTCACACTGCAATCTCTAATTCCTCTCCTACGCTGTGGTAGCTCTTGAGGTGAGCTGGGCTATCTGGTTGTAGAATCTTCTCCTGCTCCAGTCATCCAGTGCATTGCCTGCACATCTACAGATAAAAAATGTGCTTAAGCCTTCCCATTTGCTTCCTGGAAACCTCAAACATTCCTCAAAGCTGCCTCTGCCTATAATATTTCATACTTCCCTTTATATTATCAGCACCAAATAACGTATGTGCATATAACACATACCAGAAGGTACGTACACTGACATATACAGTTCATACTCACAAACACACCCTACAGAACAACATCCTTAGGAGGATTTCTACTGCACCATCATTTAACAAGTGCAGGCAACTCATAAAAAACCATGGAAAAGTCTAATATAGTCTTCACTGCGCTGCTAAAACCTAAACAAGATTTCCAAAATGGAACATCTTCTCCATAGTTACACACTTTTCCAAAATGCTGCTTAACCAGCACGTCCTCCTGAACCAAAGGGATAAACACTTTGTGGAATTCTTTTGACTGTACATCTTGTGGAAATTGTTCACGTATTCAAAAGCATTTGAGGAGGAAATTAGGGAAGAGTTTAAAACCTTTCACTGGCTAGGAAACCAGTTGGGCCTTCAGCACCTTGAAGCATCAGACCCAGGAGTGTGTCACAGCTCTGTGGTTACAATGCAAAATTATTTACAAGTAAAGCAAAGTTAATTTGGAGGACAACTGACAGAAGCAGCAAGATGGAAAGTAAGATAAATTTAGGTCCCTTCCCTTTCTTTGGCTATGTTTACTCCCTGATCACTTTTATGTTGAAACATTTAACCATTACATTCCATGATATGAAATGAATGAGATCTGTTCCTTATATATTAGCAACAAATATGTATTTCATTTAAAAGACAATGACTGAACATGTTACTCATCTTCCTAGCTCTGTCACTTTGGGTCCAATCTTGCAAGATGATTAAATCAACTAAAAATGAGGAGGGTTCGTTCACTCCTTGCTGTCTGACACACACTTCACATTTCATTCACACCTGAAAATTTCATGGTAGGGGCAGAATTACAGTACATGAGTAACTGCTACTGCTAAGTGCTAGTGCCCTCAGCAGTGCTATTAACTCAGTTCCTTTCAAGAGAAGAAACACAAGGCTAATATAAACCTTTCTGTTCCAGGCCCAGCGTTGCAGGAGACTGGCCATCATTTTCCGAATCTTTTTTTACAAATGCTTCATCCACTGGGACCAGCTCCCTGATAACCTGACCATCATCTTCCTCAACTGCTAACCAGCGCTGGCACGGAAAATAATACCTGCAAGAATGACAGCAGCAGCCGGCACTTACATAGGACTTCACAGGCTTTAATAACACAAAAAAGCACAATTCAGAGGCTACTTAAAAAAAAAAACAAAAACAAAAACAAACCAACAACAAAAAACCAAACCAAACCAAAATCAAGATTATTCAAAGCCAAACAACACATCTGTTTTCATTTTTGAGATCCGGTGTCATTTGGGGGAACTCAATCCATAAATAGGTTAGGTAGCACTTACTGCAAAGTGCTGTTTCTGGGCTGTCAGCCCCATATGATTGATTCATTTTAGTTTTAAGTCCCAGAAAAAGTTAAATAACTTAAGGGAACCTCCCGTCTCCCAGGCATTTTGTGTTTATGAAGGCTGGACCCATCTTTAGGTCCTTATGAGTGGTCCCACCCACCAGAGCATTGTGCAACTTTTAAGCACATGTGGTTTCAAGCACGTTCCAGCTCAAGGGCAAGCCTGTATTTCAGGTTTTGAACAGCCCAGTCTTTGCTCATCCAGCTTTCTGTGAAAATCATGGGAGTTTGCTCAGATTAAGAATTACTTTTGGCCCAGACATTTCCATTTGGTACAAAAGACAACTGAAACGTGAGCTCTTGGACTTCCAAAGTGAGGCCTAGAAGGGAAATGCTTGAGTGCTGGCTCTGCTCAAGGACCTTTCCAGGAGGGAAAGTTGAGTCCCTCCCAGGAGAAAAAGAGAAAAGCTGAGGTTCCCTTCCAAATACTGCTGGTTACCAAGCTGCAGAGATGCTGGGACAGCAAAACACACCCCCCCCCAAGTACCCCAGAACGGCCCCCTGGTCAGTATAATGGCACAATCACCACTAGGCTCCTAAAGGGTGCCTGTTCCCTGAGAGCTGGTGAGGAGCTACAACGATGCCCTTCTGCACCTCCTCTGCCTCCCTGCAGCTCTGCAGGCTCCTGAGAACGTGGAACCCTTTTCTGAGCATGTGAAAAGGGTGCAGCAGGGTGCTCACGTGGTGCTCTCCTTGAGGTCAACAATCTCTACCCTCTCCAGGTACCAGCTTGGGCTGGTACCAGAGTTATCGTGGCGAATTCGCAGCTTCTTCAGCTCACCCAGGTCAATGGCTTTGATGGTGAACACATCCACCTGCACAGGAGGCAAAAGGCACATAAAGCAGGAAAGAAAGGCAGTAAATGGCCAAGGGTAGTCCTTTTCCCCATTAAAAAATAGCTGTTTGTAAGTTCTCCTGGTACTCTTTTTGTGTGTGTACAAAAATAACTACAGAGCTTTGAGGTCTCGCATTAACACTTATGCTTGGCTCTTTCATGGAGCAGCCACGGAGTGCCCAACCCTTCACTCCTCTCTTTACCTCATCCCAGGCTTAACTCATCTAGGCTTAACTCATCTCTCCTACATATCATTCCTTTCAGGCTTGGTATTTTCCCACAGATTGAAACTGGAACTGAACAGAAACATATTGACTCGACAGAAATTCTCCTGTTCACCTCTGTGTAGAGTCATAGGATACCCAGAGTTGGAAGACACCCACAAGAACCACTGAGTCCAGCTCCAGGCTCTGCACAGGATGGCCCCAAAACGCAGCCCATATGCTTAATTTCAAAACACAGAATGTCCTCCCTTTGTCACTTACCACAACCAAGAGGTTCATTTATTAACTGTGGTAGTGTGACAGGATGGTCCTTGCTACCATAACAGTTTAAACATCTTAATGTGATTAATATGTTGGTAGACTTCAGGTTTGTACTCCCAGGAGTACAGAGCATTACATTTGCAGCTTGGAGCTCTTCCCACTGAATGAAGAACCCTGTGCAGGTTGCAGTTTCACCGGTGCCAAGCTCATAAATCACAGCTAACAGCTTATTTAACAACCTTAGGCTCTTTTTTTTCGTGATTGCAAGTTTTCCACAGCTGCTTTTTGTTTCCATAATTTTTTTCTTTTTTTTTTTTTTTTGTTATTCAAAATTGTTCCTTGAAAAACTCCTGGCTATAACAGTAGCTTGTTAATTGTTCATAAACTTTCTTAAGGCAAATACTCAATCTACTAGAGATGTTCTTTAATTGGGCTGGATTATAATGTAATTACAGCACACTGTGTAATATTGTTTTTATTCCCTGACTGGTCGAGTGGAACATTTAGAAGAGTATTTGCAATCTAAATACCTACACACTTGAGCTGCCTCACAAACGCTCTCCAGTACTAATTTAAAGTTTGTGGTTTTCAAGTATTCCTGGGAGAAAGCATTATTACCAGAATGCTTACAGGAAGCAGATGCAAAAGGTGTCTCCAACGGGGAATTGGTTGTTCGGTTTATTATTCAAATGAACTTCCCCTGGAAAATGTTTTGAGGAATTTTGCTTTACATATTTCAGAAATAAAACATGTTTCAGCTTCAAGCTGAAAGAAGCCAAGCCTTGAAGAGAAGAGGTTGTATTGACTGGCCAGCGTGATAACTGAGAGAGCTCCGCCAGCCTTCTGCTCGCTTGAGTGAGTTGAGTTCATGCATTACCTGTCCCTTTTCAAACTTGTTGAGGTTATTCGACCTTTTCAGCTGGCGCTCACCCGTGTCTCCTCTCTCTAAGCCATAGATGTTCAAGAAGACATTAGCATCCGTCCCAGCCCCCCACACAGTCCCAGTAAGAACGCGGACTTCATACGTATTCTCTGCAAGTAAAATTGCAAAGGCAATTCAGGAGGAGCCCAGAAATGGCCATACTTCATCAAATCCGTGGCTCACCCTGCAAGCATGTAACCCCAAAACACCAGAACAGAAAGGTTTTGCCTGGAGTTTGTTTGCACCTAGCTTAAAATATGAGTAGCTTCATCTTCCTCCAGCCATAACGATAGTTACAGCTTGCTAGACTCTCAGCCACAGTGGTAACCTGTGGGACTCTTGACCCCAGTGCCCCAGACAATCCTTGGAGAATCTTACAGAATTCCAGCTTCAAACTGTCTCCTCCATGCTCTGCCTTAGTATAACCACCATCCTCTTCCTCCCCAGCACTGATCAATCAAAGCAAGGGGTAAGCAGCTCTGCAGGCCTGGGGCAGTGGGACAGTTGAGGGGGCATAAGTGGTCCTGCCGAGCACTGCAGTGTGGTTATCATCCTTCATGCAGCTGCTGGATACATGCACATGCAGACACACACACATACACACACACATTCCCCCTGATATTTACCCTCCAGGTCAGATTCCCCGTCAGGCACCAGCTCCACCACGAGCTCCTTATCCCCCTCGTCTCTAGCCAACCAGCGGTGTGCCACAAATGTGTAGACATCCATTCCTTTGTCCACCTTGGTCCCCTCCTCCTCCTCCTCCTCCTCCTCCTCCTCCTCAGACTTCTTCTTCTTCTTCTTCTTCTTCTGCTTCTTTTTATCAGACTCCTTGGCCTTCAGCCGCTTCAGCGTGACGCTTTCCAGGAACCAGCCATCCCCAATGCCTGTCCCATCATGGCCTACTCGAATCTTATAGATCTTGCCAACATCTGCAGCCTCCCTCTGTTGCCAAGGAAAAGTCGTCACCCAGGGGAGACACAAGACATCTCAATTTCATAAAGTGTATTCTCAAAAACGGGGAGCACATCCTCTAGCACCCAACATATCTAAGCAAGAGTAAGAACAATTTTTTATGCAAGTTTGCCTTTACTTTTTTCATTCCTGCTTTACCATTTCATACCTCCCATTACCAAATCTCATGTGAACAGACTGAGCTGAAGACATTCCAGGCAACCATGGTGAGGGCAGAAGATGAGTCTGTGTTTATTCGGCTCCCTACTTCCCCCTTACTCTCCTCACCAGTATTGTCTCTATGTTGTCATTAAAAGTGAATATTCCAAAACATCATACTAGGTTTTTACAGATTCTCAGTTCATGAGGTCTTTCAAAATTCACAATAAGATATATTTTACATTTAGCACAAAACATGAGCCCAGCAAGAGGCAATAATGGCATAATGAAAAGGCAGTTAACTCAGATGAGCTGATCTCTGACACAGACCCTGGGTTTGGACTGACCTTCTCCTTCCTTCTCATCCAGAAAATTGGAGAAGTATTTTCACACTTTGCTAGTGTGCAGAGAGGATACAATCACTACTGGTTACAGTGCATCAGTGGCAGAAAGCTGATCAGTAAGAAGATTTACATCTCTCTAGTCAGTACAGCAGACACAAAACCTTCTTGGTTTAGATTATCTGTCCAGATTACTACCTAATGAAGTTGGATAGAAGATTTTTACTCCACACAATCCTTCAACAACCAGTGACTTGTTTCTGATCATTGCTTATGCTGTTAGGCATTGTTTATGTCATAAAACTTGCAAACATTTGCTTCAGGCTGAAATCTGAAATTAGGCATGTAAGGTTTTAGTCTAGAAGCATTTTGTAGATTAAAACAAAATCAATTGCCCACAAGATGCTTATCAGAAAACTAAAATTGATCCAGCTGTCCTGACATAAAGAATGTGTATTTCCTTACACGGCTTTTCCCTTAGATTTGCTGTGATTATCCTGCATGCCTTGTCTGTAACTGATAGCATTTCCTATTAGCATGTAGCTCACAGAATCTTATTTTTGCCCATATCTTTTGTAGATATTCATACTATGAAGGAGATGAAAGATCTGTCTATTTATGTTTCAGAGCTTCTGCCTTGTGTGCTTACAAAAAAAATTACAGAAAATGGGTATAACTTTCCAATCTAGCAATAAATATCTGAGAGAGGATATAAGCATGGCCATGTAAACAGAACACTGTACATATGGCTTTATTATAAATCTGATATTGGCTAATAGCTTTTACTCATAAATTTTTGAAAGCTTATTTCCTTTAAAATCAGAGAAACCTAATCTTAAAATTATAGAGAGTTTTAAAAAAGCAAACATTTATAAGGTAGTAGACATTTTAAATCCCAGAGAATTCATTAAAAATGGATAAACATCAGTTACTTCATTCTGTAAAGCAAGAAAATGAGGCAGGAGGAAGTGAACTGATCTAAAAAATACACATTAAAAAACTGGTAAAGCTGTGGATAAAGGCACCTCCATTTGGCCAGTGACAGCAGGAAAAATACCCCAGTCTTGATGATTCAGGGGAGCTTCAGCAATTAGCTCCAAGTTTATCTGTGATGAGACAGATACAGCCTCTGTGGGACTGCAAATTCAAAGGGAGACATAGGCACCACTGTGCTGAGCCTTGTGCTGTGAGCACATGTGACAGATGTGCCTTAAATCCCACTTTCATCTGGACTATGGGCTTCACTGTCCAGATGTTGGTCTCTCCTTCAGTACAGAAGTATGTGGCTCTGACATGTCCTGACCTCAACAGGGCGAGAAGTAAGAGCATTTCTTTACCCCAGACCTCTGTTTATCTGGGCAGAAAACCCAAGCTCATGAGGCAGAAAAGGATGCTGGTCCAGAAGGGAGAGGATGCCTGTCCATGCTGTGATCCAAACCTGCTGCTCAGCCTCATCAGCCTAGGACCTCTTACTGGATTAGCCAGGCCCTGGCTCACCCACCTGAATTATGTCTGAGGCTTCTCACCCCTGCAGATACCCTGCTGAGTTGCTCAGAAGGAGGTGTGAGACTGAAATGTTAATTGTTAATGGCTCAAACAATCCCGGGGTGCTGCCCAGGTGTAGAGTGGGTGCACACCCACCACCAGAAGCTGCAAGCTGGGTTTTCAGCCAGGTAAGGGAAGGGGCTGACAAGAAGCAGATCCTGAGAGCTTGGGATAGTACTTTTTGTCATGCCAGTGTCCTCCCTTACACAAACGACTCAGATGTGAAAACTCTTCTCCAGGAAGTACCAGGACATTGGCTTGTAGACCTGAAGTTTTTCATGCCATCTGATGTGGCATAATTGGCTCGACTACACTGAGGGAAAAGGCAGCCATCATGTCTTAGAAGGGGCCATGAACCATCAAAGACCCCTGAAGTGCTCAGTGTTAAACTCCCCCCGCCCTCCCAGGAGAGGTACCTGGGCATTTCCACCTAGCCTGAGCATTTATTAACCCACTGAAATTTGTGTCTGGGCTTCCCCCGTCCTCGATGGATCAAGACTGTGGCCATCACTCTGACCAATGGACACAGAAATTGCAACAATCAAGTTTTGTCACTGAACTCATGGGTGGTGACTCTATATCTTTCTACTTTTATCCTTTGTTTCTCTTCTTTTCCCTCATACGCTTTCTTAAGTGTTAATTTTATGCTTTCATATTGCTGCATTTCTATAGATGATAATAATCAAAATGACTACATTTTAAAGTTTGCCAAGCACCTTATTCTACCTTAATGTTCTAAAGTTTGCAAGTAAAACTTTGTTATTGAGCCTTCTGAGAATTTTGTTGTTTATCCCATACACCTACCAAAGTAAATCAACCTTCCCCTAAGCCTGCTGAGTGGAGCGGGGCATAACAAGTATAAAACCTAAATTCTGATAGCAGGAGGAATGTGCTGTACACCTCACTGTGACTCAGTGGAACAGCGCTACAGGCAGCAAAATCCACAGGGCTCTCACAGGTTCACAGAAATTACAGCTGCCAACGCCTGCAGGGCTGGCACACGTACCTGTGGTTAATGGTACGTGTGACCACAGGCCAAGCTGGGATTCCTTATATTCTTATACAGATGTGGGGTTTCTTTCCCCAGCTAGACATCAGAATGGGACAATAACATGTGGTGAATCCCAAAGTGTCACTCAAAGGCCTTTTGAGACCTAACATGAGTACCCCCTTTTGGAAGTAAATGTAAACAAACACAGCTATTAGATCACAGACTTCATGGTCCCTTTGCTATCAGCCCCTCAGAAGATGAAAGCCCCTCCACAGAACACAAAACTTCACAGAAGAAATACAAAAGCTCCCAAAAATATGGATAGAGGACAGCACATACCGTCAGACCTGCAATTTTCTTAAAAAGTTTTTTTATACAATTGGGCCAATTATTCTATCATGTCTCAGTTTTGGCTGGTCCTTTCTTTCCCCTCTTAGAAGTGGCAGCGACAGCCTTCATCATACCTTGAAGATATCTGTGGCTCCCCGTTCAAAGTTGTTGGATCTGTTTTCCAGGATGATCAGCTCAGTTTTGCCAGTCTCACCATAAATCTGCATGAACACTTTGGCGTTGGTGCCTGCGGCTCGCACGTCTCCAGTAACTACAGACACCTCATAGTTTATCACTAGTCCAAAAATAAAGCAATTAAATCAGGAGAGAAGCACAGATAACAACATTCCTGAGGGCTCAGGTTCAAAATTAAATTACCTTGACTTAACAAATGTCTACGTAGCCAACCATTTGCTCTTATCCAAACTAAATGTGAGATAGCAGAAGTCTTCACTGAGGACTAACCTAACAGTTTGCCTTTTACAAGTGCTAAGCCAGTGTCACAGGGGTGCAAAACAGAGCCTTAAAAGGGAATTTCATTTCAGTATTAGCAACAGAGATCTCCTTAGTATAAATTATCTCCTTAGTATAATAAAAGGGAGGGTGTTACAGAGAGTAGGTGAAAACATAGCATCCTTTCTCAGGATCTGAAGACAAAATTTAACCATGATCTTAAAAGAAAATCTGTCTACTGATAAAAGTCAAGTGGGCAGTAGAGATTTGGTCCACATTTATCAAAAAGCTTCCCCCTTGCAGGAAATGGGAGTTACACAGACAGGACAGGACATGTCTGGTGCGGACATGGGGCACATGAATGTGGAAAAAAAGAAAGGGGGGGGCAGATAAATGTGAAAAAAGCAGAACCCACTGATATTGCAGTGAAGAAGCACATTGCCCCTGTGCTGTGTTATGCTGCCCAGGATGTAAATTTTTCGTACGGTCTCGGGAAACGGAGATGAAAAACTCCGTAATGTTTTTCAGGAGCATTTCCTTTCAGAAAAGGAAACATGAGAATAATTTACTTTCCTCAACAACATTTGCTCGTCAGCGGTGGACTTTTTGGTTTTAGTGTCTATCTTGTCTAACGCACTTGTCCTCAAGAGTGGTAGTAATACATTTTTAGTCCTAGCTATAAAACAGCCACACGTCCTCTTACGTTTCTCAATAGGCACAATCTCAC
This sequence comes from Chiroxiphia lanceolata, assembly GCF_009829145.1. Taxonomy (NCBI): domain Eukaryota; kingdom Metazoa; phylum Chordata; class Aves; order Passeriformes; family Pipridae; genus Chiroxiphia; species Chiroxiphia lanceolata. The sequence goes on along the minus strand of NC_045671.1, from coordinate 2,426,204 downwards.
TGGGGTAGACTTCCACCTCCACCCTGCCATCAGCCTCGTCTTTGTCGAGCCATCGGTTGCAGGGGAACATGTACTGCCTTCCCTGGACTGGAACTGTGATCTGGACACTGGCCAGGAACCAGCCAGACCGGAGACCCACGTTGTCGTGTCCAATCAGTATTCGGTTGATCTTTGAAAAAGCAAACAAAAACACCAAGAGAGCAGGGAAAAACTCCACAGAATTTATGCACACAACAGAATCTACTCAATATACAACAATCCCCTCACCCTAGTGCTTTGTTCTTCCACTGTGCTCATGCAAATAATTTATATATGTATTTAACTATAAATGTAAAGCACTCTTCACATGCCAGCATGTACACTAGACTGCTGATATAATAGCCCATGTAAAACGTGTTCCTTAATAACCAGTGTAAATGTCAGAGGTTCTTTCATCACATTCAATTCTGCGTGTTGATTTGATTCTGAATTCAGACACTTGCACGAAGCACAAAGACACCTGCAATTGGTTCTTACCTTTCCAATATCCCTCATATCTAAAGTAAACTCATCCACTCGACCACGTTCAAAATAATTGCCTAGATCATTATCAGAGACTAAGAGAGCCTCTTTGCTGGAGTCTGCTTTTTCACCGTAGAGTTTGATGAAAACTTTGGAGTCTGAGCTGGCACCAGGGATATCTCCCGTCTTCACGCTGATGTGATAACTGACATCTAAAGTGAGATCGATGTACAAAACACAGATATGTGAGTGGCATTTCCAGTGCTCAGCCTGGCTTCAAACAAGATATAGGGGAGGAAGGATCCAGCTACAGACATAGGAAGGACTTTGCCCTCCACTGATGCATCCAGCATCTTAGGGCCTTGCTGGAGAAGCTGTCACACCTTGGAGTTATTTACGAGAACATAAGAGATCCAACACTTACACTAGTAAGCATATAATATTCTGTATGCCTCCTTCTCACTGTTAGATGATTACCCACAAGCCATACAAATGCACTTAGGCAAGTGAGAATATTTAACTCTTTTTTATACTTACAATTCAATTCAATACATTTTACTTGTTTTTTTCCTAAAACAAAACAAAAATCATCTCAACCTGAGATCTGTAGGCACCATTTTCTAAAGAAAATTGTAGTATTGGAGCCCTGGTTCTCCAGAAAAGGCCAATATAACACTTTTGGTGATTTTCTTCTCTGAACACAATTATTCAATGGAATTTATTCTACTAAAGCAGTGGCAATTCAAGATCCTTCAGAGAAAGCTCTACAAGAAAGCAGTTCCTAAACAAATCATAACATTAGAAATCAAAGTTTCTTTCTACACATATAATGTTGCAATTATGCACTATTATACAAATTAATCCCATTCATAAACTGGAATTTAAGAGTCAGAGGCATTTCCAGCTGAGTGACCTACTGCAGTTTCTTTCATAAGAGTGGCAAAAAAAAAAAAAGCCCAGTAGATTTACTGTGAACTGACAAGAATTGTTAAGAAGAATAAAGCAAGTAAACATTTGCATGTACAGCTCAAACCCAGACCTTTTTTTTTCCAAGCTGAACTCACTTTTTAGCATTGGTGACTCCCCAGCAGGCACTAATTCTCGGACAATCTGACCATCGTCCTCATTTTTGTCAAGCCATCTGGTTTACAAAAAGAAGTAAGTTATCTCTGAATAATTAGCACTTGCTAGACCTTTGAAAATCTAGGCTGGCTCCACACACAGTCCAAATCCACACCATAGTCAAAAAAGATATTTTTACAGGGTTCTGTATCTCTGTTAACTTAGCAGGAGCTTGACCAGACCATACGGCAGCCACGCTTTAAACCTCCATTTTTCCAAGAAGAGAGAGAGCCCTGCTCACAGTGGATAAATATCTGCTGTGATGTCCATCTGCCTGAAAAGCACAAACTCCACAACCACAAGTTATTCCTGTGAACAGGCAGTCTCAGCCTCTTGAAATCATTGACCTTCATTGACGAGAGAGACTTGCAGCCTTTATTACTAACACCCTTGATTGCAACCTTTATAGCATGTAGGTTACTAAACCCCCTCTTTTTTTTCAGTCTTTCTGTACATTAGTTTATCATCTCTTTTCCCTTCCTTACAGGTAAGTGTTTATATCCCTTTTTTCTCCGCCAGGAAGGGGATGAATTACGTTGTTCCCATTTTCAGGGCTGGGAATGTGCAGGCTGCCACCAGCAAAAAGGAAGGATTTCCTGTGTTTCTCAACATTGCTTTAATGATTCAACTAGATTAATTAAAAAAAAAAAGAGCTGGGCACAAAGCAAGCTGTAACATGATCTCAAGGGAAAAAAATTCTGAAAGGAAAATCATAGAATGGTTTGAGTTGCAAGGGACCTTCAAGCTCATCTTGTTCTATCCCCTGCCATGGGCAGGGACATCTTCCACTAGACCAGGTTGCTCCAAGCCCAGTCCAGCCTGGCTTAGAACACTTCCAGGGATGGGAAATCTGCAGCCTCCCTGGGCAGCCTGTGCCAGGGCCTCACCACCCTGACAGTAAAGAATTTCCTTCTTGATATCTGATCTAAACCTGCCCACCTTCAGCTCAAGGTCAGTCTCCCCTTGTCCTATCACTACATGTCATTTCAAAAAGTCCCCTCTCCAGTCCCCCCGTGAAAGTCCCCTCCCAAAATGGGGGGGAACAAATTGCTAATCTGGTAACCTTCACAGCTGCTCCTTCACCCTCAGGGATAAAGGATTTCCAGCCCCAACCCCATAATGTGCCATACAGCCACCCTTGTATGACAACAGCAAGGGCCCTGGCAGAGGTTTCTGACTTTCCACTTCAAACCCAGACTGCTGCAGGACTCAGGATATTCCTGTAAGCATCTGTTTAGGGTCAGGTTTCCCACAGTGGTGCCCCCACAGCAGGAGCAGTTCCCAGAGTGCCCATTGTTCCCAGGTATGCATCTATCTGCAGCAGCATCTTTTGCAGCTAAAAATACTGCTTAAAACCAGCAGGGGCGAGAAAAGGACAAGTGAGCAATCTCTGCCGGGTCATGCAGGGTATTTAAATGGCTATAATAATTCCCAGAACTAGAAAGAGGAAAAACAAACCCCTAGAAACTTCCTTTTTAAAGGCGCCCACACAGTTGTCACCGTGACACATACATTGTCCTTGGCTGACCTGGATGCCAAAAAAGGAGTGGAGCTTACTTTCCGTTTAATTTTCCATCTTTGATTTTGATGGTGAGTCAGCACGTATGGAAACCAGAAAATGACCCTCATAACAAGGATTTGATCAAGGACATGAACAAATGTCCACTGAGAGCTGGATCAAACCTTCGGCACCTTGCTGGTAACAAGCCAGCAAAGCCTACAGTCATGACCAGTTGAACAAAGAAGAAACCAGATATTTTGGAAGACCAAAATGACTCCATTTTATCCACCTGAAGAAATATTATATTTTCAGTCTCGTCCTCTCTCTTCCCACCCAGAGGGAAACAAAAAGCACAAAGAAACCATGCCAAAAAACAGCACCAGGAAAGAAAACCAAATATGAGCTACAGCCAGCCAGCCCTGGAAGCACGAGCAGCAAATGTTCTCATGCAAAAGAGGTGTGCAGAGCTCCCAGCACGCAGACACACATCTCCAGCCCCAGCTCCCCTCTGAGCTTCGGGAGGTTGTCGGGTATGCAGTCTACCCCGCATTCTTCCCTTTCACTCTGCAAAGAAGGTGGCCTTGTGCAGATGGGCTTGGAAAGGTCTAAAAGCTAAGGTGGTCAGCGTGAAGGTGATGAACACATGAACATGTGATGATCACACAAACACCATCACATGAGGGCATCAGATGTGGTGGTGTGCCTCAGGGGAGGCTGAGGGGTGTAGTGGGATAGAGGAGCAGAAAAATCTGTGGGGAGTACATGAAATTGTCATCAAGAATTGAGCAAGGGTAGAGTGCAAGGGGAGCAGGCTAAGATATCACGTTGTCTTAAGAAAGGAAGCCTTTATTGATGTTTTAGGGTTGGGGGATTTTTATTTTACCTGTGAGAACTGGTCCTTTATACCTTTGTATCATGTAGTTTTTTGATGCTGGCTCTGGATTCACATCCTTGGACAGGTATCCAATGACATCATCCCAAAAGTCAAGATGGTTCTGTGTACATGGATGTTAACTGGGAGGACCCACAAAACTCGAGCCTGAACTCCACCACCCCAGGGCCACCGAATTCAGCATGTTCTTCAGGAAGGCAGAAGCTCACAAGGTAGGCACACTTCTGCTCCCCTCCTGCTGGTTTTTGTGTCCTGCAAGCTGCTGTTTCTGTTGCCAGTGGACATGCTGCTGTTTTCTGTCACCTTCACCATTGCTGGTGTTTTAGGGATACCTGGGATGTATCCAGGTGAATTGCTTTTGCTCCAAGGTGGCAGGATAAAAATACATCCCGCAAGAAACAGATCTCTGTGTGCAGAATGGCAAGTGATATCTGCTTCAGCAGTGAGGACAGGTGGCAAAAAAGAATCAGAAAAGGAGGACATACCCCTAGATAAAGAAATTCCCATTCTACCAGTGTTGGTAGATACTGATGGCAAGAGAAGGAACGTGTTTTGGACAGAGGAGGAAGAGAGAGGTTTATCAGCAGAAGTGGCTAAAGGCTCCTTACGTTGTTTCAGCCAAGAGAACAGGCAGAAATGGCAGAACTATTTTCTCGATGAGATGACTCTAGTGACAGAGGAAATATCTGGATGAGCAATGCCACTGCATTCCGTCCCTTCAGAACACATGGAGTAATATCCTTAATTTTACCTCAATGTAATTCCAATAGTGTGTCACTGAAAAGCAGATTGCAACCAGGGGTTTATAGCCTTACAGAGAATGCAAATGGATTGACAAATTATAAACACATCAGGCAGCAGAAAATAGAATTTTTCAGTGCAGTGCCATCGTATTCCTAGTACAAAAGACCTGTCAAAATCTTTTGTTTTATCAGAGCTTCTACATTATATCATTGAATGTAATTCACATGCCACTGTGGGTTTTGCAAGGATGTAGTTGTGTCCTGTGTCACATACTTGGTTTTAAAGAGATATTTTATGACCATATGTGAGGACACAAATATGGCATGAAAGCCACTTCAGAAAGAATTTCTAGAGGATCAGAGAGTGAGGGGAGCACTGTAAAAAATATGGTATGACACCATATATAGCATTTGAAATCCAGCCTGCATCCAATTAGAATGACTAGCACATCCATTAGATTCAGAGATACATATGTATTTATGTGTGTCTTTAACTATAACCTATATACAAAAATGTGTAAAATAGATAGACATTTCACATTATTTTTAGGCAAGAAAAGGAGATTTCTCTGGCTAGTTTGTATGATGAACATTTTTGGCATTTGATGGAGTAAATGCTCTTTCACAGGAGTCTCCTAGTGCATCATCCCATTCATGGTCTGTCTGTTGTTCTACAGAGAATTAATGATGTTCCCTTATGATTGTGCTGGATAAAAATTAGGACGGTGAGGGCCATATGCTTAGAAAAAATTTAATGACGTATCATTGAAGATTTCAGTGGAGCTGTAATGATTTATAGTGTGTAAAATTCTATCCTGTCACGAACTCATGACTTTGCCTGATCGAAAATTCATTTCTGTCTGGGATATAAATACTATAAAAAATAGGCATTTAGAGAACATCCGCTAGTCCATTCCTGGACTTCCAGAGCACTTTGAGGAGAAAATGAAACCTGAAGAACTCAGTTCTGATCTTCAAAAAAGTTTGGTTCCAGTTCTGGGGTGAAAGGTTTGCTCCTTGATTTTGAACTTTCTAGTGGAATTCATCGTCACAGTGCCTAAACCCCATCTGGTATTATAAAGTTCAGGGATGCCACTGAATGAGTCAGTGCTCAGTCCCTAAAAGCACAGATATTATAATGCTATGTGGTTGTAAGGGGGAAATAGTACTGCAGTGTATCCAAGTGATGTACCAGTAATTCTGCAAATCACACTTGGAGAAGACACTTGCATTTACTTCTTGCAAGCACAGATCAAATGACCACTTTAAAAATCACTGACTCTAAGCCAACTGTTTAGAGAGTTGAAAGCACAGGCCTGGGAGTCATTATTCCTTGACGCTCTACCTGAATCTGACACAAACTCACAATTAATCCACTTAGCTTCTCTTTATCTCTGCTGGCTCCCTTGTACAACAAAGGCAGCTCTCCTCATAGAGCTCTTGTGATTACTAGGTAATAGATGATCCTACAGAGTCATAAAAAAAAGCTTTCAGATTAAAAGGCAAAACACAGTCGTGTATATGAATATGTAAATAACAAGCCAGCTCTTTGCTGGAGCATCTGCCTCCCACATGGTGCTGCAGCCTAGTTTGTATAGAGGTAAGAAGTCTGTGAAGCTTTCTGCACAGGTGAGATGTGTTTCGCTGGGAGGCATTTTGTCCTTCAGTTGTCTCACAGAAGCAGCTAAACGGCAGAAGGTCAGTAGAGCAGCTTTCAGTAAGAACTCAGCAGCAAAATGGGTTTTCTCCAGATCACGGAACTGTGCTGTGTAGAAGAGTGGAAGTTAGTCAGGTCTTGGAGATAAAGGCAGTGAGGACAACATGTCTACTGGCCAAGTAGAATGTTCCCTGGTGTCCCTTGAATGGAGTCTCTAACTAACCTCACTTGCATTGCCTCTTCTTGGCCAAGTCTTCTTCAACATCTTGGCTCTGATGAGGCAGGTGAAGCAGGACTTTCTGAGCTCCCACCAAAGCAGCAAGTACATAAGCTGTCCCTGGCCTACAGGACTGGAGAGGAACATCCAAACACTGCAGGTCATGGAAATGTTTGTCCCTCACATGGAGGATGCAGTGGGTGAGCACCTTCGCCCTCAGATGTCTCCAGACTCCATGACGACACCCGTACTCTGCGATGATGCCTCAGTCTCCCGAGAGACACGGGCATCAAAGATAATGAGAGGGAGCAGCTGTCCCTGTGCTTGACGGTGATCAGTCATGTGACCTTCTCAATCTGAGAGGAAGAGATAATGCTGGCACAAGGACAGCAAATAGAGCCACAAAACAATGCTGATACCGCTTGGGAGAAGAGACATTTAGAAAGATAAGAAGAGTGGAATTCCACCTCTGGCGACCTGAAGCCTTAATTCACCCCATGAATATTTTGGGGATAAGGTCTTGGGTTTTCTTTCTCCTTCCTTTTTCAGTCCCTGGCCTGAGGGGGAATGCCCTCTGGATTCTGGTGTTCCTGATCCACAGATATGAAGCTAAGGGGAATGGGGTCATCCCTCCAAGCTGAGGGAAGATGCCCAGTTAAACAGTCATGTAAGGAGACAATTCAAAAGGAAGCATTTAAAATAAGCCAGCTGCACGGTGCAGTTAGACACAGAAATATCTCTGAGGAGTCTGAGCAAAACAGCTCTTCACGTGGACACTTCATGTCCAAGGAAAAACCTGTCTAGCCTGCTCGCTTTAACTCAGTAAAACATATGGTCGTTAAATGTGGATCAAAAGGCAGAAATGACTACGTGGTGGTTTGTTCTTTGAGAAGGGAGAAACTGGTTTGCTTTTCACAACCAAGATGACACTGCATCTGCTGCTCCGTGCTGTCTCCCCGGTGAGTTTGCTCTCTGATGTGACGTGGCTTTAGCAATGCAGAGAGGCTGGGGCTGGCTCCTGTTTTGTGTTTGGCTGACTCCCCTCGTTATAGTGGAATTCTTCCAAGACCAGAGACAAGTAACCAGATTAGACACTTTACCTTTGTTTGCAGTTTAAAAATAATTGTGTTTGAGTTTTACAATTCCATTGGTCCCCAGGAGATGACCTTTTAGAATAGGTGCTTGGTGTTGTGAAATGGAGCTCAGCGAAGGTCCATCCTACAGGGTGGACACCCGGGAGGGCAAGCATAACTTTACAGGACCCTGAACTACTCTGAAGTTAATCTCTCATGTTTTCAATCTAGTTCTCTCTCGTTTGTGCTGCAATGTTGAAGCAGAGCCTAGTTAGTGCCAGAATAGATTATGCATCTTGCTCCCCACAAGTAGCCTCAGTACAGCACATTTCTTTTGGCCACTTGATTGTCTAGGGAAGAGAAGAATACATTTATAACCTACCCATAGAGGTAAGTTACAGCCCTCTGCTCTACCACTATCTCTGCATTCCCCCTCATGCAAGGAGCTCTTGAGATGGCAGCATAAAAATTTTGCATTCTCTCAACACAAAAATAGCATCCCATTGCTCCTGGAAAGATGGGATGTGCATGTGAGGGACCAGAACCTTGTTCCACACATGCAATAACACTAGCAGATTGCAGAGTGTGTTTCTGCAGCAGGCAAGTGCAGTGACACTGGATGTGGTACTGGAAGGTTGTGTTTTTATCTTTTGTAAATTCTCTGCATTGCTGAGCTAATTGCTGAGAAGTTCATAATTCATACTGCTGTTCATTTGGTAAGGGGAGTTAGCTGTATCTTAAACCTCCCAAACCACACTCTTTGCTTTCAGGCTTAGCAAAAATAAATGAACTAATGAATAAATAAAAAGGATTAAACTGTGCTCAGAAAATTCCAGTCATGGACCAACAACTAGGCTCTTCAGAGTCTGGCAAATGCATAGACAGAGGCATAATTTGCAAGCATTGTTTTTCCAGTACCTGTAGCAGGGGAATTCCACAGCCTCACTTTCTGGCTGTCCTTCTTCCCTCACTATCACTTTGGCAAGGTACCAGCCACTGCTTCCTCCTTTGCCATCATGCCCTATCCTCACCCTCCTCACCTGCTTCAGCGTTACTGCTTCGACGAAGAATTCATCAGCCTTTGAGAAGGAGAAGAGAAAAGGTAAGGCAATATTTCTCCCTAAAAGCAAACCAACACCCCAAATTTATTATTGCAATCAAACCAACATCATCAGCATGCTGCAAGATAATTCTTCACAAGATAAAGGAGAAAGCACGAATTTACCGAAGAATGAAACCTTGAATATTTGTCCTAGATGTATAACATTAGGTTTGTAAATATATGATCTGCCAGCATTTTAAATCTCCCATGTCATTGCATGCCCTCCACAACTGTAAAAAAGAGATGTAATTTGATTATTAAGAAGTTCATAGAGAGAGGCAGGAAATCCAAGTTCAAACTCCTGCTCAGAAATGAGCTTTGTGGAAAATCCAAAGCAGGTCACTTCAGACCAAATCTACAGAGGTATTTGAGAGGTACAGTTCAAAGACATTACTCTGTGTTAAATTCAAATGACATGGACTACTGAGCACAATTTACCCCCTTTTAATTTCCTGGCATGCCAGTATGGGCAGGGCTGCACAGGGGTATTTCCAGCTGCTCCATATGTTGTGTTGGGAGGTAAATACCCTTAATACCCCATGAGAGACATGGATTTTATCTCTTTTTTTTTTTCCTTCCCTGGAAAAGGTCTCAAAGCACCAACCTAGAGACTATCCCAGGTGATGGCCCTTCAAGACCAGGGCTCTGTTACCCAAGAGTGTACTGGGACCAGCAGTTCTCAACGGCTGAAGGAAGAGAAATGTATTAAAAGAGTGAGTTACTCCTGTGAGAATCGGGCCAGACAAGTACCTGTGGCACATGTACAGACACACACACACATAGGACATGTATGATAAATACTGGGTGTAAACACACAGCATATCTGCAGCATATGAGCCCAACAAAGAGAACTGACTGCTGTGGTTACCAACTGTCTGAGATGCCTTGCTAGGTAAGAGAAACCTAACCACTGTCATTCAGTTGTCCTTCATCTCCCAAAAGCACATATGGTGGTAGCATATATCCAGCTAGCTCCCAGAAAGCATGGTGGCAAGGCAGTATTTATGTAAATACTGAAATTTATTAAAACAATCATAATTTTTTCATCATTCGGGAGTCCAAACTGGCTCTTAAAATAAAGATAACTAAACATATTGCCACTGTCTAAAGTGTTAATGATGGGCTCACATATGTCAATGTTACTTACATACTCAGAACTGCTGAACTGGGGATTTAAGGTATCAAAACCTCACTGAGTCAGTCAAAGTCAATGCAGTTTAATTCATTAGGCCTGATGCTCACCTTACTTATTAATGGCTGATATAAATTAATGAGTAAGTAACTAACTGGAACCAAACAGGGCAAACACCTAATTTAGAGGCATCTTTAAATCTTACTTTCTACACAGGCTGTTAGTTTACATCTGCAGGCAAACTTTTTAAGTTAAATTGGTAATCAAGGTACTGTTGGTTTAAGTGGCTGTAGATTAGAGACCGCACTGACTAAGCTGCATTTCTTTTTAACAGGGTATCTGAGTTAATCAGTGCAGATATACTCATTCAGTCTCTTGAATATATGAGCCCAAAGTCTGTCAGGATCAATTCTTAAACAGCTTCCAATTCATTCATCAGCTTTCAGCTCCTCGTGCCAGGACAGCAGTTTTCCATTAGCAGTTTCCAGTTTGGTTACATCATTTGCATACTATTAATCACATGATTTGATTGCCAAAATTATGTTTCCCTTTTTATCCTCCTTCTTGTAAGTTAGCCTATAACTCATTTTTTGGGAGTATCCCATAAAATAGCCTTCATCTGTGTTTAACATAGTTGTATCCTCTGTGAATCAAGCATCTTTATTTGGAACTGCTTTGAAACAGTTTTCATACCACCACCAAAACATGACTTATTTTGCTACCATTTTGACAAAACTAGGCTTCACCAAATGACAAAATACCACACTTCATAGCTTGGACCTACATTTTAAAACTAAAATAACTAAAATTTAATTGCATAGGCAAAAAATAAGATGTTTGAAATGTCCATGTGTGCAAACCTTTATATCATTTACCAGTAGAATGGACCCTCACACTTTGTGATTGCCACATTTCCACATACAGACCTTACAAGCACAAGAAATACTGGAGGAAAGTTGTTTCAAAGTCTAAAAAAATTCAGTGATTCCAGTGAAGAATTTGAAATTCTGGACAGTCAAAGGCAAATTCAATGTGCTAATGCATATTTCAGAAGCCTAAATTCAATGGTCTATTTTGAAAACGTGACCTCCCTTTATCTTCATTTTCCTTCCACTCTGAACCTTCAATCAAGTAATGACAGAAGACGTGGGAAATCTGCAGAGTTCTGTGATCAGATTCTCAAAATCTCCTTCCGGAGATATCGATTACATTTTACTAGTCTAAGTTGGACCCTAGAGATCCAAAATTGGATACATATTAAGTAGGTTGACCCCATAGATCAGATCAGCACACTATATGCTTGCTGATATTGCCAATGCTGCAAAGGCTTTAACTACAATTTGACTTCTTCATTATCTCCAGCTTTTCAAGGAATAAGCTTTGTCTTCACTTCAGGCCATTTCCACCCCCCCTCTATTCAGGACACAGACATACAAAAATATATTGAAAACCTCTTTGAAACTAAGACGCAAAATTGAGTGCAGGATGGTTGAGGGAGACTGGAGGAAGTATAAAGGAAACATGTTAATCTTTCGGTTCTGAATTTCACATCAAATAAGATGCTTTTTTTTCCTTTGCCCCAGGAGCCAAATTTTTCTGTATTGATGGAGGAGGAAAGGCTCCCCTTTTATTCTTGGAAAATTTCCTGAAAGCCCACTCCAATCTGGAGACACAATTTCAGCAGTCAGCACTTATCTGGGGAGCAAACCAAGAGACTCTTTTATGAACATAGAGACATCAAGCAAGGGCACACCGTCCCTGACCTAAGCCTCCCTCCAGCTGCAACCTGTTGTATGATGATGTGTCCACATGATTTATTTCTCCCCTGCCGCCCTAGCCTGAGCTGGCAAGGAAATCAGCTGAGTTTACAAACACACCGCCTCAAAGAAAAAGAAGGGATAAGAAAAAAAAAAAAAGAAAAAGGCAAAACGAATTAAATTTACAAAACCATCACACACTTTAAAACCTGTCTCAAGGTGCTGCCGTGCGAACTTACGTTGCCTTTTTCAAATTTATTGACGGTGTTGATGCAGTTGTAGAGGACGCGCTCGCCCGTGTCCCCCTGGTCGCCGATGAGGCAGACGAAGACGTTGGCATCTGTGCCACTCCCGCTGACGGTCCCCGTGCAGACTGTCACACGGTATTTTATCACTGGGGGAGACATAAATTAATAAAACAATTTCAGCCACGCGATTAATTGCCGTTGAAATTTACTGCGTCTTTTGGCAGGCCTGTAATCAACTTTAAGTGTCCGTGCTCCCAGCTGGTACTCGTGCTGATGTACTGGCTTTTTACACTTCCTGGTTATCACTAGGGGAAGAAAACAAGCCAAAATAGGAAGACACCAAATGGTATGAGGACCCATTAAAGCCCCCCAAAGAAGGACATAAAGATGCTGACCCCTCCAAGTAAAGCCTCATGAACTGGAGTGCACAGCCTTGTTGAGGTCCCAGCCCTGCTACCTCCCCTCCTGTCTTCCCAAAACAGTCCTGGTGATGGGGGACCTGATAAAGTGTTTGGGGAAAACAACATTTTCAGCTTCCATGGGCATGTCAGGAAGACAGAAAGAGTTAAAAAGGGACAAGTGCTCACAGATCTGAGGAATGGGCTTTTCATGTTGGATTTATGGGGCAAGACAAGCCCAGTTGGCCCCATCCCCTTGAGATCCTTATAATCCTAGAATCATAAAATCATAGAACCATTGAGGCTGGAAAAAGCCTCCAAGATCATGCAAGACTCCAAACTTTATGCAGGAGTTTGGACTGTGTCCTTGCCACCTTTGAGATCTTTATTTAGGATTTTCCTGGGTGGATTTTGAGCTGCCACCTTCCTCCTCCAACCCTGCCCTCACCTCTGCCCTCCCATCCCATTGGGTGAAGGATTTCCAGGAAGAAATATCACAAGGAAGAACCAGCCCGTACACCAACCTTTGAGAGGAGGATTTTCTTCTCCAGCACAGGGAAGGGACAAGAAATGTTGCTCCCACCCTCCCTCCAAAACCCACCTGCAAGCCCAACACGCAGGTGCTGCACCTCGACTCTGCTCAGCACAACTGCTCCTCACAGGGAAGTGCCTGTGTGAGGACCCAAGCTGCCCTCTCCACAGTTGATTAAAAATACATTTCAAAAACAGGTTTATTTACATTTTAATAACATCTGCAATTACAATTACTCTTCCTCTTCTGAGGAACTGCTCTGCTGCATGCAGATCACCAAAAGCAGAAATTTCAGAAAACAGGGGACTTGTGGTCTACAGAGTGTGGGTGGAAATATGAAAAATCCCACTGGCCACCTTGTGATATTCAGCCCTTGAGATATTCTGCCCTCCTAAACTCTCCCCCTAAAAACATTTATTTCTTGTGACACAAGGTCAAGGCAGAAGTGGCCGCTTCAGGAAGCCAGTGCAAAGTTCTGCAGCTTTCCTTAATTAAATCTCCAGATCAATTAAACGAATAAATAGTTTGGATTGCTTATACATACTGAAAGATGCATTTGCTTTTGCATTACTGTTCTGTGCGACTTCCTATATATTTATTTATACATACAGCTGCATAAATTTGCATATAACTAAATAAAACTTTAAACACAATTGTTAAATTGTAGATTGCATTTCAGCTAAGCTTGCTTTCCATGAACATCCCTCAGACCTTACATTTCACATTTTAAGGGAGACTGGAAAAAAACCCCACAAGTTTTAAAAAAACTCAGCTAACTCTGGAAGCAATTGTGCCGGGGCCAGATCTCTCCCATTTCCCATCACAGAGAAATCTGCTAAAAAAAAAAAAAAGGGGGGGGCAAAAAAAGCCTGGGATTTCTGAGGCTTCATGCAGCTAATGATGCACACAGAAAATACTGCAGAGAGAAAGTGCCAGAAAGAGAAGTTAATTGAATTGTATCGGTCTGCCTGTGCATCTCTCGCACAAAGAGGGTTTCTTTCTATTCAGGTCCTAAGCAAGAGCCCTGCACAGAGCCCGTGGCTCTCACCTGGCATGACTTCAGACACCAGAGATCCCTCGGCAGGGAGCTCCCTCACGATCTCGTTGTCATCTTCATTTATATCGAGCCAGCGGCCACAGTTGAACGAATATTTTTCTTTTGTCAGCGTTTTCAGCAGAGTTACCTTCATTAAACCAAAACACTGCATGAGTTCAGAGGCTTAAAGACAAAAAAAGCAATAAGCTCCTGACAGGCTTTTGCCAGGGAGGCAAGAGTAGGTAGCAGCAGAGAAACAAAACACATTAATAATGAGGCTGTAATTCTGACTCGTGCACTGTAGTGATGCACAGAGCAAAGTCATAGCTGATGGCTTTTCATTCCTCCTTTCTCCAATCACTCCACGGTGTTGTGAAAGTTTTGAAGGACTCTGTGGCACTTAAAACTTCTCATCATAAGACACTGTATAAACCCACAGAGCAAATCATGGGTGGGGCTTGTGCTGCTGGTTCTCACTGCTCAGAATCAGTGAATGCAGTGAATGAGAAAAAAAACAAAAAATAGCAGCAAGCTTGGCTAAAGATCTGCAGTAGCTTCCAAAGGAGTAATGACCAAATAAGATAGTGGTCTGCAGTTGTCTGGTGAAGGAAGGGTACAATGAAGGTCTATAAAATCACAGGTGACCTGAAGAAGGCAAAGAGGGGTCAACTGTTCATTATTCTACCACAAGAAATACAGGGCACCAAATGATGCTTGCGGAACAAAGTTGTAAGCAAACAAAAGGGCACAACCAGCCTGTGAAGTCCTTGCCAAAAGCTATTATGGTTGCTAAAAGTTTAACTGCTCAAGGGGAGGCTGGAAACTTTGAACTAATGGCTGGAAGAAAAAATCTATTAAATGCTTTGTATTTGGTAGATCTGTTCAGGAAGTAAGAGTCCAATTAAATAGTCAAAAACTGGAAGAATGTTAGGAGGAAACATCATAAATGCTTGTCCTTTTCTTGCACTTCTCTAGATGAACTAGATGGACTTCTGGCCTGACCACTGTGGCTGCTTTATGTTCTTGTCATAGAAAATAAAAGCCTGACACGACACGAAGCAAAACTGGCATGAAATGTGTGAGGACTGGATCATTTAAGGCTTCATCTAAGTTCCTAGAGAATAAAATGGATGTACAAGTGGCGTGATTCATGTGCCATGAGGCTGATGCATCCAGAAAACATCAGACTGGTTGTACCTGGACAGGTCAATTTCACGGAGTCAGAGAATCATAGAATCATTTAGGTCGAAACAGACATGCAATATCCTTGAGTCCAACCATAAGATCATTGATGCATTTCATGCATCTTTACCATGTTTGCTTAGACAGTTTGGCCAAAAGTGAATCCTAGACACACTGCCAGATCCTTCCTGTCCTTCCTGAACACAGTTTTTGTGCAAGAAAATAGGATACCATGGGGAAATATACAGCTATGGAAGATACAAGCATTCTTGTTCATCATTTGTGATGAGCAAGAAACGACAGAGATGACTGCAGTGGCCCAAAGTCTGACCAGCACTTTCTTTCTGATAAAGACCACAGTCAGACACCTTCCCCCACCATATGCTGACAACAGGAGTATTTGTTGCCCCCTTCCCACTGGAGGTGGGTGTTGGCTGCAGATGCTTTTGCAGCTCCATGACAATGCAGGAGAACAGGATCTGTCAAACCACATTAAAGGCACGTGAGAAAAACCTCCAAGTGCTGAATTGTGGTTTATCAACACAGTTGTTTACAGATGCAGAGCTAAGCCTGTGTTTTCTTAAGTGCAGAGAATGCCTTTCAAGCTGCTCAGGAGGAGTATGGGTGAAACTTTTAGCTGAACTTGCTGCCTAGACAACCCAGGGGAGGGCTGATAGCATGGTAATAATCAATGCTGGTAGAGCAAAAGACATATGCCTGAGGTTCAAGGAGATCACCCTTTTAATTTCCCAAACAGTTCAGTGCTGCTCTCCTCTGCACAGTCTCTGTGGTCTCCTCCAGTCTGCAGGTGATCACCTCCTGTCAGCATTTCAGGGCAGGTGGTTCTCCACTGTGCAGCAGTTCTCTGCTGTAATCAGTTTTTTGTTATGGACGGTCTAAATAGGCCATAGAAGGAGTGGGTTTGCCTCTCTGTACAGTAATGATGTCTGAGAGTAGGAAGAGCAAGGAAAAACACCCTGGTAGCAGTGAGATGGGACTACAGTGGTCTGACACTGGAAGGATGGGAAAATGTGGTTTTCACCACCAATCTGGGCTGTTGGGAGCTGCCTCTTCCCATTACTCTGATTTCCCATACACAGAATCCTTTAGGTCAGAAAAGCCCTCCAAGGTAATTAAGTCCAACCATTCTCCCAGCACTGCCAAGGCCACCACTAACCCATGTCCCCCAAGTGCCACATTGACACAGCTTTTAAATCCCTCCAGGGATGGGGACTCCACCACTGCCCTGGGCAGCTGTGCCAGGGCTGGACAACCCTTTCCATGAAGAAATCTTCCCTAATATCCAATCTAAACCTCCCCTGGTGCAACTTGAGGCTGTTTCCTCTTTTCCTGTCACTTGTCACCTGGGAGAAGAGATCAAACCTCACCGGGCTATGACCTCCTTTCAGGGAGTTGTAGAGTGAGAAGTTTCCCTCTAAGCCTCCTTTTCTCCAGGCTTCCACTCCTCAGCCTGACAGGGAGGCACCTCTGACCACTGCAGCATATCAAACTCCACTGCCAGCTGGGGAGCAGTGACCCAGGACTGGCTCTGCAGACCTCTCTGACCAGTCTGGCTTTTCAGATCTACCTTCCCTTGCTGTCCCCTCACCTTATTCAGATGCCAGCCAGCAAAAGGATTTCTTTTCTCATGCCATATCCGAAGCTTATAAAATGTGCCCAGATCAGGGAGCTCGATCTATAGAGGGGGAAAAAAGTGCATTATCCATTTCTGTATGTCAGCAAAAGATGCACACAAAGGACAACTCCGAACATCTTTTCAGAGCTAAATCAGAGAGGAGTCAATAACTAACCCTAATCCCTGTTTGCAGAAGACAAGCCATGTCATTTGCATCACCACCAAACTTCACCTCCAATACAGTAGGATTTACCAAGGTAAAGATCTCATGCTGATGATTTTTCATGCAGGGTTGAAGCTAATGCCCTGGAAAACAACGCCAAGCCAAATTTACCACTTGGACAAGATTCATACCATGAACTTGTCAGTCTGTCCAGTTTCAAAGTTGTCTGAATTGTTGTCCAGCTTCATCTCATCTGACTTCCCCTTGTCTCCATAAATCTGGAAGAAGATGGTGGCATCTGTCCCTGCATTCTTAATGTCACTTGTCCAGATCCACAGAGACCAGGGGTTCTCTAGAAAGAAAGGTTCAAGGTATTTGTTTTTAAGGGTAACCTGGTAAAAAACCATAATTCTCATTATTTCCTCTGACAGGTAGAGAAGGCAGGATGATATGAAAGAAGACCAAGACATTTCCTCTTTTTCTGCACAAACATAATTAGCTGTTACATGACTTAAAGGAATGAGATTGGCTGGAAATATAATTCTGTGATTTCATTTAAAAGAAAATTAGGAAAAACCAAAAATCACCACTTGTCAGGTAAACTATATTCTTCTGTTATACATTAGTAACAGGGTAATGCAGGAATGTGCTCCATCCCTGTAATTTCACTATACTTGTCAAACAGTTCTAGCTTCACAGACCATAAAGCCAAGGAAATATTCAGCTTTCCTTTTGCCAAAGAGAAAGAGTCTCCAGTTACTTGAGCACGGTGCAATGCAGCTCCAGGTAGCCCCTCAACTTCCTGGATCTATGTCTGAACAAGGAGCAGTGCTATATAGACATGGAATCACCTCATCCTGAGCTAATGAGCCTTCCTGAGACTGCACTAGTTACCCCAGACCCTGTTTGCAAAACGGGCTGGCTCAGAGGCCACTCAGCTATCCCTAGCCAGGCTGCACCATGTGGGGCCAACACACTCAAGAGCAATGCAAAGATATTTTCCAAAAGTTTTTAAATTACTTAAATGCCTAAATCCCACCCAACTTCAGTCAGCACTTTTTTTTAAAGCTATGGGATGCGCCAAAAGATTGTGGCCAAGCTGCAAATTTTTTATCTCTTAAGTCTTCTCTTTATTTTAACTGTAAGACCAGCAGGTTTACATTGATTTTCATATGAGAGAGTGGTTGCATATATAGAGGTGACATTATTTCTTCTAAAGAGCCCCTCATCTGCATTCTTTATTGATGATGATGTGTGTTGCTTCTGCAGGCCTTGCAGCACCTGCAGGAGAGGGAACAGCCTTCTTTCCTCACTCAGACATCAGCTGAATTATTAACAAATCTTAATGAGAGAATTCCTAACCCTTTCAGTATGCCTGAGCCCATACCAGCACGGCTTGACCTTCAGAGCCCAGAATGGAATATAAAAATATGATGACATGCATATAAATTAGATTTTTACCGATCTACTCAGTGTTTGACTGTAAAAAAAAAAAGGGGGGGCAAGAGCTACTGAAAAAAAAATGAAGGGAAGACGGAACTCTTAGAAAAAGTTTTGTCCCTGTTTTAATAATATACAAAATGTTCATGACCACTTCTTTCTGAAAAGCGCCAGCAGGTTTTATATGAGCAGAAATGAAGCAAAGGCAGTTCTGTAGATAACATGTGATAGAGAAGCCTGGTCTCCCTGGGGAAAAGAGCAAGGGCAATTCAGACACCAGAGACTGCTCTCATCTGTCTGGTTTGGCCTCCCTGACCTCTTGCTGAAGGAAAAGAGGAGTGATGCCTGTGTGGAGGGGGAAATGGGACCTTGTACCAGGATTAAATGCAGATAGAGGGCTGTCAGGGAGAAACCACACAGGGAGAAACATGGGTGAGCTAGGGCAGCAGCTGCTGGAGGTGACCAGGCATTTCCCCAAATGCCCATCATCCTCCTCCTACGGCTCATGGGGCACATTCCCCTGTTTTCTGTGCCTTCACATCAAGGCATCCAGGCAGTCAGGAAATTCTCAGAGCCAGAGCAAATACTCCCCAGGTCACAAACACCAGGGAGAGCTAAACCTGACACAACAGTTTCCAGCACAACATTCAAGATGAGGAAGGGAGGGAGTGAAAAAAAACCCCAAAACCAACAGAATAAATACAAGCTACACACGGAGCTGCAATCTGCTGTGGGAGCAGCTTGCGGATGCTGTGCTGGGAGATGTTTCACCATGGATACCCCAAGTGAGGTTCAGCCCAGCTTTGATCAGCTCTACAGAAAGGGACAGTCCTGTATGCACGGGGAGATAGGCGAGATGACATAATAGGTCCTTTCTAACTCCAAGTCTTACACTTCTATAATCTGGCAGCTAAAGGTCACAGATTTCTCAAGGCTAATGCTCCCTGTCTATCTCCTGCACTGCAGTGGCAGGGGAATTAGCCTGTCAATAACAATCAGAGCTGATAATAGAGGGTTAAAGGTTGCAGATGCTTTAGCTAAATGGACCGAGTCGGAGGCGCAGTGTGGTTATAACACTGACTAACATTTAGATAAAGCTTATTTAAATGAACTGCTGTTTAAGCAGGAGCCCACCCGAAGCACGCGGATTAAGCTGTGTCCATTATCCTAATTAAAAGATTCTGTTTACACACACAGGCACTGGCGCAGGCGAGACGGGCAACTGATGTGTTTTGCTTGGTGCAAAACCAGCCAGCGAAGCGAGGCCGGTGCTGGAGCCTGTGTGGATGGACGAGCACGATGAACATGCCCGTGCACTGCTCGGGAAGGCACAGAGCAGCTCCTCCCTGCAAACGTGTGCCATTGCCTCCCTCTAGAGAGAAACCTTCAAATTCAGCACCCCTGTGCCTCGGGAGGCACATCTAGTAGCTGGACAGGACTCACACTGGTTATTTCGCTAAGGTCAAGAATAAAAAAGAATTTGAAGTTAGTAGGAAGAGTTTTGTTTTTCTTCCCCTTTTTTTTTTTTTTTTGTTCTCTTGGGGTTGTCGTTGTACTGTATTTAGGTTTTGTTTCCATCTTGAACAAGAAAACTTTGCTTCTGTAGTGATAGGAAATGTAGCCTGGCTTGTCTGCAAACATAAGATGGTGGCTGAGGAAGCCCCAAGCACAGCAAACCTAGGAAGGCTGAAAGGTCAAACCTCTTCCCCTAAGAAAATGAGAGTAATTCCTCAAAATATTGTAGAAGTTTCATTTTAAACTCCCCAAAGCAGGATGTTCAAAGCTGAAGCTCATGCCACAACATCAGAAGGATGTGTTGCTGCTGGAGCAAGTCCAGAGGAGGCCATGGAGATGCTCCAAGGGCTGGAGCCCCTCTGCTCTGGAGCCAGGCTGGGACAGCTCGGGGTGTTCATCTGGAGAAGAGAAGGGTCCAGGGAGACCTGAGAGCCCCTTCCAGTGCCTAAAGGGGCTCCAGGAGAGCTGAAGAGGGACTTGGGACAAGGAATGGAGGGACAGGACAAAAGGGAATGGCTTCCCACTGTCAGAGAGCAGGGTTAGATGGGATATTG
Source organism: Chiroxiphia lanceolata (assembly GCF_009829145.1). NCBI lineage: Eukaryota > Metazoa > Chordata > Aves > Passeriformes > Pipridae > Chiroxiphia > Chiroxiphia lanceolata. The sequence goes on along the minus strand of NC_045671.1, from coordinate 2,405,803 downwards.
GGAAGCAATTCCTGGCTGTGAGGGTGGTGAAACCTTGGCCCAGGTTGACCAGAGAAGCCATGGCTGCCCCATCTCTGGAAGTGTCCCAGGCCAGATTGGGTGGGGCTTGGAGCATCTGGCTCTAGTGGAAGATGTCCCTGCCCATGGCAGGGGGTTGGAATGAGATGGTCTGTAAATATCCCTCCCAACCCAAACCATTCTGTGACTCAATGACTCACTTCACCTCTACTTGACCACAGGTCATCCCATGTCACTCAGGTGACATTCATGTTTCTTGTGGGACAGGGGGTGATGGTCACCAGGAGGCCCTGGACACTTTTACCTACTTTTCAGTCTCTTCTGGCGTAAAGAGACCATTTCATAGAGTTCCCGCTCTATGAGACCATCTCCTTCATCTTCATCCAGCCATTTCCCACACGGGAACGTTTGCTCAATACCAGTGAATGGGCAGTAAACCACCACCTGGGAAAAGAGATTGGGAAAGTGGGGTTGAATATTCTGCTACTGGCAGCTCCCCGGCACCTCGATCCTGAAAATTTATACCAAAGCAGAGACAGAGCTGGAGATCTTGGTCCTGCTCTCTAAATCAGGTTTTCTGGACCAACATGAACATGACTGGTTATACAGTTCCCCATTTGCAGTACAGTTACAACCCATCCATCCTGTTATTCCCATTTTCGCAGCAGCACATCAAAAGGGGTCAACCAAGAAGAGGTGAAACACCAGGAGGGGAAGGGAATGGGAGCAGGCAGGGTGGCTGCAGGAGCCAGCCCTGCACCACACCAGTGCACGGCAGGGCTTTGCAGAACACGCAAGATACAAAAAGCCTTCAAACACATTCTAAGCTGACTTTGCTTTCCAGGAAAACTGCATTTCCACATAGCTTCAGGATAGGCAGCTGCCCCCCTCCCTATCCTCCCATCACCTCCTGCTGACGTTGCACATGATCTCACATCACATATTGCCCCTCCCAGTAACAGCCGAGGTCAGCCACTTTTTGTTGATGGGTTTAGTTTTTTGGGTTTGTTTTTGTTTGTTTGTTTGTGTTTGGTTTTGTATTGTTTTGTTAGTTTCTGGTTTTATTTTTGGGTTTTTTTGGGAGGAGTTTTTTTTGGGGGGGGGGGTTGTATTTTTTTTTAATAATTTCTGAGAGCAGCATCTAGAAACTTCAGGGAAATCTGAATGTAGACGATAACTTTGAAACGCTCAGCACAATCCGTGGCTGCAATTCTGTCCGGCCCCTTGGGCGAACATCTGAAGGTGCTTTTGGAGCTGAGCAAACAATAATCTCTCTCTTTGTGACTGCAGAGGGGCAATCAACCCAATTAGCGAGTGATTGACTTATGCATCTAATGTGCCTTTGAGGCAATCAGCTACTCCCAAGCATGATGTATAGTATTGACTTGTTAAGTCGTGGATATTGCCATCCAAACAAAAGCAGGTTTATTTATTTATTTTTAGACTGTACTTGGTTGTTGGGGTCAGGGTGGGGTCAGGAGACAGTCTGACAGCTGCCTACAGACAAAAAAACTTGGCAGTGTTGGCTTAATGCTGGGATTCCATGACCACAGAGGCCTTTTCCAACCTAAATGGTTCTTCGAGTTTATGATAATTTTAGTCTCACCTTCTCACAGAACCAGCCAGAACTGACTCCACAATTATCATGCCCAATGCTGACCCTGCTGAGAGGGCTGAGAAGAGCAGCTATCTCCACGTTAAAGAGATCTGTCCTGGCACGCTCAAATTCACCTCCTTCCAAGAAAATCTTCCCACTGTTCTTTAAGCCTTTGGAGCCGTGGAGGATTATGTGGATCTTGGAGTTTGTGCCAGCTCCTCTGATATCTCCTGTCACTACAGCCACGTTGTACACAATACCTGAAGGAATCAGGAGTTTAGTTAGGAAAAAAAAGAAGGGAGGAAAGGAGTGTGAGAATTATGATTTTGACTGGATTTAGGTCGGACTCTATTGGTTTCCCACTGGTCTGTTTTGACTTTTGACTTAGACACAGTGCAATGCTTGATTTGTTTTTGTCCCACACATAACTCTGAGAAATACACATCTATCTTCAGACTGTTCAAGAGAAACAGGCTTGGGGTGACAAAATCCCTATCATATGTCCCAATGGAAAAAAATGGGCTTTTTTATTCACCATGTGGTGATGATTAGGTGAAGAAAGGCGATAAAACTGAATTGACAACTAAGTAGGTGGATTTTGAGAGATACCAAGCACTAAATGTGTCAGGGAGTGCTGAGAGGATGGAAAAGTGCTGCTTTAAACAGTGGTGGTAAGATCTGCAGCATCACAAAAATCTGGAAACTTCAGATCAGCAGTTTATAATGCTGCTGAAGCCACGAGGACCTCCATAGTCACTGTGAGAGCCCAAAGTTCTCAGCAAAACAAGGTTTGGGAGACATACTAACTCAGCTGGAAGAAAGAAAAAATATTTCTGAAGGGAAGCCAATATGCCTAAAAGTGTCCTGTTTGGTTTTCTGGGTTTTTTTTCCGAGCTCAAACTGTTGGTCTAAGAAAGAAAACACTTCTTCCTACAGCCTTACCTCTCAGAAGGCTCATAGGCAAGTACACCTTAGACCTGTCTCATGGCACAAAGTAGACACCTAAAACACTCTAACAATGTCTTAGGGAGCATGTATAAAATAGTTGGGGCCCAAGCTAAGTTCTTTGATTAAATCAGCCAGAAATTTCAATAGGGACTTCAGATGAAGTAGAAACATCAGAACTCACTCTCATCTAAATTATCCTCCCTTTGAAATTTACATTAAAAACTTGACTCAAGCATGCTTTACTATTGGATGTATCTTCAACAAAACTCATCAGAGCAGGAAAAAAGAATGCACAGTCATGAACGGTAAAAAATAAAGGAAGCTTTTACTGAATGAATTACATTTCTGTTTTCTTTCCCATCTTCCCCTAATTTTTCTTAACAAGCATCCTGAAGTCAGGAATCTGCACCCAGACCACTTTCCTCATGCACATGCAGGGGGAATACAAGGACTGCAGATGTTGGAGACCATGCAAGGAAGTAAAGAACAGCTGTTACATGCATGGTCAAAGTGTTTGCCTTTATGCTAATAAATAAATAAATACAGGCAGAACACTATCCAAATAATCGTCTGCCTTGTGATGAGTTCTTTTGTTGACTTTACATGCAAGTTTCTTTTAACAGAGACATAAATTTTGGTTGTCTTTGCTTTAACCACGCTGGATAATAAGAAAGACTGATTTAGGGATCAGCACTGCCTTTCTCATTTTGTAGAAGGATGTGTAGTTCCCCAGACAAGAACACAAAGTACAGTATTCGCTACTGTGTGGCACACTGGTGACTGTGGAAATAGCAAACCACTCCCTAGAAACTGGTGAGAGACTTGCTGAAGTAGAAGCCAGATCTTTCATCCTCTGCCCATCAGGCCCTTATCCAGGTGCCTCGGGTGATAAACCAGCTTGTAGATCCTGCATGGGTTCATCAATGAGATACAGAGGTGGGAAACAAGGTGGTAATTCAGGGACCCTTGTACAAAACATCCTGCTACGAGCAGATGGTTCACTGCAGATCTCCGTAAGCATAAGGCATTCAGTCTTCTCAAGAAAACATGGCTAATAGCATTAACTTCCCATTTCCCACCACAGATTCAGCCCACGAATTTACCTGTGGCTTCGGTGCCCCCAACAAGAATGTCCCTCTGGATTTTTCCATCATCTTCATCTAAAGCAAACCAGCGTCCAACCGGGAACTGGTACACACACTTATTGCCAATGTCCTCAATGATCACCTGAGAGAAAAAAGAAACAGCACTTTGGAAAATAAAAAAAAAAAAAAAAAGGAAAAAGCAAAGGTGTTACACGAGGGGTGGCAGAAGAGCAGAAGCTTAATATACACACTCTGACCTGGTATTTAACATACTCAATACTCGAGCAGATCCCTCTCCACTCCCTAATTAGTACTGATACAATTTCAGACAATCGGTGAGTAAAAAACCAGCTTTTTCCTTTTGCTTTTTTTATCCAGTGAACCCACTCTGCATCTCTCGCGGTGTACGAGACCAGATGTCTCTGCTATCAAGACCAGCTGGTTGGCCTGTCTTCCCTCTCTCCAGAGCATGTTTGCTGGCTACTCTTCTCCATCAGCTGAGCGACAGCTCTTTGTTCTGCCTTGGGAACAGGTTGTGTTCTTTCTCTGTGCTTTAGGGCCTTGTTATAAAATAACACCTAGGAATTCCAGGGCAAATCAAGACCATCAGATCAGCTCGTGTGACCTAGTAACATCACTTTATCCTGATCAGTTATTCCAGGATGGAACCATTGCAAAGGCAGCCGTGATATCCTGCGGTAGGAACAGCTTCTAATTTGGAGGGATTTGGCTCTTTGGACCACCAATGAGGTGGAGCTGTGCAAACATCACGAAGTTCAACCAGGCCAAGTGCAAGATCCCGCACCTGGGTTGGGGCAATTCAAAGCACAAACATTGGTTGGACAGAGAACAGATGAAGAGCAGCCCTGGGGAGAAGGTCCTGGAGGGGCTGGTGGGTGAGAGGATGGACACAACCCAACGCAGAGACCCCCATGCCCTGGGCTGATCCCACAGTGTGGGCAGCAGGGGAGGGGGGGATTCTGCCCCTCTGCCTCCTCAGGTGAGACGCCCCGGCAGAGCTGCTCCAGCCCTGGGGAACAACAGCACAGGGACATGTGGAGCTGCTGGAGCCAGTCCAGAGGAGGCCATGGAGATGCTCCGAGGGCTGGAGCTCCTCTGCTCTGGAGCCAGGCTGGGAGAGCTGGGGGGTTTCAGCTGGAGAAGAGAAGGCTCCAGGGAGACCTGAGAGCCCCTTCCAGTGCCTAAAGGGGCTCCAGGAGAGCTGGAGAGGGACTTGGGATGAGGGTCTGAACTGATAGGATAAGGGGAATGGCTTCCCCCTGCCAGAGGGCAGGGTTAGATGGGATATTGGGAAGTAATTCCTGGCCGTGAGGGTGGTGAGGCCCTGGCACAGGTTGCCCAGAGAAGCTGTGGCTGCCCCATCCCTGGAAGTTGGACAGGGTTTGGAGCAACCTGGTCTGGCGGAAGGCATCCCTTGCCCATGGCAGGGGGTTGGAAACAGATTGTCTTGAAGACCCCTGTCAAACCAAACCGTAGGATTCGGTGATATTTTAATAAAACAAGCCAGAGAACAGTCTTCCCCTTTAATACTAGATGGCAGTTTTTTGCACCTCCTGCTGAGGTGTTTCTTACCAATATCTTCTTCTGGGCTCCTGAAGCCTGCTATAGATAGAGTTACTGTAGTATCTTAAAACAGCAGAGAAGGGTACTGAAGAATTTCGGTAAGAAGAGAAGAAATCAAAATGTCTATTCCTCTGCGTGGCTTATGCCTCAGAGGGGGAAAAAAAAAAATCGCTATTGTGGATAGAAAGCCCTTGACACTTTTCTCAACAAACAGGGAGAATCTGAAATCTGTCTTTTCGGATAAATTTATGAAGCCATTCTCTGGAAAACAGAGCTTCCCCTCCTGTCACTCATCCCACACCGTGCTGTTGCCTGTAGCATCACTGATTCTCGTTGTGCCTTCGTAGACATCAGCATCTGCCAGGGCTGGGGTTGTCAGGATGAGAGAGCAGAGCCGTGCTGGAGTGTTAGAGAATAAAACAGACGAGGTTCAGGAGAAATATCAACACTCTGATTCCTCTCTACCAGCTGATCCTCTTTGGGTTCCTTCTAATGGATTTATTAATAAATTTAGAGGCAGAAAACCATCTCTGAGGATAAGCCACACTGAAAACACAAGAAACTTGAGAACAGGTTCATTCAGGAGTGAGAATGCTAGAGCCTCCAAGTATTGGAGCAACTCACACAAAACCATCTACCAACAGCAGACAATAACTGAGATATTTTAGCTCAGAGAACTTCCAGATGAATTTGCAAGCTGTAAGTTGCTTTCCACTTAACCACAAACATCTTGGAGGCTTGTGGCAGGGTTAACGTGTTGGCTGCAAGTCATCGCTACTCCAGGCTTAGGGACTTAGCAAACTCACCAACACTAAAGAACATGTCACGTCACCTGTGACGTGAGAATGAGGTTCTTTTTCTGTGCTTTCCCCCCCTCACTGTCTGTTAGACTGAGCACAACTGCTCTGGTTTTCATTTCTGCATTTTTCATGGACAACCAACATCATAACTTTTCCTGCATTGTATGGTGATGGTGGAAAAGCATGTGCTAATATTTGCATTTGTAATCCATCAAACTACTCTCTTACCTAGGATTTACAAATCTGGGGTGAGATCTTCTGCGGATTAAAGCCAGCTATGTTAAATTACATTAAAAAAACATTAAAAGAAAATGAGACTAGAGGGAAGAGTCATAGATTTCTCCTTTTAAAATACTCCTTCAACCATTTCACTAAAAGCTGTAATACCTTCCTACCTTATAGCAGCAGATTGAAATGAGCAGGAAAGAGGAAGAAAGGGATCTTTGTGGCAGGTATATCTCTTTTGCTGTGCCAATGACAAATCACTTAAACTTGGCCAAGCTGTAAGTCTGCAAATTTCCAGTGTGAACAGACCCAACAGATATTTCTTAGACTCTGGTATCTTTATGGTCTTGATAATGAGTTAAGTCAACAGAATGAGAGGGGGCTTGGAGGCCCTGGCATGGAGAATTCATCCTCCTTGGTCAAACAAACTGCTGTGATTGAGACAGGACCTGTGCCACTGTTTTACCACCTTCATTGTAAAAAACCCCAAACTTCTTCCTTATGTCTAATCCAGATCAGCCCTCTTTTAGTTTGAAACCAAACTACCCAACTGGAATTCTAATAGCCCAATTTGAATTTGCTGCACCTGGTTGAGATGCACCATGCTGGCACGCACCAGGCTGCTGCCAGCACTTCATCAGCCCTCTTTGCTCTGCAGAAAAAGCAAGTCCTGAAGAGGAAACTTCTGGAAAGGTGAAAACTTGATTTGTGACTCTCTCAGTAACTTGTATCACCAGCAATTATCCTTACCTTTTCTTGGTACCAGACCCCTGAGAGGGAAAGTGGGATATTTTGACCCCTGGTACGCTTATATTGAATTTCTCACGAGTAACTAACCTTTGCAAGGAACCAGCCAGCAGAGCCTCCCTTGTTATTATGCCCTATATTAATCTTTCTTAATTTTCCCAGATTTGGAGCATCAAGTGTGAACTTGTCCTCTGCTCCTTTTTCAAAGTTGTCTTTGTCATTGTCCAGTCTCCTCACACCTGAGGGGGAAAAAAAGATAAAAAAATAAAATCAGATTAAACAAACAAATAAACAATAATAAATAATAACTCCAAGGAGGAAAGCGTTACTGGCACATGTGTGTTTGTAAGTAAAGGAATATTTAGGAATGTCATCACTGGCTGAATCAAATATTCCCCAGGTATCAGCTCTCTGCAACCAGGATTCAAGGTAAAGGCAGAGGACTTTAATAAAAAGGGTACCTTTTCTGAAGCACACAAAAGACCAGGATTTCCATTCTAATGTCACAGTTACTTACAGCTCTCAGAGCTTTCAGAAATATATATCCAGATGGCTCTTAAATCTTTTTTTTTCTTTTTTTTCTTTTTTTTTTTTTTTTTAATATCACCACATTTCCCTTTTATTTTTAATGTCTTTGAAAATCTCCAAACTGTTCAAAAAAAAGGCTTTGGTCACAAGCTGCAGATTTTGACATTTCAGGACACGGAATTCTTTGCTGCATCCGACAGGAAGGATTTATTTTCAAATTAGGACCCAGCCAGGGCTGTTGGCTTTTTCCTGATCTCACAGGAGTCTGCCTTTATGAAAAGTATTAAAGCTCTGACTGTGGTTGCAGCCAACGTTGCTCCTGTGTGAGTGATGCTGTGAGTTGGATTGAACCCACCCAAGGCACCAGTGCAGGGAAAAGTGTCAGTGGGCAATTCATCCCACTTTCCTTAGAAGGCAATGAATCATTTTCTAGGGGTGTTATTTCTTTGTGTAGATATGACAGAGTGCCAGGACAACCAGCTTAGATTTAGACTCCCACTTTCGGATGTCTTCAGTGAGATCAGATGAATCCCCTTGTAAAAGTCTGGAGGATTAATCAAGGATGAGCCCCATCCACTAGCTTTCATCATCTGTTCAAGGATACTTGGCAGACATAATATTATTTCTTGAATTTGATAGGATAGGTGCAGTGTAGAAGCGAGAGAATATTTGCTCTCTGGATCTCCAGGAATTTCCACCCACTTTTCTCCATGGTCCCAAGAATTTGGTTCAGGCACATATTTTATTGTTTTTCAGTTAAAAATATTTTTTAAAGGACTAATTTAATGTTTCTAGACCACTTTTGCATACAATCTACATTAAAAAAAATAAAAGAAATAAAAAAGCTAACACCATTGCTTTAAAGCCAACTAACACAAACCTTGGGTGAGATTATTTTTCCAAATGGTCAGGCAGGCTCAGCCCCAACATTTGCCACACAGAAGGGACATCATGACCCGTGCAGGGACCCAGAAAATGAGACACAGAGCTCTCAATGCGTGCACTGTAAATACACATCGGTGTTGGATGCTTAAGTGGACTGGCACTTCCTCCACTGCTTCCTGCTGGTGGTTTATGCTGCATTTCTCCAGGGTTTGGGTTTTTTAGTGGTAGGTAACTTCAGTCACAGCCCAGCCATGACTGCTGCACTGCAGTCGCAGCTTCCAGTGGATGTGGATGTGAGAAGCCCCAGAGCTAAAACCACCATTTGTCGTGCCTTTCACTCAGCCAAATTATTCCACGTTTGCCATGTCGCCTTTGTGAGTTGTTCAGATCACAGTCCTGCAGAGCAGGAGGAAATATTTTAGGAAATTATTTGCATTTGAATACCTGTGTCTCCTTTCTCACCGAAGATGTTAATGAAGACATCCGCATCTGTTCCACTGCCGCTGACTTCACCAGTGAAAACCCGGACCACGTACTTATTGACTGCAAGGAGAGAGGCACAAATCACAACACATTAATAACTCAGAGGTTTGATACAGAACATAACGTCACAAAACAACTCAGGCTGGGCTGATACTCTCTTGAAAGGTTGTCTGAACGATGGCTCTTGGAACACTGACCCTCTTCTCCATATGAGGAATAAAATCCATAGGCAGAATTCCGACTCTGTGTATTCACTGCCCAGGGCAAGAGCACAGATCACTCAGCTCCTGGCCTTGACACTGAAAGGTGAAGTAGATGAGAAAGGGAAAATCATGTTGATAAAAGGGCATTAAATGAACTAGGACCTACGTACAAGCTTTGCTTTCTCCAGATGTCAAGGAGTTACAGAGTTACAGAGCCAGCCGTCTGCCCAAGCTCAGACCTGACCCCTCTCATCCCAGTGCTGTCCTAGAGCTATTTCTGCAGTTTAGTTTATATTAAGCCTGGCTGGTGACAAGTATTTTGAGGAAATAGTAGTGTAGTGATAGAACAAGGAGTAATGGAATCAAACTGAAAAAGGGGAAATTCAGATCAGATATACAGAAGAAATTCTTGACTGTGAGAGTGGTGAGGGGCTGGCACAGGTTGCCCAGAGAAGCTGTGGCCGCCCCATCCCTGGAAATGTCCAAAGTTGGACAGGGCTTGGAACAACCTACAAGGTGACCCTGTCCATGGCAGGGGCTTGGAATAATATAATCCTTAGGGTCCCTTCCAACCCAAACCATTTTCTGGTTCTATGATTCTGTGAAAGGTCAGTCACTGCATGAACACAAAAATGTGAAGGTGGCCACCCTGCTGAGCTTAAAAAAAAAAAAAAAAAAAAATCCAATCTTTTTCACTTGATGGGGAAACAGGAGTAAATCCAAGGAGCTGTGACACTGTGAAGATACATCATGTGTGGCAAAAAGCAACACAAAAACCCTGTGGGTGAGCCACACCACAAACACTTCACACATGTCATGTACGTGAGTTTGAAAAGCAAGTTCTTCAGATGGATCAGGGTGGGACTCACTTTGTTCCCAAGGACAGCCAACGAGAGCTCGGCTTCTTCTGAAACCAATGACGAAACTCCCATGACCTTCAGAGTGACTTTATTTGGGCCAAATTTCAGAACCTACCACTCAAGTCTACCTGACTACCTTGCTCCTCCAGGAAAACAGCCATGACAAACATCTGGTGCTGTATCTTCCATGAAAAACCAGTGCTGGAGGCAGACAGCAAGACACAAAACAAAACTGATGAAAAGGAATGCAAAATCTACAGCTGAACAGCACATGATATGCCCTCAACAAAGTCTCTGTTACTGAGCCCTGGGCAGCTGACACTGAAAGCTCTGTGCTACTTCAGCTCTTTATTTCTGAGTCCCAGACACTCTGCTCCCGTGAAAGGGTCAAATGCACAGGTCTCCTCACACACATATCCTTTGCAGAAACAAAATTTTCTGCACCACAGAATCATTAAGGCTGGGAAAGACCTCTAAGATCTTCAAGTCCAACTGTTAACTGTGATTCGTGATTTGCAACTCTTTTCCCTTTGGCAGGTGCAAATTTAGGGGAAAACCTTCTCTAGGCTTCCCAGCCAACTCCAGAAATGGATTCCCTCAGGAGCCATGGAATATCACAAACCCTGGGTTACCACTCCCAGAACAGGTCCCCCAGCTTCTCCACCATAACCAGTGCATATTAAAAATTATTCTAAAAGACAGCAGACACTTTGGTGCACGTGCCCCTGCTGAGGCAGAGGATGTGAGAGCAAACATATGAGAAGCGGTTGTTGGACCATCCCCTGAATTATAATGATGCTCTCAGCTCCCAGGGTGAGGTATACAAAAGCAGAGCCTAAACAGAAGGGAAAATCACCTGTCACAGTTTAATGACTGTGCTGGGAAAAGGCTGAAAATCGAGCTGACATCCTTGGCGCCCCATCGCAAAACATGCCATTGCAAATAAAATAATAACGATAAAACTGCAATAAATGCTAAATAACAAGAAAGAGGAGGACAGGTCCAGGCTCAGACAAGGGAGAAAATGCCTTAATGATTCTCTTTAACTCTTTTGCTTCAGTTCACAGAGCTCTAACAACCTGCTAGAGCTGTACCAACACCACTTGAAATACAGACCAGAAGGATGCCTGAATGCATGCAGAGCATCAAGGAGGACATGCAGAGAACAAGTCCATGAAGAGCAATGAGGAGCAGTGACCAAACACAGGGCAGGGAGGACACCTTGTACAGCTTCTGCAGAAATAACGTCTGGGCAGCAAGAAAAACATTGGTAAAACTATTTGCCAGATCAAACACCTTGACAGGTTTCTCAACATGGCTGTATTTCAAATCTAAGGTACAGAATGACATCCTCTGACAACCTGCTCGGAACACTAAGTGGTCCCAAGGGCTCTGTACACACACGGAGTGTCAGCACAGAGAGCCCCGTGGCAGAGCTGATTCCTGAGACCACAGGTGGGTTATTTTGAGCTGGTGGCAATCACAGGGCACTGTGCTCTGAGGGGTTTATGTTGTCCCCTAAAGTGTAAGCAAGGCTGGGGTGCAGAACATGTGCTGGCGGGCCCGTTCTCCATGCTGATGTGTTTCCATGGGCAAAGCTACTCCAAGAGCAATAGAGGTCCTTGGCAGAAGCCATGGCACATCCCTGCTTCACAGACTATGGGATTATGCCTAGCCTCTGTTCATCAGGTTTTCCCTTTTATTTTTTTCACATTTACAACTATGAAACTGTGCACTGTAGCTTGACCCCATACCTGAGGTCAGGACCTCTCAGGTCTGCATTACAGGGTTGCTCCTCCATCTCCAGGAAGCAAACAAGATCAGTCCTGAGCCACACCACATTTTTGCCAGAACTCTCTCCCTCTCTAAGCAATTCAACACTCAGTTGCAGCAGGGACAGGAGCATTTCATGCTGCTCAGGGGTCCTTTGCTTTTTTATACATCAGCACATCTTACAGAATGACATGGTGGATGTGAAAATTTAAATAGAAAGGAAAGCTACCTCTCAAAAAAACAGTGAGGATTCAGCTGCTAAAAGCATGCAAGAAGAAGCTCTCATTGCAGCCAGGCAGAGATCTGGCTTAAGTCAAGCATTCTTCATTTTGAGCATGGGTGGATGTTGCTCCCTATTCTTTAAGCCCTTAGCAGCAGCATCTTTTCAAAAATACCAACTTGCCTTTTTTTTTTTTTTTTTAATTAATTTCAATACATGGCTCTGACTTCATCTGTAAAACAGGGATCAAGATGTTGCCTGGATATTTTTTTTCCTGAATGCTTCTCCTAGCACTGTGAACATGCAAAATGCTAATGTAAAAGCTGTGCCTCCATCGAGCAGTGCAGGCTGACTGCAGCACAGGCACGGGGAGGGGAGCTTTCCTAGGAGCAAAATTAGCAGCTTCAGAGGCACGAACTGCAAGATGCCAAGAGCAGAACAGCTAAGAAAAATCAGTAGGAAGAGCAGTAGCTATTTTCTCCTGTCTTTCCTCTTCCCATTGCAACACAAGTGCAAATGCCCTCTGTGGTTAGAGCACCTTCCTTCTCTTTACAGTTCGGTGTCTGCTCCACTAAGAGACAACTCAGCTCCCTCTGACATCTCTCATCCAACACACTGACGCAGACAAAGCTGTCCCAAAGAAGCATTTGAAGACATTGCCAGGATGCTATCCCTGCGAAGCAGTGGGGTGGCACTGATGTAACCCCACTGCATTAATTTAGCAGGTGTGACAGTTGATCAGCTTGTCTGTTGCTGATTAACTCAGCCTCAGCTTCTCAACAGCGAGGAGGAAAGGTTAATCTTGCACTGTGGGCTGGAGTCAGGCTCTCTCTATACAAGACCCAAGAGAATTATTTTTGTGAATGTGATGCACTCCCAATGCTGCTCCTGCGGGGCAAAGGGAATGGGGCTGCTGCTCTCCTGCCTCCCAGTATTCCCCATCCAGGCTGTTCCCAATGCCATCCCGATGAGCTGGGGGCAGCACTAACCCAGCATATTGCTCAGAATCTTTTTATCCAGACCCAGCACCCCTGGGTGCTCTTGTGCAGCCTCTGTCCTGCCCCCAGCCATGGAAAACACGTGGATATATCCCAGTCAAATCCTTCCACCTGTAAGCTGCAGGTGACTGTTCAGCTGTGTGATATTCATCTGTTAATACCATTTATTTAGCAATATGATATCATGGTCACTTGAACTACCATAGGATGCGATTGCCTAAAGAAATCCTGTAGCAACCGTTATCTGGGGTATTAGATAGGGTGTTTACACACAGTCTGCCGAGTTTGTAGCAGCAGAAGCAGGAGATTTGGGGAGGAAAACAAAGTCGGCTGCTCTTCATTACCTAGTGTTATCACCTCCTGCAGGGCACAGTGAATTCCCAGCTAGACAGCCCTGCCTACCTGCCGTGTGCACGACCTGACATGGAGCAGGGCAGCCTCTCAGCATCCAACATCTGAGAAGTGCCATGGCCCCCGGAGGCAAAACACTCAGGGGTAAAAGCAGGGAACTAAGCCATAGGCAGCAACGGATTCTTCTCACAGGACAACTTTTAGCAATTATCCTTCTGTTTTCACAATGCTTCCAAGGGCGGCAATGTTTGAGATCCACTCTCTGCTGCTCAGCACCGAGCAGGCAGATTTGGGAAGGCGTGGAGGTGGGGGAGAGGCACTGCCACTGTCTCTGAATTGCTGCTGGAGAAGAAATACTTTTGTGGTTAGTGCGAAAAGTGAAAAAAAATTGTTGCTAGAGGGAGAGGCAGGAGCTTGAATCTGTAGACGAGGTACAATTTCAACCTGAGTCTGCCACAGTCTTCTTGCAGGAGCTCGGGAAGGTGGTTTAACATCCACATGCTTTGGTTCCTTGATGTCAGATCAAGTCAGTCATTTCATCCCACCAGAAACTTTCTGACAAAATCTCTTCTTGATGGAAAGGACTGACTTGTCAAAATGGGAGCTTCTTTATACCAATGGTGACAGCATGCTCCTCAGTGACAGAGTTCTTGGTCAGAGCAGCCTTAAAATGTCAGCCTATGGTTAGGGCACGAAGCTGGGGCCTTGCCTCCCAGCATGCTTGGTTCACAGCAAACATTTGAATTTAGTTCTTGTCTGTCCTGAGAGAGAGCCCATCCCACCGGGATAACACCTCCTCTTCCTAGACGAGCTTCTGCTGACCTGGTGGAGGTGCCCTGCTGCTTTTCCATATCCAGCAATCCAGTCTCTGCAAACACTGCAGAGCAGAAAGCTCACCCAGCCCTGATCATTACACCTCACTCTGACACAGTAGCAGGGACCCTAGAGATAGCCACACAGAGCAAAACGTATTGAGCATCTAAAACAACCCCTGCAAAGGCAGTGGAGCCCTGCTAAGCTCACCAGCAGCCAGATCTGTCTCAAAATCATGTCCTGCTCTCGCACAAAGCAATCTGCACACAGATAAGGAAGACTTTTTTCCCCATCCTGGAGAGCACTGAATTGAAAAGGTTGGTTTAGAGCTCAAAAGCAATTAATGTCTTTCAAGGGTGATTGACAGCTGCCTTTATTAATGAGCTGTGCCTTCAGAGGTGGGGAACAGCTCCTTTACCCAAGGGTTCGAACTGGAAATGCAAGTTACAAGCACACCTGGAGCACAGGGGATGCTGAATAAGGAAGAGTTTTGCATTGGACAGGGCTTTGAGCAACCTGATCTTGTTGAAGATGTCCCTACTCATTGCAGGGGGTTGGACTAGATGGTCTTTAAAGGCCCCTTTTAACCCAAATTCTGTGGCTTTTGGCCATGACAACCTCTGCCAAAACACCTTGTTAGCAAGGGAGAAGTGCTGAGGAGCCTCTGGATGCCTCTGAGGTGCCCATATTTAGAGACAGCACCAAGGATGGCGTGGCCCTGGTTCAGCATTTCTTTAATCTCATAAGAGCTCTGTGAAAGTGTCTTCTGAAGAGATACTATTGCTGTCACCCAAGGAGGCCACAACACACAGGAGAAAGAAACGATTCAACAAGTGTTCGGGCAACGGTCTCAGGCACACGGTGGGACCCTTGGGGTTGTCCTGTGCAGGGCCAGGAGTTGGCCTTGATGTTCCTTGGAGGTACCTTCAGACTCAGGGTATTCTGTGACTCTGTGATAACAGAGTTTTTTTCTGTTGAGTACTGCACCACCCTCAACCTCTGCCTTGTGCCCCTCCCGTAATTAACTCTGACACTGAGCCTCCCCACCCAGGCCAGAGACCGTGGGATTCAGCTCCGTTTTCTGCGGCTCTGACGTGGAATCAAAGTGTGCATCAAAACAGTTAATGTATTAGGATTCAGCCTGGATCATCCCTCTGCAGAGCCTGTGAGAGGCAATCTACCACATGCAGGAGGCTTTGCTTGTAGGATATGCTAAACTGATGTTCCTACTGCGACTTCAAAGCAGTGATGACTTTTTGAAGTGAGCTTTAAATGACCTTGCTCAGGAGACAATAGTGGTTTAGCTGCAGAAGCAGGGAGCTTAGCACAGGGGCAACCTACCTTGTGACAGCAGTGCAGAAATCCTTGTTCGTCTAATTCTCCAAGATTTATCATTACTTTGCATTAGTTCAGCCCCAGGGTGGAAGCCCATTAAAAAAAAGCCCATTAAAAAAAAAAACCAAAAACACAACAAAACAAAACCAACCAAAAAACAACAGCAAAAAAAGGCAGACATTTCACAAAAGAAATGATCTGTTTTCTGCTTTCCTCAGGTCTGATATTATCAAAACTGAAGAAATCACTGAAAATATCCTCTTGGGTTAAACACTTTTGCTCAGAAATAGGAATGAAATAATTTTACAGTATTGTTAAAAACCTTATTATTCTCACTGTACTTAAGTCTTACTTTGAATAAATAATATCTTTTTAAAAGTTACTCTATTTTAAAACTGATAGCTGAATTAATTTCCATATATAGACATAATTAGTCAAAATTATCCCACATCTTCACAAACGTGCTGTACTATCTGTTTTGTATTGGGTACACATAGATCTATACACCAGCCACACACAGAGATGTCTCATGCCTCTTCAAAATTCTTTCTCTTGAAACATGAAGTCCTCGATATGAATTACAAATCTCTATTTCCATCCCATTTCAGAGCTCTGTGCATCCTGTCTTCCTTGTGGTTTACAAGTCACTAGTGTTTCTTTTTATTTCTGTATTTCAATTTCTCTTTCCTTTTACCCCTCTTTAGAGATAAAACAACAGGCAAAAAATATATTACAAGTAAAATGTCCATAGCTGCCTCATTTTGGACACAGTGGTTTAAGATGGGTAAAGTTTGCAGGGAGAGTAAAGTGCTTATGAGACCAACTGGAGTATTTTTGACCAAAGATAAAAGACATTTCTGGGTACTCAGTATGCCAGATAGCATGACAATTTTTTTCCCCCGTGTTATCAATGGGGTGGTAAAAGATATTACTCCCTCTACAAACCTTGTTTATTGAATGCTTCAGCATGCAGCAAGGCCTCATCCTTAACACAGAGGGTATTCACCATTACTCCAAAGTAAACAACTCATATTTATTTCATAAATATATTTAGCTGCATTTTCCTGGGCTGATTATACACTTCCAGTTCTCAATGTAAATAAAGATGAATTTTGATGAGCAGGTAACACTTATTAATATTTCATTCCCTCTCCCTCCACTTCTATGTCCTTAGAAATAATCTCTTTTCATTTTTCTGATCATGAAAGTTTCCAAACTGTGAGACCTCATTTTGAAACACGACCCTGGGAATCACGAAATCATTTAGGCCGGAAAAGCCCTCTAAGATCAACAAGTCAGACTGTTCGCCCAGCACTGCCAAGGCCACCACTAACCCATGTCCCCACATGCCACATTTACACACCTTTTAAATCCTTCCAGAGATGGGGGCTCAGCCACAAGCCCAGCTCTCCAGACTGTTGATGTTTTATAAAATGAGGTTGCAAAGCCCACAGGGTATTGTCGACTGGTGCCTCAGATCTCAAATGCTGCCCCTTACCAGAGCTTCTACCACCACTACGTTATTGAGAAATATTAGCCACAGCTCCAGTTCGGATCCAGCCCAGCCCTTAGGGACATGCACATCCCATGGCAGCAGGAAGGACTTGGCTGAGTGTTTCCTCAAGCCACAGCCAGGTCAATGCCTCATAAGCCTTCGAGTCAGCCAACAGTAAAACTCTGGACAATGAACTGTGAAGTCTTAGCACAAGACTCCTTTGCAGAGGAAAGAAATAACACAGCTCGCATTCCCAGCTCAAATATATGAGTTTTAGGTCCTAGTGGATTTAGAAACCTCGGAGAATACCTGGAGTATGTTAACTCTGTGTGTGCTTGCACAGGTGGTTTCAAATGCACAGTGGACAGAGAAGTCCAGCACAGGCTGCTTCTTCAAATGCATAGATTGCCTTCATAAAGCCTGCACTCGCTGCCATTCTTGCCTTCAAAGGAAGCTGTTCTGTGGCTCTCTATGTCCACGGTCTTCCCCTCTGACCTACCATGAACACAAACTATCCCACTCTCCTTGAGTGATCTCATTAACTCTGCCCCAGTTGAGGGCAGATCTGTGATTCAAGGAAACTTTTGAAAGACTAATGGATTGG
This sequence comes from Chiroxiphia lanceolata, assembly GCF_009829145.1. Taxonomy (NCBI): domain Eukaryota; kingdom Metazoa; phylum Chordata; class Aves; order Passeriformes; family Pipridae; genus Chiroxiphia; species Chiroxiphia lanceolata. Next base: position 2,388,251 of record NC_045671.1, on the reverse strand, counting down.
GACTGACCTGCAACTTGATCATCTGAACTTCTGTCACTTGTAATTATAATAAATATTGGTCTAATTTTTTTTAAAGCCAAGACTTCCCTCTGCCTGCACAAGCACACAGGGACATTTCACCACTCATCTGCCTTTGGTGGGATCCATTTCCCAGCTGCTCATTGTGATCTTACAGCCATTACCCTTGGGACATATCCATGCAAACTCTCAGATGCATCATATATCAACTCCTAATCAGGCCAGAACTGACACAGCCAGCAACCTTTCAGTTCAAAGCACATTCTTGTCAAGGCAGAAATTTCACGTCTGCCTGCAAAGGACCATCCAGACTTAGCCCACAGCTACACCTGATCTAATCTTGTGACCAATTTTTTGTGTAATAACACTAAAAACCAATAGGTGACCAATTCCCAGGACAATTAAGTATGGGAAAATTAAACATAACAGAACTGTGTTGGGCTCTCCCATCCTCAGGATCAAGGTATGCCACATGTTGTGCTCCCACATATGCTCCTCACATTCATAATTAACAGACCAAGTAAGACTAAACTTTACCGCAAAAAAGTAGAGGTGGAAGGAGTTCTACAGTTTGAGGTCATATAAGCAGTTCTGTCCTACTGGGAATAGGCAGCCTTGAAAGAGTTTGACATGAGCTGCTGTCCTATGCACTTTTATAGCCCATCATGTCCAATCCTAAATAATTTCAGGCTGCTGATGGCCAAAAAGCCAGAGGGAAATCAGTCCTATTTGCGACAGGCAGGTTGCAAAGACTTGAGCAAAATTTCACAGGTTAGTGTAAACTGCAATTGCATAGAAGACTGAATTTGTTTTCAGCTCTCTGTGCTCTTAAACGTGATTTTAAGGAGTGCATGAACATCCCCTTTGTAAATGAATGATCTCATAGTAAAGGGCATGTACAGAGAATTGTTTGATTAGAGAGAGGTTTCAAGGGAAATCAAGAACAGCCAATATGTGTTTCCCTTGTTCTGAGGATAGCTGGAGGTCATACTGCAGAAAGCCTAGACTAACCTCAACCAGCTGAATAACTGCTTGTGCTCACCCCAGAGAAAAGATGGTCCATGGATAAACAACTTATCATCTAACCCAACCAAACCTCAGCTTCTTTTATGAATCAGGACACAATTTAGCCTCGCAAAAATATTTTAGCATTATGTCTTGAGAAACTCTTCAATCCACCTGAAGACCAACTCTCAGGACTCCCTTCTTTCCAGCTGGATGATAAAAAGCTGTACCCATCACACACAGGAATGGAGAAAAGCTCAGGCCTCATGTCCCACTTGCAGCAGAAACAGAGCCAGCGAAGTCCCGACACATGAGAGTCACCATGGGATGGGGAGACATGAGGGTCTGTCCACTGAGGGGCACAAATGATTCATGACAAATCTGGTTCATGACCAAGCTGTGTCAGGGGAGGTTTAGACTGGACTTTGGGAAAATTTCTTCATGGAAAGAGTTTTCCTGCCCTGACACAGCTGCCCAGGGCAGCCATGTGGATGTGGCAGTCTGGGACATGGGTTAGTGGTGGCCTTGGCAGTTGTGTGGGAATGGTTGGACTTGGTGATCTTAGAGAGCTTTTCCAACCTAAGTAATTCTGTGATTCTATGGACTGGCTCCTGAATCTCGTGCACTTTTACATCACCGTTGGGGTCAGTAGATCTTATTAATGCAGCTGCCAGCTATTATGAATGCTCTCCTCCCCCACTGCTTTGGTAGGACATCAGACACCCCCAGAGTGATCCAAAGCCCACAACACTCAAAGGAAAACAAGCACCTGACTTCAGTTTTGAGCCGGTCCCTTGCATAAAGGCTCAGCCACAGTTATACAATCCTAAGGTTTCATAAACTCAAGTGAAGCAGCATAGAGCTGAACAATAGCCCTTCCTTGTAATTAATACCTGTAATGTAAATTGATCCAGGCTGCCAGTAGCAGCTGCTGGGTAAATAAGAATCTGTGACACTACCACTGTCAAAGGGCCATTGGCATATGATGCCACGGATGTGAGTACAGGGAATAGAGGATCATTGAAACAGGAACACTTAAAATGTAACTTGTTCTCCTTGAGAAATGTGTGGCACTCACTCTACAGGGAACCTGATGGGAGACATTTTTCTCAGATAAGTAAATGCAATCACTCAGGCATCTGCAATTGCTAAATAGCGCTGCCATTCTTGGTAGCTCTATTTGGATCATGGAAAGTACTTTACTTTTGTTCTTTGAGTGTGTGTGTCTGTTTTTTCCATTACATGTTGACTGGTTTTGCTACATATTATTTTCTGCATTTTTTGATAAGTCCTCTGCTTTTCTCTTTAAATTAACCTCTTCAAAAATCACAGTCCTGCAGGGATTCTCTGGTTGGCCTGTGCTCCTCACCAAGAAAGAGGCTGAGTCTCCCCATAAGCATGATCTGTTTTGGTCCAAGCACCCTTCAAATATGCTTGAGATGCCTCTTCAACAAAGGAAAAATATGACCAAAAGAAAAGCAGTTCATTTTTCTCAAGTCCTAATTCATCCCACACATAGCACAGAGAAGATACATGTCCCAGCAGTGACCTCCAGTTCAAGGGAGGAAAGAAAATGCTCATGAGAAAGATGGGAAAGTTCTCAAGAAGAAGATCAAAAGCTGAAGGTGCTGCAGGAGAGGGAACACAGAAGAAACTTGTTTGATTACCTCCAAAAACATTCCTGACTGTGACAGTAAATAGAGCATGAAAGCAAAGCATGAAGCTAAGTTTGGCAGCAACAGTGACTGGGTAGTTTATAAAGAAAAACTAAAGAAAAAAGGGAAACAGTGATTGAAGAGACATAGCCAGAAAGGAGAAGAGTATGGCACTGAACACTGCTAATGGGAACATAGACTTAGGAGAGAGTTACTAATCCTTCTTTACAAGCACATAAACCCACCAAACCACATAATTATTCAGTTATCTAGTGGCCTAGAAAATATTAATATGTAAAGAGTAAACACCATTATTTTAATCCATTGGGGAAAAAAAGAAACAAACCCCAAACAAACCCAAACCCAACCAAATTTAGGGCAAATTACTTGTATGTACAGAGAAAATCATATCACAATCTCATTTCAGACCTTTACTGATCCAGAGGGAGGCAAATTAATTCAGATACATTTACATTTGCAGCTGACAGTTCACCACAGCACTCTGGGAATGTTTATCTTTCATTAATTATAGTTCAAGGGGAACTGCAACCTGAGATAGCAGAGCTAACCCTCTCCTCTTACAGATTCAGACCTGCCACTTGGAAGGCTTCCAACCCTTCACCCGTGGCTCTGGCCCCAGCCCAGCTCCCATATTCGCATGGGCAGCTGTGGGGCACCCAAAAGTGGGCTCTTCTCTCTGACAAAGGTGGTGAGAACAGATGCCCTTCTGACAAATGCCTGGTTAAACCTTTTCTTTCACCCCCGGGAGACAATCTTATTTGTATTTATCCTGTAGGAAGCACACAATGAGCAGTTCATCTGTAACCCAAAACCACTCCTCCAGAAGAGCGAGTGCTCAGGACTTGCTGCCTGGCTGGTGAAATGCAAAATTGTTCCAGAAATTTCAGTGGAGCTGCACTCTTTTGTACCAGCTGAGGGTTTAGCCCACGAGTCCTCTCCTGCTGTGAGACAGGTGTTGAACAGGATGGAGGAAATCACATGCGTTCCCTTGAATCATCTCTCCCAGGCAGGGGCAATAATAAATTCAGATAAGGCACTGTGTCATTTAAAGATCTATTAAGATTGAATGGTTGACTTCCTCCTCAAGGGAACCTCTCCTTAATTGTGTATTGCTTTGACTCGTTCACTACTTTCTCCAGACCCTCCCTGCCTCTTAATTCTTAACATTAAGACTGTCCCTAAATTCTCCATTTCACAAACCGATTGGATGAAAAAAGCAGCAAAATACTTCAGTACACACAGCCCTAGCAGTAACTGGGTGGGTTTTTGGCAGATAATATCTCCAGACGTTATCTCATTCCCCTGTGGCAGCCACCCTGGGGATGTCTGCGTTTCTAAAATGCTCCCACCTACATTTCTTGTCAATGAATATTATCTGTGCACACTAGTTCACACACAGTATCTTTTAATACCTACATATCCAACATGCCAAAACTGTTTCAGAACGTTGTATCTCAGTAGGGCAAAATTACTTAACAGTTCAGGGTCAATTTGGTTTATTGTTGCAGTGTTAACTTCAAACAGGACCTCAATAAAAATAACAATACCTTGCCCTTCTAGAGCATCTGTCAATGCTCACAGCACTGTATTAAGGTTGGCAACGAACTGGTTTCACCAAAGGGTTGCTCCTAAGTGGTCGTGTCAGCACATTATTGCAAGAAATCTACTACCTATACTCAGCAAGATGAGATACTAGAAAAAGCACAAGTTTCTCCTTTTTAGCACCAAACTATACACCTCTCTTTTTCCACGGACCTGCAGCTGGTGGCGGGTGTACTTTAATTCTGTGCCCAAAACCAAGCTCCCAGAAAAGGAGCAGTGCAACTGGTGTGGCCATCAGGAAAACACCACTTGTTTTCCTCATTAGCACTCGCAGATAAACCGCTGACATCGCACCTGAGACTGGTTTGCTGGCTCCACTTTCACGTCTTGATCGCCTTCCCACTCACATTGCAGGCAGTATACATCACCACATGGCCTACACGCTGATACCAATTTGAGTTTGCAAGCTGTCCTGGCTTCATTTCAACATCATTAGCTTAAAACCACTCTGAAAAACAGGCACCAGCTCAATATCGATATCATACACATACAGTGTAGAGTTACAGCAAGAGGGTTTGTTTGCTTCTTTGCGGAAATTTCCTGCAGGACATCACCAGAGCCTGGAAACACTCAGTTTTATACAGGGGACTGCAGCCATGCTGCCTCTTCTGGTAGCACTCGAGGATACCAGGGTAGGATGCCTCTCATCTGCATGTGACCATTTAATCTAATTTAATGTTGTCATCATGGATCGTTCAGTACTCAACCAACAAGTGGAGCTTCTCCAGTGATTTATCCCACCTTAAGATGTCAGATCTAACACTGGAAGAAGAAATTACCCTCTGGAGGTATTTTGCATCTTCCTATATCTCTCTCCACTGGCTATAAAGAAAACTCAAATTGGCTCAGACTATGCAGTTACTTTTCATATAACGAAATCATCTCAAAGCAACCCTGTCCTATTTTACAAAGCACCGGAAAGCCAAGCTTTTTTTTTTTTTTTTTTTTTATAAAAAACCCTTACTTTTGGGCACATCCATGGGGTTGAGGCTGCCGACGAGGTCTCTGACGTACAGTCCATCCCCATCCTCCTTGCTCAGCCAGTTGTTGCAGGGGAAGTAGAAGCGGAGGTGGGGTCTGTTCATGTCGGTCACGATCACGCGGTCGAGGAACCAGCCCGCGTTCAGTCCAGTGTTGTCGTGCTCAATCCTAGAGGAAGAACAGCCCTGGTTTTGGTGTTTTGATTAAGACTGGCCACTAGCACAGTAGATTTTGTGGAATGCTGTGTATTAGGCAGGGCTTAGAGCAACTATACACAGAACGCCTGTTTGTAGCCGTCTACCCAAAGTGTTTCAAAAGACTTACAGGAAATACAGGGTATTTTTTGCAGGGTATTTTAAAAGTAACAATATATTTGTGGATGGATATCATAGGTGAATCTGTGGGCTGTTACCTGCAAAGGGATGCACATACACAGCTCTCCACGTTCATTCAGCACATGCGTTCATTCGCCTTGCACTTCATATCTAAAACATAGGGGAGTCCCTTCCCACTCTGTATCCCTTCTGCTCTCTTCTCCCTCTTACTTTGTTTTAACCACCTCTTCACAGTTTTCTTTGTACTACTTATTAATTTTTAATTTTATAGCGGTTGGTCACATGGTGGTTAAACATTATAATCATCATTTACATGACACTAATTCAGCAAAAGTGGATAGCAAACCCCATTTACCTCCACTGGGACATAAAAACAACCCTAAACGTTTTTCCCCATGATTGCACATGACAGAAATACAATTCTTGGTGGGGAGCATGGGTAGTTATAAGCAATACCTTAGGTGATTTCACGCATCAGTTCAAATCTTAGGCAGTAAACAAGCTTTTACCACCCCTTAACTTCACCTTGATGGGAGCACGTTAAGGAATGATGAATAAAACATGGCAGTGCTAAAACCTCTACAGCCTGTCATCCGATTAGCACCTCGCAGAGAAGGTGCTGTGGTAGCAACTGTTTGCGCAGGTACCTTATTTTCTTTATTTGTCCCACGTTATTGGTTTTCACTCGGAACACGTCTGTTTTGCTCCTCTCAAAGGCTGTGCTGCTCCTGTAATGCACATGCATCAAAAGCCGTGGTGAAAAACCAGCAACCTTGTCAGCAAGCACGCGTGGTGGCCTGACAGAGCACTAGTGCTTAAGGATGAAGAAGTGTCATTCCTAGTACTGGAAAGGCCTGCTTTTCAATACCCTCGCTCTTGTGAGAAGTTTTGGATGCTTTAAGTCCTGACATGTAACAGATTTTTTCCCTTCTCAACCGCTAAGAGCCCTTAGAGAAGCTGAGATGGAAGCTTTGGGGGAAATGCAATATGCTTTTCACCTCAAGTTTCCCACTCCCAGTCATGTCCTCTCCTGCCATCCTCGCCTCCAGGCATCAAGCAGACCCACTCCTGGAGGTGGAGCAAAGGGGCTCCACAGCCCAGCAAGTTCCCTGTGGAGCCACAGATATGCCCAGAGCTCAGCCAGAGAGAAAAGCATCCAACCACATCCAACTTTACGGGTCCATCTCCCATCAGTTTTTTAACAAGTTCTAAAACTTGCTTCAACGCTTTCTCCTACGATTTGCATCTCATCCAAAGTAAAACAATTGTAGGACTGGGAGTAGTTGGACTTTTTTGGTGAAGTGTTAAGCATGCTGTATGTATTTCACAGGCGCAAGTGGAAAAGCAATACGAAGTCTATTGGCCCAGGTCAGGGAATGTAGAATTTAACTCCCGTTTCTGCCTCTAGCCTGCGGTGGTGTGATCCTTGGCAAAGCACCTCCATCCTTTTCTAAGCTCGTTCTTTCCACAAAAACACTATGAATAACATCAAAGCAAAGCCCAACCTTGCTCTGAAGAAGCAGCCTCTCCCACCTGCCCTCTCTGATGGGCCCCCATTTCACCTGGGCCGCTAAGCACGGCCACGGATGATTAAACACAGCAAAATCCAGAAGTCATATTAAAATGAAAAAAAAGCCACAGCACTTCAGCAGCAAAAAGCCGCAGTGACAAGAGGCTTGTGCTCAGAAAGTTAATGAATATTAATACTCCCAGCAAGGAGGTTCGGTTTTGCTCCACATCACATGTGCCTTGTTTACAGGTTATTTTGTGTTCCCCACACCCCCATGCCCAGCCTTCCTCCTCCTCCTCCTCCTCCTCTTCCATTCTGCTGTTTCAAACACCACGCCAGGAGCATCTCCCAAGAATGGAAAGGCTAAAATGGTTAACCTTGCGAGAGACAATTAAACCCGGCTCAGCCTCCCCCAGCCTGGCTGTCGGAGAGAAAACAGCCAGTGAGTGCGAGGCAATTAGTCTGTCAGGCTTGAATGAGCATCATAATGACAGCAGCTTCTCCCCGCATTGGCTCCCGAGATCGATGCAGTGCTGCAGGCTGCCACTGAGATGGCACAGGAGTATTAAGTGAGAATAATCAGCCCCAAGCTTTCAGTGCACCGGTGGCTGCTGGTTTGTGACAGTCCCACCGCTGTGCTGGGCTCCTTTAGTTGCTGGGATGGATGGTGGGGACAAACCTCCTTTTGGAGTGCATCTGAAAAGTGCCCACTGAGCAGATGCTTTGTACATCCTGAAATAGCTTGGGGAAGCATTGGAAAATGTGACATAGTCCAGGACTCAAACCCCTGGGAAGTCTTGCTGTTGAACGGTAGGAAGAATTTGACAGGTCTCTTCCCTTGAGATGGACCTGCAGCATCAATAGTACTGAAAAAAAATCCAGTCCTTCCTTCTAGCATGTTTCAGTATTGCCAATTACATGGGGAGAGAGTGAGTGAGGGAATATCTCACAGTGAGTGGCTATACTGAAATTTAGCCTAAAAAAAAGTAAGAGTGAGAGAAAAAGGGAAATTACAGCTGGGCCATATCAGAGTCTGGTCCACGCTAGGGCTGGGATAAGACGTTCACAGCCTGATTACTGTAAGGAGCTCATTACAGAAAACAGTGCAGCACACGCCTTGAACAGCCTAGTGACAAATAAAGCAGGAAAACACCTGACTTGGAAATTGCAGCACTAAATTTCCAATATTCAGGCTTGGCTGGATTCAAACCCAGGGACCTCAGACCATAAGCTTAGTTAGTCTAAGGATCTGCTGAATTTCATGTGAGCACTATCATTAATCTGAAATACCAGACCAAGGCAACAAGTGAAATATATTTTGCTTGGATTTGTTATTTCACATATTTGATTGGCCTTCACAGCTCTATTTTCTTCATAGTCTGTTGTAGCACTTTTTCCAATTGCTTTGTAAGAAACATCCAAGGAACTTTGTCAAAGAGTAGTATATGAAATTCTCTTTTTTTTTTTTGTATCTGAAGTTGTTTTCAGATTCTTTCAGTTGAATAACTGCCTGAAGGCTGCACTGCTCATAGAGCTGCAAATGTACAATGATTCAGAACACTTTGTCCCCTGGTTGGGTAAGTCACACTGCTAAAAATCACCGCAAGAACTGGTGCATATTCAAGTGTAGTATTTACAAATCCCTGCATCCCTCTCTTCTGCTGGCCATGGGCACAGGCAACAGAGCCAGTGCTATGAGAGTTTTGCTACTACTTGGTATGTTGACAGCAAGAAATTCTCAATGATGCAGTTTTATATGCAAAAGTACATAAAATAAACATTTGTACTAGTAATTCACTTTTTTTTTTTTTAATAAAGCTGAATTAACAAGAGCAGATCCCACTACCTAAATGAAAGTCACATTTGAAATGGAAATTTTGAATGTTTGTAGAAAATAGTCTTCACTTCTGATCAGCTAAGAACACCCTTTCTACAGCTGAGCTCTTAGGAACAGGGGGAATACTTGGGTACTGATCACAGCAGAGGCATAAAAATAACAACCTTCAGCAGTGATGGAGTAGCCTAAACCAATTTAGCTTTGAATCCGTGCTTAACAATAATTTAAATTGCCTTTCCATTAGGTGTTTTACCTGAAAATGCTTTTTACACAGAGAACTGCCTGAAAAAGCACCGTGGATGAAGGGTTGCACAGAAGCACAAAGTGTTATTGTGGATGTCAGTTCGAGCAAAATTTTAAAGATGCTCCATTAAACTGTTAGAAAGAGTCAGTTCTTGGTTGCATCTCCCTGAAACGCTGCCCACAGGTCTGCCTGCTCCTGCCACTGATGTTTAGCAGCATTAGGAGGAGCTGGGTATCGGGGATGATTTCGAAGGTCGCACAGCAAAAACCATCCTGCAGCCTGCCACTCTCTAGAAAAAAATAAATGCCATTGGGTTCACCTCAACCAAAGCTCACAGGAGGTGAGTTTCTCATGTACTACAGGGGGAGCAGCGTAGTTTTAATGTATCATAGAAAGAGATATTAGGTCATTTGGGTTGGAAAAAGTCTTCTAAGATCATCAAGTCCAGCTACTTCCCCAGCACTGCCAAGCCCATCACTAACCCATGTCCCCACGTGCCACATTCACAGGGCTTTTAAATCCCTCCAGGGATGGGGACTCCAACATTGCCCTGGGCAGTCTGTGCCAGGTCTGGACAACCCTTTCCATGAAGAAATTATTCCCAACATCCAACCTAAACCTCTCCTGGTGCAGCTTGAGACTGTTTCCTTTCATCCTGTCCCTTGTTCCTTGGGAGTAGAGCCCGTCCTCCACCCAGCTCTCCCCTCCTGTCAGGGAGTTGCAGAGTCAGAAGGTCCCCCCTGAGCCTCCTTTTCTCCAGGATGAGCCCCCCCAGCTCCCTCAGATGCTCCTGCTGCTCCAGACCTTTCCCCAGCAACATTGCCTTTCTCAGGACTTGCTCCAGACCCTCCCTTTCTTGTCACGAGGAGCCCAAAATTGAACATAGGATTCAAGGTGAGTTAGAGCTGAATTGAGAAGGACAGGAAATAAATGGAATTTCTTCCCAAAAACACAGAATGAACCCTTGTCCCTCCCCATATATTTGCAATTGCTGTAGTGGGTTCTCTCCACATCCTGTTTTCATGCAGCATTTCCACTTCTGTCCCTCAGGCAACACCATCTGAAAAGGTGGCAGAGATGAACACTGGTCCATCCCTGCTGTTTTGCTGGCTTGGAAGTACAGACAGCTTTGCTCATCCTCAGGTTGTCCAATGTATATTATAGGCTGGGTGAATCTGTGTTATCAGGCTCTGGATAACATGGCAGCTTGCCAGAAGATGCAAAAGCTATCTGAAAAACGCTGACAATGTGTTGGCCTCATCCCCCTGTTCCTCCCTACACATCCACTATTGATCACTCCTGGAGAGAGGACACTGGCCCGTGCAAATTTACAAACAGCCTAACTGCAAAAAACCCATACGTTCAAACCATATTTACTCTTAACACAGAGCTCTAACAGCAGCATCATTAACCTCCTTCTTGGAGCAACAAATACTCCAGGGAGTTTGGTCTGCAAATATTTAGCCAAGACTGCTGTCATGAGCTGACAACATCAGTCAGCGGGTGGCTGGAAATACCACGAGGCAGCACACGTCCAAAAACAGTCCAGATGGAAAAGAAACCAGCAGAAAAGCACAGCCACTGTGGATGTCTCTGTACCAAGGACATTACTGACCAGCAGAAGAAATCCTGCTTAAGCAGAAAAATCAGTGAAAAAATGGTCCTATTTGAAAGGATTTGATTGGATGAGATGAACTCCTCTGGGATGTAGCAGCATGGTGGCACCCAGGCATCAGACAACAGCCCAAATCCATGGGAGCCTGTGTCTGAACTTCCCCTGAAACTTTATAGGCGCACTGAAACATCCCCTGCCTTATCCATAAGCATTCCAGGTACAGATTTAGACAGCCTTAATGACAGACATCGGGTAAGTGCTCCTTCACTTTGTACTGCGAGGAGCAGCAGCATCTTAATATCTTAATACCGGTTTTTCATCTTTGGTGGTGTGATATGCATAAACAAAATAAAGCATTGGTGTGTAATCTAGATTATCTTGGCTATGCTTTATCATAGAATTATAGAATGGCCTGGGTTGGAGGGGGCCTTAAAGATCATCTTGTTCCAACCCTCCCTGCCATGGGCAGGGATGTCTTTGTTGTCTGCGGTTTGGTTGTTGTGTTCTGGAGAAGCTGTGTACAAAGCAAACAGTGCCAGTGATAAGACTGCAAAGTTTCTTCATCATTTTCGGATATTAAATTACATTTCGAGTTGCATTCACTTTGCCAAACTTGGGGGTGAATTTTACTCTGCTGAAAATTTTCATCCCATTCCCAAGGAGAAATATTTTTAAATTTTTTTACAAGAATGAGCTCATGCACTTTTAAAACTTACATTAGTGAGTTGGGATAGGGGCAGGATTTTGAGCAAGACAGGATGGTTGAGTTTTTTCAAGGAAGACACCTTATACTCATCCCGTGGGGAAAACTGGGCATGTTTTACAGTCTGAAAAACGCTGCTGACACTTGATCAGCAGGGACCTAGGTCTAACAGCTGAATTCCCTAAAAAGTCTGGCTATTTTAAGCAATTTGCTGTTTTTCTCTCAAAGGCTTGACCTTCCTTGTAGTTGTACCACCAGCTGCTACTTGCGTAGGTGCTGCTGGATTTATCCAGAGGCCAATTCTACAGGCTTCTGTATTTGGGTTGTTCAAAGCTGCTATCTAAGTGCCATCTCAGGTATTTTGTTCCTGAAATGCTAGACACAGGCTAGGTAATAAGCCTGAGCAACAGAGGGAGGGGGAAAAAAAAATCCCACCTAATCTCCTTTTCAGAAGGGAATGTGCCGTCACTTAACGCCTCCGTCCCAGATCATTAAGTCTTCAGAGCACACTGTAAGTGCTGCAGAGTTGTATAGGTGTAAATCAGAGCACAGTTAGATACATAAACAGCTTTAAGATGGGAAACATCCCGTGGCATTAGAGGAAAAGCATTGCAACTCATCTCTGAAGCAGCACTTCGACAGGAATGTGAGAATCCTTCCCCCACCCGCACTTGGGGTTCATTTGCTTCCTGGCCTGAACAAAACCTTCTGTACCAACTGTCTAACCCTTCCTAACTTATTATATTAACTACTCAAATAAGCCTGCTTTCCTCTATTTATTTATTTATCTCAGAGCCATTAAACAACAAAATCAGATCTTCTGTAGCTGGGGTTGGCTTAACTGTATCAGAGCTACAAAGACTACCATCCTCTAAAGACCATCACGTACTTACTGTGAAATTCACGTGTATTTGCTGGCATTAGGAACAGGAAAAGCTCTGTATAGCCAGCCAAGACCAGGTAGAATAGACTGCCAATTAAAAGTGTTCAGCATCAGATATTTAAAAAAAAAAAAATTCCATTGTATAGTCCTCAAATTCAGTAAGAAGCCAGCTGTCACCAATTATCTCATCTTCCTTCCAGATTGCCAGAGCTGCTAAATCTTCTCTTTTCCCCCCCTTTTTTTTTTTCCCCTGAAAGTAAAAATCTCACCATGAATATTAATTGCAGTTGTCAAAAGCTGGACCAGGTAAGCCTGCCACTGAAAAGTGGCTTCATTTGCACTAGCAAGAAATATATAAATTTAGACTAAATGCTGTGAATGAGCTGGTGGTGGCACTCCTAGATGACTTTTGCATTTGTTACTTAGCCTTAGCCTGTTGGAAAGCACATGAGCACGGAGAGAGAAAATATTGTGGAGGATCAGCACTCCTTGTTCAGTGTTGGACCCCAGAGAATCAGTTCATGCCTATAGAAAAGGTCTTGGAAACTACCAAAATGCCACCAAGCAATGCCTTGGTGTTCAGCCATGATGGAGCCAGTGGAAAGAAACTCATTTGTGGTAGTGCTTTTAGCTTCTGGCTGAGCTGTGGCTGGTGCAGGGTGGCAGGTGGGGAACTGGAGAATTGTGTGAGCTGAGTTTGAAAAGGGATTTCTCCAAGAGCTGCTGGGCCCAAGAGGTACTTTGCCAGCACCCATCCACCACCTCCAGCACCAGTGTTACCATCCCCCCAAAATGACAGACAGTGACTGCAAAAGTGGAGTCATTCTAGTCCCTCCCAGGCCCTAAAAACTACCTGACTAAACCTCCTTGCCTAAATAAATCACAGAATCATAGAATGGTTTGGGTTGGAAGGGTTCTTAAAGCCCATCTTGTTCCACCCCCTGCCATGGGCAGGGACACCTTTCACTAGACCGGGTTCCTCCGAGCCCCATCCAACCTGGCCTTGAACCCTTCCAGGGATGGGGCAGCCACAGCTTCTCTGGGCAACCTTTGCCAGGGCCTCACCATCTTCATAATCAAGAATTTCTACCTAATGCCTGATCTAACTCTTCCCTCTGTAATTTAAAGCCAATCCCTCTTTAAAGCCTCCCCCATGGAGTCCTCTCACTGCATGTTCTTTCTTGTAGGCCCCCTTTAGGTGAGCATGTTTTGAGTGCTGCCACTTCCAGAACTGATGTTCCTCCTGACAAGTCAGGACAAAGATTCGTGCCTTTCACAGTTACCTTATTGCTGGCCAATGTTAGAAACACATGATAATTCATGAGTTTGCCATGTCTTCCCTTTACCGCGCACGACACAAAGACCTGAAATGTCATGTATTTCACTACCAGCACACAGTCACGAAAGAAATAAGAAAAACCTATTCTAACCAGAAGCTGAAATGGTAGTACCATCTTTAGGCAATGCATGATATTTTAGCTGTCTGTCATACATGAGGAAATGTAAGCTCCCATAAAATGTCATGCATTTGCAGTCATAGGTGAACTCGTGTAAACATTTAGTTGAAAGATGCATGAGATTCCATCCTTTTGCCATATTAACAAATCTGCATAACAAGTTTTGGGGGGCAAACTGACTACTTTATGGTTTGCATAATATTTATGAGACAAGACTATCAAATAAGCTTGTCTGCAGACACTTCTACTCCCGGACTACCTTTTTTCTTGCTGTTCCTCAATGAAGCACTGCAATGTGCCAGGCTTTGCTTAGAGACACAGAAATTTTGCTGATGTTTGGGAAACCCCCTGTGGAAAGCTGTAGTTGCAGTTCTAGCGGTCACCTCCTATGGGGCCACTTTTGAGAGCCCTGAACTGCAGAAGGTTGCCTTCCCGTGCCTTTCATCCTTGCTTACCAACACCTCAGCCATCTGCTTTCTGCGGCAACAGGGACCAAGACCAAAATGCTAACCCAGCTCTGAACAAGCTCAGAGTGCTGCTGCTGCAACCTCAAATAATCCCTGCGTGTCCTTTCTTTTTTTTGTTTCAAAAAGTGAAAGCGGTGAGAGCAGGAGGAAAGAGCAGGCATTAACCAAAGTGCCTGTACAACCAGTAGCTTGTTTAAGGCCACAGCTGATTGAGAAATCTGTTATGGAGGTCTCTTGACTTCTTCTCTAAAGGGCATACAGTATACATATATATATATATTTTTTTTACATTAATATTTGGTTTCTTTCCATAACCACAGGCAGATGACCACTTTCCCAGTGAAATGGCTATTTATGTAAATGGTGACCACAAGAAAACTCCCTGGAAAGCAGCTCTTGCTTTGATGGCTTTGCCAAACACTACGAGGCAGGTTTGGGTTCTAGAAGCTCTTTCCTCAGCAGAGCTGCTGCTGCTCCCAGCTCTGTCACTGACCTGCTATGGTTCCACATCATCTTTTACCTCCTTGCCTTGGTTTCCTTTTCTGTTAAACCAAGGAAAGCAGAACTTCATTTTGTAAGTTCATTGGGAGGTTTGGATGAAAACCACAGAATAGAGACAAAGCATTTTGTACACATATATAATATACAATCAGGAAGCTCTCCATGATGTTTCTAGGGATTCTGGATAATAAAACTCCTTTGCCTAGCTCTGATTTCTGAATTTAAAATATGGCAAACAGGGCTGAAATTTCATGTATTTTCTTTACCATTCCCATATCATTTTCTTTACAGACTCTCATGTTTGGGTTGTTTCACTGGGAAGAGAAGCTCTTTTGAGGGTAAAATTTAAAATAGCTGCAGGTACCTCTTGTCGGTGCTGTAGAAATGGAGAAAATGTGAAGTTACCGTGTGACATTAGCACAGGATCAATAACTTTGAAACACATTTTCAAGAAAACCAAAACAATAAGAACATTGAAAAAACTGATACACACAGCCTCTCTTACACCCTGTGGAGAAGGGATTTCTGCTTTATCTTAGTGCAATTGCCTGGCTAAGGAGAAATTAGTACATGCAGAGCTGGGACTTTATTGAAAGTCATCTTGCTTTTATGGGAAATGAGCACCTGCTGGCCCTGATGCTCACTTCTTAAATTAAAAATAATAAAAAAAAAAGCTCTCTTAATAGATTCTTAAATGATAAAATATTGCTTCCACTAAGTTCAGCATGGTGTTACGGAGTGGGAAGTTGCATCCACAGGATGGCATTGGCATCAGCTGGAGAAAAATAATACGAGGCCACCACAGTGATGTACAACCACAACAGTGGGCAGCAAGGCATACAGCAGATAGGATGGAAGCAGTCTAAATTAGGAGTCAGTTTAAATTCTTCCATTTCTGCTTGCTTCAGATTTCCTATGCCTGGGTGTGGGTGGTTACCTATCAACATTACTTCAAACTCACTGAGTTACTCTTCGGAATCATTCAAGGACATTTGTGTCTGTACCTGACTAGCATGGAGACCTCAGTGGGATTTAGGCATGGGAATGTAGCCCATCATACCCACTCCAACAAGCAATGAATATTCTCAGCTCCTAAACCGGGAGGTCCTAAAATAAGCTTTATGAGAAGCAAATATCCCCACACCTTGCAAGTGTGAGTGTTATATAATATGGATTTCCACCTACGGAAGGGAATGCAGGTTTGCAAGGGGTTGGGTAAGAAACATGCAATGGCAAAAATTCAGATTTCCCTGGTGATCTCAAAATACCTTTTAGATTTATTCCCTCTGCATCCATCAGCATGATATTATGCTACATCAAAATGCAGTAATAGTCCCTGAAGAACAGGCCTCAAAGATACAGATGTCCTTCCAGATACTCACTTGCTTGTAAGGTGGGTCTTGGGAGTAATCCCGTGTTCTCCAAAGAGAGTAACAAAGACGTTGGCGTCTGTTCCTGCTCCCCGGACATCTCCTGTTACTGTCACCACCTCATAAACTGTGGAAGGAGAAAAGAAAGGTCAAGACAAGAGGAGAATGCCCTCGCCCTATATGTTATCCCCAAACCTGATCTGGGAGACAGATCCCCGAGATGGGCTTGTGCACCCACCACCCAAACAAACCCATTTCTTGGGCAGGGCGTGGTCAACCCCACTGCTGAAAATCAGCACATCAAACCAAAACTGATGGAGATGCTTTATATGGACAGAGAGGGATTGGGTAAGGACAGATTTTTGCTGCAAATAAAACACTTCTCTGCGAAAACGTTGCCTCCCCTACCATAATGCATGTGCACATGTTACGTATAACAGATGAATTTATGTGAAGTGTTAAAGCTGTTGAGCCACTTTTCATTAATGCACATGTCAGTGCAATGCACACTTTGCTGTTTGCTCGGATAAGATATTTGTATCAAAGCTGAGATATCACTACAGCCAGAAATTTTGCATTTCAGTTGTTCCGGAGACTTTACCAAATGATAAAACATGGTAAGAATCATGAGAAGAATCATAGAATGTTCTCAGTTGGAAGGGACCCACAAGGACTGTTGAGTCCAACTCCTCCTCCTGTTCAGGGCAAACAGGGCAACCCCAAAACCCCACCCACTTCCTGAGAGCATTGTCCAAAGGCTTCTTGAGCTCTGTCAGCCTTGGTGCTGTGACCATTCACTGCCTGTTCAGTGCCTGACCATCCTCTGGAGGAAGAACCTTTTCCTGCTATCCAGCCTAAACCTCCCCTGACAATAGGTAGGAAAACACTTAAATTAAAGTCTAAAAGCTCTATCTATTTATCTTTCCAAGTACTAGATTGAGTGACAACTTTATTTACACAAAAATATATCTCCTTGAGAGACAAACTACTTAAAAAGAGCCTTTTACTCAAGTGGCATGACAAGATCTAATGGCCAGAAGGTAGCATTAGACAGATTCAAACTACAGTCAGACACATATCTCTTAGACAGGATGATGAGTGAAGTTAGAACAAGACTTGAGGCTTGAAAACAGGTTACCTTTGTGAAGGACATGTCTTGGTTGGCTCAATACAGAAGGAACTGGAAGAAACTGTAACACTTTGCCTGTGGCCAAAACAGCATCCTCATGACCCTTTTTGGCTTCAGACAACATGAGGGACATTAGCTAATAACAATATTTCAGCCTCAGACCTATAAAATGGAGGACAGACTAAACTTTCATCATTTCATCCTGCACAGCCTGACTGCTAAGTATGTGATTTCTCAGAACTAATGCTGTAAAAATGTCCTTCGTGAGTGCATTAGAACTGTTACACATTTTGTTAGCACCCATCTTTCCCTTACTACATCTCATGTCTATTTTATTCACATATGTATTCTATATATATTCAAAAGAGACAAAAAATGTATTGGAACTCTGATCTGAGCATCGAATGGTTTTCCCCACTAGCAGCTCTTCCCTCAAAACAGCACCAAGAAGAAATGTAATCACTGTTTCAGCCAAAAAACGTGGAGACAGAGTAAAATCCAGGGCACTCCCATAAAACTGATTGAAAAGTATTCCTCATTTCCAGCAGCTCTATTGCATTGAGTCAGAAAAAAAAAAAAGGCAATATTTTGCTAACCTCGCCTTTCCATTGATGTAAATAGGACAGAAAGGGGGGGCATTATTGTAATAAATACAGTAAGTTGTGATGTGTGCTCGGCAACATTTTAAGAATCCTTTGACTTGGCATATTTCATTTACGGGAAGAGGAGACTTGTTTTCAAAAAAAAAAAAAAAAGAAATCCACAGCTTGCACATGAGTGATATGTATGAATAGTGTTTTCATTTCACCTTCCTCCTGTTAGCATTCCCACATGCCAACGGGAGATGTTTGGCATAGCAGGGAGAGACAGACAATGTGTTTGCATTAGCCATTAACAGGAGGGAGATTTGTAATCCACCCTGCCCCGGTGAGTCAGCACCCTTCACTCTGTGGTTTTCAGCTGTATTGACTCTGCTTTGGAAACAGGGAGCTCACATTATAATATTGCTGCACTCATTTACAGCAGCCTTTTATGTCTGATCATCTCAAAGAGCATTACGACTCATCCGTACCGTGGAAGTACTTATCACTGTCAGAGCATCCTACAGGCACTGCCAGAGTGGTAGCTACAGATGAGCAAAACTCAATGCCTGCAGCAAAACATGCAGCAAAGTCTGTCCTAACTCAGTCCCTCTCTGCCCAGCATCCCTCTCCAAGATTCAACAACTGGACGTGGCACTCAGTGCTCTGATCTTGCTGACAAGGTGATATGACCAATCACAGGTTGGACTTGATGACCTTGGAGGTCTTTTCCAACCCTGATGACTCAGTAATTCTAAGCTTTGATTTGGGGAAAGAGCCTTTAAGAGGCATCCTTCCTCCTTTCCCCACAGAGGTTCAGCAAAATTTGACCCTGTCTCTGTTTTCAGGGGCGAGGTCAAGTTGTGCTCTGCTTCATACTGGCAGGCAGGTATGCGGCTGAAAGCATTTTTCCTGTGAAAAGGCAGAAAAATCAGCCATCACAACACTCTATAAGTTCTCAGAAACCTTTCAAAAATTCAAGCAGATTTTCTAATGAGGGTTTTTTTTTTTACTGCAAGAGAAATGCTAGGACTTAACACGTTATATGTGCAAGCAGAGTCTGTCATGTTATATCTGCTCATCAAGTGAAACCCATTCCTAAACTGGTCTGCTGCATCTCTACGGGTATTAACATCACCTCATCTATACATCTAACCTTAATTTTGTTACAAAAGTTTTAAGTCAGATTGATCTACTTCAATTTTCCAACTCCAAACAAGTGAGGTGATGGGATACAAGAAAATTGTCTAAGATGACACCATCAACAAGCCACAGTTTTCCCCCCACAAAAATCAAGCCCCTCATCTGATTTCCACAGTGGGAGTCTCACAGTTTGAAAAAACCACAACCCATGAGCACATACAACTTTGCATTTTAGGTTCACGACCCCAGATTCAGCTTCCAGGTAGCACAGTGAGCAGGCAGCACACGGATAAGCAGATTTTACTGGGACAGATGTGCTGAGCCCTGCTCCATTAGCACCTGTCATTACCAAGCATACGCTGCAGTTAGCTCCATTTTAATTAACTTTGCACTGAGGGGAAAAAGGAGGGTCTGGGTTGGTGACACCAGCACATCACTGCATGTGACAAGTGTCACATTGCACCCGTGGAGGTGGGGGAAAAGGCCCTGCTACCCCTGTAGTACCCAGCACTACAGCTGGTTTGCCAGCTGTGCAAACAAATGATGTTACAGCTTTCCAGTGATGTCATGGATGCAGGGCCCATAATTTCCTTTGCAGGAAGAAAACAAGACTTTAATATTAATATTGGTATTAACTCTTTCTGGAAAAGGCACCTGGAGACAAATGTAGCTTATTTAACCATTTCCTTCGAAGGCATGAATGTTCAGTGGTCTGGATTTGGGATTCTTTCCTTTCTTTGAATGTCTTTTGGCTTTGATCAGCCCCTGAGATCTTATGGAGATCATATTTGCTTGCAGCATCTCTGCAGCTTGAGGACCCAGTGGGCAGAAAAGGACACTGTGCTGGGATGAAGGTCAACATTTTGTACCCCAAACCCCTTTGCTGGGAGCAGCATCCATGACATAAGCCAACAGGAACCACAGATTAGTGACATTTCTTAACCACCCCATGAGGTTGTTCCTCAGTATGTAGTGGCTTTGCTTTTAGATGTTTGACATCATTGAAAGTTATAGCGGGGAAACTTTTGTCTCCTCAGAATGATCTGCCCTCAAAGTGGAGTTTGGGAGGGATGGTTCAATCCCATTGACATCTCCACAGAGTCAGCTGAGACCCCAGTTCTAAGCAGACACTGCAGTGTTCTATCAGCTGCACACCTCAAGAGTTCATGGTTTTCCCACCTTAGCCTGCAAGTATTGAAACGTGAGCTTCCTTCAGAGCTTTGCGAATACCTTTTGTCTCCCATGATGTAAAAACCAACTCCTTGTATTCCTGCTGTTCTTACATACTGAGAGGTACTTTGGCAGAGATCTTACCCTCCCCATGGATGGATAGCTTTGCACCCACAGTGCCCCTATTTCCTTCTTGGTCGAACACAAAGTGCAAACCATGACATTACCATGGTTTCTCCATGTCATATATTGGCTCTGGTCATCCACCTCCCTTCAGACATGGAGAGGATGCCCCAAAGGTCTTCACTCAAGCTTCTGTGTGGTCAGCTCATTAAGCTCAATTAAGATGCTCCTGCCATGGGGCTTGGAGCATCCTGGCTCCAGGTTCCTGGCTCCAGGTTATCCCTGTCCATGACAGAGAGTTGGAATTAGATGGTCTTAGAGGTCCCTTCCAACCCAAATCATTCTATGATCCCTGCTACTCCTTTATGCTTTTCCTAACAGTGTTGGCTGAGTTTATCACATACCATGAGTAGAAGAGGCCCAAAGAGTGGCCAGCAAACAAAAGAGAGAGTACTGGATCCCAGTCTGAATATCATTTTTCTGCATGGGCCACTGCTCACAGGAGTACACCTACATTTAGGTGCTTTTAAATGGCAAATAACCCCACCCCAAGGTCAAGGTAAGTCTATTCTGAGTGCTCAGAGCATGGCCAGGTTACAGTAATCTAAAGTGTTAATATGGGAACACTTGACTTTCAGCCCAGTCTCTAAATCTGGCTTTCCTCCCAATGGACCAGGCAGAGTCAATACAAAGCTTTAATACAGTTACTGATACAGACCCTTTTGTTCCAAATATTATCTCTATCAAGTGGAATTTAGTTCACTTATCTCCTCTGGTAGATATCGAATCCCCATCTGACTGCACTGTTCAGCTGTTGAGCACAAAGGCTGCAGAAAACAGTGAAAGCTTCAGCAAGCTAAACAGGGCTGATTTACTATGCACTGCAATTCTGTTACTGCTTTTCTCAGGCATATACAAGCTCAATAAAGGAAATTACAGACACTGGTTTCTTTGCCGAAAATAAGCACTCAAAAATGGTCATTTCAAGTGCAAGATACAGACAGCATAAAATCAGTATCGAGTTACATTGCAGCATCGCTGGAAGAACTTACATCCATTTCCCTGCCTTGCAGAAAGAGCTGAAACTATAAATTCATCCATTCAATGGAGAAACGCTTCAAAATGACTGCCAAAATTACTGTAAAGCTGTAGAGACTGACAAGCGGAGACTGAGATCCTTTAGCCAAGAGCAAGCAAAATTCCCTTAGCTGCATAAGGAAGGAGTATCTCCAGGGCAGAAGAGTGCTTTGGCTGATAAATTCAGGTTTTCCTGACTTCAACAACGTGGAACTGCTCAGCACCAATTATGGCAGCGACTACAAGTCCTGTTTTCACACTCCTCATACGGAGAACTGAGCTGGAGTTCATGATGGTGCCTTAACTGCTGTTGGTAGGAAAAACGGATGAGGGTTATGCCACAAGAATGATTAAGCAGATGGAATAAAACAGAAAAGGTAGCAAGGAGTCATGGAAGAGTTTGATAAGGAAGAGGGAAAGCAGAAAACACAGGTTTCTGAAGGGAGAGTATCAGAGGATGGACCAGGCTCTCCTTGGTGGTGCTGAGCAATGGGACAAGAGGCAACAAGGAGAAACTGATGCCCAGGAAGTTCCACCTGAACATGAGGAAGAACTTCTTTCCTGTGCAGTGACAGAGCACTAAACAGGCTTCCCAGTGAGGGTGTGGAGTCTCCTCACTGGTGATATTCCAGAACCATCTGGACACAATCCCGTGCCATGTGCTCTTAGATGGCCCTGCTTGAGCAGGGAGGTGGGACCAGATGACCCACTGTAGTCCCTTCCAACCTCACCCATTCTGTGATTCATCTTGAATATAAACCTGAATCAACACCAACTGCTTTGAAGCCATGGCTCTCAGAACTACTGTCGGATGCATCTCTGTAGCAGGATGCATTTAGTTCAGCAGCAGTAATGGCTGTTTGCACTTCACTGCACTTCCAGTTGGGAATTCACTGATTATTCTCAATATTCACTTCATGTTGATTCATGCAAAGCACCAATCACTCTGGTTCCTACTGAAGCACTTCAGAGTGTGTTTGTCTTGGAGCACCTGAAGAGCACCTTGACATTTATGCAAAATACTTGGAAGCTTTTAAGGGTCTGTTACAGGTTATGTTTGCCAAAAAGATGCTCTATGCATGTGAACACACCAATTAAATACTTATTATGGTTACTGTTAAATCAAGACCCTTTGCCCACCATGAAGATGGGCCTCTGAAATCAGAGCCTGTTTGTTTTTAGCAAGCCACAGTTTGGACAATAATCTCTTGTCGTACAAAAAATTAGTCAAGTTCTCCTCTCATTCACTCTAGGGCAAATCCTGGCTAACTCCATTGACTTGAGCACAATGGCTTTGGATTCGTATGGGCAAAACTGTGAGTAGATTTGGGCCTCCCACATTAAGAGAGATTTCTTGCTTTTTATATGCTATATGGAAAGCAGCTTTTGAGTCTGGCATGGATGCCAAATTAATTATTCAAAGCAAAAGAGGGGGATTTTTTCCACAAGTATTTAGACCAGTTGCACACTGTTATACATCTTGCTATTCATAGATTATACAAAGAATTGCAGAATTAAGAGTATTTTGCATTTTGAGACAAGTCACAGACATGGATTAGGGAAGTTTCCTGCAAACTTACTGCTAATACACACAGATTTCATTATTTTGATCTCTGAAACATCATTTAGTTCTTAAAATACAAATCCAAAGTTGAACACTGTCCTGCCCATTACCACAGGCAGAGTAGTTGTGGTTTGGAGTTTGTTTCACTTCATCAGCTATTGCAAAATCAACATTTCATTCTTATGCAGTATAGGAAGCCAAACTTGATTCATCTGGTGCTCCAGCTATCACTTAAAAGTGCTTTTGCCTGAGCACCACCAGGAAAACCGTCTCAGTTCTTTGCTGGAACAGCAAAGTAGAATTAGCTTAAAATAAAATTGACATCTTTGTTATTCAAGTTTAAATTGTGTTGGAGGAAAACACTGTGCCTCAGGGGAGAGAAACATTAGCAGGAGAAACCTGTTCCATTTCTTTCATCATCTTTCAGAGGCAAGAAGGGCCTGCCAGGACATGGCATGTCTCTGAATCACAACTATTGACAAGAACATTAGGCACTGCTGTCCAATGGGAAGTGTATAACATAGCCTGGGTAAAATATGGAATTGATTTTATCTGCAGCACTGAACAAAGTGTGTGGTAGAGCAACACATCTGCAGAATGCAATGGGAAGCAATTCCCTGCTGCCCATCATGTCTATGATTAGAGGGAAGGAACAGCTCTCCTATGAGGAAAGGCTGAAAGAATTGGGATAGTTCAGCCTGGAGAAGAGAAGGCTCTGGGCTGACCTAATTGCAGCCTTCTGGTACCTGAAGAGTACCTATAATAAAGCTCAGCAGCAACTTTGGATAAGGGTCTGGAGGGACAGGACAAGGGGGAATGGCTTCCTACTGACAATGGGCAGGGTTAGATGGGATATTGGGATGAAATTCTTAGTTGTGAGGGTGGTGAGGCCCTGGAAAAGGTTACCCAGAGAAGCTGTGGCTGCCCCATCCCTGGAAGTGTCCAAGGCCAGGTTGGACAGGGCTTGGAGCAATCTGGTCTAGTGGAAAGTGTCCCTG
Organism: Chiroxiphia lanceolata; assembly: GCF_009829145.1. Lineage (NCBI taxonomy): Eukaryota > Metazoa > Chordata > Aves > Passeriformes > Pipridae > Chiroxiphia > Chiroxiphia lanceolata. The sequence goes on along the minus strand of NC_045671.1, from coordinate 2,364,262 downwards.
CCCTTGGCAGGGGGTGGAACAAGATGACCTTAAAGGTCCCTTCCAACCCAAACTGTTCTGTGATTCTGTGATTCTATGTCACCAGACTCTAACAAGAATCCCCACTTTCTTCCAGTCATCTAGACATCACAAGAACCAAGGCCAAGGAGAGATACTCTCCTTGGTGCCAGCCCCAACCCTCAATAACCAGGCAGAAAGAAGAGCAATTTCACCAAATATTCTTTTTTTTGTTTGTTTTTTTTTGTTTATACACCCAGCATCCTTGGCCTGGGGGCACTGCAGGCGCCTGATCCTGAATGTTCCCTGGCATAAGCAAGGCGAGGCATTTCTCACAGTTTGTTCCTGAGGAAAGGCTGAGTTGTTTTCCCAGGGAAAAACACACCAACAGTAACACATTTCAAAACTGCTTGCCCCCGAGGCGGCGAATCCAGTGGGGATCTCTTCAGGAGTGAACAGCTGGCAAAGCCACCAGCAGGTGAGGACTGGGTGGTGCTGTGAGCAGGGACAGCCACCCCACCACAGACGCATCGGCTGCAAGCTGGGGGGTGACACTCTGCCCTTGGCAGCTCTCTGGTGAGGAAACCAGCATATTTTGCTCCTAGGAGTTGATTTCTAGCTCTGTTTCAGGTTGAAGCTTGGCATAAGCAGGGACTGGTGCCTATCAGAAGCTTGTTATACATATAAGTTACGTGTTGCTTGTATTTACATGTGCATTGTTAGATGTCATTACGAATTTGGTTGGATGGGGTTTGGAGCAACCTGGTCTGGTGGAAGGTGTCCCTGCCCGTGGCAGGGGGTTGGAAACAGGTGATCTTTAAGGTCCCTTCTACCCCAAACCATTCTAGGACTCTATGATTCCATGAATTAATCATAACTCCCCAATTTAAGCATTCGAGATATACAGATTTATATATATACACATACATATATATCATTGTACTATCCAAATAGCACCTTAAAAATAAGTAATTAATAAAATTAATTGATATAACCTATGACTTTCCCATCTCACAACTCTTCCTTCTTTACAAATATGCCCTAATTAGCACTGACAGTTCACAGAGACAGTCTGAATGAGACACTACTATGATACAGATGAAAAGTGGAGAGCAACAAACTGATGCTGAAAAATACAGCAGGTCTGAACATCAGAGGGCGAAGTGCCAAAAAGACCTATTTTCCAATAACCACATTCAATTACAGCAACAATGTACAAGTACTTTGTGATATGTGTCTAGTGTGTCTTGGAGTACGTGTAAATCCATCAACAAAAGGCACAATTATTATTTTCAATCTTTCTTTAAGTGTTTCCGCTCTGTGTCATCGTGTTGCACAGCAGTGTCTAGCAAGGAAGAAAAATCCCTCTGACAATGCCTGGGGTACTATCTGCACCCAAAAGGCATTGAGAATAAAGAAATATTTCTTGGAGCAGCAATAGTCAGCCAAGAAGAGGCCTTAACCAGACAAAAATACATTGTGAATCTGGAAGTCATACCCCGGCTTCATGTCCTGGACAGCTGAAAGAGAAACAAACCCCCAGTAAACACCACATCCCAGCACCAATCAGAGGTTCTTGACACCAAACCCACCACAAGCCTCTGGTTTCCTGTTCAGATGAATAAACCACCTCACCTGAGGCTGTGGGATTGACCTAAACAGGAATAAAATACTGGTTTGCCCTGGTTCCCTGCTTATGCTTAGTCACTTACAGCTCAGTACTATTTTCTGCCTACACTTTCCATTCAGCTTCAGATCCTGTTACCATTTTAATGGAACAGTATTCAGATACTAGTCCAAATTCCTGGGGACAGGATGATAAACAGCTTTGCAGAGGGCCTGGAAGATGTATATTTAACAAAGTATAAATGGGAACAAAACTAATGATCCTTAAAATATCAATGCAGTCCTGAAACTGGGAATTTGATGCATCAGTGGAGGGAATTGCTGTACCTGTGAGCAAAGGCAGCTCCTCAATTCTCTTTCTGCAACCAGGGAATGAAAAACTACCCAAAAGCTTGGATGTTTTAAAGACATAGGAATCTCAATTAGTTTCTTAAGGAAGGAAAGGGAAAAGGGAAAAAGGAAAAGGGAAAAGGGAAAAAGGAAGAAGGAAAAGGGAGAAGGGAAAAATGAAAAGAAAAACTGAAAAAAAAAATCTTCTAATCTTCTTTAATTATTCCAGTCTGACTAAGTTCTAGTCCTGCATCTTCTAAAGGTCACTTTCCTCAGAAAGGACACTTTCCTCAGAAAGGACACTTTAGATGCTACAGATAATTTAATCCAGGCTGATGGAATACATGGGTTGGGGGGGGACACATCTAGAATTGAATATATTGATCTGCATTTAACATCTGCTTCTCAGTGAAATCCTGTTCGGTTTCTCTTCAGGTACTCCCAGGTATTTTCTGTTCAAGACCAAACCCAAACATTCAATCTAAAAGGTAGCCACAGGCAATTAAGGGTATAAAACTGAGCTTATAAAACTGAACTTGCCATACCATTCAGATTTGAGTATTTTGGGTGTGAGGAGAGCAGCAATGCTGGAAAGCTGCAGCTCCTGCTCTGGGGTGTGGGTTTTACAGGCATCAGCTGTGCCATGCCTTTGGCAGCCTGGCACCTACAGCTGCTCCTCAATGCTGTTTTTGGTGCTGCCAGCTGGACTGAGCCATCCCAAATGGATCATGTGTGCCTAACAAGAATGAATTCTGCATATGCTTGGGGCTGCAGGGTCCTGCCTGGGCAGAGGGAGAGGTGGGCGTACACAAGTGCTCACTCCCCCCAGCCCTGTACCTACACTTGCTAAACACACATCTGCAAACAAAAACTGACATTTGCAAGGACCTAAACCTTCAGATACCAGCAAGAGCTTGCTCCAAAATCCTTATTTGCACTCATGGCTTTATGATACTGATTTTCCATACCAGTGACTAGTGGCAGCCCTGCTGCACGTCGATAGCTGTTCAGGGACTATGAAGAGCTGGTGGGATCCCTTGCAAAGCCCCATCCTCAGCATTTAATCACTGATTTCCAATTTGTAAGGCCCTGTTTTGGCATGACACCTCCAGGTGGGACTGCACAGCTATGTGGTGAGGGGTGTCTAACAGCCAGGCACAAAGATTTTTGATGCCTACATAAAAACATTAACGAGTGCTCCTGAAAATACTCAACACTTTAGTATCACAACTAATTTGGTATTGGCTTGTTCTGCCACACAAGCTGATAGTTCATAGAATCACAGAATGGCCTGGGTTGGAAAGGACTTTAAAGACCATCTTGTTCCCACCCCCAGCCATGGACAGGGGACCTTTTACTAGATCAGGTTTCTCGAAGCCCCATCCAACCTGGCCTTGGACACTTCCAGGGATGGGGCAGCCACAGCTTCTCTGGGCAACCTGTGCCAGGGCCTCACCACCCTCACAGGGAAAAATTTCTTCCTAATATCTAATCTAAACCTATTCTCTTTCAGTTTGAAGCCATTCTCCCTTGTCCTGTCATCACCTGCTCTTGTAAATAGTCCCTTTCCACCTTTCTTGTAGCTCCCTTCAGGTACTGGGAGGCCCTGGTTAGGTGACCCGGAGCCTTCTCTTTTCCAGTCTTGTACACTTATCTAACAAATGCTAGAAATTATCTAAACTTTTGAAAATTTGTGTTTCACGTGGTCGTCTGCAGATATGGAAAACGCTAGGAGGCAAGCAGGCAAGGTCCACCACAGCTCCAAGGAGGGTTCAGCGTCGCCTTCTCTCGGTCTCGTGGTTTGCGTCTCCCTCCGGATCACAAGACATGAAATTGCTACTGGCAATTTCAAAACTCTCCTCCAAATGTTTTATGCCAGAAACCCAAGTTCATTTGAGTGGTGAGGAGGAATTAAAAATATCTGTCTTATTAATCAAAGCCTCGTCTGGGGAAGATCAGTGGGTGCAGGGTGCAGATGAGGTGATTTTGGAACTGATGATCATCTGTGATAAAAGTGTGAGAGACCTCTCTGCAGATCTGTATAGAGCACAGAGGAGAGCTGGTGACCACACAACACTTATTCTCCTCCTCCACTCTGTTGCTAAATTACATTAAACAGAACTTAGCAATAAACTCAGCATGTCCTGAATGCTTTCTCTGTGCAACCCTTTGCTGCAGTCGCCAAAGGAACGTGATGTGATAAATATAGCACAATAAATTGGATGGCACACATCAAAAGAAGAGATGAGCAGCTTGTATATCTATTTACAAATTAACAGTGGCTGTTTCTCCCTTCCATCACCATTTGAAGCAATGTGTTAACAAAAACATGCATTTCTTGAGTAGCTTTCTTCATCTTATAATTAGTATCAGCACTGCTAAGATCACTGAAGTCCGGCTTCACCCACTGTGCAAGGGGAACAAACCAGCAGTGTGGCATGGAATCACAGAATTGTTTAGGCTAGAAAAGACCTCTGAAATCATCGAGTCCAAACATTCCCCCAGCACTGCCAAGGCCACCACTAACCCGTGTCCTCAAGTGTCACATCCACACAGCTTTTTGAACACTTTCAGGGACAGTGACTGCACCACTTCCCTGGGCAGATAATACCCATATCTGAAACTCGTTACGAAAAAAACGAGGTGTGAAAGGAGGAGAATTTTATCATCAGTAGATCAATAGGACCCAAAAAAAGAAGACTGTTTTCCTCTGTAACGAGATATGCCTCTTGGTGAGCTACATCAGAGAGAAGCTTGAAGATCTCCTGAGTCAACACTTTACTGTGACACAGGACAGGTGGGAGCTTTCCACCATCAGCCACAGCCTGTGCATGTCTGGGGCTGGAGTCACCACAGTGGCAGCTACCAATTCAGCCAGAGGGAACACCCATTTAAAGGCAAAAAGGAAGTTTGGAAAAGGAAACATTTTCTTTCTTCCTACCAACACAGAGATATCCACAGCTTTGTCAGGAGTGACACAGAAAAGAGAGTGACATTTTGTCCCTTCCTTTGTGATTCTATGACCCCAGACCTGAGCAGAAGGATAAACAATCATGCCAGACTCACTCTTCTCAGTCGCAGACAAGATCTGAGATATGAAAAGAAAGGCATGGAAGAAGAAAGAGAGAAATTCCTGTGAAGGGTTGATTTTGGGTGTCAGACACCCACTCTGAACCTGAGACATCTGACACGTGTAAAAGCTTTAATGATGGTTTGGGTAGACAGGGTGCTGTGTGGACCCCCTTTGGATACCTACTGCACCTTAAATCCACTGATTCCACTGATTAAATGTATATTATGCTCTATTGTTGGCAACTCAAAACCACAGAATGGTTTGGGTTGGAAGGAACCTTAAACACCACCTTGTTCCCCCCCTTGCCATGGGCAGGGACACCTTCCACTATCCCAGGTTGCTCCAAGCCCCAACCAACCTTGGCTTGAACACTTTCAGGAATGGGGCAGCCACAGCTTCTCTGGGCAACCTGTGCCAGGGCCTCACCACCCTCACAGACAACAATTTCTCCCTTACGTCCCACCAAACCTACCCTCAAAGCTTAAAAGCCACTACCCCTCATCATGTCACTACAGGCCCTCGGTAAAAAGTCTGTCTGTATCTTTCTTTTAAGCCCCCTGTAAATATTGCAAGGCCACAATAAGATCTCCCTGTAGCTTTCCTTACTGTACTGTAGAAGTAACTTTGCAAACACTTATTAATAAATAACTAATCTCATTAACACCAGGATCACAGGAATGGACAACAGCTGCAATTTAGTTAAAAATGCCTGCTATCTCTGCTTTAATTTTCTCGGATACACTATCGCCCAGTCACTTGATATCTTTTGTTTTCCTGTCCCCAGGAGCTGAATTTGCCTTGTTCCTCAGTCATCGATTGAATGTGATGGGGGATCCCTTTTCCTGTTTGTTAATACAGTAAGATAAAGAGAACATCAGATGACACAGGCACCACTGACTCCTTGCTTATAAAACATTTATAACATCTCTCTTTTCTTTTTTACAGCAAAAGGAATCACAGCTTGTGGACTGAAATATACCTCTACTGAATATTGACCAGTACCTAAGGCAGCTGACAACCTCAAAGCTTCTGGGAGGCTTTTGCAGAGGTTACAGGATTCTCCGAGGCCTGACCAACAACAGTCATTTCACCCAATGGTCCTTTGGGAGAAAAGCAGCAGCAAGCATCCTCCAAGTAAGACACACAAAAAAACCCAGCTTTTTTTGACTCAAAATAGTGAGAGCAGCAGCATGATGCATGGCAAAGGGAATAGCTGAAGCTCAAGCAAGGGGATAGGGAAGTTTGCTCCAGAGCTTTTGCTTCTTGGTACCAAATGGCACAGTAGAAAGATTTCCCTTGGAGGGAAACCTCAGTGGCTCATTGATTGTGTGAGTCCTACCCAACACCCTTCTCTCCCTGACCCTCTGTTTCTTCCCTCACATACATGTGCACTTCCTTCCATAAATATCTGAAAACTGAGGGAGTGGCGCCACAGCTCCGTGAGGACAGTCCATGACCCAAGTGGTTCACCCTGGGGACTTTTGGCCACATTTGGGGATTTCTTGGAGATCCTGGGGCAGTAATAATATTAAGTGTTGCAGGTTTTGGATCAAAGCTTTTAGTTTCTGATAGGGAGTATTTAATTTCCCAGTGTTTCAAGCACAAGCTGTCAGCTTCCCTGCAAAAAATTGTTCACAGCTAAGAAGAATCAGAGAATCACAGAATGGTTTGGGTTGGGAGGGACCTTAAAGATCATCCAGTCCCACTCCCTTCCATGGGCAGAGACACCTTCCACTAGACCAGGTTGGTCCAAGCTCTGTCCAACCTGGCCTTGGACACTTCCAGGGATGGAGTAGCCACAGCTTCTCTGGGCAACCTGTGCCAGGGCCTTACCAACCTCATAGTCAAGAATTTCATCCCAATATCTATTATCAGAAGACCATGGAGAGATTATTAGAAACACTTGTTGAAACTTCTGTCTTTGAAAAGTGTAAATTATTATCCCTCAACTATAAAAAAATGTAGTGTGGATAAGACAGCCTCTCTTACCCTTAAGAGCCATCACAAATGGTGATGTGCATGGCCTAAATACAGCATATATATGAGGGACTCACTTCTCCTCTGCTTCAGAGTCACTGAATCTTTTTTTTTTTTCCCCAGTACAGTCCTACAGTACCATCACACAAAACCCATGAGTTGTAGTCAACTGAAAGCCACACCACAAGTGTCAAGTGCTTTACACTATTCCTTAGGATTGGTTCTCCCAGTTGCCACAGACGACATGTTATTGCTCTAATTAACTGATGGGGAAACCACAGTGCTGAGAGGTTAAGTGTCTTGCCCCAGTCATACCAAGGTCCAGTTGCACAGTTGCTGGTACCACCCCTCAGCGCCCACCTCTCTCACGAGGAGATAACCCTGCTGTGCCTGGGAGGATCCTGCTACCTGTCAAGGGCTTTTTCTTTTAATCATAGAACTACACCGTGGTCTTCTAATGAAACGGAGTGCATCACCTAAAACCTTAAGTCATAGAATCACAGAATCATTTAGATTGGAGAAGCCCTCCAAGATCATCAAGTCCAACCGTTCCCCAGCACTGCCAATCCCACCACTGACCCATGTCCCAAGAGCCACATCCACACAAGCTTTTAAATTCCTCCCAGGATGGGGACTCCAGCACTGCTCTGGGCATCCTGTGCCAGGTCTGCACAACCCTTTCCTTGAAGAAATATCCAGTGCAAACCTCCTCTGATGCAACTTGAGACGCAGCTCACCATGCATTGAACCAAGTACTGTCTGTGTATAAAACAAGTGGGCTATTTGTTGTAGGGACACAGTATTAAGGTTTAGAGGCTGCTATTACTATTTTTCCCAGCCTGTTTGGTTGCTTAAAGGAGTGAGAGATTCAGTGTGCTGGACCTCCTGCTTCTACATCAGTCCTATGTTCCACTGCCTGCTCATCTGGTTGCCAAAATCCCCGGCGTGCTGCTAATTGAGCAGGACTGTGCACCTTTGCTGTGGATCCTGCTTACACAGGGCAAGTCTGCTGAGTGCAGCTTCTGAACAGCCCCACAATGCAAATATTAATTAGGAGAATGTAATTATTGCAGTAACACACACATGGCAACACGACATCGTAAACTGAAAAGCTCCTACAGACACCTCACACAGATAAAATTCTTGTTTAATTAGAAATATTCTCCACACAGGAATAACTAGTGCCTGCACCCCAGGAAGGATCCCAGCAAGGGCATCGGCAGTGGCCAACAGTGCCTGCTAAGGAGGGGAAATGGGGAAGGATGGAGCTGACCTTTTTTTTTGTTGTACTCATCTTCTGTCGCGTTGGAGGAGTCTGAATGATAGTCCCGAAGCTCCTGTTCATACATCTCCAAAAAGTTATCATCGACCTTTCCTTTCTTGGACTTGTCACCTTTCTTCTTCTTCTTCTTGTCTTTGCTTTTTTTGCCTTTTTTCTTCTTTTTCTTTCTGCGCTCGTAGTCATCTTCATCCTCACTGCTGTACTCCCTCCGCTTTTTTTTTTTCTTTTTCTTTTTCTTCACTTCCTCATCAATCTCTGAGTCCTCAGACTTTGGTTTCTTCTTGGTTTTTTTCTCATGACTTTCATCCTCCTCATCTTCTTCAGCCACTTCTTCCACTACGTCCTCTTCCTCTTCCTCCTCCTCTTCTTCCTCTTCCATTTTGTTCTTCTCAGTCTTTTCTTTCATGTCATTGTTTTGCACCCCTACACTTCTAACAACACTCTAGGAGTGCCTTAATCTTCTGCCACCTTTCCAGTTGCCAAAGTCCTTTACTCCTTTTCTCCCTGCCTAGGGCTGGGCTGCCCTTGTTACACAATTTCCTTCTTCCCCACTGGTTCAGTGTAGATATATCCTGGATTCTCTTGTCCTTCCCAAGCCACAGGTGCCAACAAATCACCACCTTCTGCCTCTTTCTGCCTTCCTTACCTTCCTTGACTGAGGCACCTTCCTCTCTCTTCTGCCTCTCCCTGTCTTTGAGTTTTCTCCTTTTCCTTATTATTATTTATTAATTGGTCTGTGCTGAGAACTTTCTCCTTTTTTTTCAGAGCTACCTCAGCCTCTGCTCAGGGTCAGTTGACAGTCTGGGTCTACAGTATCATGATGTGCCAATCAAGGTTGTAGCTCCCCGGAAAATCAGTCAGGTGATGGCACGTGGTCAAGTTGCTTCTTGTCCTTCGCATGCCAGCCCAGGTCGGGGGAAAACAAAGACATTCCTCCTCCTCACAAAATGTAGCAGCTTCAGAAACCTCATGAAAAATTACTCAGTCCTACCCAGTCATGTGGTTATAAGACAGATGGGCAGGTGAAAAAGGAGACCCACTGAGCAACCATATCTCACTGGTCTGTATTTCCTCTCCATTATTCATGGTGTCAGGATCACCTTACTGATAGCAAAGGTCTCAACTTCACTTGTTTTTGGTTTTTTTTTTTTTTTCCTTTTGACCAGCCAGGCCACCAACCAGAAAAGACAAACACTCCCAGAACTTGTGTCTGGAGATGTTGTGGCATAAGCAATGCACTCCTGCATCCAGTTCCTCCAGCCCATTACTGGGGTCTACCTCCAAAAATTGAAAACAAATAAATACAACAGTCAGAAGAAGACACCAAGTGTGCTTTACACAAGGTACCCTGTATATGGTAACTGCCCATCTTGGCCAACCAAATAGAAATAAAACTTAGATTAATAACTGGGCACAAGCACAAATCATAGAATCATAGAATCAGCCAGGTTGGAAAGGACCTCAAGAGATCATCAAGTCTTGCCCTTGATCCAACCCCACCGTGGTTACCAGACCATGGCACTGATGCCACATCCAATCTCATCTTAAAAACCTCCAGGGACAGAGAATCCACCACTTCCCTGGGCAGCCCATTCCAACGGCTGATTACCCTCTCTGTAAAGAATTTCTTCCTAATATCCAACCTAAACCTCCCCAACCCCACCTGGCTACAGCCTCCTGTCAGGGAGTTGCAGAGAGTGACGAGGTCTCCCCTGAGCCTCCTCTTCTCCAGGCTGAACAACCCCAGCTCCCTCAGCTTCTCCTGCCTGACTGCTCCCAAGGGCAAATATTGAGGAGAATAAGTGGAGGATGGGAAAAATAAATGATGTAATATCGTGGTTAGAAGGGCACCTCAGCATAAAGTGTGCCCAGAATCCCACTCTGGGACCTCAGCACGGGGCTCACTTGACATCTAGGAGAGGTGTTTCAGTCCCGTATCCAGAGGCATATTTTAATGGGACATAGGAAGGGACTTAGGAATCTTCAACTCTCTCTTTTCACCTGAACCAACAATGCAGTGATGCTCAGCCTGGGCTGGTATCCAGAGGCTCCAACAGGCTCTCGTGTCAGATAAGGGAAGGACAAACACCATGAGATCAGATCAATCTCAGCTGCAGTCAAGAGCTGATGATTTAAGTCATGACAGAATAAGAAGAGGATAGAAGAAAAATATTACTTCTCTCCTTCAAAGGTTATAGGCTTTATCACAGGAAATTAAGTTTAATTAAAAACTGTGTATAGAAAACCATACTGAATTTCTCTGGTGTAGAACAAGGATACATAAAGCAAGAAGGGCAGTCAGCCTGGCAGTAAATCCCACTATTAGAAGAGCTGGATTCATGGCAGGGCTGTAGGATGGTGATAGAGAACCTCCTGCCCCACCTATTCTGTCTGTGGGATAACTCAGCCCACAGCTTCCTCAGATGATAAATTAAATGTGATTTGCTTAATGGTTAATATATCCTGAGCACTGTAAGTCAGAGGTTTCCCCCGTGGTAGGTCTTTAATGTACGTGATTTAAAACTCTTCCTGGATAAATCTGGGGGGTTTCCATGATCCAGCTGGAAGGAGGGGATGGCATCAGTGTTGGGTGATCAGGAACACAGGGAACAGATGCTTTGATGATAGAATGTGCAGCCCAAGGAGGATGGCAACAGTGTTGCCCTGGGAAGAAATGGATGGAGAGGACCAGGCCAGAGGCTGCAGTGTTGGTAGGGTCTGCCCCTCCCTCCTTAGCAGGTGTTTGGCATTCGTTTCCAACAATTTGACGTGAATAATATTTTTAAAAGCACTGTATTTTTAATGGTCTCTGTTTGCTGAATGAAAATCTTTCTATTAAGCATTTTAAAATGGATTATTCAGGGACAGCTTCCAAGTAGGTTAAAGCACAGGTTTGGGATTAAACACCAGAATGATTTTTCCAAGCTCTTCAAATCATAAAGAAAATGAAATAAGCACTATATGTCCTTATGATACAGCTCCCACTTGCCAAAATCCTGGGACATCAGCACTGCAGGACCTGCACTGTGCCTGAAATACTCTGATTATTGCCAAATCTTTATTTTCTGGAAAGCAGTAGAAAGGCAGAGGGTGCATCTCTGCATGGCACTTTTAAGGGTGAGTATGGGACTGTTGTCTCAGTGGGCACCAAGGGCACACTGCTCCAAAGGCACTATCCCAAGGATCTCAGGGATCCTGCAGGGATATTTGATGATGCAGCACATTTCCCCAGGCAGATACTTTGCAGCACAGTGTGCTCCTCTTACCTTTCCCCTACCTGGGTCAGCCATCAGCCCACAGCAGAAGTCACAGGCATAAATATTGCATCTTAAATTTGGGAGATGGATTTATGTGTTAGCTGCAGAAAAGCCAGACCTTTCCACCAAGGAAAAAAAAAAATAATCCCACAGCACAGAATAAAAACATGCCTTCAGAAAAAAAAAAATCTCGGGATCTCTCAGAAAAACAAAGCTCATATCTTTGTTATGCTTTCACAAGGTAAACAGTTCATCACACCAAGTCCCTGTGTGCTGCTGCTCTGAACAGCTCCAGCTCTATGCAGCAAAATGCTGACAGCACAGAACCACAGAAGGGTTTGGGTTGGAAGGGACCTTTAAAGTTCATCTGGTTCCAACCCCTTACTGTGGGCAGGGACATCTTCAGTGAGATTATTACTTATTACTCCAAGCGCTGTCCAACCTGGTCTTGAATGTTCTCAGGGATGGGGCTGCCACAGCCTGTCTGGGCAACCTGTGTCAGTGTTTCACCAACCTCACTAGGAAAAAAATACTAAAACCTGCCTTGGACAGTAGAGCTCTTGGGGTAGGAGAAGTGCCCTTTTCCCCTCCTGCACTGAGAGATTCAGGTTTAGGATGCTCAGGGCTCAATTTTAAGATGCTCATGCTGGTGCAGCCCCAGTGAGGGCTGAGACCCAACTATATTTGCAGAAATATTGCAATTAATGTGTCATGTGTCAGGAAGAACAATCTGAGGCACCAAAAGCACCCGTGGGAGTCCAGGGTAGTTCTCCCAGGCACAACCATCCCTCTGAGATACTTCCAGCCTTACACTTCACTTTATCCTGGTGCAGCAGAGCAGGACCTGAAGTATTAGCAAGAAATAAATCACCTCTATCCAACGGGCTAAAATTATGGGGGAAAAGAGACATTTGCCATGTCTTATTCAAACTTTGCTCCACGCGCTTCCTTCGTCTGTCGTTTTATTTTAATTAAAAAGAAATGTGCCGAGAACACTCTGGCTCGCTTTTGTTCTTTTTGTGAATAACAGCTGGGAGAAGAACAATGGGGTTTATTGGTGCATAAAGAACTACTAGGAAAGCAACCAAGCTATTGGTGAGAACCATTACTTAAAACTGTCAGCAGTATTTATATGGGTTTATACTCTTACACCTCATTCAGCAAGTGCTTTCCCCAAATACTCCATCCCAAAAAGGCTTAGGCCAGAACCCACCAGACCACCATGTTCCAGGGGGAATTCTTGAATTAGAACAGATTTGGTGGAGTACAAGAGGTCAAAACCTGGCTTTTCAAGGTCCTGACTCCCCTGATTCCTTTTTTTCCTAGAATGTTAAAGCCTGTACCACGCTTAACCTGGAATTACCCATTTTTATGTAATGATATTATTAATAATAGTAATTACTACATAAATATTAGGCAATGCAGGAACAAACCGTTTCTTTAGTTCATTCTCTTCTATGTCATTCTATTTTGCACCTATTACCATAAAATCCAGATGTCCATACCCATTTGCCATTGCGACACAGCTGATATATCCCAAAGAAACATTTGTTCCAGTCTCCTTCCCCGGGCAGGTGCAGGGTAGCCTCCTGTTTCAGAAGTTATTTTTCAACACATGCTGCTCTGCACTTGTGTTTAGGGAAGTCTGTCATCCTCTTTGCACAGTCTGGGGCAATTTAAAGAAGAAGTTGTTGTCTGCATGCATGGTCTGTGAGTTTTGATGCTCTTTCAGTGACCAAAAGAGACGAGGGCAAAGAAACTCCCTGCCAGGGGCAGACAGCAGGCACAGGTCAGATATAGACAAAGCAGTTTCCCAGCTACTTTATGAAGCAGCTGTTTTGCTTTGCCTCCCCTATTGCTCCAGTGGGAGGTAAAGGCTGGGGTATAATGTAGAAAAAATGGGCAACTTTGATCTCCAGTTACCAGAGCTTTGGGTGAGTTTGAAGCACACAGTGCTCTTCCCAGGGCATCTGCAGCACCAAGAGCACAGCCTCAGATTTCATATTTTTTGCTGTGCATGTACTTGCTATTAAAACAGGCTCTACCCCCATCTCTGGATAGTTTCTTGAAAACACTCCCTGCAGCCCCAGCACGTCACATACTTACAATATATGTACACAGAGTCCACCTCCTTTGGAAAATAAATTTATTTAATGCCACAGGAATAAATACCAAAGGATTGCTCTAACGGAGACATTTCATTTCTCTGCCATGCACATGAGTGATGCACAGGATTACACCAGGCTGGGCAGAGGAGGTGCTGGGGGAGCTGCTTGCCAGTGTTGCAGCACCAGTCATGACAGGTTTAATCAGACCTCACAGTGCCTACAAACAGCTTGGCTTTTCATTCCAGCCCCAGATGGCTACTCGCTACATTTTTTTAAACATTTTTTTTTTTAAAGTCAAATAAGAAAATCTGCATTGCTATCCCACCAGCCCAGCAGCTCAGCGAGAGGTGGTTTGGGGATTCTGGGGTACAGAGACCAATCCATCTCAGGCAGGCTGGAGAGGTTTTAATATGTCCGTGGGTTTCAGTGGGAGCTCGCTGCCTTCAAGCACATGGGCATATCGGCCTCTGGTGGTAAAACGGGGTTTAGCCAAGAGAAATATTTCCTAGCAGAACGCCGTGAGATGTTGTGTCCCACAGAGAGGAGCAGCAGTCCCTGGTCCCTGGGAACCGCAGGCATCCATCAGCGGGGACATTCTTAAAGACCCTGAGGCCTCGAAACTGCAACGACTGTAGCTGTCCCAGACTCAAGACCAGGGAAACTGCTTCACTCAAGGTTGTAAGAAAAAGCCTTGAAAACAGGAATAAAACGTGGAGGCTCTTTAACAGAATTCGCCTGGGTAAAAAATTATATTTATATCTATATGTCTATATCTATCTCCCATTTTTTTAAAGAGAAGTTGATTCAAGCTAGGATCTTAAATCCATGTTGACAAGGGTATTTGTGGGACTTTTTCCACAGTGCAGAATGAAGCCTCCCTCACTGCCTGAACAAACAGGCATCAGAGCACAGACCTCTCTGGAGTCACTGGCACCTCCTGGAGTAAACCTGCACCACCCAAGATGGAGCTACACAGGCAGGAAAAAATACCTATCCAGCTTCAGGTGCCAGAGGAGTTGCAGGAGGACAGAACTCAGTGTGGGCTCAACAAACTGAAAAAAAGGGTAGGTTTAGGTTAGATACTGGGAAGAAATTCTTTGCTGAGGCTGCCCCATCCCTGGAAGTGTTCAAGGCCAAGTTGGACAGGCTTGGGGCAACCTGGTCTAGTGGGAGGTGTTCCTGCCCATGGCAGGGGGTTGAAATGAGGTGGTCTTTAAGGTCCCTCCCCACCCAAACTGTTCTATAATTTCCCAGAGGTCTTTTCTCTTTTTAGACTTTCAATAGAAATAAGGAGTGTGATGCCCTCATCTGCTTTTCCCTGGAGCTGCAGTGCCTCCTGTTTGAAGGCTCCTTCCAGAACTGTAGGATCTGCTCCAGATGCCCACAGCTGGCAAGTTATGCATGCAGTAATCTATTAAGGTTTATTCACAGCTATGAATCATTTTAGAAGCCATAAGTCTGAGAAAATGCATCTTGATGCTGTTAGTATAAAAGTGAACCCTTAAAAGAATAAGTCTGGTAAAAGAGGTGCTCTTTTTTTAATCAATTTAATTCACGAGGTTTAAGCACTGCTAAGAATTGATTAACAACAATTACAATCAGATTGAACTGTGATCATGGCTATGATTATGTGTCCTTCTAAAGTCAAGCTGAGCCTACATGTACCCAGCAAATACAAGCTCAAAAAAATGTCTCTATTTGCAGCTTTTTGCATAAAAAGAGGGGTTCTAATGCTGCGAAGTCAAACTCTGTCATCAAAGGTGTTGTTCAACAGGGATTTGAGCAGAATGTAATCCAAACTCCCTTCAAGGGAGTTTATCAACATGAAAAAATGATAAAAAGACTTGTTACGTTTTCATCTGTGACTCCAGCTGCCTTTTAGGAAAGTGATAAGAAAGTAAGACCCACAGAGATCAGGAGTTTCAAGTGTACAAGGTATAACTCCAATGCTTGAGGGACTAAACTATCAGCTAAACAGGTTAAAGGACATTATTGCTGTTTAAACCAGCTGTACAGGCAGCCCTAGCTAAGGCATTAGCCACAATTACTGGCATTGGACCTGGTTTCCTACTGAAGAGACTTTTTCCTTAAAGACTAACAGTTCAGGTCATGCTGATTTCAAGAGAATGAGAGATTCAGCCCCAAGACTGCAATTCATCTTTTCCTTTTGATCAAAATATATATTTGGACAATGAAAAGTGGGAAGAGGGATTCTGAGAACCAGCCACTTCTGTACCAAGTACTGAACATCCCACTGATGAGTTTCCTTCCTCACCTTGTGCAGGGTTATTTTAAGTCTCCTCCAGGACAGATCAACCTACCTGCTTGCATCCTAAAACTTCCTGATATGCCCGTTCTGCCAGAAGACTAAAAAAAATCCAGTGTTTCTTAAAAAAGCTGTGACTCATATCAGCTTTAAGTATTTCAAAGGGACACTGTTCTTTCCCCACAATGAAGAGCACCACAGATCTCAATGAGGGGCAGCAGCAGAAGTGACTAAGTGGTAGGGGTATGAGGAGAAAAGCAGCTTTCTTCAGGCACGTCAGCAGGGGTGAAGAACCCAAAGAGTTCAGTTCTGCAAGGTATTGAGCATGGTGAGGTTTAAAACATGAATTGAAAGGCTGATGTCACTGGAACCAACTGATGCTTGAAGCACCACATGAGTCAGAGCAGGTTTGAGCAACCCCAAGGGCTTTGCTGCTGTCCCAGGGACACTCAGCATGGCACTGCTGCTGGCATTCAGGTGGCTGCTCCTCCCTGCAGAGCCCCAGCACCACTGCTTGCTCACAGCCCAAGGAGCCACCCACAGCACCAGGCCCTGCTTGATTTCTCCCTTACCAAGGCGTTGGGACAGCTCAAAGTGGGAATTTGTGCCCGTATCAAGTCATTCCATACCACCCTGTCAAACAGTGGAGGACAGGCACTATCCCAGCCCAATATCCCCAACACCCCAACTGTCCCCCTTCTCGCTCCAGTACCATCTTTCGCAAACACAGGTGGACACAACTATCCCAGCACCCACTGCCCTAGCCCTAATCTTTTTCCTGCCTAGCTGAGGGCATTTTTCTTCACCCGGAAGAATGTTCAAAGCCATCCCTGACCTCCAAGATGTGTGGTTTTCACACCTCTCCCCAGCTTGGGTTAACAGCCCCACATCCATCCATATGCACTTCCACTGGGGAGAGGAAATTTGACGGGAAAAAGGGAGGGAAGTTGGCAGGTCCACATTTTCCTGCTAATTCCTACCAAAGGATCAGTCTGCACTTCCATCCATCTTCTCGCTGCATCATGAGCAGCACACATTTGGCTACATTGATCCACCACATGGAGAGGTAATCATAATTTTCATTAACCTGGATGCTCCTGGGACTAGATCTTCCCCCCAGAAAAGTGCTGTAAAACAAGTTAGGAGCCAAAGGGCACGTTTAGTGAGCACTCATGTGGACAAGTCTTCTGCAAATTGACCAACCTGCTCCCACCTGGGCATTCTGCTCACAGGCAGAAAAGGAAAGAGATTCTCCCCTGGATTAAGAATAAATACACCACCCCCTTTGAAAAGCATATTAATTAATGGCATTCATTAGGGAGGTAGCCAGGAAACTAGGCAATTTAATTTCTCAGGTACACAATGTCAGGAAAGATAATGGGCCAAATGCCAGTGCTGCCAACAAGGTGAAACCTCTTTCATTTATTATCTGAGAGGTGGGGCGGTCAAGCATGAACATCAGGGTGTCACTAGAGAAACCAGATACACTAAGCAAGTACTAAATTATCCAAATGAGTCCATTATATCTATTGCTGTCATGCACCACCTGAGGGAGATAGGAAAGCTCTGCCAGCACACCAGGGATGCCACAGGCCAGTGCTCTCCTTCCTGCACGTGAGAAGCTTTGCTGGCCTAGGAACCACATGAAGAGACAAAAATTTTAGAAGAGAAAAAGAAAAACCTACCAGACAGAAATTTGCTATGGCAAATCATGAGTGCACCCTCACATGAGAAGTGCATCAGGCTCTGGGGTCCTCAGGCATGGACCTCTTTTAGCAAACCCAGAAGAAGCCACACAAATTCTCTGTTGTGGTGGATACCCCATCCCTGGAAACACACAGAGCCAGGCTGGATGGGGCTCTGAGCAGCCTGGTCCAGTGGAAGGTGTGCCTGCCCTTGGCAGGGGGTGGGAACTGGATGAGCTTGAAGGTCCCTTCCAAAACAAACCATTCTAGGATCTGGACGATGTTTGGGAAAACAATGGAAAAATCGGGCCAGGTTACTTGCCATCATCTGCATTGAAAGTGATGGAAACAATCAATCTTAGTCACTTTGCTGTGCATGTCTGGTTTTCTTCAAACATATCAGAGAACTTAAAGACAAATCAACCCTTATAGCAAATAGTCAAGCCCAGAAGCTTTGCCACCCTCTGAACGGGTAATTTCAGGCTTGGGGAGATAATGAATTTATTACAGTGCTTGCCCAGGCTGATTTAGCAAAGCAGGGATAGCAATATGGCAAAGGAGTCTCATGTCATCCCCTTCCTTGGCACGAGCATTGACCATTTGCACCACTGGCTGATGAAGCCTTTCCTTTCTGGGGACCAGGTGTGTAACCCCACAGCACCAGTGTCAGCAGAGGGAGGCACCTTGCCAAGGCAAGGAGGCTTGTTTTGACTTAGTGAGGCATGGTCTTAGCTCCAGGAGTGCTTTACAGGAAGAGATTTTTTTAAAAAAAGTTATATATTTATTTTAAAATACAAACTCAGAAACAACCAGTCTAGGACATCAAGACTCTGGAAAGAGTTGAGCTTCTGGGGAAGAAGTAAAAATCCATCCCCATTCCCAATTTTAGGAGGTCTAAGAATATTATACATGTAGCCGTCTACTAGTTTCCAGCCCATCCTGAGGAATCCCAGATCATGGTCTCACAGTGCTTTCAGCAGACCTTGCTGTAGTCAGGGAAAGTGAGACTGCTTCAAAGCAAGCAAGTACAGGGCAGTTTCCCTTCCTTTTCTATCCCTAAACACATGTAAATGTGTTTTTTTCCCCTCCCCTTAATGATAAGCCACATCAGTACATGAACTTCTGTGACTGACATCATTACAGTGCTCCACTAAATTCTCCCAATTCATAAAAAGGACTGTACTACAGCACTATATCCAACATGGGAAATATATTCTTTCCTTTAGGAAAGGTTTGAAATTACTTTTGGATGTACCTAACCCCTTCAAAATTGGAATTTTAGCAATTTCGCTGAAATCCTGTTTGGTTTTTCTGTTCGGAAACAGAATAGAAACCTTTTCCAGCACATACCTCCAAGGGAAACCATTCCCACTATTCGAAACAGCATTAAGATTTAATACAAACAACACAGTAATTTAGCCTTTTAAAATTCAATAATGGCTCCTCTCATTTGACACATAGTAAAACTGATTGCAGAACTACCATTAAGTTCAGTGATTTGGCTTTGAGCTTCCTGACAAATTCAAAATTACAACCAAATCATACAACATCATTTATTATGAAGTAGGCTGTTATACAGTAAATTAAAATCAAAGCTAACGAATGTCTCTACAGCTCTGTTTATTTAGAAGTTACACAACTAAAGAACACCATTTTAATTTTTTTTATTTAAACATATGAACAGGCTACTAAATCTAAGCACATTTAAAATGTAATGCAAGCATTGAATCATAGAACCATTAAGGTTGGAAAAGCCTCCAAGGTCACTGAGCCCAACCATTAAACTGTATGATCCCAATGAGAATTTTTTGCTGCCAGTGAAACCAATACCACTGCTGACACTCCATAGCAGGAATAAGTGTTTGCAGAGTTGAGATTCACAATTGATGACAGTAAATATGCAGCCCCCGATGCATGTCCTCCAATGCAGCTAAGCTTTCAGGGGATTTCATGGAATCACAGAATTATTTGGGTTGGAAGGGACCTTAAAGCTCATCCAGTTCCAAGCCCTGCCATGGGCAGGGACACCTCCCACTGTCCCAGGTTGCTCCAAGCCCCGTCCCACCTGGCCTTGGACACTTCCAAGGATGGGACAGCCCCAGCTTTTCTGGGCACAACTTCTCCAATTTCCACATCAGATCTACGTGTCAGAGACCAGAGAAGCAGTAATGATTAAAGCCTGTAGTACTCAGCTTGTTGTTAAATTTGGGGACATTTGCAGTAAATGTGCAAATTCTCTTAACTACCTTTGTTCTGTTTGCTAAAAGAGAAGAATCTAATTCAGTAACCCCAGATGGACCCAGACACACAGCTCTTCAGATGTTGCCAAATTACCTCTGAAACAGCCATTGAGTTCCTCTCCCACATGCCCACAGCGTTTCCTCAAAGCCTGCCAAAGCATCACTCAGCCTCCCTGGGCTGCCTCTGAACCTCCTGTCCTGGGGGATGGAGAAGCTGCCTGGCCCAGCTGCACCCCTGCACATCCTCAGGCAGAAATTTCCTAGCAGCAATGCCCAGACACACCTGTGTTCTGCACCTGAAGTACTTTCTGTGCCTACAGATGTTGTTTTAGCTTTCAAGATGGTCGTTAGCAGTGTATCCAGTGCTAGAGAAGCCTTTGCACACTCTGTTCCCAGATAATAAGGAGAAAATTGTCTTCATTTGTAATTCCATAGTTGCTCCGCAGTGACATTAGTGTTTCCAGCTGAGACTGAGTCTCTGCTGTGCTGAATACTGCAGAAACCACATGGAAAGGGAAAGTCCTTGCTCCAAAGGATCTGTGTAGACAGGAGAGACACAGAGCTGACAGGAAAAGGGCAGGAGTGTGGCCATGAGCACCAGGTAGGTCACCACAGCCAAGCTGGGGACAGCTCCTGACTCCTTGAGCTGTCCTGCTAATCCTAAATCCTCATCAATGAGTCACCAGCAACAACATGTACCAAACCCCAAAAGTTTTGGGTGTTGAGCAAAATGCACCAGCCATTGATTGACCACAGCTGAAAATACTGTGCATTAGAAATCAGAGAGGAGGGAGAGCTAAGAACAGGTGCAAAACTGATGGAATTTTATTTCCTTTTAAAATAAAATTTTTAAAAAAGAAAAATCAAAGCTTTCTTTTTGCAATCCTGTCCAAACATTGTGTTCGCTTCATCTTTTCACTCTTTCAAACACTAATCAACCCCAGAAAGCTTACAACACAGGCAAAGGCAGAATTTCCAGGACCTGATGTTAAGAAGGAACCAAAGAAAACCTTCTGCAGTTCTTTTACAGACTGGAAATATTATCAGTCCTACAAGCCCCATCCAAACTCTGACATGGGATTTGAAGTGGTACCTGTGAGTCTGTGTAAACACATGTGGGCTGAATGGGTTTATTTCTCTCTTTATTCACATCAAATCTCTGAGTCACCCTGGTAGCATTGTCTACCTCTCATAAATATCACCCTCATCCTCCCAGAGCTCCTTATCTTGAAAAAGTATTAAGGCTTTGCAGCACACATACATAAAGGAGTACTGAAAATCAACTTCTGGCCAAACTTTCTTCTTTCAGATATTTTTTTTCACCTCCATTCTTGTATCAGCAATAAAATTATCACCACCAAATTTTATTTTTTTTTTCTAAGAGAATTAGTTGAGAAGACTTCTGCCAAAGAGGATTAGAGACGTTGTTACAAACTGCCAAGAAACAAGAGTGCAAGCGTATATACGTGTGTCTGGGCAAGGATAAAAGTAAAGTAATTGCAGCTGAACTTGCCTAGATAACAGCAAACAAATACAAAACTTTCTATTAAGCTGACATAAAAAAATGAATAGAAAAGCTGTCAGAGTTAACAAGGATGCAGACCTAACCCAAGAAATAGCAATACTCTTATCTGTCTGTGCCATGGATTTACTCTCACGCTGTCAGACTTGATCTGGTTATTTCCAGCAGGACTCACTGCTTCCTACTCCTTATCTGAATACAGCTGTAAGTAGCTGTACACATGCAAATAAGTTTCCTCAAAATGCACCACGCCAGCTCCTTCCCCAGGTATCCTCAATTCCCTTTCCCAGCATCCTTGGTGTTAATTGTCCGTAGGTGACTCCATCACAGCTGCACAGGGACTCTCCCTCCTGCAACAGTGGGCAAGAAGAAAATGCTCAGGTCATAGAATCACAGAACAGTTTGGGTTGGAAAAGACCTTAAGGATTATATTATTCCAAGCCCCGGCCATGGTCAGGGACACCTTCCACTAGACCAAGTTGCTCCAAGCCCTGTCCAACCTGGCCTTGAACACTTCCAGGGATGGGGCAACCACAGCTTCTCTGGTCAGCCTGTGCCAGGTGTTTCAGCACTTCAAGACAAAACCTGCTTTGGCTACCTGCTGCTGGCAAAATGACCAACAAATTCTGTTACAGCACAGCCAAAGAGCAAACCAAGTTTAACACTTTTTTTGCACTAGCACTTCCCATGGTAAACAGCTGGATTTTGGTCTGGTGATTCCAGGTCCTACTGCTCACACTGAGGCTGGTCAGACTGGATAGCAGCATAGTTGAATGTAGGGGCTTTAAAAAAGCAAAGCTTCCAGGATTGGAAAATTCGACATAGTTACAACAAAAGTTCGCCATCTCCCCTGGAAATTATCTCTCATGTCTGAATTCAGGTTCCACCAACGTCTTTTGTACTGACACCTTCCACATTGAAGCAAGACTGACTTTGGGTGCCCAGGTAGGCACTGGTACACAAGTTCTATGCTGAGGTAAACTAAGGTGCTAGACTTTTCCATTTTCAGGCCAATTTCCGAGCTTGTCACTATTCTTGTTTGAACTCTATTTCCACATGGACACTGCAGTAGGAGTTCATGGTTAACTCTCTTTCACACTTGTGGACTTGTTTCACGTCACTGTATGTACTGATAGATCATCAGAGAGATTTTTTTTCATTTTGTAATATGAAAATTAAGAGCCAAAATCACCTAATAGAGTATGACTCAAACCTCAGCACACTCAAAAAGTTTTCACTCCTGAGAAGGTTTTGCGCCAGCCCTGGAATACTTTGCACACAGAATCATTTTGTCTGGAAAAGCCCATTGAGACCATCAAGTCCAGCCATTCCCCAGCACTGCCAAAGCCACCACTAACCCAGAGCCCCAAGTGCCACATCCAGACGACTTTTAAATCCCTCCAGGGATGGGGACTCCAACACTGCCCTGGGCAGCCTCTGCCAGGACCTGATAGCACTTTTAGTGAAGAAATTTTTCCTAATATCCATTCTAAATCTCCTCTGGTGCAACTTAAGGCCATTTCCTCTTGTCCTCTCAGTTGTCACCTGGAAGAAGGGACTGACCCCCACTTGGCTACAACCTCCTTTCCTCCAGACTAAACATGTCCCCTCTGCTCTGTGTTGTAGCACCAGATACTCAGACACCAAGAAGCAAACAGGTGATGATTTTTTTCATGCTGTTAGTTTTGAAATTAGGTTTCTGAAATTCACTGTTTCAAGGTGAACCCTCAATATCCACATAAATGATCATTAATAAGCACTGTGATTCTAAACAGCTGAACTCCAAAGCAAAGAGGAGAATGGTAGTCGCCTTCCCATGTGCTAAGAGAAAAGGACAACATGACAGGAGCAGAGAGAGCTGGGATAACGTGCATATAGATATATATGCACACACACTGAGCAAACAAGCAGCTGAAGCCCTGGCACAAATAGAAAGGAGGAAGTAGCCCAGCCCAGCCAGCACTGCCTTTGCAATGGGCTGCAGCACATGAAGGACATGAAATATCAAAGCAGATGCACAATATCAAACAGATGAAATAACCTGCCACAAAATACATATACATATATATTCACAAAAAAGGACACCTTTACAAGAGGAGGTGAAGAGGGAAATGTCATTACTGTGTGTCTGTGATCTGGGAGTCATAATTGCTTAAAAGCCAAGTCACAAATTCCATTCAGATCTCTGCAGAGAAAGCATTTGTGAAATTTCTTTTATTCCCTTAACAAAGAAATTGCACAAGGCCAAAATTTCCAAATCTCGTTACGCTACAACAAGATGTATTTTGTGCTGTTTTCACCAGGCCTAGATAAGTGCAGCTCCCATCCTCTCATCCTGCCATCAGCAGGTCTGTTTCCCAGCTTTAGCTTCTCAGGGGTGGCTTTCTGTGACTTGGCTTGAGACTTATTCTCATCAACCCAGGAAAGTAATTACTTCCTTCACTGTAACCCTGTCAGCAGTCTCCCTGGAGCCAGCACATGCCAAACTAAGCAGCCCTTTAAGTATTAGAGCAGATAAAGTTCACTGCTGCCTCCTGTGTGGGGAGGGTGATTCTCTCTGCAGCACATAATGGTGTTGGATATAGAACCATGCGATAGTTTGGGTTGGAAGGGACCTTTGAAGGTCACCTAATCCAAATCTCCTGGAATGAGCAGGGACATCTTCAACAGGTATGAAATGCTACATCTAGATAATGATATATAACTAGATATGCAGCCAGTTAATGCATTCAGCTGCTTAACCCTGTTTAATTTCCACACACACACCCTCCTTTGTGGAAATTCTTTGTGTCAGAAGGTTTTCTGGGAAACTTCCTCACACATCCCTTGACAGATGTTTTCTTTGGACAGAGGCCACCAGTGCCTACTGGTGTCACTGGTGTCACTGGTGTCACTGCAGCCTGTGCAGTCCTGAGGGGCTCTTGGCAGAGCTAAGGACACACCTCCCCCTCATTATCCCTTATCACAACAGGGAACAGTCTTCAAGACACTTAGCACCCACCAGAAGATCCCTGCCCTGGAGGTCAGTGATTAGGACCATGCATCACTGGGCCTCCTCCATCCCCTGCCTGGGCTTGGTCCAGCAACACACCCAAGGTGGGCTTAAGATTAAGCCTCAGGGCCCAAACCAGGGATTTCTGTGGTGATGTTAAAGCTGTCCAAAGAACAGGGCACTGCTCCAAAATTGAACTGTTCATTTTCTCCAACACACAGAAGACAAATCATGAGCGTGTTTGAAAGACACACATTTTCTCTGCGTGACCGTGCAAAGCAGAATAATTAAAATACGTAGTTAATAAGGAGCCTGTGAAAGTATAATTCTTTTTGGGCTTTCAACGAGTTTTACTAACACACCATTTTGTATGAAAATTAAAAGAAATAAGGCAGAGAAAGCACAAATATTTCCTCACCCTCTACCATTTTGCCATAAAGATTTTCAACACAGCTCAACCCTCATTGCCAGGGTCAGAGCAGAGAATGGTTTGGTTTGGAAAAGACCTTTAAGGATCATCTAGTCAAATCCCCCCAGATCTTCAAGTCTGCATCAGTCTGCGTTATTTCATTTAAAATATTAATAAACCTCCTGTCTCATACTGCAGCAGTCTAACCTATGCACGTCCCCAGTCGTATGGATTTGGAGAAGCTTATTATAATCATAAGCTACCAAGTCATCATTTAAGTTTTTAGTTCCTCATTATTAACTTATGTAAATTCAGCTCCTTTGAGGGTGAAGCTCTGGCAGGGAGTGAACAGGGCACTCCATTACTCTTAACCCCAATTTATGCATATTCTTACAGGCATCTTCCACCTGTGCTAAAGAGCAGCACTAATTTTTGATGTCACCTGTCTTCTCCTGCAGATGATAATGTGAAAAGACTTAAAAAAAGAAAAAAAATAGTGCTAGTTTAGTTTTTTTGCCTGTCTGCAAAACAGTAGTATCAGGCTCAAAGTAAACAGAAGCTGCTCAAAACCTTTTATCTGCATTTTTTAACTACTTTCTCCTTACAGAGATAAAAGATTCTTAAGGTAATTATTTTTTTCCTCTCTAACTACAGCAGGGAAAAAAAAAAAAAAGTCACATTATAACTTTTGGTTGTAACTCAACATTGTTGGGCTCACTTTCTGCATACAGATTTTGGGGTATAAAAGACAGAAAAGTGAAAACCATTACCCGAGCACACCCACCAGCAGACTGGAGTCTCTTCCCCAGTCCCATGGTGCCTGTTCTGGAAGCACTCAGCCTGTTCCCTCCTTCAGCTCCCAGCTGCAGATTGCTAAATGAAGCCACCTAAGGGAAAAAAGGTTCTTCCAGAGGTCTTGGGTGCCCTCAGCAGAGGAACTCAGCCAGGAGGGGAGTCGGGGTATTTACGTGCCAAAGGGAGTCAACTGAGAGCCCTGACAGAGTTAATGAGGGCTTTAAAAAAATATGAAGCCAGTAAGGAGCTATCAGCCTCTGAGAGATGGTGGGGAGGTTATAAGAGAGTGATAACAAAATAATAATAATTTATGAAAATAACTAATTGCCCACTAATCAGATTTTCTGCCATTGCGGGTGCACCTCTAATTTCCTTTCTCCCATTTAACTAACTTCGTCTGTCTTTGTATGCTACAGACTAGATCCATTTTATCTTTTCTACAGAGGAGGAAAAAGCTTGCAGTTTCTGACTTTCAACATCAAAGAAGAGTAAAATCCTCTTCTCAAGGCACAGACCAGGTTTGTTTGATGAAGTATATCCTATACAATTGAGAATATTCAGTCCTGAGGATAAATAGTCCTTACGATATTTTTGTGCTTTTCAGCATTCAGACCTGAGCACAGATTCCCTCCCTCTTTGCCAAGCACTTTCTTCTTGGAAAAAGGAACAAAGGGTGACTGGGGAGAGCTGTACACGAGGTCCAGCTTGACCTGCACTTGACCAAAGGACAGGTGCTTTGCAATGGGAACAAAATCAGGTCAGTGCAGGAGTCTTAGGAAATTGTGATGCAGAAACCCTGCGCTGAGGACACCATCTGCTGTTCTTCCTCAGGTCACAGCTCACCAGATGCACTTTCTTTTGTAGAACAAATAGTTTTCACTGTAATTATAATGCAACATAATTGCAGAGCCGGTTTAATCTGGATCCATCCACCAGCAAAGTGATATTTCACAAAGCCTGTTTGAAAGAGCAACATTTAAGGCTTAGTGCTGAACTTTGAAGGTATTAAACATATCAGCCCTGTCACAGGGTGCTACAGGGGTGTTAGGGGGGGTCTCAGGGTGCTCAAGCCCTATCTGGGGTGTCACTGCCAACCCAAAACACAGCATGGACCAGCAGGTCCCAGCCAGGCATGTCCACCCTGCAGCACATCATTCCTCAGAGAAGTAACTGAATTTACACCTTGTTTCAGTTTACATGCCCCAGTTTTCCGTGCCTGTGTGTATGTGAGCACATCCAGTGAAGCATATTGCTTTATTGGCTTTTGAAAAGCCAAAAAGACAGACCTTGAAACAAATAATGGAGCCAGTTAGTGAACTCAACCGCTTCAAAGAGCTGAAGGAACAAAGTATTGGAAACTTTTTGTGTCAGAGGTTCAAAGCCTATTGTTTCAAATATGAGTAATAATTTAAGGGGGTGATGGGAGGCATACTGCAAGAGTCAGTCTGAGTCAGACTTTGGAGTTTAATAAATAATAAGATATATTGCAACATGGATTTTCTAAACAGAGAGAACAAAAATAAATTCTTTCTCTGGTTAATTACTTTTTTAAGAAATGAAAATGTGCCAGCTCTCTTATATTTGCAGGTTAGTCTGTCATAAAGTGGAAAATAACTTAATTCTGCTTCTGAAGGTGTGGACTGATTCAAGTGTTGGGCAGGGAAGAAGAGACAGAGGGGTTTGCTGAAAGGAGAATAAATGAACCAGAGCTTATCAAATGGAAAGCCAGCTTGTGTGTGCATGAATAAAAATGTGGACTTAATTAAAAAAACCACCACCAACAACAACAACAGGAATAATCAATATGAAGAAAAAGGTCTTTTCATTCCTTCAGGTGCAAATACACTCCAAGCATATGAGACCAGCTCCCAGTGCCAGCCTGCCCACCTCATCCGTCTGATCCTGGATTTCCTGTCTGGCAGCTGACCAGTGGTTTGGGTTGTGCTGTTTTTCTTTTTTAAGTGTTTTTCATATAATTCTCATTGACTGTGATACGAGAGGAAAAAATGCAACTCGTGTACTGCATTAACATCCTCGTTGAATAATAAAGTTATTCAATGCTTGTGAAATTTTTAGATTTTTTTCAGTGTGGTTCATTTGGCAGCACTCACCCCTCCTAGGTATATATGCAACACCAGAAAAAATTCCCCCAAAAGACAGAAAAGCAGAAAAACAGGTAGACTGCCCTTGTTCAAACCAGGCAGAGGCATTGGTGGGGTGAAGATGATGTTTCATCACACAAGCAGTGAGGCTGAACCTGAGCTGTTGAGTTCAGGAAAGAGCAGAACAACCACCACCCTCATTTACACAGAGCTCCCACTAAACCCAGTGCGGGCAACCGGCTTGGGGATAATATCTGAGATCTTTTGGCATTAAAGATGGACTTTCTGCGTGGTTGTGTGAGGGAATGAGCACAGGGAGGCAAGTGTCTGCCTGCACAGCTGGGATGGGTGTCCCAGCACCACACTGACATCCCACACTGCCTCACATGCAGCCAGAATTGTGCTTTTTTGAGCAGTCTCCATCCAACATGAGCATCAGTGGACTCAAGCCATAATCAAACACTGAAATGGTGATAGGGGTGATGGCCCTTTGGGTGCCTTGGGGCTCCTGATTAGCACAGATGGAGATATGGAATGGTGAAGGATGTGCCCTTGGGAAGATAAAGGCAGGGACAACAAGCTTAGAGAAAGGAAAACAATGCATAGGTAGTGAGCAGGGACACCATGACCTCAGACTTGCACAGGGCAATTTATAAACAATGTCTGGGAATGTCTCTGCTTGGCACTCCACTGCTTTCCTTCCCTGGGCTGTTCTTTGCCCAGGAGGACTCTATTGATATTTTGAGTTAGATTTTAAGCCAACAAAGCTCTCACACTTCCCTCAGCCCATTCTAGTTTGTAATTTCACTTTGAAGAAAATCAGAGTAATCTGAAATTGCACACTAACAGGTTTTTTTATGTATATGATTTCTGGACTGTGGTTTGCAAAGGTATTAACCAACTCTAGTGAGAGTCTGAAGACTTCTGCTGTCCCAGTCACTGTTGCTCCAAACATCTGTGGTGTGCATGTCTTGCTCTGTTTTCCCTCCAAGCCCTTCTCCTGAAGAAACACCATGGAAACCCTTACGACATATTTCTGTGTAATAAATAAAGCAGCAACATTAATAGTTAATAGTTAAGTACTTATTAACCACCTATCAAGATATGGCAATAAAGTAAATTGATACTCCAGGGTCCTGATTTGAATCTCACTTACATTGGTGTTCCAGCACTAAAACTATTGGTTTCAGTTGGGTCATTTACAGACGAATAATGGAGGTCAGCCTGACCTTGTGTTGCTCCAACAAAGACCTTACAGCAACAACAGATCTGGAGTCAGAAGGAGTTTGCAACAGTAGCATGGTATAAATAATACATGGATATTAGAAAAGCAATTAGGTCCCAATATCAGAGCCCATATCATGGGCACAAACTGCTCTGCAACACAAGCTGGCTCTGTGGGGATGAATGCCCTTCCTAAATTACAGCCTTACAGATCAACTGGATATTCACTGGTTTTGGAATTATGCAAATCAGCAGACAGCTCCAAGCTTAAGGGCCAGCGGGGTTTTTATTTTATTTTTTCAAACAGATCTCTTTAAGGACACAAGTTCATCTTTCAGGGAAAACAAAGCCTAACTTTGGCCTTGGACAGGTGCAGGATGATGTCTCTGCTCAGCTCTGGTACCTCCTGGCTGATGCAGAGCAGGGAGAAGAAAAGGCAGGATGAGGCACTCAGGAGAACTGCAATCAGTCTGATGCCATTTGGGGGGCACAAAACCAATACCTGGTTTAAACTGGTAAATTTGGGTGGCGTTTCTAAACACAGGGCCTTGGCAAGAAGCTTGCATGTAGGGTCCACACTGGACACGTCTCAAATTAGGAGAGATTAATGTCATGCTAAGTATTTGAATCTGCTGGAGGTACAGACTCAACTTTTCCCTGTCTCTACTTTTCCATCTATAAATTGAGAGTCTGAACAATATACAGCTGAGTTCATTAATGCTCCTCAGGCTGTTGGAAATCAATGGCCAAAGAGACAAGTTCTCACCTCTGCGTTTGTCAGGGTCTTACCACCTTGGGATTGTGTTTCAAATGTCCAGCAAGGAAGATCTCGACCTCAGCTTTAGAAAAACCCAGACTGAGCTCTCTACTCAGCAGAAAGCTCATTTTTCTCTCAAAAATGATGAAATTTAACACTCTGAGATGAGCCACATTCAGTTTTCTTGCACAAAGAGTATGATTGGACTTAAAAAGAGACACTCAAGGCTAACAGCTCAACCAGACCCATCTGAGTCTATGTGATTTGTGGATGGATTACTGGGAGCCTTTAACAAATAGCTGTCCTTCACAGCAAGCTGCTTTAAATAGCCACAAACATGGTATAAAAAGATACAATACAGAAAACAATAGTTTTTAATCAAAATAATCTTGCTTAGGATAAGGGGGTGGGGCCAAACTATTTTAATATCTTCTTTGATTGCTCAGTGAATGCATCATGTTTGCTTTTCCTGCTGGTTGTGAGTATAGAGTTAAAAGTCAAAAGGCTAATAGCTGAAAAAGTTGTTAAGGCAGAGATTAATTACTCTGCAGAAATGAAATCTTTTGCTCTTGCTGCTAGAAAGTTTACTAATCATAAAAATACATTTTTCGAGCAACAGCTTAGCAATACTCACCAAAGATTTGCACTATGGGTGGTCAGAAATACGCAGCACAGGATCTGGAAATGAGCTGTGCCACGAGGATACACAGTTGGTGAGAGTTCAGTGCATTAAAGACCCTGCTGAGGACAGTCAGCATCTGGTGATCTAGTTGAAAACTGGTCCAAAAACTTTAATTATAAGAGCTTATAGAGATGAAAATACATGTTACTTTTCCCAAAGAATCACAGAGTTACATTGGTATGTGCCTTATCAGCCTCCTCCCTGTCACAAAGTTTAGCATCAGCCTGGCAAAGTGCCTGCATGTCCACTGGGAAAATAAAATGTTAATAGAGCAGCTACTGGGCTTAGGATTTGGAGTAAATAGTGCCTTTTGACATGATTTCTTACAGAACAGACTGTGTAAGTGCCCAGTCAGTGTCTGTCAGTCTCTCCTTTCTGCCTCCCAACTCCTGTGCTGAGTTTCAGTCAAGGCAGAGAGCAAGTCTTAAACTAATAGAGGGCACGGTTAGATGGGATATTGGGAAGGAATTCTTGGCTATGAGGGTGGTGAGGCCCTGGCATTGGTTTCCCAGAGAAGTTGTGGCTGCCCCTGGACCCCTGGAAGTGTCCAAGGCCAGGCTGGACAGAGCTTGAAGGAACTTGGTGTAGTAGAAGGTGTCCCTGCCCATGGCAAGGGATGAAATGAAATGGTCTTTAGGATCCCTTCCAACACAAGCCATTCTGTGATTCTGTGATATTTACAAATCAATATGTAACTGTCTTAAGTACTGCTGCCACAGCTAATCCTGAAGCAATGGAAGTGCATTTGGGCTTCTCTGTTCCCAGGAGCATGGAAAATCTGGGGGTACCCATCTAATCCCAACCTCTACATTGCTACCTACAATTCATTGTATGTGGGTGCAAGGCAGGAGATGCTCAAGAGCCATAAAACTGTGAGTGTTAAGGAGAAAAAGAAACGCATTTAAAAAATGCATCCTTGTTAGAAAAGAAGGTGGCTCAAGAAAGACCAGGAACCTCCTGGGGCAGTTTACAAAGGTGCCAAGAAAAATTGTCTTTTAAGTCTTCTCAGTGGCAGGCAACAAGGAAGGAGGTCAGACCAAGCCTGGCTCTGAGGCTGGTCTGAGATGGTGCAGGGTGATGTGCAGAGGCTCTGTCAAATCCTCCTGTCTCCCTTCTGCTCCTGGGAAAAAAAGAAGCAAAAAGATCCCCCAGAACATGAAGACTGCTGCACTCGAAAGTTTTTCTGGAGTTATATGCTCTGGCAGAGCCACATCCATATCACCTTGTACAGAAATCAAACAAGATTCCCAGAAAGAGGCAGGAGGAACAGTGAGATTCATCCTACTTCAACAAGGGAAGGGAGCTGGTGGACATAGCAGCTTGTACCACACTACAATATTTAGATATTTAGATTAGACATTAGGAAAAAAATCTTTTCATGGGAAGGGTTGTAAAGCATTGGAACAGTTGGTCCAGGGAAGTGGTGGAGTCAGGATGCCTGGAAGTGTTCAAAAAACACGCGGATACATGGCACTTGAGGACATGGTTCAGTGGTGAGCGTGGTGGTGGTGCTGTGTTGATGGTTGGAATTGGTGATCTTAAAGGTCCTTTCCAACCTTGATGATTCTTGGATTCTATATTCCCTTAGAGGGGTTTTGGCTGCAAAACTCACCCACCCTAAATCTCAGCAGGAGGGAGGGCACAGATGTGTCGAGCCACCTGGTTATGGGGGGCTCCACACACATGAGGTGCACAGGGGAAAAAGCCACCATCCCTGGGGAATCTCATCCTGTGAGTGGCAAATCTGGGTCCCACCACCCATGGGACCTACAGTGGGGGTGAGATGGTCATAAAAGGGGCATGAGAGAGGTAAACAGAGGATATTCAGCCAAATTCCCTCCCAGAGACATGGCTATCCTTTCTCCAAAATATTTTGTCTTTGACCAGTTTTATGTACAGGATACTTGGACTATCAGAGCTGGAGAGGGAAAAGGAGAACATCTCTGGTTGCAAGGACAGGATGCCTTAGTTCTGCACAGGGAACTGATCCTCCACGAAGGAGGAAGAGAAATATCTAATGGTGGTTAATTCTCATTCTCACTACCACTCAAAGAGCCTATTCAATCCATTTCCACGTAGGGAGATACTGAATTCCATCGCTATTGCAAACCTTTCCCAAGTGTTGCCACTTGGAAGTTTCTGAGATGTCATTGAGGAAACAAATCTGAAACAAAAAAAACCATTCCAAGTAGACAGTATTTCATGAAACCTATGCAGGAAGTCAAAAATGTCATTAATCTTTTCAGGTGAAAGGGACACATATTCCTTATTTATCATCCTGTGCCACATGCTCGGTGGAAACATCCAAAGAGCAGGGCATTAGGGACTTCTGTTTTATCGCCTGATAGCTTCTGGATCGAGCAGCAAAGATGGCAAATTATTTGCAAAATTATCAGTGCCTCGGCACTTCTCAGGGGAAACAGCATGCTTAGAAACACGGCTGTAGCCAAGATTGACTTCCACTGCATGAAAGGCATTTGCCTGCCTGACCTGACTGCAGCCCACTGTTTCATCAAGTGCTGCTGAGCAAACAGAGAGTGAGACGAAAACGCTGAAGCTCCAGGCAGCTCAGATACCTCAGCAGCATTTCATTCACCTCGTCTGGGGCAAGGATGAACTTCACTTTGCAAAATTTGACTCTAAGCCCAGCAAGGCAGAAAGGCTGTTAAAACAGACAGTGTGATGGTCCTGGCTGTTAGCACAGCTGACAACATCCATTCCTTCCAGAAATAAACAAAAGGTGCCCCATAAAAGGAAAGGAGTCGATTTCAGCCCTTATTATTTCTAAAGATGCAATAAAACTGACAGAAAACTCAATTTTGTTGATGAATTTTGTCATGCTTTATCAGACCAGTTAACCCTGGCCTGGCAGCACACCTTGCATCTGGAAGACCCTTAATATATCAGCATGTCTGTAGGTCTCAAAAGGCAGCACCAAATTCCTGGAAGTCAGTGGGATTCCAAGAGTCCCTTGTCCTTTCCCTGCAGGACCAGATATCACAACAGCAAGGACTCTTGTATGACCCAGAGGTTGTGTTGTTGTCCCTGAGGTCTACAGGGACACCAACCTTGTACATCCCACCTTTACCAAAATACTCATGCTCCCTAAACTTGCTACCTCAATAGTTTTCAGGTGTAGAAAAAAAGAGTGGTGTCTGAGTGTCTACACACAGGAAGCTTTGGCATTGACATCCTTGTAAACAGAGTGTCTTCTCCACCTAAAAATGTACCTGTGGCAGCAGTTATACACACTTAGTGCGACATTTTCCATCTCTGTGATGGACAGTCATTTCTTTTTGGATTTAAATGGTTAGTTCCTCTAGCCAGACCCACCAGGATGACTAAAAGAGGACTGAAGCCATAGAGCAAGAAAACAACTAGGTGATAAAATTACCTGACTGCTAACACTTCACCACACAGGAGAAGATTTGGGTTAGCAGTGCTAGGGAGGGGGGAAAAAAAAAAAAGGAAAACAGAAGGTAGAGATATCTAAAGCTTTCATTCTGAGACAGGCTGCCTGTGATGCCTGTGCTGTGGGAAAGGTGGTCAGTATCTGCCCTGGCTCCATCTGGCAGATACCACAATCCAAAACCACCTTTCTGGGTACCCTTGGGAGCTCACAAAAGCAAAAGGAATCAATTCATCGTGAACACAGAGCTAGAATCTGACACTCAGTACCACATAGCATTGCCAAGGCCAAAAATACAAGCTGGCAATACTGTTTTGAGGGAATACCAGCAGAAGGGCCATTTATTATTTCCCCTGTTTCTTCTGCTCTTTCCCTAAGTGCCCACTTCTGGGCACTGTCAGACTGTGGTGAAGCATCTCTGTAATTCACTACAGCTTTTTATTGAAACTTTCTCAGAGCCAAGGCTGCAAATGCCACTAAGGAAAATGATGGATGCTGCAGGCTTTAGGAAATGAACCATTCTCTGATTGCTTGCTTAGCCGAGCAATTTGCGATGTGATAGACAGAAATTATATCATCCAGTGTCAATTTGTCTATTCATTTTTCCCTCTCCACATGTTTCCTTTCCTTGATTGAATAATCACTAACAATAATCACAAGCAGCTGGGGGAAGGAAGTACATCCATCAGTTTTAATGTCAGCAGGAATGAGAACTGATTCCTCCAGCATTCACCACAGCTCTGCATCTTCAAAGTCATTTACATTTTCCTTATACCAGCACTAATATTCAGATTGTATTATCTCTATTACCTACTCGTATTTCAGCTTATAATCTAGGAACAATAGAATGCCAATTGGGAAAATATCCAATTTCAAAAAAAATAGATGGTTGTTTCATCTGCTATTCTGTATTGCCGCAAACATTTTTACATTTATGTTTTAATTCTCTTAGAATATTGATGGAAATGTAAGTTTGTAAGGCTGAGCCTGAATAAGACAGAGCAGATCCAAGGAATATGATTTTATGTGAAGGATGAGGACTGTAAAGGACAGAGCTGTTAGGAAGGCATAAGTAGGCAAATCCCTGGGACTGCAGAAGCTTTTCAAAGGTTGTCTCTGCACAGATTACTGCTGTCAGTAAAAAATTACCTTACTGTGCCCAGATATTGTATAGGCAACAATCCAGAATATGCACTGAATGTTCAGTGATCAAAATACAAAATTTTCAATTTGTTTCACTTTATAACCCTAAATATACTTTTACATATTTCTAAATGATGCTATATCACCATATAATTCCACAGTGGTATTATCTAGTTTTATGAACCCATTTCTATCAGCTGAACTTCCAACTCCCTCCCTGTTCAGAGACAGGGAACAGCAGAAAATACAAAATTAGACTGAAGGCACGACAAGTGGCCCAAAGATTTCCTTTCACAGGAAACTGTTAAAGTGGTTTGTTTATTCAATAGAATTAAATCATCTTTCAAACACAGTGACACAGACCAAAAAACAAAAATACCCTGATTACTGTTCTAGTTATGGCTTACAGCAATTGATAGGCTTTCTATTACAACCATAGTACAGCCACACAAACAATAATAAGCAAAAGTTACAAGGTGTAGGCTTGACAACAGAAAGGTGAGTCAATGGATTAACATCAGCATGAAACCAACATGACTCTGCCTGGATTTCTCCACCCTCACTGTCACCACCTTATAGAAATAAGAAAGATGAAACAGCTTTATTTTCGTCATAACCCAAGCTCCCCCAGCGTGAAGACACAAAGTTTTACTCCAGTATTCCCGAACTAAGGATTTGTTTTCCACCGGGTGAAAACCAGGGGCATATTCAACAGGCAGCACCTGTTCAATATGATTTACATGGGCCAAATGCAGAGGTTTGATCAGGGACCTCGTGGATGACAACAAGGAGGGCCAAGAAATGGAGCGAAAATCATCACGTCCTGTCCCAGACAGAGCAGGGACGGTCAGTTTTCCTTGTCTTTAAGGGAACTGGCTCTAAAGCACACATAAGTGTGAATCACTTGGCCAAAACAAGGTTAACAAATAGGGATTAACTCAATTCTGCTTGTTTCACAATGCTAAAACAGGGAATAACCAGAGTCTTCACAAGCCACTTGGAGCACTGGAGATACTTCAGTGTCTTGGTCCATCAGACAGTTTCAGGTAGAACAGACAACCAGCCAACACAGTATCTGACTTTTCTGGCTTAATTTGTCACTGCTTTACATGCTAACACATTTTACAGTGATTAGTACAGTTAAAAACATACATCAATTTACCCAAAGATCAAACACTGAGAACATTTATGGCTTCTAAATAGAAAGTCAGGCGTATTTACATCTTTCAATCCTTGAAGTGCTGAGGCAGATTTGTCTTTCTTTAAGCTTCCCACTGTGTCCCAATCCCTCATTTCTCATGTTTGTTGTATGCTCAGGGCTTTGGGGAGCATTGGAGGTGCTGACACCCTGGGATCCAGGCTCCCTCACCCTAACCCCTGGCGTACATCTGGATTTCCCTTAAGTTCATTTAAAAAAAAAAAGCACTTTAGTAAAATTTTCAATTGAATACAATTTTTTTTTGTTGTTTTGAATACCATGCGGACAACACAGGGATGCCCAGCAACCTCACCCACATTAGACAGGATGATAATAAGACATAAAATGATAATAATCTCTGAGGGTTTTTGGGGAGAAGCAGGTTATTGGCTTGACCTACAAACATTGATTTCTCTTTCTACTGAAGCCAAATGCAAATGTTGTGCTGGCTTCAAAGGGAACAGGCTGAATCCTGGCTTGAACACATTCATATCACTGATGAATTCCATGCTGGTATTTTAAAGCAAGCAGAAAAAAACCCTGTTTTCTTGAGGCCTATGATTCTCATACATACAGTCGGGTACAGAGGGCCCATGTGTAATTTCATACAGCAATTTACACTACCACGATGAAGTGCTTTGCATAGATGAGCTTGAAAAGATGACTTGATAAAATCTGGAAGGGAGAGTGACAGTCACAACGCTTCTGCTTCCAGATGAGCTTGTTCTTTATGCACATTAAAAACATGGTATTGCTACTGCACCATATCTAAAGTATATTAAAAAAAAATGTATCTGAAGTCAAGTGAGTAAGAAACAAGAGGCTGCTCTTCCTGCCCGTGATTAGGGTCTGTTTCTGGAACACATCAAAATTTCTCTGGATTTCAGAAAAGGCCCTACACATAAATACTGACCTCTTTATTCCTAAAAACCTCAGCTCACTCCAGAATTTCCCAGGGAGCTTGGCCCTTCAGGGATTGCAGAATTTTACTCTTTACTTCTTCACATGCTCATGAAAGCACACTCAAGTGCCCATTTCAGAGCTCTCCACATTCACCACCCAAGTGGACAATTGGACAATCCTCAGAGGATCAAGAAGGACAGATTCCCCACCGTGCCACGTCTCAGTGTTTATCCACCTCGGTTTCCCTCACACACAAAACCAGAGATTGCTCCTTGCTGCCAGGGAGAGCTGAGCATGGGCAGTCCACCCACACAGCTGCGTCACTATCAGTGTTTCTGCCTTCAAGGTCTGAGCAACATTTCTACTGATTCACCAAGCCCCCACAGAGTGGACTATTCTTAGAGCTGATTTCCTTCCGTTTCCTACATCTGACCATCTTGAGTGAACATCACCTTTAATTTATCATCAGTCAAGCCTGCATGGGGGCAGATTTTTTGGGGGACTGGAGAAGCTACCCCTGATTGCTGCAAGCTGTGAAGCTTCATCTATCATCTCTGCCATGGTATTCCACATTCCATGTTATTCAGAGCACTAAAGGCTCTGGACCAGAGTTGTGCTTGCAGTCTCCTATATTCCCTTCACATTGCTTTTCCTGCTGACCACGGACCTGCTCCCCATGGTGTCTCTCCTCCCCAAGATCCCAGCAGGAGGAGCTGCCATGGCGTGGCTCTCCCTTTGCAATTCATGAGCTGGTTTTGACAACCTTGTTGCAATCACAGAAAATATGCTAAAATATTATAATGGCCCTATCACCATTGAATCCATTCTGTCCAACAGCAAAGCTGGATTTCATAAATCAGAAGCAATCAGCTAAACTGTTCTGACTAAATACTTCCTTCCCTTTGATGAAAGCACTGGCAGATTCATAAGCTTCCTCTGTTGACCTGACAATAAAGTCAAAGCAATCCTAGCTATGTTTTTCCAACTGGATTTGTATTGCCAGTGTGTGCAAATCTTAGGAACTTCTTATGAGATTCTTCTAAATAATATGAGGAACTGGGGATTAAACTGTCATATTTCCTCCCTCCCTGTCTCAGATTTCATACCCTCGTCAACAGAGCTGGGATTACAGCTTGAGCTCAGGATATGGTAGCAGACAGCTGACAGACTTTCTTCCTGGACAGATCAGACTTTTGTATGGGGGATTCCTCTGGGGCCTGAAGCCTTTTCTGTGGGAAAGCATAACAAGCTGTGCATGTCCTTCACTTGCAGCAGACACACCTGACAGTCACTTCTTATCACTCAGCTATCCCCTTGTCCAAAGGTTAACAGTGGACATTTGGAGCTTTGACCATATGGGAGAAGGGAAAACAAAATATCCTCAAACTCAGACAAATCATTGATGTCAAAGAGTATTTTCTTATGCTCAGCACACAAAAGAATGATGGCAGAAAACAAGGAAGGTCCTTCTTTCTGCAAAAGCCCTTCTGCATATGGCATTTCTGACAAATGCCATAGTTTTTCAATCACATTTTTTAGCAACACCTGAAAAATTAATCAGAAAGTGAACATGTTGCAACATGCATTTCATCTTAAGGACTATTTTATATATATTTTTTTAATTATCTCACTGGCTTGCCAATCACTCCTTATATCTAACTATACACCTATGTACACCTTCACAGACATGTCCGGGCCTGCTTCTGCAGTCCCTACACAAATAAAATACCCACTCATTTGAGTGGGAGCTCTTTTCAGATAAATGTGGCAAGATTGGGCCTTTGGTGCATACGTGCGAGTATCCTGCACACACTTTTTAAAATCATTAAAAAAATATAGTAGCTCTAGATTTATAAGCAATCAAAATCTAAACACAGTAAAACTGCACTTATTACAGTGAATTTACATTGCTCATTTGTATGAAGCAAACAAAGGAAAGGAAATGTCTGTGACCCTGAAATTACAGATGAACTGTAAATACAAGTTTTGCTTATCCTTTTGTCTGTCCAAAAGGATTTATGCAACCAAAAAGAGGGATTTGCACCATTTCTGTCAACACATGGGTGCTTCTCAAGTGCTCTCCCATCTTTTTTGAAGTATCTTTTGCAACGTTATCAGTCTCCTTTCCGTTGATTTTGTTCACTTCGATCACCACAGTAAAGAAAAAATCCCTTACTAGAGAAGGTAACAAAAAATCCCTTACTAGAGAAGGTAGCAGAGCAGCAGCAGCAAAGCAATCCTGAAGTCACTACCAATCCCAAACTCAGGCAGGATAGGGAGTAAGGGCTCTAGGTGCCGGCTTCAGTGTCATTACTGTTGTCATAAAGCTTTAATGCACAGCAAGACGGCCAACCCGCAGGGTGTCATTGCTCTCTAAATAGCACTTTCATTACAGCACTTCGTTGTCAAAGCCCTTTGCACACAAATTCACAAAACACAGCGAAGACAAAGATCTCTTTTGCATATGAAAGCAAGGAAACCGCTTCACCCACAGGTTCATTAGTGCGCTGCCTACTTCACAGGTAGACCATACAGGGGGTGTTCACTAACACACAGTGTTACTCTAAGATCGAAACCACAACAACACAAACATACAAAGCTTAAGCGCTGGTCCTTCACCCGCCCCTGGCTGGTGTTTCTCAAGTGAGTTCTGACACCTTTTTCAAGGATATGCGTTACTTTTAAGGTAATCAGACCTGTGGAGTGCAGTGTAAAGTTTAAGTAAATACACCCTCACGTACCATGCAGGTCACTGCTGACCAGTAGGGACTTTTGAAGTGGTGACCATCAGCTTTCACTTCCTTTGTGAT
This sequence comes from Chiroxiphia lanceolata, assembly GCF_009829145.1. Lineage (NCBI taxonomy): Eukaryota > Metazoa > Chordata > Aves > Passeriformes > Pipridae > Chiroxiphia > Chiroxiphia lanceolata. The sequence continues at coordinate 2,324,475 of NC_045671.1, read as the reverse complement.
CATTTTATCTGTAACGTGAGCAAGTTTCACAACTCTAAGCATGGCACAGGTGCTTTTAAAAGAAGCTTTGTGCATTCGTACATTACAATATCCAAGTCCAGATTTGGATTTTAAACCCTCTCCCCCACACCAAAACAACCACAAAAAAAATAAAGTATCCCTCATATAGAACTTTAAACTTCAAATCCTTGATCAAATATCTTGTAATCTATGTCAGACAAGACAAGGCACTGGACAACAGCCCAAGTGCTTCAGACTAAGAACTAAGACAGGGAAACTCTGTTCATTTAACTATGCCAACACATCTGAAGCAGCAAACCTCACCTTCCTGTGTGTGCAGTCACACCAGTAGGAAAGGGCAAAAACCAGCAGCCTGCTACAGCAAAATAAACTTCAGCAACCTGTAGCACCTTTTCTGCATCAGGATTTTGCCAGTTCAACTGTAGCAGAAAAACCAAGCTTGGCATAAGTGACAGAGTTACACCGATAACATTTAAAGAATACACCAGCCCTTTTACTATCCTGGTAACATTCTCAACATACATAAATGCCATGTTAAGACATTTGACATCTTGAGATGCATAATTTTAAAATAAGCATCATAATCTAAGCCACAAAATATCTTCTCTGTGTTTTAACTTCATTTCCTGACATTACTTATTACAGATACCTGAAAATGGTAACTCAACCTACCCAGTGACTCAACATTCAGATGCTCTTACAAAGTCTTTAATAAAAATCAATGAGGAAATGTGGTTTTTTCTATCATATGCTGTGATACTTTAACCCAAAAAATCAACTTGTAAAATATAAGTATGTAATTTTCTTGCTATTCAGCCTGAGAAAACCTTGCAGGAGTGTGAAGGAGCACATTTCCTCAACAAGGACTCCAAACTGAAGCTGAGATGGTCTCTACAGCAGGAAGTACACACATTGCCCATGGGATAGCTAGAAGGAAAGCATCATAGACAAGGAGAAAGAAAACACGATCAAGCATAGGAGAACAGAAATATATGACACAAGAAGGAAGAAGAAAGAAACTCTAAAACAATATCACAGCATGATTCACACCATTACCTGTTGCTGTGAATGGGAGTTTAACATTCTGTTCTATCCTGGCTGAAAAAAAATCATAAAGTGATTTTGTTTATTCCTAATACATCTATTTGCTATTTTTGAACAACACTTTGTGACAATACATAACAAAGATCTTAAGTTATATATCCCCATTAAGCTATACTGCTAAAGAGTATTTTCAAAAACCTAAATGCCAGAGAGCGGTGCTCTCAATAAAACCTGGCAATGCCCCAAGGTACTCGATTCAGAAACCTGTGTAAAGTCGTACAGTCTACTCTGAAATTCTCCACCACTGATTTTCCTCAAAAGTTTGGTGCTTTTCTTGATAGTGAAATGATAAATATATTAATGTGCTCTGTTTATCTCTAAATCTATTGGAAATGTGCTTCTTATCTGACTTGCTTTCCAGGGCAGTGTGTACCCTGGGGCACAGGAGTTTTTCTCCTCCTACACTATTATGGACCCAACTCTGCTTGTAGGAAAGATGCTGGTATCCTAGATCCTATGGGATGCAATGCCTTGAGGAAATTTATATCAAACAATTATTGCATAATCTCCATGTGTAATAAAACCTCCTACACCATACACAGGCATCGAGTTCCCGTTACACTCTCCCAGTGTCCCTGTCAACTGCAGGTCCCCGTGTGAACCCGCAGGATCCCCTTGCTGTGCATGTGGAGGAAATTGAATATTTCTGAGGGCATGGCGTGAAAGCCGGGTCGGGGCTTCACGTTGTCGTAGTAGTGGTGAGTTATAAAAATCCCTGAGGGGTTCATGGGGAAGGCCCAGAAGCCGAAGAGGTGGACCTCTTCGCAGAGCTCCAGGGCAGCAGTCACCAGGATCAGCCCGGTGCTGATCCGCTTGGCCCGCACCCCTTGGCCGAGCCAGTAGCGCGACACATTGATGAGATACTGGGGGTGGAAGTAATAAACAGCCTGCTGGGACTCGAAGTCGTCCAGGACGTATTTGACCCGGATGGACACGTCCGTGTTGCGGGTGTTGTAGAAAGCCGGCAGCAGCACCGACGCGTTCTCGTACACCTGCAGCACGTCGTAGAAGGGCTTCCTCCACTTCTCCAGCTTGTGGAATCTAGAGGGGGGAGAGGGTGTGAGGGATGGTCAGTCAGCACCCAGCACAAAACCAAACCTCCAGTGGGCTTTCGCCGCGGTGTTTCTGATGCAGAGGTAATCGAAGTGATGTTTCGATTGCCAAGGGGAATTTGTTTAGATCTGTAGCTGCGGCATCAGTGTGAAATGTAGGGCAAAAATTCAGGGGATAAAAAAATTCATCCTGTGCTCTCTTTTGTCTATAAATTCATTAAACAGCAGGAAAACCGTGTAGACATTTCTGATCATGTCTCACTTCTCATTTTATTGTTAGACATATGTCATTCTTCCAAGGTGCGGAGCAGCTGGATGGTGCACTATGCAGTGCAGAGCTGTATAGAAACACCAAAGCCAGCAAACACCAAAGCCAGCAAATGTCTAAAATGTCTAACTTTAACATTTAAAAGAAATCCAAAATCAAACAACTGATTTTTTTGTTGCTTGTGAAAAGAAACACATTGCCCCATAAGAAAGGAAAGCAATAATTAGCCCCATGGCCCCAAACCTGTCAGCAAGGTGGCATTAGGTTATTAACAAATTTTAAATTGAAATCACCCAGCCAATCCTGGCCACAAAGCTTAGCTGGCATTTCTTTAAAATGTATGACAATGTCTGTTACTTTATTTACTTGATGATCTTTAAAGTCTTTTCCAGCCTTAACAACGCTGATTCTATAATTTAAGTTGCTCAATTTAATTTAAGATTCTATAATCTAGTTGCTTCCACCCTGAATGTTTCTAAGATGTTTGCCTGGGGATTGCAAGCATGGCATAAGACTTCTGGGGAAGGGATGCCTCTATTGTTTTAGTTTTAGCTCATGACCTTTACTTTTCTATCATCAAAGTGCAGGTTTAAGTGTTTAACACGTTTCTACAAGTTGTTACTTATTCCATATACTGAATAAATTACATGCAGAATTTAATGTATGATTCATAGCGTCAGTTTAAAGTAATATTTGGGGAAAAAATTCTCCATAACAGTTAAAAGAGATGAAAATACAAAAAGCAGAAACAACCTCTCAGTGATTATACTGGGATTGACAGTCACGACATCCGTCTTTACCCCAACATCCATGAAGTATTTCTCAGATATAGGAGGCAAATTGCATCTATAAAGGAAAGAAATCAGTAAGACAGTTAAAAAAATTCCTTGAACCTTTTCAGGACTAGAAAATAGAATTGATTTCAGCATTTCTGCCAAGCAGCAAATCTAGAAGCAGATTGAGAATTTAAAATTATATCAGAACCTGTTGATATCCAAACTGTGCAGTACAGTAACAAGCTCTTGAGGGCTGTATGAAGACTCTTCCGCCAGCCTGTGAAAGATGATCCCTTTTTGCAGATGTAGCCAATGCTCATTTTGCTTCCTTAATAGCAGTTTACCTATTTGCTCTGGCATTTTAGGATGAGAAATGGCTTGAAGCCCCAAGGCCAATCAGCCAGTAAAATCAAAGGCTTGCTCAGCAATAGCTGTTTTCAATAATTAATAAACTGTATCTATAACATCGCCTTTAACATGCTTTGGTTTATACCTAAGAGGATTTAGGGGAAATGTTCCACAAGAAACAAATCAATCCAGTCTTAATTAACCCAAAAGTATCTGCTTCCCTTCCTTTTCCATTTATAAGCATCTCCCAGCGAAGTGCAATAGCAGAAATTCTGATTGTACAGGTTCACCATGGGACATCAAACCTATTAGGAGCAAACTTGTGTAGATTTGCAAACCTTGATTTTGCCCAGCCTCCTTTCACCTTGGCCTTGTCCTACATACATCATCTCACAAAATTTAGAGCATCCCTCAAGAGATGCTGAAGTTGCTGAAACACACACACATGAACTATCACACAGGCTTGACTTCCACAGGAAACACAGCTGAAAAAAAAAAGCTTCAGAGACAAAACATGTGGCCTGACAAGTAGTTTTACACCCAGTTTAAGCTAGTGTAAGGTACTGACATTTTGAAAATTTTAGAAGTGAGCTACAGGCCTCAATAAAAGCCATCACAGCAAAGATCCCTACATCTCAAAAATGGTGCTTGATTCACAAAGTTCCCCATATTTCTGAAGATCATGGCTGAACAGGAGAAAATTGTGAGGGTATTTAGGGTAAGAGATGCTTAGTGTTTTCACATTACCACAGTTCAGCTGTCAGGATGATTTCTCAGTGAAAGGGAGAGGGCGAGCACAAAAATCCTTCAAAATCCTTCTGAGACTCAAGAGGTTCACATCTGCCTTCCAGAGAGTCCCTCTTTATCAGGTCAGAGAATTTTTTTTTAGCTATCTTTCTCAGAGGTAGTGTTATTTCCAGCACTTTTCTCTGCTAGGTCATGCAACATTCTTCTGAAGTCCTCCAGCATCCTCAGTTCCACCTAGCACTAGGCACTGTGACCATTGAAAAAGGGTTTTCAAATAATCAGCTTCAATACTTTTAAACAGTAAACTCCCACTAGGACTAAGAATGACTGAATTTTTTGGAAGTGGTAATTCCTTATAAAAATGATAAAGTCTGCTTAAACAGTATTTTTTTGGTAACACTCCAAAAATTCATCCCAACAAAGACAGCATCTCTAAACACACCCAGTGCTTCCTCACAGAGCTCTGCTCTGGCCAGTAGATGGAGACAGACAATAACTACTAGTAACTGCAATTCTTGTGCATATTGTATATATTCTATTGTACTACAATTAACTGCTTTCAGAATTCATTTCACAGAACAATCTGGGTTGCACCCTGCTGGCCACAAGCTTCTTGACAAGAAAAGATTCCCCCAGGTGTCCTGAAGGTGTTGCTGGGTGTTAGTCATGCTCTTTGTGAAATATTTTAAAGAATTATTTCATTGGTGATCAAGATGATGATTCCTGATAGTTTGGTGGACTGATGCCTGGAAAGCAGGTGTGTCCAGACCCAACCCTTTACTTTAAAAATGAAGTCAGCAGACCTTGAGTTTTAAAACACTGTCACATCTTTGTGCATAATCCACATATTTTGGAGATAGATAGTGAACCATGGGTTTCTTTTGCACTAGTAGTGATATATTATTCATATTTCAGTTCTAGCTAGACCTCTACTTAATTAATTACTATTAACAAATACAACCCAGTTTCTAAGTTCTGTAATCATCTGCTCTTTTTTTTTTTAATCGATTTCAGTACAGTTCAAGGAAGAGTAACAGTGGTAAAAAAGGGACTTGCACTAGAAGTCCTTAAATGTAAATTATGAGATTTTTTTGATGTCCATTTTTCTACTTCAGCTTAAAAACTTGTCATCTCCCTGTGTAACATGCACTACTCCTTTCTGATATACTGATAGCTGTGATCCAACACAACATCTACAATAACTATTTAAAGTGTATAGGGTACACCAGGCTTTTAAGAAGCAAATTATGTGAAGCTTGAACTGTTCCACAGACTTTTTTTTTCATCAAAAACTAAGACAATAATTTTCTATAAAGTTGGAATGAGGCAAACACAAGGGTCTGAAAACAATGAATACTGAAAGTAGGACCTGCAAAATTTTGTAACTAATATGATGTCAAATTAAATTAAGACTGCAATGAGCCAAAATCTGACCTAATTATTGGTAATATGAAGTCAGAGAAATTAATTGTTTTGTTCACAGTTATTCCAAACTGACAACAACACACCCAAGATCAGAAAATAGGCCAACAGAAATAAAGAGATTGTTCTTCTCTCCAGAAGAGGTCGTGAATCTGTGAGCTAGCGGTCATATGCCATGACCCAGCCAAAGAGCTTAACAGGATTTAGAGATGGATTAGTCATGCATATGAATAATAATAAAAAAAATAATAAAATCTTTCTCATATATATTAAGGATTATAAAATTGCTGCTAGGTTCCATTATCCAGGACCAGCAGTTGTGGGACATCCCAGTTCATGCAAAACCTGGATGACTCCACATATAGGGGGGAACACAGTAGCAAGACACTCAATCTCTGAAGTGTGTCTCTGCACACCCTGGATTGACTATTGATTACTGTTATTGACAACCCATGTTATCCAGCACCTGAGCTCTGCACCAGTTCAGAAACACAATTCTGAGGCACGTGAGCTGGTAGCTATTAACATCTGGCCATGCAATAGAGGCTGTGCCTCTGTTTGAGATCTGCCCCAGTAAATCATGGCCAGGTTCACAGGACACTGCTCATAGGCTAATGTCCATGGAAAGATAAGTCCATGGCCTGAGTGACAGGGGCCATCCTGAAAGAGTACATCAGACTTTGTCAGCAAGTCAATGATTAACCCCATGGAGTTAGGGAGAAATAATTCCCTAAAGCATAATTTTTAAATAAATACGGTGAGCTGTTTTGTTGGGGCTTTATTTTGAAACATGGCCTTTTGTGCCAGAAGCAGGCTTGATGCAGCCAATTCAGCAAATCCTCTGTTTCCAAGTGAGAAAGAATAGCTTTGGATTGCTTTATTTGCCATTAGAACAGGCAAGAAAAGAAAATTGAAAAACGGACAAGTGGTGGTTACCGAAACACGAAGTCTGCGCTGTCAATCTCCCGGCCACATCTGCTGTTCTTCAGAATTCCTCCATTCCCAACCACTGCACACCTCTTAAACTGGGAGCGGTGGTACGGCATGTCCTGCAACAGCACAGCAAGGAAACAGTTAAAAAGCCAAAAAACACGGAGGCAACAAGTCTGTTTTCTCCTTTTTCCTTTTTTTTTTGGTGCACCTTGCTGCAGGTGCATTGATCATAGGATGCTGACACTGGTTCTGGGGTGCAATATTCCTGTGCTGTACGTGAAAGGACGGGATTGTTTGCTGTGTGATTCAAGACAGCATGGGCCACTAACCCAGATGAAAAAAAAGAAAAAAAAAAAGAAAGAAACAATAGCTTGCTTTCTTCCTAAATTGAATAATGGAAGGAGTACTTTTAGGCACTTGCTTTCCACATGAGGGCATGAACCATGAATTAGTGAACCCCATGCATTGTTTTCTGAGCTGCCTGCAAACTTCTCGCTCCTCAGGCTCTATCTCCTGCTTTTGAGAAGTCTACACACAGAGTTCCAGAGCAGCCAGGAAAACACAAGAAGTCTGACAGCACACTACAGCCATTTGTCAGAAAACAGTCCAAATTTCAGTGCTTACTACTGAATTGTAGTAATACTGATAGTATTAATGGTTATGAATTAACATTTGTATTACCAGCACTAGAGCCTTTGGTCAGACACTTCTTTGGACTTGTTGTAGGAGCATCCCTCGTCTTTCTGTAATCTTTGGGCAAAATTCTGCCCTCACACACAGACACGCAGCTGCTGCTGGAGCCAGAGAGAGTGAAAAATCACATCCCGGGAACAAACTGGGCTGTTAGGGTGAGAGGGCTGTGATGCAGAGCCTCGCCTCGCTACACCTTATGAATATGTAGAGATGTGCTTATATAAGCATGAGAGTGCTCGTTTTGGTACATACATATTTTATCAATAATTTCATTACCGCGAACTACAGAGGGATGCAGTGGTGGCTTGACATTTCTAGGTGATTATTCCCAGGATCTTTCCACGGCATTCATAAGCCATGAGGCAAAAGGGCATGCAATTACACCTGCCTGAGAAAAGCAGCAGCTGTCTGGCAGAGAGGAAATATAGAGCTGTCTGCGCTTTGTGCAGCAATCTCTTAACACAAAATGCCTCAGCAGCTCTGAAAGGGAAATCAGAAGCCAGGTGTCTGTGCTCAGCACAAGGCTCCTGCCTTCCCAGCACTGCTTCTGTGTTTTCAGCCCTTTACCATCTATATTTGCCATGCTGCAGCTCTGCTCTAATGCAGTGGGGTGGCTTTGGCCACATAGGTGCTGCCCTGTGAATCCCAAAGGCATTTTGGTACGTAATAAAGCCTCCAAAGCATCCTAAATCCTACCTGGATAAACACAACAGCAGCTATAGCACACTCCTAGCACAAATGTAGGCGTTTAGTCTTTCATGCAATCATCTGCACAATCAGGCAGGGTTTTGAAGATAATACTCCTGGACTTAGATGTGCCTGTTTTTTGCATGTCTCCAGATGCCAAAGTGCTTTCCTGGATCCAAGCCTTTCCCCTGCTTCAGCCCCAGTCCCCCACGTGCACATTTAGGTAACGGCACTACCCTACCTCTTAGCAGTGCTCAGAAAGCAAATGGATTAAAAGTGGTTAGACCCTGAAGGGCAAGTTCAATGGCACAAATCTAAGTACTTAACCTGAATGTTTGTCTGATTTCATTTATCCCCTCCAAATACCCCACTGTAAATTGATGAGGTGTGCCCATGATAAATTGGCAGCCACATAAGCCCATTCCTGTGCATCAGTCACTATGTGCAGTGGGAATTGCCCACTGCTTATAACCTTGAATGGCCCTGAGGTCAAGGATTACTTGCTAAAAATGTTTTGGCTAATCCTTTTACATTTTATAATTTATTATCTGTATTTTTAAACAATATATTTAAAAATTGTGCAGCCTGTTCACGGATAATCTGCAGATGAAAATAGGTTTAAAAATAGTCAATCTTTTTTAATATGAATTATAAAATAATCATGCCAAAAAGAAATGTGGGTCTACCCCAAATGGTGGATTTATTATGCATGAAAATTGTACTCTGAAAAGTTCTGACCAGTCAGTGTCTCTTTATTCAGCTTTCTTAAGTCACTTCATTAACTACTTTGCTCCTAGGTCAGCAACACTCTGCAGGAAATTGTATATATTGCAGATGACCACTTAAAAAATAGGATGGTTGGCTAAAATATTGTATGAGAAAGAAACATTTTCAAAGTATAAGCAATGAATTTTGTAGAAATGTCAGTCAACTGCTAAATGCTTGGCTACAGGATAGTGTCTAATGCAGCAAGTATAGTGAAGTTGATTCTGCAAATGGGCAGAGGCACCTTTGGAAACATTTTGAAGATTTCTTGGTTGATATGGAAGATTCCACTAGTGTCCACTTCATATTTCAGTTTAGTTCCCAGGGGAGTGTTTTTCTGGGTGGTGAACAGAAAGGCAGGGGCATTGCAACACCTCGACAGAGTAGACCTGTGAAATGAAAAAGAGAGAAATAAGATTAAGGAGCTGAAGGCATGATAGAGGATTTGCAATTGCTGTTACTCCTAAAAAGGGATTTTTCAGCAAAAAGAAACATTTTAGCTGTAGGAGGGGTAAGACGGTGCTTTGCTGGATTTTCCTTCAGCAAATTTTGGATTTGGTGAAATTTTCCTTGACTGAGAAAATTATGGGGGGGAAAAAAAGAGAATAAATGAGACGTGCATCTGTCTTTCCTAGGCTGTAGGAAATACATGTGGAAATTCTGCCCTGCTCCAGTACCTAAAGCTGAGCTTCTGCCCCCAATATCCTGGGGACACCACCTTAAAGAATTAGGCCTTTCTGCTTTAGAGATCTTCCACACTTTGCAAATTATATTCTCATCACTGGGCAGGAAATGCAGGGGCTAAAGAGTTCATCTGGGGATGTGGATGTTTGGCAGGACAGGTACTTAAACACAGAAATACCTAAAGGCACTGCCCCACTTACCAGACTACTGTGGGGCACAGCAAACTCTGAGTGCAAAAAAAGCTTTTAAAGGTCTTAGTTTTGCCTTTGGTCCAGCATATGTGCACCAGGAAGATGATGTGGCTCTGACAGGTGGGGGGGTGTGCCAGGCAAATTGGTCATGGCTGTGACTCCAAAATCTCAGACAAACGGCCAAAATTTTCTGTGTCTCTGGGACAAAATCGCAGGTATTCTGATGCAAACAAGAACCACATGAAATCCCAAAAATGGGAATTGTGACATGAGAGAAAAAACATTCAGCTCTGAGCCCTTTACCATGTTTCTTATGAAACTTAAATAGGAAAAGCACCTTTCCAGATAGGGTTCCATTTCTTAGCTCCCATCTTTCCCCGAATGCTTTTCTTCTATTACTGGTGGAACTGAAAGCCCTGACTTCAGGTCCCTCTTATTCCAGAGACAGTTTATTTCCCAGTCAATGCATTTTGTGCTTTTAATGAAAAATACATGTCATGGCAAATGCACAAACATGAAGACAAAGCCAAATGGCTCTCAAATAACCTAGATTAAATACCTTGCCTCTAGGGTGTGTGGCCTCATTATGAGTTGAAAAAATAACCCAGTCTTCTTTGTGGGCTTTATTACAAGCACCAGAAAGCAAATACAGAATTATGCAAACATTTCAGTGATGTCCAATTACTATTATGTACTTGACTCATGTGGAATGACACAATATGATGATCAGATCAAGGCAGCAAATGAGACTGTATTAAGTCAGTGAATGATCTCTAACAGCAAAATTACTAAATAATTACAAGCAAGTATTGAAATTAAGTTGTGATATTTGGGATGTGAAAAAAACTCTTTATTGGTTCTGCATTAAGGAATGGAAAGAGATGTTGTTCCATGATGACCAACTGGTTTTCCAGAGTCACATTCCTTAATGCAAATGTCTGATATCTGATGGAGGAAGAGACTCAATGAAATTGATTTCCCTAATCTTCAGATACAAACACTAGTGTGATTTTTGTGCTTCCTCCCTCCCTGTTGCTTAAGTAGCTACCATTTAACTTCTGTTGGATTCTTCCCATCTCACCAGATGGATCAGAACTGGCAAAGTTCAAAATACCACAGCTCAGAGCTGTTATACCTTTCAGCCTCCTACTAGTCAACCTCCAAACTCAGAGACTTTGGTCTGGATTTGAGAGGCTGCAGTTCCCCCACACACTCACACACGAAGTCTCTGTCTTATTGCACAAAAACGAAACAGACTTTGAACACTTCTTTTGTTTTGTTTTGTTCTCATGACTACCATGATTGGTGTTCCTGGAACCAGCTCACAAGGGCTAGGTTACATCTAGGTGCCAGTGGGGGTTTCTGACGCGGCGATACATCAATCTCTCCTCTTTTTCTCTTCTCAAAATCAATTCTCTTTTTTCTCTCAGTGCACAGGGAGGAGAGGAGTTCTTTGTTTAACGTGATGGTGTTGGTGGCCTCAGACAGACTGATGCTCCTCCTGTCCTGATGGTCTTTATATAGTCCCTTGCCATTGCTCCCACCTCTGCGCTGGTCCCATACCTCTTCACACCTCAGTGTGCTCCTTGCACTCTGGGAACAATCATTACTTCTCTTACTCCAAGCTGTCTTTAAGATAATGAGTTTGTAATCTTGAATGGCTCCTCTCTTCAAAACAGGCTCTGATAATTGCCCACACCAAGTAATTTCCAGAAAAAAATATAGTAAAATATCCGTAAAAAATTTATGAGTACAGATCACATTGGAAAACCTCCTGTGTGCCTGGGACTAACAATGTTATTTTTAAAGATGTCAGTGACTAACTCAGCACATGCATTCTCACATTCTCTCATTAACTCCTGACAGCTATTTCCTGGAATCATGTAAAAGAATTTGAGATAGAGCTGGTGGCTTTATTCTAAACAACAGCTCTGAATTGTACCAGTGGCTTACAGACTTAACCAGTCTCTGCAATACTTACTCTGAAATAACGTGTTTTGTCTAAACCTACGCAAATATGGCACTTGAATATATCAATATACAGCATTCAAAAATTGTTTTGGCTCCTTTCTACTATTTCCCTCACAAAACCAGTTTCAAAAGCTGTATCTTGAGAGGATCATGGGGACCTTCAGCAAAGACAAACTCACAGGAAGAAAGACAGAGTTCTTCAGAAACAAACTGAGAGGTCTTGGGAGATCAGAAAAAAATATGTAGGTAGCCTGTGAATAATAGCTGAGAAGCCAATTAAAAAAACAAAAGGAAGTCATAAACAAGGTCTGACAATACCTGAAACACCACAGAAGAAGTCCAATTATAACATTTTGTCGGCCAAATTTGCAGTGCCAATAATTCTAGCCTTCCAGATCACCACAGAGTTAGGTTGATATATTAAGTCCAGCCATTAAGGCTTGTCTCCATCCTCACTTCTGCCTGAATCATACCTGTAAGTCTTTCCCCTACCAAATTCCTTGCCTTTCCTTGAAGAATCTTCCACATGACAGAAAAGCATACTTTTATCTTGCTGTTGACATTTTAAAAGTAGGAAAAAAGTCCGTATTTATTCAAAAGGACGGTACCCCAAGAGCTAGTGTTATAATAGTTACTCTTGTTATCCATATGAAGGTTTGATCTCTCTACAGGAAGCTAAACTCAAACTAAAGTATATTTTACTCAGCCTCACTAATGTGGACCATTCTTACTTGAATAAATTGGCTTCTGTGACATTCATCTCCCATTTGCACATCTGTAGGTTCTTCCATCTGTCGAACAATTCAGTTTGTTTCACCCTAAAAGATAAAATGAAAAGAAAAATAAAATTTCAGTTTATTAGAAGGGCTTCTTTTCCTAAAACAGCCGCAGGCAGGGTACCATGCTGTTGGCTTTTGACCAGTCAGCCTAGCTGGTACAAAATGTGTCATTTTTATTTGTTTTTCTGCTCAGACATAGCCACTCTAAAGTCACGTGTGCACAGGTACTGATGTTTGGAAGTGATTTCTGTTCCCTGGTATTCTTTCTCAATTTCTTCAGGATGAAAAATGCAAAATTAAGCAAGAAGAATCTACTCTACCAAAACCTACTGGGAAGCCAGTGAGGGTCTGGCAACTGGGTTTGGATGGGGGGGGAAATTGCACCTCTCAGAAGGGCCCAGGAGGGGGTACTGGGAAAGAGGATACATTAGGTCAACTATGGCTGAGTGTTATCAGAGAGTTTAACCTAATCCATGAGATCCTACAGCATGGCACTGTAGGTAAACTTATTTTCTGAACTGCAAGAGCACACACGTGGGGATAAGCATCTGTGATGGCAAGAGGACATGGAAAGCTCTTTACATAAGGAGCTCTCCCTCTTCTTCTCTTAATCAATGTACCTGCAGTCACGTTAGAAAATGAGACTCCTATTTCTACTAGGCTGATACAAGGCAGCATATTTTTTGGTGATATCACCAATTCCAGCCACTCCTGCCTTAAAGCTCATACACATCCTTCTGTATTTGGACAACAGAGATAAAGGCCTTGCAAATATCTAGAGGGAGGGAGCAACTGCATAATCTTGCTAAGAAATTTGGAAGTCTGTGATTTCTTCTAGATTGGTAAGTCTTAATTAGTTCTCTTCAGGCTTGAGGGCTTCGAATATTTGAATAAAGCAAAGAGTTTTAAGATAATTATATATTTAGAGTGAGTAGAACTTAGGATTTCCCAGGCTGTGGAAGTTACAGGAAGGAATTAGGTCATATTGTACTTTCTGTAGCCCACCAGAGCACATTAACTTGGAAATCTTCCATTACCATAAGGTCTGACTCTGGAAATGTAGCACATTAGAAGCAAGAGCGTCAGTAGAGCCCAGCATAGTAAGAGAGCTTAGTGTCAAATGGCATCTACTGTAGAGGTAAAGATAAATCCATCTGAGCAGGAGCCCACTACCTTCCCTGGGTCATCGGATAAGATGAAGAAAAATGAGCAATTCCCTGTGCCCTCTGATCAGTATGAAAAAAAAAAAAAAAAAAGGCAATTCAAAACTCCCCATCTTCAGCAGAGCATTGGCAGAGGTGTGACATTCTCACCCCTTCCATTTATTTTTAAGCACTGCAAGTCAGCAAGCGGTGCGAAGTGTGTTACTCGTGTATCCTTCATCCAGTACCAAACACAGAAGGCAAGGACATAACCTACATTTTTCTGTGCACAAAGTCAGTGAGGGAGACATGTCCAAAATTGTGCAGACCTGGAGCAACAAACTGTATTTTCTGAAGCCTTGACTGCTGAATGTTGTGTCCAATAAGTTCCATTGGCAAACTAACTTTTTTTTTTTCCTCCCAGTTTCATTGCTATGGCTTCACAGACACATCTCATTCAACTAATTTGTTTCCTGATCTACTTACAGGACCACAAAGCACAAATTATAGGTTTTTTACTGTTGCTTCAGTAACATTTTCCTTTCTACTGAGGTTTATGCAGTTGTGAAACTCTCTGCAGCTTGAGGAGGTGAAAAATACAAATGGTCTCAGAAAATATCTAAGTAAATTAATAGAGGAGTCTATTGTCCACTCTGATTACTGAAGTCTGGACTCCATCTGCCACTCCACAAGTCCCCATGCCAGTATTTATTATCAGGAAGGGCTGACCTTTTTGCTTTCTTTCTTAGCCTTTACTGCTGGCCACTGTCAGTGATAGACCCTTGAGCTAGAAGGACACTTGCTGTGAGTCAGTCTGGCTGTTCTTACTCTTCAATTACTTGAAATATGGTACTATAAACACTGTATTTAACTCCAAACAATAACACTGAGTCTGACCAAAATGTCTCAATGTGTCTGAAAAGCCTCCATTTTTTTCAAATGGACCTCAGGTCAAATTCAAATACTGTTTGCACATGTAAGAGAATCTCAGGAGTCCCTGCTGAGATCCCTGTTGATGGGATCTCCTGAGCCTTGCATCTTTCGACAACATCATTATAAGTTATCATTTATCATATCCTGCCTGAAAAGTAACCTTTTTAGCAAGCTTTGGTTCATACTTACATTGACAAAACCTTCACCTCAATGATGTCCTGCCGTAATTCCAGGCATTTGGTAGAGTTGTATTCCAAAGGCCCCTCATAAAACTCAAAATACCTGAAGAAGAACAAGGAAAGATACCATAAATAAGGCTTAGACTGGAATACTTGTCTTGCACATCAACAAAACTTTGCTGACTGTTGTCATTTATGATTTTTGCCTAACTTGAGACTACAGTTCCTGGCTTATGGGCAGGTTATTCCTTCACAGGAGAGCACATATGTCATTGCTGATTGTAGAACAGTCACCCACGCCCAGTTCGTCCATCCCTACAGGAGTTCATCTGTCCTGTGGTTCCTGCGATCACCAAGAAGGAGCAGTTACCTTTTCCAGCAGTCAGCACTTGGCAGCTGGAACTGATCACTTATGGAACACTGTTTCCATCTTTTGGGTGCCCAAATGTGCTAAGAGTTGAAAAAAACAGTACCATAAGTGTTGTTCTTGGGTGGAAAGCAAAGTGCTAATGGTGTATCCTGTCTATGGAGACTATTCCATGGCAATTGAGCCTTTCATTAGGATTTAGTCTTTTGCTACATTTGGAGGGGAAAGGAGCCAGGGATTTTCTTCTAAAAAAAAATGTTGAGAACGAAAGGATTTGAATGCTCAGGCACAGTACAAACAATAGTGTTATTCTAATTAAAATATGAGCATAAATCTTTACTTTTTTGGTTAATTTTTCTGCCTTAGACATTGGACTGGAGTGAAGGGGAAACAAAACACAATGGTAACTACTCATGTTTAGGGGCAAGAGAAAGCTCGGGCTGTCCAGGGAATTCAATGAATCTGTATTGAAAGAGCAGACAAGATTTAGGGTTTAAACCGAGCTCTGTGTCAGTTTCACCACTTATCATTAGACATCTGGATTAAAACCTAATTCCTAAAGCCTGCACATTCCTATGCAGCAGTTAAGGGGACAATTAAGAAACAAGAGAAGATGACCAGGAGAAAAAGGTATTATGAACAAGGCTAGAGCAAGTTCTTTTGATGGATCCTTGAAAATCTTGGAATTCATGAGTCCCTAAGTCCAAACTACGTTTTGAATTTTCAATAGGAAATAAAAACACAATGTTCTTGGAAGACCATTCTTTAACCCACAATTGGAAATGCAATATTTTTTGTCATTGTAAAATAACATCAAAATTTGTGTTTGACCCAAACATATGTGCTCAGTTCTGCATCCCTGAGTAGGAAAGCCTTGTTAGTTTCCTCAGTAGTTCACCTTTACAGTTAATATTGGAATTTTCGGGGATCCAAAATCAATCTGTTCTGGAGAAGTGCTAAGCACTCACATCTCCATGGGGAACTGTAAAAAGAAAGACTGTCCAGGCGTCTCCAACATGGTCTCCAAAGGCCAGAGGCATCTAAAATCAAACAGCTTCTGAATTTTGCTTTTTCAATTGATCCAGAAATCAATGTGATAAAGCAAGACAAAAAGAAAACCCACAGAAAGGAGAAAGGGACTATAGTGTGTAACTGGAAAAAGTCCAAGAGCCTCCCAAAGCAATCTGCTGGTAACTGGGAACATTTCTATCCTGTGAAATGCTGCTTTAGGAAATGTCTCCTTCACCTCTCCCTGAGGTTTTCACTACCTCAGCTTTGCTAAATCCCCAACCAACCAATTCTGTGATCCAGTGAGGGGCAAAAACCTTGAAAATAAAAAGGGAAAGCCCATATTTAAAAGGTAGCAGGAGGAGAAAAATGAATTCCTAATAAAGAAGTAAACTGATTACTATCAGGAAAAAAAAAAAAAACAACCCACAATAGCTCATCAATCTTTAAAAAATGTGGCTACTTGGAAATGTATTTGCCTAGTCTTCAAGGCAGAAAAAAAATTTATTATTTTTTTAGAGGAAATTATGTATTTAAAGTGTTCCATAATCCATGACAACTCTGTGAAAAGACTTCCTCAGCCTCCCTAAGGGAGATCTAACACGAATCTTCACCTGGGCTCTCACCAAAAGGCTTGGGCTCTCCTTCCAGCTCAATCATTCACCTGGGCATGGAGCATTTACTACAGAGCAGCTGAAATCCACTGCACTGGCACAGCTCCTGTAGTGCTTGTCTTGTTGGGATGGAGCTGAGAAACTTGTGTGTTTTGAAAGCTGCTTCGACTGAATTTGGATTAAGAGCTCACCTACCTGCACCAGGCCAAAGCCCTGTGTGCAGGTACTCTGGGTAACTTTCCCAAACTAAACCAAAGTCTTTCTCTTTAGACAGCATCATAGGACTTCGTACTTGTCATAGAGTTTTCAGGGTTTAAGGAGTCCTCTTTGGCTGCCAGTACAGGCAATCTTTTCATCCTTCTGAAATGCTCTTTTTTTTTTTTTTAACTGTCTTTTGCATTATCAATTCTTTAGTTTGGTTCTTTGAGTCAGACAAGGCTGGGACCCTAAACGTGCATGTTCTACACAATAGCTAGAGGCAGGATACACCCCCAAACAACACACAGCACGTTACACACCACTGCTGCTTCTTAAGATGTAGGGGGGATAGCAATGTCTATCAGTCTCACCCTTGCCTGTCACCTAACACTGGGTTTCAGTACCTTGCATGTGCCTCAGGACAGATAAGAACAGCAAAAATCTAGATTAGCATGTATTTTTATCTCTCCTGTGCACTTCTGGCTCTGCTGCTAAGTTGGAGAATGGCAGTTCAGATGTCAAGCAGCACATGCTGTCACGTGGGAACACCACAGCAGGGGAAAGCTGGCTTCAGCCTGTGGCAGTGGAGTCAAAGACGTCGTTTTATGAAATGGAGATGAAATTTCCTGTGTCCCAGCCATTCCCTTTGATCGTTGCCTGTTTACACCATCCACAAACCAAAAATAGAAATGGGAAAGGATGTGTTACCGAAGTGGCGGAAGGTTAAGGAGGAAAGGACTGGGTAAAAAATAAACCACTTCTGGATCTGAAGGGAAATCAATCCATGAGACAGCACTGCATTTGTAGTAGAGGTATTCCATCAGTCCACAGCTTCGGAGAGCACAGGACTGTCCTGCAAGTCTCTAACTCTCACCACAACTCCAGATTCCCCAGCAGAGCCACTGGGAGTATTGAATTCACCCTTTGGCACCTCGTGGAAGTGCAGAGGGAGGATATGTGGAAGAAGCTGGATGACACACTGCAGGTGGGGCACCTCCCTCCTGAGGAAAAGGCAGGGGACACTGACGGCCGTGTCATTCTGTGCTGAGAGGGGAGAAGATGCTGCTGGCCACGGGGTGAGCTCGACTGAAACTAACCCAGTGTGCCTAAGCCACTGAAAAATCATCATTTGGGCTGTCCTTCATAAGCCCTGAACCACACTGAAGCAGGCAGCCAGTCACTGAAGCCTCCTTAGTCTTAGTGCTGCTGATGCTGCAGCAGTGAGGTTGTAATCATTAATGATGCTGCAACATCATTAAGGATTTTTCAAGGCGGTATCTGGTCAATAAACTAAGAAAAAGAAAAAGAAGATTCCTCTCCTTCTCCAAGGAGTGTTCATGCTATTCATTTGCTTCACAGCAATTCCCCTCCTGCTACAGACACGGAGACAAATTAGCAGAGGCAGTTCCCTGGAGCTCCAGCCAACCTCTTCCCACAGAAGTGCTTCATGTTGTACTTCCCTGGAATACAGCTTTTGCACAACACTAGGTTCTAGCACAAGGAACATGGGTTCCCTCAACCACCAGAAATGCCCTTTAAACCCAGCTCCTCCTCTTGCCAGGGTCTGGTCCTGCTGGGAGTGTTTGGAGACCAGACCCCCGTGCTTTCCCACAGGAAGCATCACTCTCACCCACTCCCTGGGCTCTGAGAGCTCCTTCTGCCTATTAACTCCCACTCTAAAACATGTAGTTCCCTGTGAAGGAAGATGTATTTGCCTGTCAGAAAGCTTAATTAGCCCAAATGGAAACTGTCCTCCCCGTCATCCTCCTCGGTCTGATCTCCAGCTAAGAAGTAACGGTGTAGTTCAGTTTATTTTGATTTATGCTCTTGATTAGTGACAAATGACAAACCTGACTACACTACTTACTCCTTTTGCTACAGGAAAGGTCTATGTTTCAGCTTTACACAAATGACAGTCAAGTTTTATGATCCATAAAACAGAGCTGATGTCACCACCAGAATATCCTCTCTCTTCATTGGCTTCGCTTCCCCTGTTAAAATATAAATAACTTTTATCCCTCAAAGGTCACAAGTCTACAGGAAAACCAATGCAAGAATTCATGGTTCTTTGTAGTAGAGAGCCCAACTACAAATGAATCACACCAAACAGCACAGTTGGATTGTCCTTTCTCAGGGCACTAGTGTGTAGTGGACACCACAGACCACTCACTGCTCTGTGTGCACTCACCTCAATTGTGTCTTTCAAATCTACAACACTTTGACAGGATCAAATCCTGGAAACACCACACAACACGAACACCACGCAAGCTGCAAGTGCTCAGAGGGGATGGGTGTTTTATGGCTCTCAGAATTGAGTGCCTGGAAATGAGATGCTATTCACTCTGTAATTTTCCATTTTTGACTGAGACTTTCTTCTTTTCTAACCTTCATGTCCCCCATTGCAACCTCACTTCCAGCTGAGCAGCCTGCTGAGCTCGCTGGTGAGAGGCACATTTGGTTTCTCAGCACACCAGCTAACTCTTAGGTCTTTGATCATCTGCAGTTGGGTTGCAGCTGCTTTGATCAGAAGTAAGCTTTTCTTGATCACTCTACATGAATAGAAAAGCCCAAGACTTCAATCCTGCCTTCAAGTGACGCTTGGGTTGAGACACTGATTAGTCTGATATGTTGAACAAAGGTTTTAAAATATAATTGAGTGTAATGGTCAGGCATCTTTTAAACAAGATTTAACATCTTTTCCCCCACAGAAACTGCCTTCCCATTCATTTTTCTCGCTCCTGCAGAGCCAGTTCTCGACACTGTTTGCGGTGAGGCTGCAGAGCATCGCAGGAAGGATTCCACCTACCCTGCAGGAAAAACAAAGATCTTTCCAAAAATATACATTATCCAGTGACTAAGAAATGAGAATAAATGAACCAAGCCCTGCAGGCTTCCACTAAATACTTATTAAGAGTGCTGTCCAATTATCAGTTCCTGCTCTCATCAGTATGGGCAGATTCACAGCCAACCTCGAGTCTAGATTCATCTTCCCTATTCAGGAACCTTGCAAGTGGGCCAGAGCACATCCCCCAAAGCACACGGGGACTCACATCTGGCAAGGTCAGCGTGGGAACTTCAGGCTCCCCATATGGAGCATATGATGGCTGTAGAGGCTCTGGAAAACTCACCCAGAGTAAAACTTCACCAGAGGCCACTGTGACTGAATGACCAAATCCCTCTGGCCTTTGCTTCTGTTAGTATTTCTACGTGGCAACATCAGAAACTACAAGATTTGGTCAAAAGGTTTAAGGGCTTGACATCAATGCAGTGATTTTTCTCCCTCAAAGAGTGCTTCCTATCACTTCACATGGCCTGTTCTCCCAAGATTACTCTGGGAAGGCATGATCCCCATTTGGCAGGTAAAGAAGCTGATGTAGATGTTGATTGACAGGATAGTCCATGGCAGATGGGAACAGAGAACTTGGACTCTCTTTTTGTAGACCCTACCTAACCATAATTACCACCAAGAAGAGGAACAGTCTGATGGAAATCATAAGGACTTTTCATACCACACCTTGCAAAAGAAAATGCCTGTGGATGCACCAATGTTAAATGAGATCCCTCTGCACTGAGAATTGGCAAGTGAAGCAGAACTAATTAAAACTTCACTAAGGCTGTGGCACAAAAAAATTACATTGCTGCTTGTGTTGTTTCTGCTGTTTGAGAGCCTGAGTTGACTTGCCCCCAGCAGGATGGTGCTTGAAAAACTGAGCTGAGAGAGAAGGAGTTGTGGGCTCAGTGGAGGAGACTGGAAGAGCAGTGGTTTTCTCTTATGCAGGTTGATGAAAACATTTGACTGTCTCGTCCTCTGAGACAACAAATATCAAAAGAGATGTTTCACATTCCTCCTGGCTACCACCTGCTGATGACAATGTCACTGGCAATAACTGGTTTAAATCCTTTACCATCTTCATCTCTAGCGCTAGTAGATGCATTAGATGTCTAACTGATCACGAACCTTCAGTATGTGTATGTAGGTAGGAACAAAATGTGTCACTATAAACTGTGTCAGGTAAAAAAATTAAAATGTAAGTAAGAGGAAATGGCCATACACCTTCCTATACATTGTGTGGTAATAGCTCTTCTGAACTACTGCATCCAGTTCTGACATTTCATCTTCGAGGGTTCAAGATGCTGGCAAGAGTTACAAAAGGACCTGTGGAAATTATATGGATTCTAAAAAATTATGAGAGGCGTATGACGCCTGATCTAAACATATGGTGACTGAGTAAGGAGATACTGCACCAGGAAGCAATTACTAGTGGCAGGAAAGTTTTCAATACTGTATAGCAAGGAAGCCTGGAAGCTAAAGATAGAAATGGCATCTTTAGTTCAGGTTTTCTTTCTAGAAGAACCAGAGTAATTAAAATTCAGGAGCTGGAATTCCTGTACAGGGACTCACTCTTCCCTGGAGATTCATATAGCTGAGGTTAAAAGCTATTGATTCATGAACCTCCTGATCATCCACTTAGGATATTTTGAAATATCCTTAACAAGGTCATAAGTTTTTCTGGGTTTTGATAATGGCAACAGGAATGTCAATCCACCAAGGCAAGAGCGTTTCACCAAGATACCCTGCCTATTTTCCAAATTAAAAGATTTTTACTTTCAGAAAACCAAAAGTGCTCCCACTGACCAGCCCTAAATTCCTAAGTTTGGTCTGCACAGAGGAGGAGTGGCTTTAACGTTTCTGTCCATTAAAGCAGTCCACAGGTGGCTCATTGAACCTCCTACATCATCTTAAAAAAAGTGCACCCATCCACCCAACTGTCGTGCCTCAGAGGTGCTCCTTTTGTGCATTCATTATTTAACCTGGTTCCCTGACTTCATAAACATTTTACACACCTGTGCAGTTAAGATGATAGCTGTCATACCCCATGGAGGTGTTTTTCATCACAGCCACGGAAGGTCCTGGCAAACTGGCACTGGCTGCTCTCTGCCACTCTGACTATGATCTCCTGTCTTCATGTCTCCACACACAGATCACCTGGGATTGCTTGGCTCTGCTACCCAGTGCCACATTAGAAGTGTGAACTGACCAAACATCCTCTCCTGGCAATGCCACGTTGCTCCCTTCCAATCAGTCCACTTATCTGAGACACAATTTCAGCCTAACACACCACCCAGTACAGCTCCACTGTAACAGCAGTGGGTGTAACAGCAGGAGCTCCAGCAAAACAAGCCCTAAATGGCACAGCAAAGACCAGGCTGCCTCCTGCTTATCACCTGAGATAAGCCCACCTTGCAGTCCATGCTTTGGAGTCAACACTACTCCCTGTGCTTCCTGGGTCCTCTCTCACACAGACTGCCACCCCTCTTCATTCAGAGGTTTCCCCACTGTGCAATGTGTGAATGATGTACTGCAGAGAACATCGAACTGTAGTTTTAGGGACACTTTGGTGCTTCTTTTCTTTCACCGTATCAAAACAACACTGCCTGGTGACAAGCAGCAGTGGAGTATGCTGCAGGAAGCCCTATTTTACCAATGTCATTTCAAAACCCTCCAATTTTTAATAAACTGCTGTGTGGCTGTTTTAATCAAGCCCATTCCCATCACTCTGACTGAAATAAGCTGCTGATGTTGTTATCCATATGAACACCTAGAAGGCATAACAAAACTCCTGACAACACTTATACATCAATAACATCTCAAAAGCCACATTTTGGCTTATTGTTGCAAGCAACTGCTTCTTTTTTTTTTTTTTTCCTTATGCCTCTTCAGATTTTAATATCTTTTTATGAGAAACTCAGCAGTGTGACTTAAGGAACATCCTCAGCTGAGGATGAGTCAAAGGCTCAAGCCCTTACATTCATTCTTGTTATATGTGTATTTGATGAAACCAGTTGATTTTGCTTTCTATTTTGGGTATAAAGCCTCAGATTTGTCATACTAGAGAACTGACAGGCCCAAAAGTATAAAGATCACATCTCCTCTCACCCATCAAAGGTTTCTGTGGTCTCACCACTGGAGTCCTATATTAAATCTTATCTTCAGCTCCAATAGACTGAAGAGAACAACATAAACCAACTAATATGACAGATAAATCATCGTATCATTAAGGCAGCTTCTTAGCAATGAAAAATCCTTTAGGCATGACAACTCACAATCCCAGAAAGTTGCAAAACATTTTATAAGGAGAACAGAGGAATCAGAGCTCTAGGAAGTGGTTGTATATATCACTTCTCATAAACTTCTCATCATCAGATAGAACCCTTTACCTGATTCTCCACAAGGATGCTGCAAGATTTATAACACTTAGCACAAAATAAAATGCAAAAGATAGAAATATGAGTAATGGTTGATACATAAGAATCAAAAATAAGCTGGTATTCAACAACTGGTTGACATTGCATCTGAATGGGTGTTTCAAAGTGCTGCAGCCCATCTAGTCCTCCTTCATTTGAAATCCCTGTGGCTTTGGGGAGTTCCTGAGTGTTTCACTTTTACTTCACTTTTACTTCTTGCAAGAATTCACAATTTTTTGCCACCTGGAAGACTCAGCAATCAGGGTGGTGAGGCCCTGGCACAGGTTGCCCAGAGAAGCTGTGGTTGCCCCATCCCTGGAAGTGTCCAAGGCCAGGTTGGACGGGGCTTGGAGCAACCTGGGATAGTGGAAGGTGTCCCTGCCCATGGCAGGGGGGTGGAATAAGATGAGCTTTAGGGTCCTTTCCAACCCAAACCATTCTGTGATTCTATCCTAGTTAAGGAGTGAATCAATTTCTACTGGAATCAGCTTCTACTGAAATCAGATAACATACTAATCTTCATTTCTGTCTTTCTTGATCATTTTCTTGTAACATTTAATCTTCACTGTTCATTGGTTTTGATATGGCCACTATTCTCATGAAGTCTGGCTGTCTTTCAATTCTAATGCACTTATTCTTTCAGTGTGCCTTTGCTTTGGAAGTCCTTCATTTTCATCTAACAAATCACTCCTACAGAATGAGTTGTCAGTGTCTCTACATCCTGTATTAAGTTATGTAATTAAAAGATAAAGAGTAGTTCTAGAATATGTATGGGTTGATACCACTATGTATGAATAAACATGTGTCTATATATATATAAAAGATATGAGCTGATGGAAAGCATATTAAAGTATATTTCAATCAATAACTTTAACCACCAAACCTTTTACAAGGAGGTGTTAGCACACAGTAACCTGCAGAACCATGCAGTGAAAGGTATTTACTGTGCTTATGCTGGCATATAATTAATTTTGTGCACTTCAGACATCTCTCTGGAGTCCTGTAAATATACACAAGTAAAATCAGTTCAGCAAAATGTAGTCTGCAAGTTTTCCATTCAGTGGAAAGAATTATTCATTAGAGTAAGGCCTGTTTTCAATTTATATCAACAGCCTGAAGTTGGGTGTCAGATTAAGACTCTCAAGAGATGTCTCGTGACAACACAGTAAGCAAGGTGATCAAAGATAAATAGTAAACAACTTTTGACATGCAGGAGTCACCACACAGTCTTATCTCCACATTTATGAGGTACGTTTTTATTTTCCTGTATTCTCAGCTTTCATACAGCAGACAAAAGCATAAATAACATCTATAACACACTTATGTATGAAAATATTGCATCCAGAGTTACCCCTAACTCAACACCCCCAACTTTCAGCTCCACTGTCATTAACACTGAATCACAGAATGTTCTGAGTTGGAAGAGACCCACAAGGATCATCAAAGTCCAACTGCACAGGATACCCCAAGAATCCCACCCTGTCCCTGAGAGTATTTTGCCAAACACTCCTTGAGCTCTGGCAGCCCTGAGGCCATGACCACTACCCTGGGGAGCCTGTTCCAGTGAAGACAGAGACGTGTGTTGTATCACATGACACAGAATGTGACATATGCATTTTTACTGATATTATAAACTTTTATTGATGTGATAACCTTTTAAGTTTATATCTAGCTTCTGCAGTTCGAGCCTGCAGTTTGAGTTTTTCGTGTAAGAACCACTTGCATCCTGAACCTCTTTGTCTTTAAAGAGGCTGAAGAGACTGAGAATAGTCCTGTGGTTCAGAACCTCACAAGGATGTATTTTGCATTCAAGGGTTTTGGTTCCCTGTCCTGTAGTCAGTGATGGTTCAATTGCCTCTGTCAAAGGTGTCTTGAGTGGGAAATCTATATTAATTTATTTTCTCATTTCTTTAAGAAGATATGTGTCTTTGTGTCACATTTTCTTTTATATGCCAAGTGCCTAAATTGAAGACTTTGTATATACAGGCTATGTGTGCATACACTAAAAGTGCAAAAAAAACAGAAGA
Source organism: Chiroxiphia lanceolata (assembly GCF_009829145.1). Lineage (NCBI taxonomy): Eukaryota > Metazoa > Chordata > Aves > Passeriformes > Pipridae > Chiroxiphia > Chiroxiphia lanceolata. The sequence continues at coordinate 2,299,320 of NC_045671.1, read as the reverse complement.
TAAATACATGCATACATACATACGTACATGAACCTTTTTTTTTCCTTGCTCTGAGTGAAAAACTTCAGCCTAATTTGGTTCTTTTCATAAGGAGTCTTAACTAAATAAATTAGCAGAGCAGCAGACAACACTTGTACAGGATCACATTACAGCAAGAGCCTTAAGAACTGCAGCATTGCTGCAGTTCAGTGACAGGATGATTTTTGGCAGGTTAGACTCCGTAATGTCTGCTTGCCTTTGAAATGCTATCAGTTGCACAGCTCTGGTTGTGTACGGTTATAAAATGATAATAATTTGAATAAATAAGCAATTTACTCAGAGTTTTACTTATACATGATATTAAAGGTAAGGTCCTTTGAATTATTGGTGGGTTTTTTTCTCTATCTTACAGTGTTTCTAAGATTTCCCTGCTACTTATTGAAATTGATACTACACGTGACTCAGGATTTCTAACCTCTTCAACTGACAATGTTCCAGGTAGATAGCCCGAATACTCACCCTACACCTGTGCCTGAGTTTATGCAGATGGCCTGTGATAGCTGTGGAGCTCTTTAGGCACAACTGCTTCCAGTTTCCTGACTATGCACGTGACCCTTCAGACACCTGATCCCATGTCAAATTTGCTAAGTACAAAAAGTGTAACAGCACATCAGTGCTTCTCATGTTTTCAAATGGTGTAAATAGAGGAAACACTCCAGCCTTATCTTGACAGAACACTTTTGCTCTGCTAGGCCCTGGAAAGAATGCAAGTTAAACTATGTTTTCTTAGAATACATGTTCTATTATGAAGACCAGATTCTCCAGTGTGCTCTGTGTGCATCAGTACTGACATGTTGTGATATTCTCCGTCCAGTGTTGGGACATTCTCCCACTGCCACATCTTGACACACAGTGCTGGTAGGGAAATGGAGATAGGAGAGACCAAGACACAGAAGTCACTCTCCTGCATGAATGCTTATGGCATATTCCAAAATGTCCCTGAGGCCTTGAAGGGGGAAAACAGCACGGCAGCACTTGGGCAACTCTGAAACCCTCTGTGCCATGGGCAGCAGTGCCAAACAGCCAAAGCACACTGCAAATCCCATTTTTCATACAGCCTGTGCTCACATTTATGGTTCATACAAGGAGAGAAATATCTCTGTAGTCATTCCCTTGGGTGTTGGTACCTGGTGACTGTGTCACTGCCACTCTTCACTGCTCCGTCATCCGTGAAATTAAAGGTGCCGGTCCAATTTGCCAATTCCTCTCCATTCTGCCAGCTAAACTGCAGCCCTCTAGCAAGAAAACGAGGCAGTTGATATTTGATATCATTCATTAGGTCAAGTCTATCAGCATGACTTCTCATGTCCTATTTCTTAACATAGAAATGTGACTATGACACATTTACCAAAACCAATGAAAAGATACCAAGAAGCACAAGATATCACTTTACTAGTGGCAACAATTAATTTTCACTTCCCATAGACACTAAAAGTCCTTGGCTGAAAAGAAAATCAGGCTCCCCATCCAAATTTGAAGGCTCACTATTCATCTGTGCTCAGAAACAACATACATATGCGTGGAGTGGAGCAAGGTAGAAATTTCATTCCAAAAGACACAAGGGCAAAGAGCTGGAGATGTGGAAAACTGCAGCTCCAAACTACAATTTACATCTACAGTAGTTGTTAAATGTGATGGACACTGGGTCCTGCCTCTAATTTGTTGGCCATGCTAGCAAAGGATTTGTCACAATATATTGCTTCTTTTCCCTGTTTGAACAGAAGACATTTTTTTAAGCCATTGCACAACATAATCATCACAACTCCCTGTTTTCCAAACTTCCACAAATTCATTCCAAGCTCCATGACACCTGCAGTCTTCTGGAAACTACACCTACAGTTGGGTAGAAATCTAAAAATGCTAAAGAAATGTTGGACAACAGTCAAATCCTTCCCCTAGCTCAGAAGTCAACAAAAAAGAACATTTCAGATTGTTATTTTTAGACTTCTCCATTTTAACCCAATTTCATTATTTCAGGAGCCTGGCAGCAGAGTTGTGAACATTTGGTGCTGCCAATACTGAAAGTGAACTTTCAGCTGGATTGTGTGGAAATGGCCAGGGAATAATCTCCCAGCATGCTTTGTCCAAAAGAAAGGGCATCCAGGACCCCTGTAGTTTTTCTGGTCAACAGGCTGATTACAGGGACTGGAGAGTCTCTCAGACCACGTCCACCCTCTGGTCTAATTGGCAGTGGTATAAGCACAGGAAATCAGGAAGGAACAACGTGGGGCGTTAAAATATGCCCGTGGGACTCTCATGAGGTTTAACAAGACCAAGTGCTGGTGCTGCACCTGGGTTGGGGCAGCTCCTGGGATCAATCCAGGCTGGTGATGAACAGATGGAGCAGCCTTGGGGAGAGGGTCCTGGGGGTACTGGTGGGGGAGAGGCTGGACATGAACCAGCCCAGAACCTCCCATGCCCTGGGCTGATCCCACAGCGTGGGCAGCAGGGGAGGGGGGATTCTGCCCCTCTGCCCCCTCAGGTGAGATCCCCCTACAGAGCTGCTCCAGCCCTGGGGAACAACAGCACAGGGACGTGGAGCTGCTGGAGCAATTCCAGAGGAGGCCACAGAGATGCTGCAAGGGCTGGAGCCCCTCCGCTCTGGAGCCAGGCTGGGACAGCTGGGGGGGGTTCAGCTGGAGAAGAGAAGGCTCCAGGGTGACCTGAGAGCCTCTTCCAGTACCTAAAGGGGCTCCAGGAGAGGTGGAGAGGGACTTGGGACAAGGGATGGCTTCCCACTGTCAGAGGGCGGGGTTAGATGGAAGGTTTATTGGGAAGAAATTCTTCCCCATGAGGGTGGTGAGGCCCTGTCCCAGGTTGCCTAAAGAAGCTGTGGCTGCCCCATCCCTGGAAGTGTCCAAGGCCAGGTTGGACAGGGCTTGGAGCCTCTGGGTCTAGTGAAAGGTGTCCTGCCCATGGCAGGGTTTGGAATAAGATGAGCTTCAAGATGATCTTTTAATCCCCTCTCAACTCAAACAGTCTTGGATTCTGGGATTCTATGAATCATATCCAAGTGTGTATACATTATTCTATAATGGCTACAGGGTAATTAAGTGCTCTGGATAATCAGGGAGCCCCATACCTTGTATGTTGCTCTGGCAGTTTTTAATCAGCTGACACTGCTCAAGGTACAATTTCTGAGTATAATACTGGTGTGAAGAAAACAGGAGAAAAACAACTAAAACACCTTCACTCTGAGGCTTGTTGAAATACACACTTGTGATTATCTCCCATGCACCACAATCTAACACATTTTTTGCCACACTGTAACTGGTATAGAAACATGCATCCTTTGAATATATATCTTTGTATAAGACATCTAAATATATGGCCTTAAAAATATCTTATAATTGCTCTAAGTGATATATGGGGAGAGAAAACAGAAGTGTGGGAAAACCAAGTTGGAATCATACTTTTTAGTTTGATTTAATTTACATATTTGAGGTTCAGATATTTGCTTGCAAACTGAAATAGAGGGTATTAATTCAGATAATTAGCTGGTGTTTGTGTGTCCTTCAGAGGTGAACTCTCCTAAAAGTATAGCCAGTATTCAAGCAGATTAAATGAAGAATTAAAACACGCAATAAAGTCCTTCCCTTTTCTATGTCTTCCTGTTGCATGTCTTCCTCACAGCAGAAGAATCTCTTGAATGAGGCTTTTGGTATATTTCACATGCTTCAGCTACATACACAGTCTAACAGAATAACTAATACAAATGTATGCAATTTCAATGGGTAAACTTCAAAGATGGATTCATTGCTCCACATGTAACAGCTGCAAGGAAATCTAAGTAAATGCCCAAAGGTGGAGGGGGGTGAATCTGTCCATAAAGCAAAACAAACAGTAAATTACTCTTGAATGCCCTCCTCTCATCAAGCAGTTTTTTGGGAACAATGTGCACTGCAGCAGGGGCACCAAGTTTGAAGGAGGACATTCACATTTTGGGTAAGATCCAAGAGGAGGTGGGAAGACTATCGCTGAGGAATGGCAGATATGTCTTACGATGACCAGCTTAAAATACTTGGCTTTGAAACGGCAGGAAGGGGGATCTAATTAAGGTACAAAAATATCTACCGAGGGCAAGTAAGGGTCTGGGTATGACACCTTCTGTGGTGAGCGCAAAGTACAGAGCTGTGAGCTTATAGAGCCAGGAGAAATCCAAGTGTGCAGCCCCTAACCAGGCAGATCACACAGGGCTCTTCTTCCAGGAGGTACTCCAGAGATAAACAACACACAGGCTTATAGATACACAAAACACACCACCAAAGAAATGCTGCACAGCTTTCTAGGACTGTGCGTCTCACTGTGAGTCTGTAAGGCTGAGACCAAGCTGCTGCTCTGCATTTTCTGCAGTGGTGGTACAATAAACCTCCTCCTCATGGTAAGAACAACTTCCATGAACAATGGTTTGTGGTATTGTAGTATTGGGACTGAGTAGAAACCAAGGATGAGACATTTAAAAACACCGACCTGAATTAATTCTGTTTCTAACAGGATTACTGAGAGCTTTGCCATTGATTTTGATCAGCCTTGAGTCGGGAGAATTCAATTTTTAAAACATAAAATGTTCTAATCCTCTCAGTTGTGAGTTCTAAGTGTCCATAAAAGCTGCCTGGACAAATTTGCAAACAGTCTGAGAAAATAGAAAAGAGACTTGAACTGCTCCATCAGTATATTTCTTTGGCATATTACTGTAGTTAAATTCTACCACATTCATTCTCAGCACTAACTACATTTAAACTGGTAAACAGAGAAGAGGCAAATTAATCTTCTGTGAATCAGAATTGCAGCACAAAAGCACATGCAGGAAGGAAACACAGAAAAGGAAGAGAAAAAGCAGCAGAGCATAAAAAAGAGGGTAAAGAAAGATTAAAAGAATGGGAGGAAAGCTGAGGAAGTGACTCAGACATAGAGGTCTACTATACGATTGAGATAGTTCATGTAAAACAGTTTAAAAAAAGAAAAGAAAAGAAAAGCTAATTTTACACCTGGAATCATTACCAATGATTACCAATAGTGGAACTTTGCCATTTGCTCAATTTGCAAATTGTGATAACTTCTAAAATTACTATGTTTTCCCAACATGTGATGCTGATGACGACTTTATAAAAGATGTAATAGCCAGAAACACACTCAGTGCAGAGATGCTATGTTTTGCCCATTCACTGCAAGGAAATTGCTCATCAAGGAAGATGGACGTCATTTATGGGCATCATTAATCACAGAAATTACCCCTAACAAATAGGAGCATGAATAATGTTGTGCCTTGCGTTGGAGAAGCTCGGTGAAGTTGGATGTCTTAGCAACAAAGACCTGAGTTCCAGGTAAATGTCAAAGCAATATTTTGATCCTAATTGGTAACTGTAAATGTTGAATCAGTGTGTGGCCAAATAAACAGGGGCATAATGTAAGAATAACGGGAGGGGGTGAAAAACCAGAAAATTAACAAAGCAGCAGTAATTCTGAAGGGCTTGTCAAAACCGGCTGTCAGGGAACAGCAGGGCGCAAATACTAAAAGCCTGTTGCTGCAAACCAAACAAAAAACAACTCCCACACAAGCAGAGGTTTTAATAGCCGAGGATGTCAGGATATTATGAGGTTTTTGAACTACGAGGCAGGAACGAACGTGTGGATGGGTTGCAGCAAGAAGCTTTGTATCCATCCTGCTCTCACACTGAGATCCCACCTCAGGGGGGGGGTCTCATTGTCTTTCTGAAGAGGAAAGGAAAGGTGAAAATTCGGTTTAGACCAGAAGGCAAAGCTTTAAAAGGGGGCCATTCTACAGCTAATAGATGAAGAAGACCTAAAGGGCTTTAAGCACAGTGGAGGTCCTGTCTGGGCTCTGTCCAGAGAGCAGTCCATGACCATGCATGCAGCAGAATTTATTCAGGGAAGACCCACGGGCTTTCAGGGCATAAGAGCAGTTTGGTGCAAGTGGCTGAGTAGCACGGTGATCAGCACCTCTGGGTGACAAGGACAGAGTGGCAACGGGGGCATCACAAAGGTGGTACAAGGAGAGAGCACCTGCCACTCCAGTGACAACCCATTCCCCAAATACCACCAGCCCATCCCATTTAATCCCAGCCAGCAGGCTATTTCCACTCATCTTTCAAGGTGACAGCTACCACTATCCTCGGCCAGTATCCACCAGAGGCAAATTAAACCCAAAAAACCAGGCAAAACCAGATAGAAAGTGATGTTGTCTTATGTCAGTGATGCTAAGCCAAGACCTGACTCAGCCTGCTGGCCTACCCAAGTGGTCAAGCAAGGGGAAGCAGAGAATTCTATAGCCTCCTTTTTAGAAGGAGGAAGGAAGATATGAATGTCTCCAGGAGCAAGGCAAAATAACTTTGTTTTCTTTCTGAGTTCCTTCTATTTCTTCTCTTCGCTTTTCCTGCTCTTGCTTTCTAGCAGTTCTCATATTCCTGCTCTGCATGCATTCTCCCTAGCAAAGAGGCCACTAGGAGGTGACAGCAAATTCAGGTTTTGTGACTCCACCTTCTGATTAAGTTATAAGCTAATGATATATACATTCATTCCACATATATCATTAGTAATTTTGTAATCTTACTTCTACAGGCCTGGTCATGGTGCTGCATTTCACTGTCACACATTACTCAAACACATATCCAGTCACTGCCCTGACAACCAGGCAGTCCAGGCCATGTAAAGGCTTCCTAAAGTCACTGGAAAATCACTTGCTCTGTACCTCAGTTTCCCTCTTTCATAATTCTTGTGCCCTTGATGAGGAGGAACTGAAGACTTTAGTGTTAAATGATCGTGCTACTCTCTTTGAAAACAGAAAGTGATGCCCCCAGCCTATTAACAGGGATGTCACAGAGGTGTTGGAAAGTCAGATGGTTAATCCTGCCAGAGATCCAATTTCTTCTTTCTGCAAAATAGGGAAACTATGACTCACTGTTGTCCACAGGGTGTACGGAAAATAAAACGAAAACAGTGGTATGCATGAGTGACCTGCAGATGAAAGTGATTGAAAACACTCACTAAAATGGATCAGAGAGTAAAAGGAGGTTGGGTAAGAGGAACATCAGGAATCTCCAGGGTGACAGACTGCTGCACAAGTGAAGACAAGCATAGCAGCCAGCAGAGATAACAGTAAGAGGAGATTTGGATTAAAAACAAGGGTCTCTTTTTATGTTGCACAGGCCAGAAACAACAAGTTTATTTACACTGCACTTGAAAAGATCTCAGAGGTGCTCAAAAGGAGTAAAGTTACCATGAGGTAACTGAGGTCAAACCCAGCCCAGCAGAGTCCAGTCAGATTAGCCTCTGTGTCCAAAACCTCTTTCCTGAAAAAAGGGCCAGGCTCAGTCCCTGAAGACAATGAAGTCAGATGACAAGAACAAGGCAAATGCTAACCTGAATGATTTAATATCACTTCAAACACCCCAATCCATTTTGAAATAAATATTCAAGGCACAATTGTCTAGAAAGACACAGTACAGATGAAAGAAAGAAACATAAATCTGCCTGTAGCAGTCCAGGTCCAATTCACCTGTGCTATATAATGCCAGAAAAATACCATATGTCCATTGGCTTCTTTCAGTTGGGAATCCATGGGCACAACCCTACTGGGCAGGGCACAAATAAGTAAAACATTTCTAGGGCCAACTCATGTCCTGAGCAGGATGCTGTCCTTTTTATGTGAGCCCGTATGAAAACTCGCATTTGCATCCCATGGAAGCAGCATTGAATCTGACCAGTCTGGTCTAGAAAAATAGTTATTTCTCCAGTAAAATTAGCAAAATGCAAGTGTTAGTCTGGATACATGCATCGTTCTGGTTGCTCCACTAACAGTTTGTCTCGGTGACCTACAGCTTTGCAAGTTGACTGACAGTGGGTAATTACTGAGCTGATCACTTGCCATCTTACTGGGACAAGATTATTAAAAGGTTTGGAAAATGTCTGAAAACACATGGAAGAGCAGGAATGGTATAGTCACAACAGAAGGAAGAAATGAAATAAAATAGGTCCCATGAAAAACAAAATACAGATCGAGGATGTGGGAAATGAGCACATCTGGTCACACCACACACTTGGCCTTACATTATTATGCCAGGGACAAGTTTGGCTCTATGTGTTAGAAGGAAATAATAGTATTAAAGTGGTGGAGGAGTATATTTTGACTAGTGCAAAAAGTAAAACTGAAAACATAGGTGGGAAGCTTCTGGATTATAACCATTGTTAGACAGAAAGAGGTTTTGTTTCATGTTTCATTTGGGTTAAGCCTTGCTTTAGATATTCACATGCATTGTCTGAAAAACTCGGTCCAAAATCACTTCCCAAGAAGAATAAAACAGACTCAACACCACATTCAACTAGTGGGCTTACAGGGGATGAAATGTTGACTAGGACACCAAGAACATCAAAGGATGCCTTTCAAAGCAATGCAATCTTACCTTTTCTCATCTGTGACTGGAAGACAAACATCTAAGGAGTAATAGACAATCTTTATAAATTCTATTTGTAATAAAATATTAAATGATTAAAATATTATTGTTTGTAATATTTAGGGGCAGCACAAAACCCGCAACAGAATGAATTGATGGTGAGGTGCGTTGTTTTCAAGAAAAAAAACCAACAAACTATCAAGCCCCAAGCACAGAGTCTCACAAATGTTTTCAGATACCAGCAAATTTTGACATTTGAGATGGTATCTCACTGCAAAGATGCCTGATGCAGGCTGAGTACCACAAGCAATCTCACCGTAGCACTAGAGATCTGACTAAACTAATTGCTTTGCATCTCAAGTACTAATATACTTAGCATCAGGTCAAGTGTCCCTATCCTGCCCTGAGGATTCATGCTGAAAACAATGAAGAAAATGCCATTTAGAGTCAATGGCTGTGTACCCAGTACCAGGCACAGGAATAGGCAATGCTCCCTCTCTCCATGCACTGAAGTGGATGGCACAATCTCCTCCTACCACTTAGCAAGCCCTCAAAACTATTGATGATCTAAGATGTTCAGCTAGGACTGTGAAAAGCCTAGCTTTGGCTTATTTGTTCTGATGGAAAATGCCATGCCAGTGACAGAGGCTGCTTTTAAGGTTTTCCTCAAGAGAACTAAAGCATAAAACCGACTAAATAAAAAGGACATGGAAGGACAGTGACTATCTGCAGGGCTGATGAAAAAGCAAAATGTATGCAAGCAATAGAGGGCAAAGATGCCTCAAAGAAATAAGAGGTTAAGTCCACAGTTTGCCTGAGGGAGGCATGGACTGCTGAGCAATGAATGCACTTGAATTAAAAATTGAGAAATGAAATGAAAAAGCAATCAAGGGTAAGAATGAGGCACAGCGAAAAGTAAGAAAATACAAAGCCTTGCACAGTGATTATGTCTGAACCAAATCCAGCAAGTGTAAGAACCATCAGGAATCTCCAATCAGGTCAAAAATAGAAGACCAAATTACCAGGCCAGCAACACTGGTCAGTGGCCAAGGATGTGATCCCTCTCAGCTGGGGCTGTGGGGGACTTGGGTGTAGCACAACCCAAAATAGGAGCACTGGGCTCTGGGTTTGGTTTCCTACAAAGGGAGGCAAGACTGAACCTTGTACCTGCTCACACACATAGAGGCCAAGAAGGTGATTCTCTTCAAAACAACATAAAACAAGTTGATGGCAGGTTATAACGGAGATGTTTTTAACAGAAATGTCAGAGGGGTTAAAACCGCTCTGGATGAGAGGGTGTTGAATGCTGGGCATTGGTAAAACTGAACCATTACTTTGTCATACAGAGTGGTTTTGCCATCTTAAAAGCAGACCTGAAACATATCAGTGCAAGAAGTATGGCAGGTCTAGAAGGAGCAGGGGCACAAACCCTGTCTGTTTGCTGCATCAGGGCCATAGGGAGCACTGCCAGGGAGCATAAGAGAGGAAATAACATACCCTCACACTCTGGTACTCACACTCTGTACTCTGGTACATCACTTGATGCCTTCCTTTAAAAGCAGATTAAAACTCTGGGTCAAAAACTCCCCCTTCTAAGTAGCAGAAGGAAAGACTTTGTTTTCAGGAGCATTGCCTAAAGAAACCAACAGCAGCAATGAGAATAGGAATGGGATGACCAGTGGGAGGGTGACTGCATCCAGCTCTGGGGTCTCAGCACAGGAAGGACATGGATCTGCTGCAGCAAGTCCAGAGGAGGCACCAAAACCATCAGAGGGATGGAGCAGCTCTGCTGTGAGGAGAGACTGAGAGAACTGGGTTTGTTCAGCCTGAAGAAGAGAAGGCTTCAGAGTGACCTAATTGTGACTCCCTTCCAGTACCTGAAAGGAGCTGGCAAAAAAGAGAGAGAAACATTATTACGAGAGCGTGGAGTGACAGGACAAGGTGAAATGGCTTAACACAGACAGAGAGTAGGGTTAGATTAGATATTAGGAAAAAACTCTTTGCTGTGAGGGTGGTGAGGCACTGGAACAGATTGCCTGGAGAAGTTGTAGATACCACACTCTTGGAAGCATTTAAAGCCAAGTTGGACGGGGTTCTGAACAACGTGTCCTTGCAAGGTGCAAGGTGTCCTTGTCCATGGCAGGGAGCTGGAATGAGATGGTCTCTAAGGTCCCTTCCAATCCAAATCTTTCAGTGATTCTATCATTCTATGACTTCTCAGGCAGCTGAGTTCATCTGCTCCCTGCTGGTTCTACCCCTTCCATCCCACTGCCATCTCTTCCCTGATCCTGTGATCCCCAGTACAGGCTCCAGAGCTCCTCTGACCTCTTGAGGAGGTGATTCAGCTCCTTGTCTTTGCCAGGTTAGTTAGGCACAACAGGAATGCCTGCACCCCTTGGGAATACCTCGTAGAAAGATCAGCATGGCTGGACTCTCAGCTTCTCCTGCTATGCCAGATTAGACACAGTCACTTTAAGGTGATGGCCATATTCCGTAAATACACATATTTTTTTGTATTATGTGTAGTTTCAAGACTTTGCTTTCTCCTGAAGTTTGCAGTGCTCTTCTCTGAAAAAAACCCAAAATCAAGACCTGCTCTGCAGCTTTGTGAGGGATTCATCAAGGTGACTCACAGGATACATGTCATTTCTCTGGCATAACGTTTCCCTCTGGTTAGAACTGGAGGCACAGAGCTACATGACCACAGAGATGACTCACTAGGTGACCTTCAGCTTACGTCTCCTGGGGGAAACATTTCAATGAAAAGAGACTTTTTACACTGGGATAGATGGTCTCAGGCTATAGTTAACACCTCCACAGGGTGTTACGAACAGTCCAGAGGAGCACAGGGCAGGAATGGGGCAGGAGCTCTCAGCTGACCTGAGTTGGCTGTAGTTCCTCAAACAACCAGTTTAGGACAAAATACAACTCAGGGCACATGCAGCCTCCGTAACTCCTGTTCTTGCTGATATAAGTACAATATGATCCTGTGGTACAGGACAAATGATGTCTCAAGGTGTAGTCCAGGTTTATTCTCTGTAGGTTTATTCTGTGTGTTTATTCCTTATTTGCAAAAAATTATCACAAGCTATCTTTCTTAAGTGGTAAGGAAAGTGGTAAGAATGTCTAGGAATTGATTTGCAACTGTTGAATAAAAACTGCTTCAGATGTACAAAAATGGTGGTATTACCTGAAGTCATGAGACTCTGATATTAATTAGGGCATACACAGATGTAAGAGTGATGTTTTATTCTCATTTAAAAGATGTAAAGCTTTCAAACAATGCAGGCTGCCTGCATGGGAAGGTTTTCTGCCTCTTGCTGTGTGATTCTTAGAGATATTGTATGTACCCCCTCTGGCAGGCCCCAGGGTAATCTTTGTTTAGAGTCTTTAAAAGTTTTGAAAGTGTGTTCTCCTCGCTTGGCTGAAAAAAAAAAAAAAAAGTAGTTTTAAAGGTGCAGTTTCCCTTCTTCATCTAACACTCCAACACTCACCCTTTAGAGAAGTCAGGCTGGTAAAACACCCAGAATTTAGTGAATTTCCTGCCAGTAGAGTATTGGCATATAGGAAAGTATTGCTCTGATATTTTTCCCTTGCCAAAGGGAAGGACTTTTCTATTGATGTCTCCCATGCTACAGGTTGGGAGATGAAGACAGATTTCAACATTTTTTTACTGTAGTGGCAGTTTCCTGATGTAATCCAGGATTATTCCCTGCTGGCCAAACAAGAGCTGACAAAAAAAGGCCAGCCCTCAGCTGAGCATCTGATTCAAAAGAAAATTCAGCTGAAAGGCGAGCACTGGAAAGAGGAGTCAATACCAAAGCAAGAGGCAGCTCTGGATTTAAGCAGAAGTCCACAGCATTTAACCCACTTTAGCAGATCAATGCAGTGGATTTTTAATCATCACATTAATCCTAAAATAAAAATAATTACCCCAGAGATCCGTATTAAAGTCCCTTAATTGTATCTCATTTCATCATCCTTTTTTACTTGGGATCAGAAGCTACAGGGACCAGAGGTCCCCGATGTCATTCTCCAGCTTGCAGTTTTTCTCTCTTTTGTTGGGACTTCAACTGCCACTACAGGGATGAGGCACTGGCCCTGATAAAAACACCCACATCCATCCCACTTTGGGGAAAACTGAAAAAGGGCCAAAAAAAAGAGGTGGGCAGGATTCTGCTTTCCAGTGACCCCTTTATAAAACAGCAAAGGAAGGAACAGAGAACATTACGCGGTGGGTGGAAAAGGTGTGAATGCCTAGAAATTCAATCTCTGCATCCTCCCCTTCTTCCAGCAATGCCAGGAGCTCATCAGTATCTCATAAGGGGAAAGAGAGGACTTGACCAGAGGCTGGGCCCCTTATCAAATTTCACTTTATTTCCTCTCCTGTCCGCAGTCCTGCCACCTCCACAGATGCTCTGGGAACATGGCCATGGGCAAACACAGATCATGACCCTCCACAGAACCTCTATGGACCGTCTCAGGTGGAATTTTGTAGCAATCAAACCAGCCCATTCCCTGCTTTTAAGGGCATCTGGCATGGCACACCTTACAGCCAGCTTTCCCATCTTTCCCCCAGAAAAGGATGCCTTTCTTCACTCTGCTTCCTGGGACCAGTCCTGAGCTTATGCTTTCCCCTGCACTGAGCCCAAGCTGCTTGCTTTAGGTCAGATGCCCCCTGCCTTGCTGGCCTTTGCCCATTTCCACTGTCTTCTTGCTCTTTTCTCTAAAAGAGCTACCCCGTTGTCATATTTAGATTTAAAAAGCTTTGTACATTTACTGGAGTAGCAGTTTTCAGGTTTCTCTAAACACACTGGGGAATTTCTTCCCTCTGCCTTGGGAAGAGGCCTGGGGGCTCTTTGCTGTTGCTGGTGTTGGGATGCAGGTAAAGGCCATCACCAAACAAGCAGCACGTGGAATCCCAGCGAGTAAATGGCTGCAGGTTTAGGCAGCGTCCCCAAGCTCCAGCTTGGCAAGTGGCACCAGAGATATAAATGTCCCACTTCAGCTCTGCAAGGATCCTCTCCAGAACCACCAGCTCCACCGTGGTCCCTGAGGGACCAGTTATAACCTGTCCAAGGAACCTCACAGCCAGCATTGGCCTCTAGGACGGGACTTAACACCAGAGGTTTGTGAAATAAAAGAGTAATTAGAGGTTACAGCTACCCCTGCATGGAGCAGGCTGGAGTCAGACTGCCTGGGAATGGTCATCAGAAGGTACTTCAGGGCGTCAAGACTGGGAGAGGGAAAGGAAAACTGAAAAAAGTAACTTCATGATAACCTTATGGCAACAATGCAGGCTGCTACATAAATCACCTTTCTGTTGTCAATAACTGGCAGCCTGAGACTGCCATGTCCTGCATTCTGATTTCCATGAAAGATGGGAGCTGCCATTTCCCAGCTGAAAGGAGCTGAAGTGCTCTTTCCCTGCTCTGAATGAGGGGAGGGGGGAAGCATTCTTTGAGACTCTTTCACAAGATTAAAAAAAAAAAAAGTAGAAAAAAGGAAAAGAAACAAATAATTACAAGTTGGAATTATAAATAAATAAGCAATAAAATAAATAAATAAAGAGTGTTTTCCAGTCCAAGTGACAAAATGCATGCACATGTCCCTGCTTGAGCCCCTTTGATGGCAGAGGGCTCAGAACCAGACTTTCTCCTTTCAGTCCTGGGAACTGGACATCAGTCTTTTTTCATTCCCTGATGATGACAGCAGAGGCTCCCAGGGCACGAGGCAGGACAGAGACAGGCCACAGAGATCACTCACTGGAAGAGTTTTGGTTGCATCTTCTCATCATTTTATCTTTACTCTGCCATTTTTCATTTCGGTTTGTGTTTGGGATTTATTTCTCGTTGCTCTGATCCTGTTGCTGTCACTTGACTTAGAAAAACAAGTATTGGAAGGGCTGCCAGACCTCCAGCACAGATGCGAAAAACTGAGAAAATAATGCAAGATGAGACCTCAACTGGCCATAAAGTCACACCCTCAACACTAAGGCAGCTTGGTACTACCTCTGTCTACCTACCAGGTTCCTGAAGCCCCCAAAGTGGAGATTTTATACCTCCTTGGATAACCTTTTTCTTTAAAAGTTTTCCATCTGGTTAAATTCAAATCTTTCCTGCTACAGCCTACGCCTATGACTTCTTATCATGTCATCAGTCTTTACAGACATGTATTTATTACCTTCCTCTTGTCAGAAATAGTTTGGGTATTTCAAGGCAGTTATCATATCTCCCCTCCTTTTTCTCCAAGCCAAACAAACATGTTTTCTACACCTCTGCTCATTCTTGCTCCTTCCAAATGAGAAAGTCACATCTTTCTGGAACTGAGGTGCCCAAAAATCAGACAGAGCCCCCAGTCAGGGGGGCTGTGCAAGGCACACAAGTTTCTCTGTGGATAAACAACACTCCTGTCTATACATATTAATATCATGCTTGTTTTTCCCTCCCAGAGAGAAACGTTTGCTGATTTGCCAGCATTTTGCTTGCTCTTGGCACAAGGCAAACAACTACATGGGTTGCAAACAAGGCAAGAACCAAACCATTGATCTCTTCTGGCAGAATGCAGCTTAATTCCAGTAAAAAATTCCACAGCAGCTGCCTATACTACTGAAACCCATTTACCTCAAAGCATGAAAGACACACATTCCTCTTCATAAAATCATACAAGCTGTAACTCCTCAAACTAGATTTAAGTAATACAAACTCTGCATGGGTCAAGGTTAAACACTTAGAGATCCCCACTGGTGTGTGCTGTGAAAAGAGCAGTACCATTTTCAGATGAAGGACTGATGTACTCTACAGCAGGGCAGTCTCAGCAGCAGTTCATAGGAATAAAACAGTGAGAAAATAGTGCTCCCTCAGTTATTTGCAAGAGTAATATTGCCACTTTGACTTTAGGAATTGCATCTGCATGTTTGTTTCTAAAGACATTAAAATCTAAGCAATGAGCATGCTACCTTAACTCAACACCCCCCCCCCCCCCCTCGAGGTATTTCAGCCAGAACTTACACAGAGTGGGAATCCTGTAAGGCAGGATCTGATCAGGAGGAAACACTCAGGTGGTGCAAGTCACTTTAAGGTAAATGCAACCTATATTTTTGTGACAGCTGAGGATTAAAACATAACCTTAGAAACTCACAAAACGTTGTATTCTGCCTGACATTCTCCAGCATTCATAATCTAAGACATTACAGATGCCAGATGCACCTTCCTAGATAAGGTACTAATGTTGTCAGCACAACACCAAGAAGTGGTTTGTACTGTTACAGTGTTTTGGTTGGAGCTCTGTAGCTCCCACCAGTCCGATCGGACAACTTTTCCTGTTCCCCAGAATCCCCCCTTACCTTTTGAGATAGTTTCCCCCATAGAGGATCTGCTGCAGCAAGGTGACCACAGCAAAGGCGCAGATGAATATGAAGAACAAAGTTCTGTTTCCCAGCAAATCCCGGCTTGACGAAGGGTCAGTGTATCCCATCCTTCCTAAAAGCCACTGAAGCTCCACCGGGTAAAATTCAGTTCATTGCCGCCTTCATGCCCTTCTTGCTGGGAAGCAGAGGGGAAAGCTCGCTGGCTTTTCTGTGAGCAATCCAAGGACAAGGTATCCCATTGTTTGGCCCTGCTGCCCCTTCCTTGCCCCTTTTGGATGTTAACTCCAGGATTGTGCGTAATGGCTTGCTTCCATGGTAAAGTTTCCAGGAGATTCAGACGTGGGTAACATCTAAAATCATCTCTCAGAGCTCTTCCAGCGCAGGCAGCTTATGCTGTGAGAGAGGCATTCTGTTCCCTCTAAGCCTCTCTTGAAAACCCGCTGCTAGCAATTATCTACTTCAATCCCATTTTCATATTCCAGATGGGGGAAGCTGCAAATAAACCAGGAAACTGCAGCCAATGGCAAGCACGGGGCTCCGGCAACCTGCGTTGGAAACACATAGTCGTCAGCTCTTCTCCGCTTCTGCTCAGTGATTCCAGTGAAATGTGCTCACAAGGAGACGTGACTGGGGCGTGCTATTATTGAACAAGCATGTAACAATCATGAGGGTTTCATTCAGTCCCCTGCAAAAAAAAAAAAAAAAAAAAAAAAAAAAAAAAAGGGAGAAAAAAAAGCAGAAAGAAAGAAAGAAAAGGAAGAGGCATCAGCAGCAGAAATCTGGTCAGGCTATCAGGAATGTCAGGAAAGCTGCATTCCGTGCAGCAGCGTGCTGTCCCTGCTGTAGCATTTGCATGCGGCATGCAGTGCTTTCAGTCATACACCACTCACTATTTGGGCTCCTCTCTTTCCCCTGGTTATTCCTCTAGAGTAAGCAGAAGCAAGGTCACTGTGCATCCCGTCAAGGACAGAGCTCTCAGCTCCTGCATGCTGATTTATTGGAGGCTCTGAGTAGCCTCACAGCCGCAGAGAGGGAGCCTGCCTCTCAGTGCGGGCTCTGAGAACCATTCATTTAAAGAGACAAATATTCTGATTGTTCCTCCACCAGGAACAGTTCTCTTTTGAGAGGGCAAAGCAACAAGACCTTGTACACGGCCATCATAACTCCTCTAAAAATCTCCCCATTGTCATGAGAGGTTCCATTCAGCTCACGGGGAAATCAATGGGAGTTTTGTATTCATTTCACCGGGAGCAAAATCTGCCCCCGACCCTTGGCTTCTTAAAACAAGTCCCAGCGAAAAGCTTTATCCATGAATGAAACTTCCAGACTAGGAGGTTGTTTTGCCCCAATAACAGATGGGAAAAGGGTTTTGATAACAAAATGTGGGGGTAAAAAAACCCTTTGAGTAAGAGAATAGGAGGATTTTTGTGTGAATAAATTTTCCAACAGTTAAATCAGTGTATGCAAAGTGCTATAGTGTGCCAGCAGCCCAGCTGTGTGAAACAGCAAACAGAGACTGTTCATGGACTTTGTTTCAGCTGTAACTGGTGCTGCATGGGAAGGAAGGCCAAAGGTAACTCTGTGCAACCCTTTCAACACAGATCCTGAAGCCAGGGCTACAGCAACCTAGGTGAGACAATCAATGGCTAAAGCAGGCTTTGCCTTACCTAATTTAAAGCAACGAAAATAACACCGGTGTTTAAGGTAGGAACCTGGTCACCCTGAACTCCTGCAGGCAGGAGACCAGTCCTTTAGACATCCCTGACTTTGCAGAGAATTTGTAGGGATCCAGCTCCTGAGATGTCCTTCTTCAGTCCCTCTCACAGCTCCCACAACTCTATTTCTGAACCCTGCTAAATGCTTCAATTATCACCTGTACATATCAAAAGAGTGATGATCCCGGGTCAGATCAGAGTTTATCCAGCCCAGAGCCTTGTTCCTGGTAGTGGCCAGTGACGGATACAAAAGCAAAAGCAGAAGTAGAGGGCAAGGACACACCGATACCTTCTTGGAAACACTCTCCTACCATTTTGTGATTCAGAGTTTTGCAGAACCAAGGAAAGAAAACCGGTATTTAGGTTATAAAAATAACTGAGTTGGATGCACTCATTTGTATTGTACTAGGAATAATACACATACCAGGGGACTGCAAATTAAACAGCAAAACCAGTTTGATTCCCTATTGTCAAAGTCATCATCTCCAGGGCCAAATATATCTCTTTTAATGATCAGTTTATGTAAGCCCATATAATATGAGATTGTTTCCATATAGGAACTGCACCATTTAGATGGTTCTAACCATATACACTTCTAAGAAACAGAAAATCGGAAACAGTCATCAGAATCTCAGTCTGAGACTCCAAAAGACTCTATACAGGCAGATTTGTATGGAGAAGCTGAGAGACAAGGCCAGTAAGGTCAGATGTGAAGGAAAAGGAATTTAATGCTTTGAATTGTTTGATTTTTACTTGTAGCTTTGAAAGTCCTCACAGAGAAATTTTCCTCAGTTGCTCCAGGAGTTATTTTACAATAAGAGCAAAGTATCAGAGAGTAGAATCTGGCTTTTTATGACCTCCTATGGGTGTAATGCCTGTCTTGCAGATTCTTATATCACCTAGGTCTTGGTGAAAACACTCTGAGCCTTTCCACCTTTATTCCCCTCTATCCAAAGGGATTTTTTTCCTGACATCTCTGCTGTAGTGCACCAAATTCCTGAGCTGAGCAGCCACTCTTTCTCGTGGACTGACAGTCAGCCTGGGCTGCAGCAAACAGCCCATGTACTCTGTCAGTCTTTGATTCTCTGTGTCCTCTCATCGTTCTCTGCTGTATCACAGCTGGCAAGAAGACACAGCACCTGAGAGGCCTGTGAGCAGGAGAGCTGCAGACCTAAAGCAAAAAGCAAAGTAAGAAGATATCTATTATAAGTGTGAAGGGTTTTCTGTGCCAGATCTCGCACAGACATCGTTCCTGATGCCACATGGAAAAGAAATCTGTTTGCTGCCTTCAGCCCAGTACGACAACAGCACTGCAGAACTGGAAGCAGAGCAGCTCTGTGCCAGCATAAAGGAATAGGATGCCTACTGACAATTTTTCAAACGGTGCTCAAGGTTGCCTGCAATATTTGTTGTGAGTGAAACAGTCATATGGTTCATGCAGAAGGGCTGAATGAGCAACGTCAGCACTCATTCCCAGGGCCCTTGGAGAGTTTGACTTGTCAGCTACAGGCCTCCTTGAAAGCATCAGGCCTCTGAAGAGAAAAAATTAATTTTTTAAAACGATTTTACACCCTGCACCTAAGCAAGTAACAGGCAATAAAAGACCTACCCCCTCCAGATTTTGAGAAGGGTTGGAAAACACCTCCAGGAGCATCAAATCCAACCATTTCCCATCACTGCCAGATGCACCAAAAACCCATGTCCTCAAGTGCCACATCTACACGATTTCTCAACACTTCTAGAATGATAGACAGAAGCTCAGAATAGGTATTCCCATATTGGTTGATGGAGCACAGACTTCAGAGGCTAAAGCAAATCTGGCAAAATGGAACCACTCATAACCTCTCTTAATATGAAGCTGCCAAAAGCAGTCAGTCTTACACATGTCTGGCCTTTATTTGTTGCATGTGAGCTGCTTGCTAAATATCATCAGAGATAATCTGTCACAAGAAACTCCTCCAGCCTGAGCAGGGAGAATCTGAGTCCTCTAACACAAACACAAACGTGCTCCTTACAGTGACACCTCCCATGGGAGTCCATCATTTTCTCTTCAGTCCTAATGAAGCAGGTCACAGCTTTTCTTTTGAAAAGAACTTAATATTAAATCTTAAAGAAAAATAAACCAAGGCCATGTTACCAAAGCTCTACACAAGGAAAGATGAATTGGCCAAATGGCAAAACCTGGTGAGAGTCAGACTCTACTTCTCCTGGGTGGGGAATAAGCACATGTCATCTCTATCTCTATCTCTCTGCTGAAAGGACAATGTACAGCCCTTACAACCAAGCTGTAGTTTGTTTTTTAATGCAAATGAATCAGAAAAATTCATTTCTGATAGGCAGGTCTGATTGGGAATTTTTTTAAGTACCTTTCACTGAACCTGTCATTTGAATTAGTGTTTGACTGATCATGCATTCTAATTTCAGCCGAAAGCAAGGGCACTTAGTGCTTGGGATATCAGGATCTGTCTCTTGGTGGTTGAAATCACAGAATACATAACTGGACATGTTAAACTCACAGAATTGTACAGGTGCAGAGTAAAACAAAACATGCTTCACATTCCCCATCAGGGTTTTTTCTCTCCCTGAGTGCTCAGCTGCTCTCCTTTTCATCACTGACTAAAGAACTTCACACTCAGTATAGCAGAGTACTACGGGCTGTAAATGGTTCGAGTAGAACATTTTTCACATCTCATTTTCCCCCCTAACTTAAAATTAAATCATGCCTATTTACAGTTTCTACAATGTTTGTGTAAACTGCTAGATCCCTGACTTTGCAAAGAGCTGGCACATAGGTATATGACTAGAAGGTTCTGCTGAATATGAAACTCATAAACATATGCTTATCAATATTAATTCTTTTGCAGATATAAACCATGAATTTATTAACATAATCTAGTGCTTAACACAACGTCTAGTCCCCCATCACTGCCACAAATCCATATGTCTTAAACTGAGATATTGAAGGCAGATGAAAGGATTCAGCTAAGATGTAAATATTTATTTCCTTCTGAGCTGGGTTAAGCCACAAGGAGATGACAACAGCTAATTTGGCACCAGGCTGCTTGCTACCTGTGGACGTGCCTGAATTAGAGGAAGTGTCCTGAAGATAACATATGGTCTGTACACTGGATATACATTGCATCATCTATTGAATCACGGCCAGTTTCTTTCCAATTATGGGTCATAGAGGGGGAAAAATGTCCCCGTGCATAAAATATCCCTTTTTTACGCTGCTGACACCATCCCTGCGTGGAAAAGGAATGAAGTCTTCCCCAAAGGAATGTCATCTTCCCCTCACTGGTAGGGAGCTCTGATGCAGAGGCTTCCATGGCTGTAGTGCTGCACATTTACTATTGACAGTTCCTTTGCTAAAATGTATAGCCAGGTGCAAAACCAAGCTGGGCTCAATGCTAGGGAGAGCTTTGCTTTCCCAGGGCCATTTCCAGATTCCTAGAAAATTCAGGAAGTTTAGTGTGGTTGTTACGATCCTGTTCAGGCTCCCAGCAACAGCCCTGCAAATAGCTGGGAACAGTGGAAGCTCATGTGCTCTGCAGGGAAAAAGGCACAGGATGAAATTTCATTTACAGGAATCATCTGCTGAAAGAATTACTTTGATTTTGGAGCACTGCATGAGAGCCTCAGATTTAGCACCAAATCAAAAGGACTGAGATGTTGGTAGAACCACAGAGGAGTCCAAGGGTTTCCATGGCCAACAGTTGCTCTCAGAGTAGGAACATGATCCTGCCTCTATCCCAAGCAAGTCATAACTCCCACCTAGTTCATCAACACCCTGTTTAAAACCTTCCACTGAAAGCATGGAAAGTGCTGGAATCTGTGGCAGCCACTTTACAAGTTTAATGGCAGTTGAAAGTTTGATATATTTCTTTTTGATGAAAACATTCCAGCATTAACACCATAATGAACAAATATTTCCCATGACCAGAACAAGGATCATACGTTATCTAATGCCTAAAACCACAATTAATAATTATTTCACTATTTTAACAATGCATTTTACAGCAAAAATAAAAATGTTAATCTGAAATATTTAAAAAAAATCTCTAGTGTGGCATATGAAGTCATTTGCAGAGACAAAGGTTAATTTTCAGAGACAATGTAGCAGATTTTGTAATAAGTTTTGCTTTTTCAGTGAGTAGCACTAATTAGAATGGGGGTAAATACGAAAAAGAAACTATCCCTCTGATTAATCAGCTAATTAAATACTTCAAAAATTTTACACTACACTTATAATCAAGATGTAGAAGAGACCTATTATGGAAAATTATTTAGGAAAAGTTACCTTTGCCTTTTTATCTCAGTTCTGCATTGATTTTGCATTCGAAGGAATTAATTATATTCCTCTTGAATTAACCATCAGCTTCAGTTCACATGACCTTTCAAGCAGCTCAGACATTCAGTTTTTGAACTCTTTCTCATGATGTCCTCCTACAGCACTGATAACATTCCTAACTACACACTGTAGCAACCAGTGTTGACTTGGGTAGTCGACCTGTTCACCTGAGTTACTCCTCTACCCAAAGCCAATATTCAGACACATCATAATATTTCAAATAATCCATGCTAGCCCATGCTTAGTTCAGTCCATGACAAAAATTATAAATTAAAAAAAAAAAAATCTGGCTTCTGTGATCTTCAAAAACCCTCATTCTTCATGAAACATATTATTTTGCTCTTCTGTCACTGTGGAAATGCTCACTGGAATCTGGACAACCAACCCAAAGAACAGAAACCTCTATCCCTGCAGCAGTGTGACCAGGCACATCTTTCTTCCTGTCCTGTGACAGTGTGGATTCAACTTTTAAGCCCTGTACAGTGTCTGGTCTGACCTGCATGTGGCTACAGAGATGTCTGTTAACAAAACTGGCCACCCTTTCAAATTCCTTCCTTTGGATCTTTGATCTGCCGTGAATCCCTGGGTCTTGATTATCTGTATTAGGGTAACAAAGACCATTCCTGGAACAGCTGGACACTGCTGCTGGGCATTAGCAGAGCCACTTCTTGCCACCAGCATTCATAATTTAAGCAGGCAAGAAGGGAAGGTGAGAGAGGGATTTATTAGCCCCCTTGGTAGAGAGCAGGAATTGCAATTTAAGAAGTCGTGTTTGACAGCATGCAACTTGCTCAGCTTGCAAACCTGTGCTGGGATGCAAAACCAAGGCAACCATAGTCCATTTGGGTGACAAACAAGCCTGGGAGTCTAAGGGGAGAGACGGACAGGCAGGTGGAGAAACTCATCCATGGACTGGGCCTGGATCACCCATAACCTCTACCAGCAGCTTGAGGTTTGCTGGCTCTAAACATAAATATCACAGGACTATCACAGGCAGTGCTGACATGGGCAGAGAGATGGAGGGCCACAGACAAACAGGTATTTAAGCATCTCCCTCCTCTTGAAATTTTGGGAGTTAGATGAAAATCCCTGTTCAGCTTTTGGCTGCAAGTGAGTTGTCTAGGCCTGTAATTCAAATGAGGACTTACAATGAGATCTTAAACTCGGCTGAAGCTTGGGTCAAGCCTGGGGATTGCCTGACCTGAACATGGCAGAGCGTTTGGGGAAGTTGCAGCTACCCAAGAGCCCCAGAATGAGCCTAAAAATGCTTCCCAGGCTGAAGGCAGAGGTCTGTGCCTTCCCTGCTCACACAATCAGAGATGCCACGATCACAGGTGACGCACTTTTTGAGAGCATCACTAGTTACCACTAATGAATGACTGTCCACTCTCATATCCTTCACAAGAAAATGCCAAGAAGAAATCTCGTAGCTGAAGCTTTTTACAAGGGCCTGGAGAGACGGGAAAAAGAGGAATGGTTTCACATGGACAGAGGGCAGGGTTATATGGGATATTGGGAAGAAATTCTTGACTGTGAGGGTGGTGAGGCCCTGGCACAGGTTGCCCAGAGAAAATGGGTCTGCCTCATCCCTGGAAGTGTCCAAGGCCAGCTTCAATGGGGCTTGGAGCAACCTGGTCCAGTGGAAAGTGTCCCTGTCTATGGCAGGTGGTGGGACTGGGTGAGCTTTGAAGTCCCTTTCAACCCAAATCATCCTGAGATTCTATGATTTTATGATTCTGTGATTTTGTGATTTTATGATTTTGTGATTTTATGATATAATATTTGCTATATTCCAACCACTTCTCTCTAGCACAGGACCACTACTACAGCCTCCTATCCATCAGACAGAAAGTATTTCACATTTAACCACAGTCTTCCGCAGTCATGTTGACCTTTTGCTGGAGAGCCTGCAACAGGTTATTCATTTAAATAGCTGAGTACAGTCAGTTGCTTGTGGTTTTTCATTAAGAACCTAAAGTGGGGAAGACAGAATGATAGTTTATCCACAGCCAGTATCAACCTCTGACACAGGGAGTTGCAACAGCATCTGACCTACAGGATCCAGTGCTCTACCAGGAGATATTAAGGAAACGTCTCTGTCAGGAAGAGAGATACCCAGGAGAGCTCACCTCTGAGGAGAGGGAAGCACAGCATGGCATTTAGCTAGATTAGGTTTTGGTGTTTTTTTTTTTCAGAACGTTCACATCACCATCACCTTTATTTAAACTTCACTTTCTATCAGCTTTTTTATTTTCTTTCAGGTGTATCCAGCCGCTCCTCTGGAGCTAAGAAATTTGTGCGTGGGTTTTCTTGCATGCACTGTGGGCAGGAAGGTATGTGGGAACTATAATTCAGTCACTTTAAATCACATGTAGCTGAAGTTTGAAAGGAAAATAATAATAAATGGTTCAGATTGTCAGGCTCGGTGCAATTCTCAATCAATTAAAGCTTATTTTAGCATCAGGGCAGTTTATTTTTATAATGTTCTCCTGGTATTTTGATGCTTTCATGTTACTGTGTAGCTAAAAGGTCTTGCTGGGAACAAATTACTCTTGGTAAAGCATTTTCTGAAGTGCAGTTTTAGTTTCTGTCATATGACAATAAATAATATGTACATGAGCAAGCAGGAGCAAGCAAATAGCTAGTGGCAGTGGGAGAGCAAGGCTTTGGACCTGGGTAACAGAGGAAGATAAATCTGGAACTCAAACACAGCAAAACCATGGTTGTTTGAGTTCAGAGACTACCAAACTATTCTTCATTGCATATGACTTTCAAATGTGATTCAGTGTGTTGAGACATTCAACAGTGAAAACTCACCAATGAAGATATTCCTACATCAACTTGTTGCCTTTTTCATCCTCTGTTTATAACTAAATATTGCATCTGCACTTTTGATTTTCATTTTGGTTCCCATTTCACGGACGTGGATGACACAGGAACACCCAAACCAGCATTCCCAGTCCTCCTTTGCAATCCATGCTGCACTTCACAAAACAAACCACTGTGTCAGATTACACTGAAGGTGTCACAGGTCCAAGAACTGGCTGACTGATGAGAGCTCTTCCCTGATGTTACAACAAAAATCATAACTAGCACTGTTTGTGGGTCCTTGCAGTCTATGGAAGTAGCTGGCAAACAAGAACAGTGTTCTGAGTTCACCTCCGTTGGAATCACAGGTGAAACATTTGCTTAATAACAGGGGCAATAATCACACTAAATTGTACTTTTTTTTTCTTTTCACTGTGACAAAGAGATTAGGGAGGATATATTCTGTTGCATGCTGCCATTATAACCTGATTCAACTTTTGCTCTAAGCTTTAACAGGCAAAGAAATTAAAAGCGAGGTGGAAAGAGTATATGAAGAGTGACCTTTACCCTTTTTTGATTTACAGATTTCTAGACTCCCAGTTTCTCAGGGTATTATGAGGCCTGGCCTCATAATACACTGCACCAGGTAGAGGTTTTCCACTGACTTTTCCCAGCTGGAAAAATTCACCATTTCAAATACAAAGCAATAGGAAACTTAGGGCCTTTCAGCACAGCACAGTCACCTAATTCCCTCAGACAGCTCATGCTCAGGTGCTATGGTCTCTCCTTGGATACCACTACAGCTTTGCCTTGACAATCCAAGGAAGTTGTAGTTGAGGTCTACACACAGAGCGTCCATTTCTCTGGGGAAAGGAAGGACAAACCTTTTTCCTCAGCATTGCTCCTTCCAGATGATGAAGCAGAACTAGCTGGCACTTCAAAAATCAGTGTTTTCACAACAAACATCGTGCTGTGGCACATGATCTAATCTGGATGGTCACCAGCTCCACAGGAATACACACCTTGCTCCGGGCCACGCACCTGGCAAATCCCTGCAAGTTCTGACCAGCCCTACACCCAGATTCACCAGCTGCTGCCTGGAGCCAGCACATCACCCTTCCCTAAAATACACAAAAAAAGCCATTAACTCAGCGTTTCGTAAACACTGCCCTTCCCTGCAATCTCCACTCTCCCATCATGGCATGTCTGTGCTCCAGAATTTAACGTGTTCCTGTTAAAAGTATTATCTTCCCAGCTGCTAGTGAAAAGTTACAGAGCTACAAAAAAGTTGCAGTTCAATATCCATCCTGGCTGATTTCAAACTATAGCTCCAAGTGCTTCGTTACCCATTGGTTTTAATAGGTTTCTAATGTTAAATGTAAGAGCTTCGATTAAAAAATTGTTACCAGTTTTGTTATTTTTGCAGAACTATCCACTCCTTTTTTAAACATAACACCTTAAACTTTCTCCCAGTACTCCAAGAGCCAAGTTCATCCTAATCCTCGTTCAAGGGGGGGGGACACGAGCTCTATCTTCAGCTGAAGGTTTGGTTTCAGAGTCCTGTGTTTTACCAGGCTTTCTTCATGACTGCAGGCAGAGCTGCACCACAGTGCTGAGATCTCCAAGCTGGCTCGGGAAGGCAAAAAGATGCTTCTGCAACAGCGTGGCTGCTTTCAGCGCTTGAACTGTGATTTCTGCATGGTGGGGTGGAGTCATCTACTACTTTATCAGCTCACCTCACACTCCATGTGCAGTGCAGGCGAGTATCTTTGCCCTCCTTGGCATCTCTTCCCTCATTTCAGAACCAGCAATCGTAGCATTTCTCAGCCTTGCAGCTGTATTGCAGGAGTAACAAGGACAACTTTCCAATTACTGCATAAGGCAAAAAAGACCTCCCTCTGCCTTTTAACCTATGATTTTGTCACTCTGAGGACCACAAGAGCAGGATCCATCTGAATGGGCACAGGACTCACTTCCCCAAGAAATTCCATCTTTTACATCCCCCTAGATCACGTAAGACAGACAAAATCATACATAGCTCATGGGAACCAGGAAACCTTGATATTAATGGCACTAAACATAGATGTACTTGACTCCCACCACCAATGTATGTGCCTACACCTACCAAAATCCTCCAAGCAGTTAGCTGAGATTTAGTCAACACACTCTATGGAGAAAACAGTTCTTTTAATCCCAAGAGATCTCAAAGATGTGTCAAACAAATCACATCCTAAAAATGCCTTTGTCTTTCCTGACTATAATGGGAGTTTGGGATGACCAGTACAGTTGCAGGTGGGATGGCAAGAGGGCCAAGTGTGAAAATAGCATGGAAACAAGTTGATGTCAAGTAAATAACATAAAGAGTTGAGTTACGATTGTTTTCCCCTTAATATTTAATCCCCAGAAAGTGCCTATATTATATCAAGTGAAGTTGTCCCAGAAAATCATATTTCCTGCAGCCTTATACCACAGAAGGGGGACAAAGCCACAGCATTTCACCTGGTTATACTCTGGCCCTCTTATTTCTCTCTCATAGCTACTGTAGATGATCATCAGCAAATGAATAAAACATACTTTCATGGGAATGGAACAACATGTGCCAGCTTTGCTGCTGGCATTCTGTCCACATGACTAGCACTCCCCTTTGCTAACCCTTCTTCCCACTTCTATTATTAACCCTCCTCTCACAGAGGGAAGGAAGACAGGGCAAACCTGGAATGTTTCTTTTCCCCCCCAGTAACATTAAGAAATGGTCTGGGATGCGTAGAGGCCGGGATTTACATTTCCAGACAACATAAGAAAATCAGATACTTTGTAATACCATTTCTCATAGAACTGAAAGAATTTCAAAAGCATCAACAGTAAAATAATTTGAAACTGTTAGAAGGAAATGCCCAGTTACATGGCATGTAGCTTTTGGAACTTCCTGCCTCAACGCAAAGTCCTGACTGTGCTTCAAAAACTCCTTTGATGACCCATGCAAAGGGTAAGAGCACTGACAGATTCACAGGCTGGGTACAAACACTCCAGAACCACTTTGTGAGCCACTGAGACCTTGCTCTGTTTGGCTATTCTGTAACCATCTGCCAGGAAGGTGGGAGATAGGGACAGCTTGCATGACCTGAAGCATTTATTATTCAACATTTCCTTATTTTCATGCTCTTCACTAACATGCCTGACCTCCAGGTCACCCCACAGGGATGACAGGGAGTGATGATAGGAATATAAAATGAAAAAAATACTCATGTTTGCATAATTCGGCCCCTGGAAGAAGTCTTAGAGTGAAATTGAAGAATCTAGAGATTATTAAGAGACTCTTCCGTGGTTTTTAGGTTATGTTTCACCCTTTGGCCATGTCACTTGCCTACAGAATAAATAACACCTGCTATGGCAATAACAAATACAGCTTACTGGGGGCAGAGCTCCTGGTGCACTTCTTTATTTGCTAAGAACACTTCAGGAAAAGGAATTTGAATGCCTGCAAAGAAACCTTCACTTGCTGCACCATTTGCAGGGTAGCAGAGAAACCCTCAAACAACAAGCTGCC
Organism: Chiroxiphia lanceolata; assembly: GCF_009829145.1. Taxonomy (NCBI): domain Eukaryota; kingdom Metazoa; phylum Chordata; class Aves; order Passeriformes; family Pipridae; genus Chiroxiphia; species Chiroxiphia lanceolata. The sequence continues at coordinate 2,271,080 of NC_045671.1, read as the reverse complement.
AATGACTGGGTAAATGTCAGATTTCACTGAGTTGTGCCAGGGACGTATTCGGCCATGTATTTTTTGTTTGTACATCCCCCATAAAGTTGAATCATCAGGCAAATTCTGCTTAATCAGAATCTAAGCCAATACATGCTGAAATCAATGGGAGGCAATCTTGATTTCCAAGGGAGGGAGCAGAATCTAAATCACTTTATTATCAATTCAGACTCACTTTTCTTTTTTTTTTTCTTCTTTTTTTTTCTTTTTTTTTTTTTTTTTTTTAATGTTCTTACAGCAAAATGTTCTGCTCAAGTGGTTTTAACCCACCCCTGCTACCACCAGTAATAGAGATCCTTAATCCAGCAACTGGCCAAGTACCCACAAGCTTTTAAAGCCCTAGGGAGAGCTTACAGCAACCCTGGGAAGCATCCAATATCACGCTGGACTGATAAACAGAATAGCTATTTCAAGCTCTTTTTCCCTATTTGTTACCATGCTGGATAAAAAGGCATTAACTAATTATTTTAATTGCACTTTTTGTAGTATTTCTCATGGGACCTGGACTGCAGCTGCCTCAGCTTGATTCCCATCTGGCTGGGGGATGGGAAGCTATTATAAAATGTGCTTTCCCCAGAGTGAACAGGGCTTTCTGCTGCAGCTGTCTTTGTGGAGGTGGTGGAGCTATTGGAAACAGGTGTGTTGTGTGTAAATGCTCCCTGGCTTGAAAATACCTGATGGACTCCAGCAGGAAAACTTCAATCAGCTTCACGGGAATCAAACCCAGCCAAACTCCCACCCCACCTTTTTTAGTGAGGAGGCAAACACACAACCATTACTTTAAAAAGAACAAATACACCTTTGTGGGACTGATGCCTTGAAAAAGGTGTTTATGGATTTTCAACACAGATTTTCTTAGTTTCTGAGGGCAAAATGTTCACAGCTTTTTGTAAGAGTCATGATCTCACAGGTGACATATTACCTGTGACAAGGTTCAGATCACTTTTGGCAAAATAAGCTCTTAGGAATGGAACAAAGGAAAACACCCCCACAGAAACCTGATTAATCAAGTACAATTGTCAGTAAGCACAGAAGAGGGGTTGCCTTCTTTAAGAGACATTTTTTAGTGCAGATGAGTTCCTGCTTGGCTCCAAGTGACGTTGTCATTTTTTCCCTACTCCCATTCCTGTTTCAGGCCCTGTGAAAGGCTCTCTCGGAATCTCAAACCCCACATGTCCCTGACTCATTTTTCTTGGGCTACAGTCTTTTACAGGTGCTCTGTGACAAGTAAGAGGGGAGGAAACTGGGATGGTAATTACCTCCAATTGGGCGGTAATTACCAGTAAATCCCAATTACCAGTTTTCATCCCAAAATCCTGCTCGGGTTAGAGATGAGCTACATCACATAAAGGTCACTGAGCTGGGTGTCAGGCATTTCCAGGAGCTGGTCAGATCCTCTTCTCCAGAAGTTCCACAGCAACATCATCTCCTGAACATGCTGCTCGGCACCTCTTTGTTCTCAACTCTTTCAGGGAGGGTAGAGGGTGGCAATTCCCCCCTCACACACAGAATGGGATACCCAGAAGCGGGTATCACTCCTTCCCCGTGTCTGATGTTAGGGAGTTAACTTTTCCCCCCCCGTGTTATTTTAGTTCATTTTCTGAAAAAGAATAACAGATGTACCCAGGGACCAGGAAAGGAGCTTTGGGAAACATTTCTGTTTTTTCACTAAACAAATTCTGACAAGCCGAACATCCAAAGTACAACAGCTCCCTTCCCCTCTCTGACCTTTGCCTCCCAGCTTGAGGAGGTTGTCAAAGGCCTCTTCTCCTCCTCTCACATTTTCTGCGTCTGCAGCCTGGTCTGTGCACTTGCTTGAAAGACACCCCGGGGTGAAATAGCATCTCCTGACTTGGAATAGACTGAATTATATAATTATTTTGTATTTTTGGGTACAGATAGGGTTTTCTTTGACTCTCCTACATCCGTGCAACTGGTTAATGAAAGTGCAGCATCTGGTCTAATAGGCCCTAATTAAAAAGAAAAAAAAAATAAATATGATTTTCTCAAACACTTCCAACTAGGTGTTCTAGACTACATTATTTTATGGAAAAGTTCACGGTGTGCTGGGGCAGAATGGTGTTTTAATGGCTGAAGAAAACATGAAGTTGCAGCCTTAAAAGCACTACAACCTGGCTTAAGCTGGAATACAAATGGAAAAATCACACCTGTCCTGTTCTCATCTACCTGTGTCTGTTCTTGCCCTGCTCCTTCTCTTGCACAGCATTAGTGTTGCTGTGGGTTTTTCATGATTAACAGAGAGGTAATCCAGTTTAGAATAAACCCAGAAGAAAAACAATTTAAAAAGGTTAGCTTCCCAGCACACAAACAGACCTCAAAACAACAGAAGAAGGGATGCTAGAGAGGAAGATAAGAGATGATGGAGTGAGAAGACTGGACTCTTCTGTCAGCTGAAAGTGTTTGCAAAATGATGGCCTGAAAAAGTGACTTGTGGCATTCTCAAGCAAGCCCTGCTGAAATCTTTGGACAGCACAGTATCACATCTCTCTATTTTTGCACAGCACAGGCTGATTTTCCAACGAAACCACCCCATCCAAGCAGGCAGGAAGATAAAGATGTTTCACTCAGGTGGCCGGGACAGAAAGCCCGAGAGCCATGTGGAGATGGAGGATTTCGACCAGAGGAGAGCTGCTGCCTCACCCTGTGACACCACAGGAGAATAGGGCTTGTTTGCCTCAGCTGGGAAAGCTGGTGGGGAGGGACGTGCGGGTGCTGTGGCTGAGCTGGATGTTGCGTAACCGAGCTGGATGTTGTGTAGCTGCTCGTGGGCAATTATGTCCAAAGTCACAGCAATGATGCTAGAAAGCTCCAGGCATCTCCACCAGATTTTGCTGGCCATTAATCCAGCAGAAGGCTGCTAATGGCATCTGATCGCTTTCCTTTGCGCTACTGCTATTTAAGGCCACTCTGAAGGGCACAAACTCTTCCCTGTTATACAATGCAAGACTCGGACAAAATAATAACCCTGGGCTTCAGAGAATGAGTTCTCAAAATTACAATAAACTAACAAGATGTGAACTTTATTTTTTAAGTCTCCAGCCATGGAACTGAAAAGGAATAAACTCTTGAAAAACAAGGATCTCTGACGATAAATGAAATTTCATCTAGTTAGAGTGGATGAAGAATTCATCCACAACACTGCCACTACTAAAAGCCTTTAGAACAACACTCTGGTTATGAACCACACCCACTGCAAAGCTGTACTGCACTGCAGCTCCTGCATGTCCACCCAGCATCCCTGCACATGGAGAAGTGCACAACATCCACCAGGAAATTCATAACATGCCGGTGTGCAGCAAAGATTTTCAATATGGGTCAGAGAGGGATGTGCTTGCTCAGGAAAAAGGGCATCCAGCACTGTTCCCTCACTCCATCCACGCACAAAGAGCTCCAGGAGCAAGTCCAGTGGAGCTTGACAGAGATGGTGAAGGGAGTGGAGCATCTCCCTGACAGGGAAAGGCTGAGGGAGCTGGGGCTGTTCAGCCTCAAGAGGAGACACTGAGAGGAGACCTCATGTCTGTCAGTGCCTGCAGGGAGGGGGCAGAGGATGGACCAGGCTCTGCTCAGGGTGGGAGGTTCAGCAATGGGACAAGAGGAATGGGCAGAAACTGATGCCCAGGAATTCCCACCTGAACAAGAAAAAGATCTTCTTTGCTGTGTAGTGACTGAGCACTGAACAGGCTACTCAGACAAGGTGTGGAGTTTCCCTCACCGGGAATAATCCAGAACCATCTGGACACAATCCTGTGCCACGTGCTCTGGGATGGCCCTGCTGGAGCAGGGAGGTGGGACCAGATGACTCATTGTGGTTCCTTCCAGCCTGAACCATTTGGGATTTCTGTGAAAGAGAGGACCAGACCCATCAACCCCAGCTGGGCATACTTTCAACACCTGAAGATGGTATCAAGCTTAAGAGTCTTTCCAGTTTTGGGGTGATAGCTTTTAGTGTGGCTATGCAATGGCCAGCCCTGTCTATGGCACATTACTGTGGTTTGTCCCTTCCAGAAAAGGTAACAGACACATCAGTCACTGTCTGATTTGAAAAGGACTCACAAAACAACCTGGGGCCACTGACTTTGACTATTGCTCAGATGTTGGTCTAATATGGGAGGGTAACAGACAAAGCTTTCTCAGAGTCTGGAGAGTCATCTATCACAAGCAAAAACAGAGCCAAGCTATTGAGAGAGGCAAGGACTTTGCTTATCTTGACACCCAGGCAGCTCCTTCCAGCCACGAGGAAAGAGGTCATCTGACTCAGAAAGGGTGGTGAGCACCATCACACGGGTTAGTTAGTAAGAGATGTTGCTTCCCTGCAGATAAAGACAGTGATGTTGAAATTGTGTCACTCGGCATGTGACACTGCCTGCCTTCCTATCTGTCCCCAGGGTCTAATCTACAATCCCAGTATGATCCCTCTTGTCCTGCATAAGGAAAACTCCATGGGAGAAGGTGTAGGAGGCTGGGAGGGTACTTGGAAGTCAGAGGCACAAACTCAGTGACATGAACCAGCCAGACTGAAAAATCCCCCATCCTATGGAACCACTCCACTACAGGACAAGGTTAGGAACAACGGCTCAGCTCTGTCCAGATCTCCTAAAAACACACTGAAAACACATTTTAAATCACCTAAAAAATGGTGGGTTTTATACAGGCTAGTGAATATCTAGAGGGAAAACTAACCAGCTTGTATAGCGAGTCGAACACAATTTTTCATTTGGCTTGCAATCAAAAGAAGATGAAATTATGTACCAAATCCTACCTGCACAAGTACACGGGACAGCAGTGTAGTTGAGAGCAAAATTTGATTGGAAAAAAAAAGGAGTGAACTGACCATTTCAATCCCTGCTGTAAGCATTCCTGATTAACGCCAGCTGATACTTTTAGAATAGTAGGTCTGAGGATTAAAGTCTTATGTAGGCTGAAAACACTGCGTCACATCTCTAAAATTACTTTTCTTAGTATCATTTAATACTCTGCATTCTCTTAGGATCAGTTGTTAGGTCCTCATTCACTAATGGGAAACGCCACCTCAAATCTAGTTATTATTTAGGGTTACTCACTCACTCTCAGAGTCTTCTGTAAGAGATTGTGCCTCCAACTGTGCTTCATCATATTTTTTCATTTGTACTCTTCAAATGCCACCTTAATGGTTTCCCTGGGAACCAATAAAACGTCCTACATGTAGATTAATGAGAACTACAAGCCCTATTCTTGTTTTACACTGATAATTCTTCACACAAAATCGTGATGCAAAGTCCATTCACTCAAATATTTTAACTGTAAACAACACAGTAGACTTTCAGACTACCATATGACAAAAAAATTGCATTACAAAAAATGTACTCAGCTCCTTAATTTCATGATCCCAATGTCCTCTCTTTACATGTTCAGCTTCCAAAGGTCAGGCACTAGCCTGCTTTACCTGTCTTTGCTCTGTTTACTGCAAATAGTAGAAACTACATTTTTTGGATGTCACATTTTACAGAAAGATTCTTTTAAAAAAAGCTTATTACATTAGAAGTGGCAGAAAAAATATCCGATTAACACTCAATCTTGATAGCATTACAGACATATTCTGTGGTTTTTTCTGAACTGAAGTTTTAAAAAATTAAATACAGCTTCCTTTCTCGAAGAAAAGTGTCCTGGGCCTGCTGAGAACATGTGTGGTGCATAAAAAACCAGAATTCATCTGATTGAATGTTAGCTCTCTTGGTGATAATCTGTAGAAAAGCTGTTCAGCAGACAACTGATATGATCAGCAGATGAAAAAGGGCACCTCCAAAAAAAGTTTCATTTCTTTTTCAGGTAGGTACTGAGGCAAATCAGCCCTTGGGTGTGCTCCTCTCTCCACACTGACTTCAGGAAGTGCTTAAATGACTAACTTAGATGTGACCAGCAGGTCGAGGGAGGAGATTCTCCCCCTCTACTCTGCCCTAGTGAGCCCACCCCTGGAGTGCTGCATCCAGGTCTGGGATCCTCAGCACAAGGAAGATGTGGGGACCTGTTGTAGCAGGTCCAGAGGAGGCCATGGAGATGCTCCAAGGGCTGGAGCCCCTCTGCTGTGAAATTAGGCAGGGAGAGATGGGGGTGTTCACATGGAGAAGAGAAGGCTCCAGGGACACCTTATTGTGGCCTTCTAGTGCCTAAAGGGGGATTATAAAAAATATGGAGAGCAACTTTTTATGAGGGCAGAGCGTGATCAGAAAAGGGGAAAGGTTTTATACTAAAAGGGGAGAGATTTGGATCAGATGTTAGGAGGAACTTCTATCTCAGTTTTGTTGTAAGGAAGCAAGAGCTGTCTTCTAATCATGGAATCACAGAATGTTTTGGATTGGAAGGGACCTTAAAGCTCATCTCATTCCACCCCTGCCATGGGCAGGGACACCTTCCACTGTCCCAGGTTGCTCCAAGCCCTGTCCAACCTGGCCTTGGGCACTACCAGGGATGGGGCAGCCACAGCTTCTCTGGGCAACCTGTGCCAGGGCCTCACCACCCCCACAGCCAAGGATTTCTGCCTAATATCCCCACCTGCCATGGCCAGGGACAATTTATTGAAGGTTGTAACTTCTGGACATTCTCTGTTCCTACATTCCACTGGGAGAAAAGTCTACACTAAACTGTGGCAGTCTGCTCAGGGAAGTTCCAAGGAAATTCCACAGTTTCTCCTAGCAATCTCCTGTAATGTTGAATGAATACCCCCACGAGTCCACTTAATAAATTTGCCTTGAAATTCTACAAAACTTTATTAATCTCTTTCAGGACAGATTTTCTTTTCTCTCTATCTATGTAGTGCTGCCAAAAAATAATCAACAGTGAAAATCTCACATAAAAAAATAATTCAGCATGTGGCCCAGAAAATCTGGCAAGTTTTGAGGCCCAGGACCACAAGCAATTTGCTTTCAGCCCTAACTGAAGCCATTTGTTTCCTTTGTCAGATAAAGAAAAGTGCTACAGATAGTATTCATTTGCCTAACTAATAATACCTCTCACTCTGTTCTAAGCCTTAAGAGACATCAAAAGCTTAAATGAAAAGAAGCAGGAGCCATGCCACTTTTGCTGAGCTTAAACTGTTTTGCAAGTAACAACACTATTGGTTTTCTGGTGATTTTAATCCCAGGCCAGAAGCCACCAGAAGATGTGGATTGCTCCAACGTACAACACAGCAATATTTTTTTGGTTTCATCATAAACAGTACAAACTTCTGGAGAAACAGATCTACTGAGGTGTGAAGTGGACAGAGAAATACACCACTTTGAATCTGCTCTTTCAAACTGGTATTTTTCTTATTAGCTGTCTAAGTGTGAAGTGTATCAGTTTCAGCTGCAGGTCTAGAAAGCTGTACATCGCTAAGAAATTCCACCAGTTGTTGTCTTATTTCCAAAATTTAGTTACCCATTGAACTTGAGGTTCTTAGTCTATATATGGTTACCTTTACATGAACAAGTGCAAAGGCACTGAAACTGAATGATACTCGCTTTTCAGAACAGAATGTTGCAAGCTTGAAATGTCATACGTTGCATCATTTAATCAAGGATAGACAAAAGCCCCTTACTAGGATGCTGAAAGGTATTTCAGAATTGAAATACTAAAAGTAACATTAAAATGAGCATGATTGAAATATAAGAAAGGTCTTTAACAGAGAAGATAGCAGTTAATAGTTGGGGGACTACTACAGAATATTGACTTCTTGCTGGGATGACATGGAAAATACAGTCCCTCCAACAAAGATGATCACACGCAATTTTTATTTCTAAAATCACTTGTAGGATATTGACAGGAGCAGTAGCAAAACGGAACTGATAACTGAGCACACAGTTCTCACACTGCCAGTAAAAACAGGCCAGCAGCTATTTCCTTCTCAGATCTCAAGTTGGGATATATATAACTGAGTTCACAAACTGGAACTGCTGATTGGCCCAGTCTTAGAGGTCCAAAAAGTGGCACTTTGCTAAAACCACATGAGTAGCTAAGAATGCAAGAATGCTGCCTGTGGTTAAACTTGCCACACAGAAGGGTTCTCTTCTAACTTAAAGGGCAAAGACAGTAGTGTGAGATTTCACTTCAGAGGTTGTACTTCCACTTCTGTTCCTGAAAAAGGGAGGTGGAAGCTCCTCAGTGTTTCTACATCCTCACTTGTAAGCCCAGAGAGACACAGCGAGATTTATTAGTGAGCTCTTTTTTTTTTTTTTTACTAATTAAAGCTAACTTTCCTAACAGAGACTGTATTGACAGTTATAATCAATAAATTTAAATATTTTCTACGTGTCTTAATACCCAAACAGCAAGAATCACACTCCCAAGAGTTTTGTAAGGCAAACGCATCCCAATTCTTTGGAGAATCATTGCAAAGTTAATAAATGAACACTAAGGGTTAGAACTGACGGTGATGAGCAAAGGCAATAAAAAGTAATTTTCTCAGTCTATGACTCTGAGCCCCATTAGAGCAATTCACCTGTCCTGCATCACCTCCTCTGGTACCCTCTTTCCCAGAAATGAACTATTGATTACATCTCCAGTCTGTCACTTTCTGTGACCTAGTAAGCCTCCCACATCCCAATTTAAAAAATAGTTTCCAAGTAAAAGCTGGTCTGAAAAGGAGATAGAGGTAAAATTACCAAACTGATGCTCAGAGAACTCAACAAAAAGGGATTCTAATCTAATCCTATACCAATATTGTCTATAGTACCAAAGCTCCAGACAGGTAAGCTTGAGCTATAAAAGCCACCTGGCAACTTTACTAGAGCTTAAGGTTGTCCCTTTCTTCATGCATGGCCCCCCAGGTGTCATCCAGAGTATCCTATCTTCCCATTTTTCCAAGTTTTCTTTCCCATGCAAATCCTGGAGATCTGAGTCTGCATGTACTCCATCATATTCAGCGTAGTCAGGGATAGATCTGCAGCTAAATTCCCTGGATCTTGGGCAACTGATGTTATATAAATGCAAGTACTGGCTATTCCCATTTTCTTGCTTTTCTTGACAAGACGACACTGCTGTTTTTCAATACTTCAGAAACATACTTGTGCCTGAAATATGAAGTGGACTCCTAAAAATAAGTTATAATTACAGTAAACATAATAACAGCCAAGAACAAAATCACTCTGCAAAGACAGAGATTTAGATTTGCAGGAAACCAACACTGGTGGTCAAAAACACCTGTAATTCTTAAACGCCTTAGTCCAAAATAGTTACGGTCCTTCAAAACTATGATTCATACACATATTGATACGCTTTAGAAATATTAGAGTTATTCTTCAAACAAGTGTAGGTGCTTCTGTACACTGATCTGAACCAAGTTTATTTGGGCCCTGTCCAAAATTTGGATCATCTTTGAGCAAAAAATCGAGTTGTTTGGTTACTGTTAATTTAAAATATTACTCCTAATGAGTCCATCAAATACCCCATTCTGATATACCTGTGGAAAAGTCTTTTGAGAAGGGAGTTAAGTGCACAACCATCCTGGCCTCCTGCCAAACAGTGCTGAGCACAGGACTGGTGTATGGCTGGAGAGTCATTGAGATCTTCAAAACAAAGGTGTGATAGGACATGGGTGCTGCATCATCCCTCCAGAGTGCAATTAATTCCAGCTACTGCAGTCTGTGTTTGTGATAGCTGTTTTTTGCCCATGAAATGAGCTGCATTTTCTCTGTTGGTGTTTGTCTGATCTGGTCTGTCTTTTTTTTTTTTTTTGGAATCTTGGCTTTTATCTGTTTTCTCTCTTCTGTGATGCCTCAGCATCTCTTGAAAACCTGGCATGTAATTAGAGCGTGTAATGCCAGAGAGGTACAGTGCTGCCATCAGCCTCCCCTGGATGTGATGGAAAAATTCATTACTGCTGCCTCTCAGCATACTGGTGGATAGGGGATACTAGATCCTGGATAAGAGATTTACTTGAAACCAGGAAACAAGACCCTAAATCTCTCTCTTCAAGGGCAGAGTCAGTGTTACAATTGTAGGGTCAGATGCCAAGAGAGAGGTTTCTTTTTCTCCCATTCCCACCCACACACAGGATGATGTGCCCTGTTATTTTAGTTTGAGGGGGTCCTGTGTGACCTGCAGCCTCAGAAAACGCCCTGATCACTCATCCCTAAAAGCTCATGCTCGTGCTCGAATGAATGTTCGTTTGATTAACTCGGCAGCATCTGCACAATGCTCAGATACCATTTAGGTAGCACAGGAGAAAACACCCTCCAACCCCACAGAAGTCAAGTTGAGGCAAATCATCTCTGAGTCAGATTTAATAGGACTTAATTTGACTTCTGATTTGTTTACACTTCATCACACAGTCAGTTTCCACTATGATCCCTCTTTATATCCTGCTTCTGCAATCTCACACCATTCTCTTAACATACGAAAATACAATCAGAACTGTTTAAATACTCCAAGATTTTTTGGCGACTCTGTTCCCTGCGGGTGTTAACAGCTTGCTAACAGACCTAAAGGAAGCGATCTAAAGTAAACATGAAGTTCAGCAGCTAACTGCAGGAGATCTTTATCTTTCAATTCCCCCTCCCGTAAAGCGCATGCATCTTACGGATGTGGCATGCCTGTCTCTCAACTCTCTTTTTTTTTCCCATACAAATGTACTTCGAAAAGAAAAATCACCAATTGAAAACTAATTCTTTTGTGTTTGGAGTTGATTCACAGTTTTTAACAAGGCTTTTAGATTAGCGTAGATCACTAGATTCCCTGTAAAGCCTTGCACAAGTGAAAAGAAACGTGCTGAGGAGAGAACAGCACACACCATCTGCAAGGAATCCAGCCAGACCAGGAGAGCAGCAGCAACCAGACGTTCTGCACTCCAATTTGCCCCTTATTTTACTGCGATTGCTTATTTACCTTCTACAAATGCTGAGGCTGCCCTCCTATTCTGCCAGACCGCCCCTTTCTCCCAGTTTCTCCTCCACTGCCACTCAGGGACTCCTGCTTCTCTCGCTCTTTGGATCGCGGGCTGTCCCCCTCTTTCACCTCCCCGAAGCATCCAGATCCAGCCTTCACCTCTGCATCACAGGCAGCTTCCACCAATGCTGGGTTTCAGTTTCCTCCTGATGTCAAGCTTCAGCCCAGCCCACGGCTCTTGCATCATGAGCCGGAAAACCCTCCTATGCTCCAGACTTTTGTGAGGGGTTTTTGCAGGGAAGCAGCAGTTTTATTCACCCTGTAATTTATGCCCAACTTCTTTTGCAGCTTTGCTTTCTCATGTGACAAGAAACAGCTGTTTGTGTTGGGGGAAGCCTTTTTCTTGAGCTAAATCCATGCCTTTCCTGGAAACAGATCTTTCAGTTGCTCCAGTGGCACTGAAATCCCCCGAAGTCAATAAAACTTCTCTAAGGAGCGTTTTTACCATCAAGCTTTATTTTCAAATCTACAAGAAACATTGAGACGGTCTTTAGAGGGGCTTATTTCTCTTAAAATATGAACATGATTCTAAATCTAAAATCCTAAATCGATGCAACTTTTTATAGGTATGAGTGCTGAAATGCAAAAAAAAGAAAAAAAGGAAGCAGACTTATTACTGGCATAAGGTTTAGTTAAATGCTGAATCTACAGGATAATCCTGCAAAGTGGCTCAAGAGTAACTTGGCTCAATCACTGACCTGTTTGGGGCCACTCACGTTGTGTACAGTGGTAACACAAAACAGCTTCAAATTTGCAGAATCTGGAGTATTATCTTAATATCTGAGTGAGGCCAGGACTGCCTGCTACTGTCTGTTTAACACACAGCACAAAGCAGCTTTCTGCTCCTGCTAAAAGCCTCCGGGTAGATCTCCAGTGAGACTGAACAATAACAGCAGATTGCTGATGACTTCTGGAGCAGCGTTCCTGCCTTATCAACTCTCCATCAAATTCTACACCACAAATCACATTTGAAGTTTTAAAGCTGGGTAAATGTGTGAGCTTGATTAGGGACACTCATATAGAAAAGAAGTTACAAGAAGTTGCATTGCAGGACTTCTCCATTTCTGGTGCAATTCTGTACCAGATCTCTGTAATTCTCTCATAACTTAGGAGTTTACTTGGCATTCCCACTTAAAAAGTGCTTTCCCCAAGCTCTGAACAACTCACTCTGTTTAAAATAAACCAGCACTAAATCTAGAGTCTAACTCAGTGAAATTAATGACTTTACCATGTTCCAACTTTCCCATCGGTAGTCTAGAACTCCCAAACCAGATGTATTTGGAGGATTCCCTAGGAGAAATGGGGATAGGAGGGATAAAATATTTCTCTGCCACTCAAGTAGGCCTCTGATGGAGAAGTGTTGGTGGTCATAAGGAGCTCCCAGCACCTCAGTCCTCACAATACACTCAGAGTCCTACAGTTTATGGGAATGTTGCTCAAAATTTCTCATGAAAGAGCTGGCTTTTTATCAGAATTGTTGAATGTTTTGTGAATTAATTTTTTTTAAAATCAGAATTGTGAATGTTTGCTATATATGCTTCTCCCTGTGCTTTTATTTTTTTACAGTGCTCCCACTCACAGAAATATGACTTCACTCTTGATTTACCACCATCACCAGACAACAGTGGGCTGGTAGGAGATGGACAGAAAGGATTATAAGCTCCTCAGGGTGACATTTCTGCATTTTTTTCAGAATTTTGTTTCATCCCACGGAAGAGGCAGTAGAAAGAAAGAGTTGACAATGTTTTCATCTGATCCTGAGGATCAAGCAGAAACGGTAAGTTCAGACTAAGCATCTCAGCAGTGGCTTTTCACAGAGAGTTGTATCTCAGGGAAACAAAGCAGATCAAAAGGCATTGACGTTAAAAATGTTTTAAAAGTGCATGCACACTGAAGAGATCTGGTGCATAAGAGGAGTGACAAGATGAGGTCCTACTGCTATTGTTATCAACACAGCAATGTCCACTGACACCTTTAGAAAACCTTGCTACCTTCTTTTGGTCTGGTTGTGGAGCAGTACCCTGACCACAGAGGAAAAGCATTAAAACACAAATTACAATAAAATTAAAAACTCAGCGCATGGGCACTGCTAATAGAGCACACACTTGCTGTCAAAGCAAGATGATGCTGCCATTTTGCTGCTAATGTCACAAATGACATTCCCATAAATGTTGCCAACTCTACTCTGCTCAACATTTGCGAAGTAAGAGCGAGTATTTTTGTGAGGAACTCAGCAATGACGCTGATGAAACCCAAATCCTTCAGTCAGTGTATGCAGGTGTCAGCAAGGGCCCTGCAGCAGGGCAGATAAACAAAGGAATGGATGCTCCACATACCACTATAACAAGAGGTGATGCCCACAAGTCACTGCTGGGAAGCACAACTCGGATTCCACTTTATAACAGAATCTGCGATATTTGTTTAGCATTCGCTTTGCATGAGTTTGTTCGCATTACTTTGCATTTTCATCTTCCGGGGACAACAGGTATGAAGGAGATAAGGTAAGAAAAGCAAAGGAAGAAGAGAGATGGAAGCACAGCTAGTTTCAGAAGCGTAGTCAACAGTTCAGTATTCCAGCCCTGTCACTTACAGCCGTACTACAACCACGCTGCAAAGCTGGCCTTGATTTCAGCCTTGCCCAAATATGCATTCACAGCTTGCTTTCAGCCACGCTGGTAGACACATCTTCAGGTTGCAAACACCCCTGTTTGGATACCACAATGCAGAAATGCAGTGTAGACATGCCTTCAGTGCAGGGAACCTTGTGAAACCTCAGTTTTTCCGCAAGGGAATTTGTGCAGATAGAAATCACAGAGGTCAAAAGCCTAATAGGATTTTTAAAATGGACTGGACAATGCAAATACCCACAGTTATGATAGAGATATGATCTCTAGAGATAACAATGATGTATTTTAGGAGACATAAAACCCTTCTCCAGCTTTGGAATAGAAGCCAACCATGAAACTGCTTATGATCACAGATGAACTTCCCTGCACAGGTTTCTTATTTCAAAACTGCCAAGTGCCCAAGATTTATGCCTTTTTCCTCAGAAGCCACAAGCAACAGCCTCACTCAGAAACTGCACTGCATGCTGAAATATGATACTGAAACAAATATAACCTCTCCTGCTTTTTGCTATACTCTCTGATTTCACACCTATCCGAAGCATTTCATCACATTCCGCAGAAATTAAGGCCCTGGAGATGTGAAGCTCACAAAGCAGTCCTAGACATGCATGGACAAGCACAGGAGAGCAGGATGACAGGAACTCGGGTTTTGCTAACACTTCTGTGGCATCATGCCCCAAAGAGTGTGCTGAGAAACTTAAACAATAAACAATAAATCCTGAAATGCAATACTTTCCATGCAATCACCTCCAAGGCCAGGAAGGAAGTCCTGAGACCAAGCCAGCTGCACGTCTGCATTGTTGCAGGGGCACAAAAATTGGCTGAGGACCACCTCTGTTTTTCTTTGAAGCTGCCAGTGCTTCAAGAGAGGGAGAGATTCCCTTGCCTGGCGTTTCAGAGTCCTAAGGTTTCCATAAAGGCTGTTGAAATCCAAGCCTCTTCAACACTATAAAAGTGGTTCAAAAAATGAGTGAGAAAATTTTTCATACCTCTTCTCTCTTTCTTGTGAGATTTTTTTCTGAAGTGGGACCTGATCTAATAAGTAGTTTAGAAAATGGAGGAACACTCTATTCCTAGGCACAAACAGAACAGTTAAATATATATTAGAACAATCATGTTTGCCAGAGAAGACAAGAGAAGGAACATTCACAGTCAGAGCTGGAATGTTATTGTACCATATGCTTTCCCACAGTCAAGCACAACAGGGTCCCTGCACAGTCCTTGCCTTACTGTACCCTGTTGTATTTCCAACTGGAAAGACATATGGCAGTGCCTAGGACAGAGAATGTTCCTTTTTTTTTCTTTTTCTTTTTCTTTTTTTTTTCTTTTTCTTTTTCTTTTTTTTTCTTTTTCTTTTTCTTTTTCTTTTTCTTTTTCTTTTTCTTTTTATTTTTCTTTTTCTTTTTCTTTTTTCTTTTTATTTCTCTTTTTATTTCTGTTCCTTTTTTATTTTGCTTCTCTTTTTGTTTTTTATTTCTCTTTTTATTTTTTATTTTTCTCTTTTTTTTTCTCTTTTTCTTTTTCTTTTTCTTCTTCTTCTTTTTTGTTTTCTTCTTCTTCTTCTTTTTCTTTTTTCTTTTTCTTTTTTTTTCTCTGATGTAAATGTTATTTCCCAGCTTTATAGGAACATTTGATTATGACACATGCTCAGGCCAAGGATAAAAAAATGTTCCTGTCTGTTCCCAGTAATGACAAAAACCAGTCCATCGACCTGTTGGAATTACAACCAAATGAAAATTTGAAAGAATGGCTTGGATGCTACTTTGTCTCATGCGTCACTGACAAAATTGCCTCCTCTGCAGGAACCCGATGCCTCACAGTTATAGCAGGGACACTAAAAAGTACAAATTTTGTTTTTTAGCTCTCAGGGTACACTGTGGGAGATAAAAATCATCCTTCTGCTTATAAAATGAAAAACACTGCTTTGTAGAGAACTGACCATGAACAGATATTCAGCACCACCACAGTCGCTTTTACCCTGATTACAGTCAGTTTTACAATACCATTTTTTACTGTGAGAACATTCATCATTATAGCAAACTGCTTATGACTGCTGCTGGGTGAAGGAAGTAGTTATGCTAGAAGATGGCAGTCCCTATAATAATAAGAGACTACACAAAAAGCTCTTATAACTACCCTATCATCAGAAATATGTTAACAGTGGTGTTATTGCAGCAGTAATGCTTTTCGCCCTTTTTCACAGTAGCTTTAAGAGAGGTATGTTGGATCACTTCTGCTTGAAGAGGGCTATACTTCAAAAAATAAAAACAGTTGATTACTACAAGCCTCACCACCCCACACCACCATTGGGTATAAGGGGAAGGTGGTGAAGCTCTGGATTTGCTTCACCAGCCTGGATTGATATGACAATTGTGGAGGGTTGTTCCATCCTCCTTTAGTGAGGATGCCCCTCCTCTGGCCACCCCAAACTGCAGCTTATCCCTGTGCCTCAAAGGGGCACATGTGCCTTGGAAGGCTGTAGCCAGACACTGAGTTTGATTGCCCCAGGCAGCTGATCCAACCGAGCTTTCAAGTGACAGCTCCTACAGCCCAGATTTGAAAGTGCTAGCAGTGTTTTTACCAATGTATCACAGAGTCAATTAGGTTGGATTTTCAAGACCATCAAGTCCAACCAGTGCCTGACCCCCAACTTGTCCCCCAGCCCAGAGCACTGAGTGCCACGTCCAGGCTTTCCTTGGGCACCTCCAGGGATGGGGACTCCACCACCTCCCTGGGCAGCCCCTTCCAATGCCTGACCACCCTTTCCAGGAAGAAATTCCTCCTCATGTCCAATTTAAACCTCCCTTGGTGCAACTGGAGGCCATTTCCTCTTGTCCTGTCCCTTGTTCCCTGGCAGCAGAGCCCGACTACCCCCGGCTCCCTCCTCCTGTCAGGGAGTTGCAGAGCCAGAAGGTCCCCCCTGAGCCTCCTTTTCTCCAGGATGAGCCCCCCCAGCTCCCTCAGCTGCTCCTGCTGCTCCAGACCCTTCCCCAGCTCTGTTCCCTTCCCTGCATATGCTCCAGCCCCTCAGCGTCTTCCCTGGATTGAGGGGCTGTGTCTGCTGGGCCTGGTTCAAGCTGGGAGCTTTCAGTCTTAATCTGTTCATTTCCTGAGTAATAAAGATCCACAGATTCCTCAGATACTCCAAACCCCTGTACCCGAGGGTTCACCGGAGGCTGCTTGTTCCCGATGGAGCACCTTGGAACGTGTTTGCTCCTGCTTGGGCTCTGCTCAGGGTGCACCCACAGCCGCTGCCCGTCGGCCTACACCGTCTCCTTCAATCAGTTTCAGAACACATCCTGCTCATAGATAAACGGATGTGACCTTTCCAGTGCAATTTGGCAGATGTTCTCAATGTACCAAAGTTACCACAAAGCTGAGTGGTAGCTCTTATTTAATTCACTGCAGAAAATCTGCCTGCGTCCTTCCTGAAGCAGAAAAACCCTTAATTCCTTGTGCTTTCCTTTCCTTTTCATTCTGTTTTTTGCAGCCAGAATTGAACAAACACTACAGCTAATCTTTTTTAATCTTTGATAAAATATAACCAGTTCTACATTCATATCACCATATTATAATTTAAAATAATCATACATAATTAGAAAATATATTGTAATAACAAATTGTGACAAAGTAAGGAAGCATTAATTTCATTCATAAGCAGGGACCTTTTGGAAAAGAAATTATGTAATTTTTCAGTAAAGTCTTTCATTAATTTCTCAGTGAAGTCAGATGCCTTATTTATGGGACCAGCCCTAAACGCTAAGCAAATTTGATTGAGTTACCTACTCATTCTTTTGGTTTGGGCAGACAAACTAGTGTGTTTCGCTACCACAAATGGTCACACAAAGCATTTCAGATTCTCACACGATGGTCTTTGCTTAGGTCTCATTTTTACAGCTTTTCAAAAACAGTCGTTTGGGGCCAAACTATTTCCAGTGACAACAGCAACCTCATTGATTTAAGGAGAACAGAATAAAGGCAGCACTGAGACAGCACTTTTGAAAATCATATGTGCTGTTTTTATGTGTTAGTATTAGTTCTGAATACTCTTGCACATCACCCAGTGAAGGAGCAGAAATAATAGGGATAGTCAAGGGTTCAAACCTGCAGGGTGCTTGAGGTTGCAAAGTTAAAAAAACCTGTGGCAACAGATTAGGGAAAGTTCAGTGCCACTCTGGAAAATTCCAAAATCTGGTAGTAAAATTATTCAAAAATTATTATACCATACAACTACAGCTCACTACTTATGGGATTTTCATTTCACACTCCTGAAAATCCAAAAATTTAGGCTTTTTCTGCTCCTTACGAGGTTTACTGGCATCAGTTCCACAGGTTTTCTGACACTGTGTTGGTCAGGTTCCTTTTTGCTGCCGTGAGCACATCCATCACAGGCCTTTATTTGTATAGAAATACTGTAAAGGAGAAGATTCACGGGAATATTTTGAGTATTTTTGAGGTAAATATTTTGAGTATTTTGAGATCCACCACTTCTTGATGAAAAATCTACAGAACCGGTCTCTGTTATTAAGTGAAATCACCAGTTGTAGAGAAACAGCTGCCCCATCAGGTATTTTACAACAGGGAAAGATTTTGTTGTAGAATGGCTTAGTAATAAAGTTGGGAGTTTTTTTCTTCTTGTTACTAGAAATCAGATCAAAATAGACAATCTACTGAAACATGGATAACTTTCTGTCTTCAGAGGAGCTCTCAGAGTAGTTAATGGTAGGTTTAAAGAAATGTAATTGGGAAATAAAATAAATAGGCCGCATATTGATCAAGATCAACTGCAGTGTTTTAACAGTATTAATACCGCAAATGAGAAATTATTTTAATCAATACATTTGATTTACAAACAAGCTAAGTTTTTCGCTCAGGTAGTGTCTTCCTTATCCAGGCAGGGTTCAAATTTGAACTGTTCAGGGGAAAATCCTATGTACAAGCAGTTGAAGGCAGATTTGAGTTCCTCAGATGCCCTTGGAATTCGTGAGATCTCAGGCAGCACTTACATGGAAACTATGGATTAATGATAATGCCATAAAGTCGTAGAATGGTTTGGGTCGGAAGGAACCTCAGAGCTCATCTCATTCCAGCCCCTGCGATGGACAGGGACACTTTCCACTATCCCACGTTGCTCCAAACTCCATCCAGCCTGGCCTTGGACACTTCCAGGGACAGGGCACACCTGAACTAACACACTCCTGAGAAAAGACACATATTATTAGCCTGATGGGCTCTTCGGCTTTCAGGTCAGAGCTGGCCTTCTGCTTGGCTAACCTGGATGACAGCCAGAGAAGGTCCTGCCTGTCTACACAAGTCCCTGTGTAAACAACCATTGGTAACACCCACCCTCTAAACCACTGAATGTTATAGAAATCGGTTTGAACAGACAACGGGACCGTTCGGCTCAGTTACAGGCATGGAAAACCAAGTACTCCATGCACTGCAAAGCAAGGCAAATCTATCTATCTGAGCTGAATAAAAAGCAGAATCTAGACCAAAATGAGTCAGGAAATACATAGGAAAAACAGGAAACACATAGGGAAAGCTTATGCACGTGTATGAGGATCCACTGCAGAACAGGGTAGGTGAAAATGCACAAAAATTCTGAGAGACAATGAAAGTGGGAAATGGCATCTCCTGCCACACAGGTATTAACTAGCATGATTTTTTTTTTTATTGTTCCAGTATATCTTTAATGAAAATGATTCTGGCTCTTTGTACCCTCACTACCCTGGTGGTGCAATACTGGCTGCGGTCTGAACCAACTTCCCCTCATGAAGCCTCAGCTGCACTTTAACAAACCTTCTCTTTTCAAAGTTTTCCAATCCTCCAAAATTGCCAATCTGCTCTTATTTACAGTGCCCTGAGAAGAACAATTCATCGCTTACAAAAAAATCATTTCTGATTCTCACAGGCATATCCTGGCATATGAAAAAAAGACAAAGTCTACGCAGAAGGTGGGTACAAAAATAATGTACCACTTCAATTTCCATCCTGCCCTTAAAGTGTGTGCTTAATGGCACACAGCCCTTTCATTCTTCAGGCACAATTTAGGTGATTATATTGAATGTTTTTTTTACTTGAGATAAAACCAGAAGGGGTTCAGTACAACACTCTCCACACCCACGGCTGAAGGTGGTGCTGTGGACGAGAGAATAAGGACAGTAATTGCTCCAGAAACACAGAAGACTGTGCTTTTAGTGAAAAAAAAATGTGGGAAGAGGAATGGTTAGCATCTGTAAGAAGATTTTTCTAGGTAGTGTATAAGCTGAAAGATACTTTGTGCAAGAGCTGTCACTTTTAAATGGAAAGGAGGTCATATAAAGAATAAAATACCCATGAAGATGGCATGCCAGTAAACACTCTGTGGTTTCTTCAGGCAGCCTGTTAACTTGCAACATTTTCAGCAGTTCTGTAAGGTTTGTTTTCCTGCAGAGACTGGCATAAATTGTAAAAGAATAAAAAGACAGAGGAAAATAAATTTAATTTCAGTTATATGTAGAGGAACATGGCTGAGCACCAGCTGTGCAAAATGGTCCTAAAATTGTGTACTTGCATGCATGTAGACACAAGGAAAAGCTGGTTTTGTCACCAGCCATCAAGTCTTCAGAAAGAACTCTCCTTGCAGACAGAGAACTGTGCACAGAGCTGACATTCAGGCTGCATAAGCAAGTCCCTGCAAGCGCTGCTCAGCTCTTCAGAACAAAACAACAGCACTTTTCCTCTGTTGTGACACAACCAGGTTGTTTAAAGGAAGCTATTTCACATCTACTTTCACAACCTCTGGAAGATATGCTTAAAGAAAAATGAGCCTTCGTGTAGGAAAAGCTTGACAGAGAAGTACCTGGTGAACATTTCCTCTTATTCAGGGAAAAGAGATGAATAGAGCAGCATTTTTCATTCTTGGCCAAGAGAAGAACTTTGGTCAAATAGATTATTTTATCTTGAATACAGGTACTGACCAGGCAGCAAACACATTGGGCTTATGGCCAGCTCAATGTGGAGTTGTGAAGTAAGTGTCTGGACAAAGGAGATCTGGAGCTCTTAGATGTAACTTTTCCTCTGTTATGGTATTCCTTTGAGGAACATGGTGCAGCTACTACCTGCATTTTAATAAAATGAGTAATACCCTTGAGGAAACATGTAATTCTAAACTCCTGTCTGCACATTTATGACCTCTGAAATTGCTGTTTAATAAAAAAAATACAACCCTGCAGGCCAGAATTTCCACATCCCCACATTCTTGCCCTTCTCTGAGTGCTTGCTCTTGCTATTTTATTATCTTAAACATAATTAATTGTATTAAACTTTATCCAGTTGAGCAAAATCCTACAAGTTCTCTGTGGAGCAGAAGCTCTGTGGAAAGTAACAGGACAGCATTTTTCCACACCCAAGGCTGGCAGGGGTTTTAGAAAAGACATTCAATCTGTATGGCTGATAACAGCCAGAGTGTATTATACATAAATATATATACACATACATAGTTCTTTATATATAACAATATGCTTGTTTTGATATTCATCTTTTCTGACCTTCAGTTCTTAGGAAGTATTACTGTATAAATTTTCCCTTAGTTTGGTCCCAGAAGCTGGTGCTTTTCCGTGGAGACATTCACATACTCACTCTGTGCTTGACAATTTAATTACCTAATATTTCTAAGAGACGTTTTCGGATGAAAGTCTGTATTAAAAATGTGAAGTGCTGTTATTACTTCAGTGCCTTCTGTGATAGTGAGTTATTTTTAAAGGGACATGATGTCATCTTTGCGTTTCAACAGGGAACTGATCAGTCATTTAACTGATTTTTAAAGGTAACTAATGAGGGGTTACAGCACCGAGCCTGACTGTCTGCTCCAAGCAAGAAATCAAAACTACACATCCTCAGAGGGAAAACCCAGTGGGGGTGGTCCTTCGAGCAGAGCAGTGAACACCGTGGCTGGCATGGGGCTGTGCCAGGAGAAGTTTAGGTTCGATGTCAAGAAAAGCTTCTTCTCCCAGAGGGTGGTCAGGCACTGAACAGCTCCCCCTGAGAGTGGTCTTGGCCCCAAACCTGCCAAAGCTCAAGGAGCATTTGGACAACACTCTCAGGGACAGGATTTGGACTGGATGATCCTTGTGGGTCCTTTCCAACTCAGGATATTCTGTGATTCCATGTTTGAAAAGAACTAAGCTTTGAATCAGTGTGTTGTGGTAAGACTCATGTTCCTCTTTCCCTGCAGCTGGAAGGGAGAAGACACAGAGCTCCCATCACATTGCAGGACACAATGACTTCATCCCTCTCAGTTTCCTTCACCAGGAGCTGGTCTTTACAGTCTGCTTTTACTCTGAGGAACCCTCCTCTCCTCCTGAGGGACCGAGGGAGGATTAGCACGATGGTTGCACTCGGGGCTCTCCTGCATCTCCACATCTGTGCAACTCCCAACTTGTGCAGTAACATGAGCTCCCAGCCATGGGAGAACGAGTGAACCCAGGGCACTGCCATCCCTGAGGTGGGGGTGCCACTACCTCCCTGTGCCCTCCATCCCCTCCTGGTACCCTGGGATCCCAGGAAGACAACGGCACGAGGTAGCGCTGGTGTTCCTGAACGCATCCCTTTCTGCCCACCTGTGGGACTCAAGCACTCCCTGAGCTTATTTATTTGTTTTTACCCCTCCTACCCTCATTTTATTTCATCAGAAGGGTCCCAGGGAGGGTATTGCTGGTTCTCTCTCTCCTCCTTTTGCAGGTATGGGGAGTGCTCCTGGTCAGCTTTGCCCACAAATGTGTGCCATGAATTCAAGGGTAAGGTTTGGGGTTAAACCCTGATCATCAGTGTTTAGAATAAGAGATAAAAGCACTGCTTCTGATGAAGCAAAGGCTACGTGTATGTGTGTGCGTGTGTTTATTATATAGTGCTGCAAAGCACTCACCTTGAGGAAGAATCGCAGCATCACAGAATCAATGAGCTTGGAAAAAACCTCCTAGATCCACAGTCTGACCTGGATCAGATCAGCATTTTCTCAGGGAAATCAATAAGCTAGAAACACTGCAGAGTAGTTCTTTTAGTTTTCTTTTCATTTATTTTTCCCCTTAGCAAGCCTGCCCTGTTATTTTTGAACAGGTTGCCCAAAGAGAAGCTGTGGCTGCCCCATCCCTGGAAGTGTCCAAGACCAGGTTGGACAGGGCTTGGAGCAACCTGGTCTAGTGGAAGGTGTCCCTACCCATGGCAGGAAGTTGGAACAAAATGATCTTTAAGGTCTCTTCCAGCCCAAACCATTTTGTGATTCTATTATTTTAAATCACTGTGCTTCTGGTAACATTTCATCTGGTTTGCATCTTGTTTTATTGTAGTGAATCAGTGATAAACAGATGCTTGTACATATTTGCATTTCTTGATAATTAATGCTATCAAAACATTTTCCTTTTCTTTCTTCTTCTTTTTTTTTTTTTAAATTCTTGTAATCTTTTGTTGTATTAATATTATTTTTTACTGAAATAGACATTCTAGTCACCAACATCAGCTTCCATAAGAGTTTTTTTTTTTCTTTGGTTTTCAGAATATTTATTTCTGAGGTGAAGCATGCACTTCAATACAACAACAAATTTAACATCTTTAAGAGAAAGAGATGCCCTGCAGAAGAGGAAGGAGCCTACTCTGGAGGCATTTTTGGGAGCCAGGGACAGACATCACTGCACTATGGGCTACCCAAATAATGTAATGCACAAGTTAAAAGGAGCAAGGTCATTTTCTGCCTGTACTGGCCGTGAAACTTTTCTTGGCAAAAGTGAGGTTCTGTTTGCAATAAAGGGGTGATGTTTCTCCCCCTTCTACAAATATTGGTTTGAGCTCACTCATTCTGGCTTGCTGGAGCACATGGACAACCTTAACTCCCCTGCAGAAAGCATCTTATAGCAAGATACCTGTGATCTGGTTGCTGCCTGTCACAGCAGAAGAGAAATTCTGTAACAGCTCTTTAATGAAAAACACTTAAAATGAAAGTTGCTGTTAATTTTTAACCTAACTTCGTGGTTTCTGTTGTATTTATGACCAAAAAAACTGTGACACCAGTGCCTTTCTCACAGAGCAGCAAGGTCTGTTTTGGCATTTGTGTAGATGAAGTGGTAAATAAAATATTTTTAAGTAGATAGCATTTATTAACACATAATCCTGAAGTTCCTGACAGAAGGTCTGGTAGAACATTACTATTACCACAGGAGAACACCCAAGCCTGTTGGAGTAACATGTCCACGACCTTTACATTTAGAATTAGTATAAATGGACACCTGTAGGAGGCTTAAAATATGAGCAAGAAACAAACTGCTGTGGTCATCTCTGCTCCTTTGTCCCAAAATAAAAGAATAGTGTAGCCTGTGTGTATAAGTGATTTGGAAACTTGGAGACAACGGGAAAAACACAGGTTTCACTTCAAAATGTGGCATCTGTGCAGGTTAAAAGTCAATCAGAAGTGAATTTCACTTATACCATTAAGAAAGTGTACAATTAGCTAAAACAAAGAGCAGGTAGGTATATTTCTCAACACCTAAGCATTTATTTTCATTGTGAAATAACTGTATACAGCAAGTTCTGGCATTATAGTTAATTGTAGTATTAATTGTAAGTATTGGTTTTAATTGTTTTAGCACAGCACAGTTTTTAAAAGTGGGAAAATTATAAAAGTAGAAAAGAATGGCAGAGGTCCTGTTTTCTCTAAATGGAAAAGCAAGAGATCAAAGAAATATTTCAAGGTCTCAGATGATGTATGTAAATGCTGTGTGAATGAGACACCCTAGAATTTTCTAGAAAAGAAATATCACTGTTTCCTTATTAAGCTGAAGCATAACTCAAAGGATCAAATTCAGAAATGAAGTACCTTCATGTGGGATGGGTCACTGATGAAAGCATAAGCACACACTAAAAATTGTCTTGTTTGTACTAAATTTTCTTTATCAGCAAGAGAAGGCAAGTGGGCTGGTTGATTTGTGCAGAGTTTGAAGTAGGAAAAAATTGTAAAAGTGAGAGAGAGTAGGAAAATAATACATTTTGGGGTGAAGAGGGCAGGCTGCTGCTTAGATATTTCTCATCTCTAAAAAGAGCTTGGCTACTTTAATAAGAAATGTTCATTTTTTTAATGAGAACCAATTTTTGAGAAAATATATAATGCAAAAGTTGAATCTGAAGTTAGTATGAGAATATGCAGTAATACATATATCAGCAGTGTATCTGTTCTTTAAAAAAAAAACCTGTTTTGTTCCTTACATATAAGTATATGTTTAGCTGGGCTGGGTTGTTTGGGTTTTTGGTTTTGTTTTTTTTTTTTTTTTAATTAAGATCTTATCCTTGTGTGAAGACAGGTTCCCTGTGTTCAGATGCGCCCATTAGCACCCAGGCTGTGTTGGAAACTTCTGTTGGTGTAGCAGTAAAAATGCATTTCATTTTATTTCTATGATATTTGCAACTCCAGTGCAGACTAGGAACACATTTAGGTGTTTCTTGAGGTCTATTCTTCTTCACCTGAACAAGTATGAACTACTGATGTAGCATGTGATTTTTGTGTTTGCTTGTTTACTCTTCCCTATTATTTTTCCTTCCAGTTCTATCCTTCTCCCTGTTCCTGTGAAGCACTTCCTGCATTAAAAGGGATTTACAAGAATAGCCACTCCTGTGATTTACAGGTGACTCATTACAGACTGAGGCAGGCTGAGATTAGTGACATCTCACCTGCCTTTGCTAAGGTGTCATGTGCTTAACAGACAATCACCAGCACCTCTGGGGGTCAAGATTTCTATGGGGTTGGTTTTCTTTCTTTTCTGCAAGTGAAGGAGGGGAATTATTCTTAGCCAGAGATAGAATAATTATGGAAACAAGAACTGTTTCTTTCTGTGATATAATCTGCAAGAGGAGCTCTAAAAATTTTGCACTTGTCTAATCAAAGTCTTTAAAGAGGTTTAAGAGGCCTTAAATTGGCCGAGCCTGAGCTGGGCCACCACTAGAGATCTTGTATTGGCTATGAAAGGAGAAGAGCCAGGCTTTTCTGGAAGCCAGAAACATTTGGAAGGGGTGAGCTGTTCTGTCTCCATAGGTGGATTCTTCACTACCGTGGTAGTCAACATTTTGTGGTACGAAATCAGAGCTGTGTTTTAAGTCATGCCTCCACTCCTCATACTTACACAAACATGCCAAAAATGTGGCCAGATATTTGTAATACTAAGCTTAAAGGTATGAACAACTTCGTTTCCTCTTTAGATTGTGAATTCAGTAAAGGTTTAAAATTTCACATCGACATCTCTACGCTTTTAAAGGAAGCAATAGCTGATCTTCCGAAGCTTTTTCCTCCCACTTCCAGGTGAATTTCATAGCAGACCAGACCAAATCAACCTTGTCATACTATGTGCTTCAGCCACAGCTGAAGAAACCTGATTCACAGACACACAGAAAGAAGAGCGAGAATCGAGTCTACGTAAGATTTTGTTTGTATCTTTCTTCTCTTCCTTTCGTTTTCTTTAAAATCTGGAGACAGAAAAAGGGTTTTCTCAAAGCCTTGCATTTTGCCAGATTTTTTTTTTAAGCTGACGGTTGAATCAAGCTGGGCACTGCAGAAGAGAAGCTCCCAGTTTTCAGAGTGCAATCTGGGCAATTTGGGAGTAGGGCTTTTAAGTGAGACCCAGTGACCGTTTGTCCTGATTCTCACTATAGAGAAAGATGCTTTTGGAAACCTTCTTAGCAGTAACCTTAATTTTTAGTGGATTTCTTACAGAAAGCCACTGTGATGGGTTGTGTCTCATTACTATCACCTCTGCTTTTGATGTCTACAACTGCAAATTTAGTAAGTTTCAAAGTGATTTGGAGCATTACTCTGCAAGTGTCTTACAGTGATATTGTGCTACGACTGCTATCTTAAGGTGTTGGTTTTGAATAAGGATTAATTACAAGCAAAGCAGAATTTTAGGTCCTAAGAACTTTGGAAATTGAAATATTGAAGCCTTCCTGGGGCTTTCCCTTGAAGTACATTAAGCATTGGCACTTAAGGTAATAAGTAACAGAGCAGATATAGTTGCCCGACCAATGCAACTTTTAAAATCAACAAATTATGAAAAATTATTATTAAAATAATAATAATAATTATAATAATTATTATTATTTTCTCCTCTTACATGGCAATTTCTATGCATTGCAAAGTCTCAGACAGCGACTTGGCCTTCCTCAAACAATATAGGGGTTGTTTGGGTTTTCTTATTAACTTAATTTTGACTCCCTTGGACACTTCAGTTTCTTCTCTGAAGTCACAGCAGCTCTCTGTGTCACTGATGGTGCCTTTGCTGTGGTTGACTGTTTCAATTAGAAACTGCTTTTCAATTAGAAAGGACTCAGCGTATTTTATATTCTTCTTCTTAAGAAAAAGAAAAATCATGATGGAAGAAGCTTGTTTCCCTGAAAGTTTAACTTCTAATGATATGAACTCTGATATGCCTCCTCAGCCCATGGCATCTCCTGTATCTTAGGGCATTATACCCACCCCATACCCAACTTTTGGGCTGAACGTAGAGTAACTGAGGAAATAAAGACAACTTTTCAGTGAAATCCTGGAGAGTGGAGCTGCCTGTCTCTCTTCCCCTTCCATCAGAAAATGGAGCTCTACATGCAACTGAGAATGATGGGTTTGGTACCACCAAGTTCCAAATTTGAGTTTGCCAGTCACCACTCTATCAAGTAGACTAGAGATCTTCCCTGTATATAATGCAAGTGCTAATTGTGCCTGTATTTTATCAAGGGGTTTGTGTACAGAGAGAGACTGTTCTGGGGCAGGGTATTGCAGAACATGTCAAACCACTACTGATGACGAACAAAATGGACCGTGGTGTGCTGGAATTGCAGCTGGAGATGGAGGAACTTTACCAGTGTACTGTGGAAGATGTCACTGCCATCATTCCCACACCCGGAGAAGGTGAAACCGGACCAACGGGTGATAGTATTATAAAGAAAACTTTAAAGCTTGCCGTGGCTGAAGTCTTGTTTTGGAAACTGCCAGCCTTGATAGGAAACAATGGCATATATTTATGGCAGTTCAGATCCCTGCAACCTGAAGGAGCCATTCTTCCATCCCCTTCCACCCACGCTGCTCCATACTATTCCTTTTGGGGTTGTTTTTTCAGACCAACCAGCTGGGGAGTGAAAGCAACTGGCAGAGAGGACAGAAATCACAAAGCAGATCCTCCTCTAGTGATGCTTTCTCTCTGACAAAATGTGTATACCTTGTGTATACCTCAAGCCAGTTTCTCAGTGTCATTCAAACATCAGATGTCAGACATTTGCCTGGGGCAAACTGCTGAAGGGAAGCTGTGGGTCTTTAAAGCCAGAACATTGGCTTTCTGTGCCTCACTTTGCTTCTTGTGTCACTCACACAACAAGAAACATGGCCCTTCTGCTGCCCCTGACTGATAAGACATTTAATTTGCTCTTTTCTCATACCAAGATGCAAGTGTATGTTTTTCTACCAATAATTGTATCATAATGTGCTGGATGTCTCTGGAAGGATAGTTTGATAGAAAGACAAGTAGTATTTACTACATTGCAGCTGAGAATTGTAAAATGAAAAAAGGAAAGTCAACCAGAAGTCTTCTCTGGTGGTCCAGCTGTTAGAGTGAGAAATTGTCAGAACTGGGTCACTTCAGATACTATTTTTTTTCAGCTAACAGCTACAAGACAGACCTTCTCACCAGATTTTAGACCTGTTTCCCTTTGTGCAAACATGATTGTCCTGAAATGGCTTGTTTTACAACTAAAATTGCAGCTTAACCTAGTTGCTGATATAAAGGACTCTAGTTTAGGATTTAATTCTGATACTTGGATTCTATGAACCTCAACCATTCTTAGCTCAGTCTTGTCTGTCTGGCAGGAATGAGCCACCTCTAATTGCCAGAGGAAGTTCACTAACAATTCAGTTAACACTCTTGTCAAAGTGATCATCCCCCAAATCCTACGTAGGGCTCTACAAATGTATTTCTGAAGTTTTTGTTTTAGCCTCTGCTAAAATCATTCCCACGGAACAAAGAGAGGTTTTTGCTTCAAAGCTCCAGCTGAGCATTCAAAGAAAGAGGGAGACACGATGAAAAACCTCTGGGGTGGTGAGTGAGAACTACAACACACATGGAATGGCTGCAGATCCGTGTTTAGATACCACAGTGACACTCTGAGGATGTCAGTGGTGCATACCAGTGCCTGCTCAGCCTGCAAAACTGAGCTTTCACAGGCACTTAGAGGCAGGAATTTGTAACTCTTGCGACAAAAACATTTACACATTTGAGTGTTCAAGGAAGACACTGAGAGAGGCGTTTGTTGAGCAGATATGCTGTGAGAGCCTTCTCTGATAACCTGCTCCATAGGAGCAGAGAGAGAAGGTTCACTCCTACAGCTTCAGAGCACAAATGCTTTTCCTGAACTGAGTTACACAGACACAACACTGTGGAGCAAACGCAATCTTTTGATTTCAGTGAGTGTTTCCGTGCTTTTATAAATCTGAAACTGTATCTCGTGAGTAGTGGAGTGAATTTCCTACTAGATATGTACACAATTAGCTGAATTCTTTATACCTGTGTGAAAGCTCAGTGTATTTGCTGGTCTTCTGAGGCCTTATAATAAATTAACCTACTCTGACTCTCTTAGCTCATAGGATACTTCCACGATTCATTTTTTATGGTATTTTAGCAAGGCTTCAAACAACAGTTAAAGACCACAGGGTGAAGTAAGAGAATTCTTGACAGCAGTATTGCTTACAGGGCCTAGTCCTCTGTAAAAGCCTAAAAATAATAGAATAGACTGGTCTGGTTTGGAAAGGACCTTAAATCAGCTCATTCCAACTCCCTGCCATGGCAGAGACACCTTCCAGTAGATCAGGTTGCTCAAAGCCCCGTCCAACCTGGAAAAATGCATGTTGAAGTCCAGTGTTTATAGTAAAAAACCCTCAAAAACCTAAACAAACAAAAAGCCATCCTTTGCCTCCCCAAACTTCTAACAGTTATGACTATATTCAAATTAGCCACCCTCTGCTATTTTAATCTTGGCTTAAATATGAAACTTTGTGAAGTTAAAATAACTAAGTGGAAATTTGCAGGAGAAATGGACTCCTGCAAGTTCAAACTGGCTGAATAAAAATAAACATCTCCTTTAGGTGTTTTGATCCAGCAGCTGGAAAATTCAGTAAATCAGCCTCTAGCCCACAGGGAAAGAAGTTGCTAAGGACATTCCACCAACTAGCTCTGGATCCTGTTTTTAGGGTAGAATACTATTTTGTCTTCATTCAATTGCAAGGGTGTAAGGGGAGACTTCTTTTAATTTAGCAGGTTAACTTTAAGGAAAGACACCCCTCTTCTAAAGTGGGTCCATGCTTCCTGTAGAGACTGGAAACAAGAAGAAGAACAATGTGACAAAGGTGGGACAGAAGCAGAATACAGCAAATCTGAATGGTCTGTTACCTGGAATAACATATTCTGCATTTCACTAGATTAAAGATTTCTGTGCCTTGTGTGTGAACCCATTCTGATAGGAATTTGGAACTTCTCTGTGAGGGGCCACCTGATGATGAAGGTGCTATGGGTAAAAAACACATTCCCAGAATACCAGAGGTTGCCAAAAATGCAAATACACCACCATTATGTTGTTCTTTATGAATTACCAGTACCATTGGAAAAGTTGTGATTTGGGTGGGTTTTTTTCTCCCCTCCTTTCTTTCTGTCACTGTAAACAGTTGGGATAACAAACAGTGGATATCCTAGAAAACCACAAAGAGCAACAAAGATTTTTTTTTTTAACAAGCTCTTTTTTAACTGTTTAAACATTAACTTCTATCCTTTGAATGAATGGATTTCTTAGTACATTAAATTCTTTCACGAAAAGCCTGGAAAATATATTCGATCCTGAAAGTATTTATTTATCAACAAGTGCAGCTATTCACTTACCAGTTTGTCTTAACTGTCCTAAAAGCAATTGCAAGACTTTAAAATCTGCTTTAAAAATAAAATCCAGGCTACAGTGCTGGGTGATAGGCAGGAAATCTACCAGACCAGTGGCTTAAAAAAATGTTTTGGCCATCAGGGCTGAAAAAGGTTTGTGCAAGTAAGGACAAAACAGCAAAATGGAGAATTTTTTCATGTTGATGGCTTCGTGAGACCCATTGTGACAAAGCAGGGGAGTTCTGCAGCTCTAGTGATAACGTGTCTAAGCCAGTGTGAGGGTTTTTTGGGCCCGGTTTTTATCAGAGTGCTTGTCAGCCTGTTATGCCTGTGCATCTCCAGTTCAGAACAGATAGTTTACTCCCTTTTTCCTGGCAGCCAGCTCCCCTAGGCTTTAGTGACAGCAGAGGGTGCCAGAAAAATGTGATAGCTTTTGCACATTCTGACTTTTCCTTGTACACCAGGCTGGGTTTCCATCATTTTAAGCAAAGGTTTTCCTTTGCAGCAAGTTTGGAAGAAAGAATTGGTCACCAGCAGCAGTAGCAGGGTAGAAAATTCAGTACCAGTCTGAGTCTTTAAAGGGAGGACAGAGTGCCAGCCTGAGTAGCTTCTGTGGCATTACACCCTTCTGCCAATCCTAAGACTACCTTGAAAATTATAATGTGATCCTTCTTATGCTGCCCCTGAAACTTTCAGCTTTTCAGTGTGGTACAGAGCCCTGGGGTCAGTGTGTGTGACCCATTTCCCTCCTCCCCATTTAAAAATGCACTTCAAGGGCAGCCTGTGACAGTAGAACATAAAGTTTACTGGTTTCATGGGGCACATTTGGAACTCCTCACATGACAAAACTATAAGAAACGTGTTTTATTTTGGAGGGTGCTTCTCTGCCAAAGCACATGACTGTGGTAACTGCTTAAATAATCAGTGATGAAATAAGAGATGGTTGACTTTTAAAGTATAAACTGGCGATTTAACATCTTAGAAGAATAATTTATATGTGTGTTTGTACGGCTGGTTTTGAGTATTTGGGGGTTTTTAACGTGTTGTTTGATTTTTAGCCTTCTGTCTCCTGCCTACTACAGTGCTGCCTTTTCCAAGCTGAAGGGTCTGAGCTGCTCAGGTGTGTTCTTTGTGTGGAAGCCAGCCCAGGGCTTCGGTCACCTCCGACCCCCTTCTGGAACCTTCACTGCAGTAACTGCTTTGATAATAAAGGAACCACATAATAAAGGGACAGGCTTTCACTGGACATAATGTTTTGTTTCCTGTTCCTTTCCTAACAGGTACAAGCACTTATTAGGTACAAGAACTACCTAATAGGTACTTCTCACTTCACTTCTGAACACTAAACTAACACTTCTTGGAGTTACGGTAAGCAGTACAGACCTTAAGTTTTATCAGGTCAGTTCCTGAGACACACAAAACATATTTTTCCCCATATACTTTTCTATCCATCTAAATTGAATTTTGTTTGCCTTTTTATTACCAGTTTACTCAGTCATACAAGATCTTTTTGCAGCTGGGAGATGGCCTCCTTTTAACCTCCTTGAAAGAATAACCTGCAAAGTAGTAGTTTCCTAACTGCAGTTAGGAACAGTGTTTTAGGGTTTTGTCTATGCAGAAACTCACAATTAGCCAGTTTTATTTTTTCCCTGTGGCTGGCTCATCCCTTTTTAATTTTAATTTTTTCCTTCCCACTAGGTTTTACTGCCAACTTGAGATACAGCACTGGCAGGCAGGTTTTTCCAGTGCGTCTTTGATCACTGGCAGATTTTGCCTGGAGATCCTTGTGATGCATTCTCATCCTTGGCAGCTTGTGGCTGAAACACATAAAAGCAAAGGCTTGCAGGAGGGTGTTCCACCTGTGGGTAACTTCCTAGATAAGTCATAATCACTTCTGTTTCATGCCCAGTTTTGTCCTGATATTGTTTCCACATAAAATTGGGAAGGAAATGGAAAGCTTTTAGAGGGTCACATTGAACACACACACACATTATTAACGGAGTGTAGTGATGGTATGATTACCCACTAAACAAAAGAAATAAAAATTACATCCTAATTCAATTTATGTGGTTGTTGTTGTCTGTATCTTGTTTGTGATCAACCCTACTTGTGTCAAAAATCCACATTTAAAAAAATCAGTCACCTATGAGTAATGGTGATCTTTACAGCTTACCTAATCCACAGTTCTTTTTAACCTAGGAAGCATCTCCCTCGCCTGTTGCTCTTGGAGGAATTCCTGTTGAATTTTTTGAGGTTTTGCCCTCTCAGCCAGAAAACGGGTTCTTTGATTTCCCAACTGGAATCCTCCCTGCTCTTGGAGACTGATGGCAAAAGGCTGGAAAGTTCCGGGTGACCTTTCGATCATCCACCACCCAGACTTAAAGCAGATACAGAAAATTCCCACCAATGTTGAAATCACAGAGTCATTTAGGTTGGAAAAGACCTCCAAGGTCATTGAGTGCAACCTGTGTCCAACCCCCACCTTGTCCCCCAGCCCAGACCACTGACCAACACGTCCAATCCTTCCTTGGACACCTCCAGGGATACCAACTGCACCACCTCCCTGGGCAGCTCCTTCCAATGCCCAACAACGCTTTCTGTGAAGAATTTTCCCCTAATATCAAATTTAAATCTCCCCTGGCAGAACTTGAGGCCCTTTCCTCTTGTCCCAAGTCCTGGTTTAGTCCCCCATGGGTGGCTGGGGAGAATTGGAGGCACAAAGATCACAGGTTGAGATAAGAATTTACTGGAAATGGCAATGACATAAGAAAACCAGTGGTAACAATACTAATAACTAAAGGGTACAAAAGAGATTCACATGCAAAATGCTCTGGGGGGAGCCCAAGCTGGCACTACCCCGACTGGGAGAGAATCCCTTTCCCCCCACTTGCAGTAAGGACCTGACATGGTACAGAACAACCTCCGTGTCCTGGTTGTGCCCCTCCCGGCTACAAGAAAAATTAACCCTGTCCTGGCCAGAACCAGGACATCCAGTCAACTGTTCCCTGGCAGCAGAGCCCGACCCCACATCCAGCTCCCCCCTCCTGTCAGGGAGTTGCAGAGCCAGAAGGTCCCCCCTGAGCCTCCTTTTCTCCAGGATGAGCCCCCCCAGCTCCCTCAGCCCCTCCTGCTGCTCCAGACCCTTCCCCAGCTCCGTTCCCTTCCCTGCACACGCTCCAGCCCCTCAATGTCTCTCTTGTCTGAGGGCCCAGAACTGCCCCAGCACTGGAGGGGCCTCAGCAGTGCCAGCACAGGGAGGGCACTGCCCTGGTCCCACTGGACACACTATTTTCCCATTCAGGAAACACCCAAATTCCTGCTGCTTGACAGGTGCAGAACCTCCTGGAGTATGAAAATCAGAAGCCAGCTCAGGCTGAGAGCCTTCAGGAAGGTAGAGCCTTTCTGTCACTAGGATTTTAGCAGATAGCTCACTTCCAGGAATTGCAGAAAAAGTTGTAGCAAACTGATGGGTGAGGGGAAAAAAAAAAAAAAGTCCAGTTGGCGTAGGAAGGCTTTCATTGCATGCTGTTACCTGCATCTTTAATTATCTCACCTTTATCTCCTTCTGCAGTTGGCTTGAAGGTTTGATACAGTTCACTCAAAGTAGTAAGATGTCATCTAACTTTTTCTCCAAGATTTTCCTTGTGTGAGAAGGTCTTGGATAGACAAGAATGTATTTGGGAATTTGCCAAAGGAAAATTGGTGCAGGCCTCAGTTCAGTTGCAGCCTCCTCCATCCACCCTCTCCACCCACCCCAACAAATTCCCTGGTGTCTTGAGGAGAGAAAAAAAAAGCATCTTCAACAACAAAGACCAGTTTTAAATGCTTTATTCTGGAGCCCCTCTCCACACTCTACTTACAGGTCAAGTCACTGTGCAATGGTGATGCAGAAAGCACTGATCTGCTGCAGGCCATCAGGAAAAACTTCCTGAGAAGCATGGTTTTATAGGAAATAAATCATGCTAAAAACTGATCCTTAACAGGTACAAAAACTTAAACAGATAAGGAGAAGAAAAAAAGACTAGATGCACTATTAAGACCAACATGTGAACTCAAGACTGCTGTGAAATATCATACAAAAAAGGCAATAAGGAACAGTAATGCAGCATTAAAGGTGGGAGTACAGGGCAGACAAGAGTTACAAAACATTCTGCTTCAATATTTCTCATCCATGTACTTCGTTCAATACTGTAACAGCAATGGAGAGCAAAAAGCACCAGACATCCAATTAAAGAAATAACGAATGAGGAACATAAAATTAGGAAGAAAAGTGAAACCTTCACATTAGGGAAGGAATAATCTCAAATACATTTATTCAACAGAAACACACCACTTGGAAAAGCTGCTATGTCAGCATACATAGACAATACCATTATTCCAGCTCTATGGAAATGACTTGTTTTTCCTAGTCTGTAACCTCTTCCACATACAGTACTGCTGAGGTTATCCCCAGGTGTATGGCAGACACTGCACACACACGAACAAAGCAGCACACTTGGAGGAGTAAAACAGGAGGAAATTGTTCCCTTTGAAGTAGAAAAGCAACAATCAGGAGGCCAGGAAACATGGGACAAAGCATCATTGAGCCCTAAACACATAATTCCAATTAGGTGGGGACATTGTGCAGCTATGGCTTCTGCCTTCCAAAAGCCAAGCCTCCCCCACAGTCTAAGTGCAGTATTCCCATGTGGGATACAGCAGTTACTGAAGTGACAGAAACCACGAGCAAGAAATCCTTGCAAATACATCTGCACTTGAGAAACTAATTCCCATTTTATCTCCTTACAGCTGGCACAGAAAGCAACTGCACTCTCAACTGCATAGTTGGAGTTTTTGTGGTGGGGATGTGTCCTGATTCCGACATGGCAGCACAGAGACTGTGTGATGCAGGGTTTGCATAGATAGTCTGTCCCCTTCCTAGCCCAAAGAACACAAAAGAGGAAGAAGTCACAGCCTAGGATTTTGTTGCATTTGAGAAAGACATGAAATTAGGAAAAACCCCCCCAAACAATCCCATTTACAGAGGTTTCTTATATATCCCCAGGTAAGGGGGAGGTGGGGAACAAGACAAACAACACATCATGGCTATTTCAAAGCTTCATTGTCTTAATGAAGTTTATTACAGGCCCCAGTGAAAATATTAAGAATTCACTAACTCATACACTTCTGCACCTTTATCCAGGTTGTTGTTCTAGAGTGATTAAGTTCCTTTATTTATTTAAAAAAAAAAAACCACAACCTTATTAATTTTTACATTATTGCTGTTTCTTACAACCAAATTAGAAAACATTTATGGAATCCACCTAGCAAGAAAAAGGCAGTGCTCCCAGAACAAACCAAAAGCATAAACACATGTTCTCCAAGGGCCTTTTCCACACCAGCTACTTAATGAGCAGGGGAAAAAAAAAAAAAAACAAACCAAAAACCAACCATCCAACCTATCACTTCTGTCTCCTGGCATCAACAAATTTACCCCACTTTCCAGAAGGGAAATCCTTTCAAAATAAACACCAGGATGACCTCCGGGGTGATGACGATGGAGTTCCAGAGGGAGGAGCTGCAGCTCTGTGCAATGCCTGCGGGAGTCCAGTGCTGCCCCGAGTGTCAGTCCAGGGAGATGATGTCCAGGGAGATGACGTCAGGAGCGCTGCTGCTGCTGCTGCTGGTTATCACCCCGGCCTCGGGCTCGGCCCTGCCCGAGGAGCTAACGAGCGTGCTGCTCTCCTGGTGGCTGGCTGAGGTGATGATGCTGCCAGGCGTGCTGCTTGTTAAGGTTGAGGTGAGACTATCCAAAAACATAGGAGGACAGTACTGCTTGAAACAAACAATGAAGAGTGAAGAGACTAACTGCACGAGGGAAATGTATTCTCTGAAGATACATCTTCCCTACAACAAGCACCAGACACGTTTCTAGTGGAACACCATGAAGGTGTGCACAGCAAGAACCAGAGCTGTGCAAAGAGAGTAAGCAAGTGGGGATGGCACACACAAGCACTTCCCCATATCCTCCCCTTTCTGCTTTTCAAAGAATCCCAGAATGGTTTGGGTTGGAAGGGACCTTAAAGCTCATTTGTTCCACTGCCCTGCCATGGGCACGGACACGTGCCACTATTCCAGGTTGCTCCAAGCACTGTCCAACCTGGCCTTGGACACTTCCAGGGATGGGGAAGCCACAGCTTCTCTGTGCCAGGGCCTCACCACCCTGGCTGTATTCAAGTTAGGGCTGAGCACGTACTTGCTTTAGAAAGGCAAACTGCCAGTAAGGAGCGAGTTTCCAGGCCTGGGTTTATCATAGTAAGGCTAAATTGAACCCTCCTTAGTGCACCTACATTACTGGCTCTCACTGGGAAAACAGATTTTCCTGGGCTGTGGTTAGGTCCAAGCAAGTGGACTGCAAA
The DNA here is from genome assembly GCF_009829145.1 of Chiroxiphia lanceolata. Taxonomy (NCBI): domain Eukaryota; kingdom Metazoa; phylum Chordata; class Aves; order Passeriformes; family Pipridae; genus Chiroxiphia; species Chiroxiphia lanceolata. The sequence continues at coordinate 2,234,174 of NC_045671.1, read as the reverse complement.
CACGGTTTGGAGGACAACAGCACCCTGATAATTATTTGAGCAGAATGTCACAAAAATCAGACTTGGAAATTAACACCACAGCGGTTCAGAAACTTACCTGTGAATCAACTGGGATTAGCGAAAGAAAATCCAGACCTAGGAGGAAGAGAAGGATAATAAATCAGTAAGTCTCTCTTTTATTCACACACAACAAATTTAAGGAATTTTTTTTTTTTGTGGTTGTAGAACAGATTTTGCAATTGATACACAGCTTCTAAATGGAATATACCACTGTGACACCACTCTCAATGACTACTTCAGGCAGCAGCAAAACAAGTTATCTAGTACAAGTGGCTCTTTTTAAGAATGAGGATGACAATGATGTATTATTCACTGGATATTGCAGGGTGGTTCAATGTGGTTGCTTAGATGGAGGTTGCCGTTTGGAGCTGTTGGTTCATAATGCAAGTTTCACTGCATATTGTACCTGACTTGGCCAAACTGGGACATGAAGAGTGTCATCACATTAAAGATGCTGGAATGAAGTAAAGTCACAACATGCACAAGTCCAAAAACAAGCAGCAGGTCTCTTCCTCCACCCACGGGCAGCCAATAAGGAAACATTTCTAATATCATCCCCGTTTTGTGTCTAGACAAATAAAAGGAATGAAGAAGAGGAAACTACAAGTAGTTCAAAGTATATCCTCTAAGAGCAGTGACAACTAGCGTCCATCTTAAACACCATTAGCGTGTAAGCATTTAGGGCAAGATGTTTAGAATTATGAAACCAATGAGAAATTACCACATTTTTTGTTTTGTTTCTAAATATTGGCCTTGTGTTTGCTATGTCAACAGAAAGAAATGATCGACTTACTCCCTCCCTCTCCCCTCACCTCCACATCTGTTCTGGCCAGTGACATCTCTCCTCCTCTTCTCCATTAGAGAGAAATTTTGAAGGAGATTTAAAGCTCAGCTGCATTTACAGAATTGACAGCTTCTTTTGTTCATGCACATTCTAGAACTTCTGTTAATACAGATGGACAACAGTTCTAGACTTCCATTCTCTCAGCTTACTCTCCTAACCAATTTGAGAAAATAACTGATTTCATAACAAGGGAGAAGTGGAGGGAGGGAGCAGTAAGGGAGCCAAAATGGACAGAGAAACAGGGGGAATGATATCCATCTCATTGCCAAACTGGTGCTGAAAGAAGAGGAAAAAACCCAGAGATGTTGCAGGGAAGGCATGGAAACAGGCAATGGAGCAGGGAGAGGGGAAGTACAGGAGGCCAAAGTGACACCTGTCACCACAAGTCACCACTTCCTGGGCTCTGGGTTTGTTACAGCCGGCCAAGAGAACCCCCAGAGTCCCTATATACAAGTGTTCTTTTCAAGGAGCCAGGATAGAAAACAATCAGTATCCCCACCTTTTGTCTGATATTTAGCAGCAGTGTTGAAGAATACATCATAGGCATTTAGGGTATGTCTAGGTAAAGAAAGTCAATAGAGGTCAGCTCACAGATTGTAGCTCACCTTAACCTTTTTCATACAGTCTAGACAGAGCACCACTACAATCAGCAAGCAGAGTATCTATACCAAGGGCTGGGATGAGTCAGCACCTTCACAACTCTACTAACTTAAACAAGCAACTACTCTCCCTCACTTCTACAGTGCATAACCACAGGATGTTTACACAAAGTCTGACTGAGCACAGCGAGAGCAGTCTCTGGCTGCTGTGCCCAAGTGCCAATTTGTACCCCAAAAGCAACGTTTGTCACACTGCTGTTGCAAAATGCAACCTGAAACTGGGCAAACAGCCTGTACTGGGCTTGTCTAGACATCACATCAGAGCAATACTGCATATAGTCTTGTTCCATTAGAAAAAAAACCAACGAAGTGTTAACCAATTTTTCAATTTTTACCCCCCCTCCTCCCGGTCCCCTTAAATTAATAATGCTGTCAGAACACACACGAAAAACATCCGGCACCTACCTGGCAAGTCCGATGAAATACTGGATATTGGTGGGTGATGGAATGGTACTGGGTACTCTGTTAATGAAGGAGGAATTGCAACAGCATCGACCGTCGTCACGCTGGGCACTCTGGCAGTGGATGGCTGGTACATGAGAACCCTGTTTCAGACAGCATGGGAAATTACAAACAACCTGGCCGTTAGTTGCAGAAGGGAAACCACACACTGCTGTGCACTCTCATTCACAAGTCACTGGGTTACAACACAACTCCAGCGTGGCTACTCACTACAAAGTATCCACTCTAATTTCCTCTTTCATAACAGTCTTCATAATAACATGACCGTATCTTGGCTCTCAACAGCAGCTGTGACATAAGAGCAAGTTGGCAAACAAAGTACAGTGCTGGAGTCATTGGTGGCAAAGACAGAAACGAGCGTCTGTGAGCACACTCAGAGGGATGTGCAGGTGGCCAAAGTCAGGAGTGCTCAGTCTGATTTCTCCTCAGAACTCCTCCTCAGTGCCAACCTGCCATGCCAGGGGCATGACTGACCATTATCCAGCCCCTGGAGCACAGATTATACATGTAGCAATTAAATATAAGCCCACCTTACTCAAAGCCTGAGCCCAAGCTAAGTTTAGCTCTCCAGGAGCATACAACCACCTCCAACCTTACTGCCTTTCCTCCTGCTGCCCAACCTCTTCACAACACTGTTACAGACACCACCACGGGTGCTCAGGCACCAGCCACATGAATAAAGTAGTTCATAAACTCCAAGTCAGGTGGAAACACCCAGAATCCTGCACTCAGCTGCTTCACATCACTCCCTCCAGCCATGAGTGTTATACACTCATGTCTTCCTCCCTGGACTCCTGTCTTTAAGCTACTTCTGGTGTCAGAAACTTGGATGTCAGACCCTCCCTTCATAAGCACCTCTCCCACTTCACCTACCTGCCTATAAGACACCCCATGGTTTTGCCAAAACCAGCAGACAACACTGTTTACAGGAGACAAGTTGTTGCCCAAAAGCCTGGCTTTGACTTGGATTTGAAGAATGAAAATGCCATATCCATACCCAAAAAGCAAGGAAAACACATGGGTCATAGAGAGACAAGAAAACTCAGTCCTCCCACAATTACGGTTGCAGGTAGCCACGTCAAACACAGGAGCATGGAAAAAAGTCTTGGTGCCTTCTGAAACTTCATTAGGAGATGCACTTGTAGCTATTTTTTCTCGTAAAAATAAGAAATAGAGTCTCTTGCAGAAGGATTCCTCCACAGTCCTCAGAAAAAAGCAACAGCATTTCAGTATTGCTGCTGAAAGTGGTTGAAGATGACCAACTCTCTGTTCACCTAAGCCCACACACACATTCTTGTGGACCAGAGACACAGAGCACCTCCTCATTTCTTCTGGTGAAACAGACGGAGTTTGGGGTTATTTACTACTATTTTAGTACAAGACATAAGAAAGACGTGGACACGCATGCAGCAACACTAACTGATGAGGCATTACTAAAAGCTGAGCTTGGAGCAGCGAGTGCTGGCAAGCCTGACCAGTGCCCCTCGCTCCCTGCAGGTCTCCAGTGCCCCACAGGCCACGAGCAAGAACAGTATGGAAGCCACAAACAGTACCTGAGCCGAGGTGCACAGATCAGGGCAGAGAAAAGGTGGCACAGCAGTAAAGTTAAGCCTGGTGCTGAAGTCAGGCCTGACTATAAAGATGGAGCAGTTGCCAGAGGACTTGAGAAGTCGTTTGCTGTGCAAAGCAAGGTGCAGGACTGACTGCTAATCACGGCCAACAACAGCGTTCAAGACATTCCAGAGCTTATCAGAGACACGGAGGAAAAGGTTGTGTCGATTCAAAACAGCAAAGTGCCTCCCTTGGATGAAAGACACCACACAGCCTTGCTCCCTGGGCACCAGAGCAGATTAGATAAAGGGTGTAACAAACAGCAAGATAAAGGATCACACTTTAAGATGGCACTAACTTAGCAAGAATGCACAGAACTCCTCCACACAGCATAATCTACTTTCTCATGGGAACACTGTCCACTAGATTAGTCAGCTTCCTTTTCTATGAAGAAACATCCCTGCAAACACAGCAACAGTCAGTGCAAGTCTTTTGTAAGGTGTAAAACTATTTAATAGTGTTTTGCCTGCACAAAGTTACCGTATCAATACAACCTTCTGCAAGGAGAGGCCTAGAAATTCTCCTCTGGAAGTGTGGAGCTGGATCCCCAGTCCATTTCTCCACAGATCAGTTTATCTGAGACATTACAGAACAACTAACTTTAAAATTGACAAACCCTTTAGTTGGGCTCCCTTGTATTTCAGACATGAATATGCACTTCCTTTTGGCAGGAGGATCTTCCTCTTCATCGGAAGAGCTTTCTGTTGTCAGGTCGATAACGTCAACTTTCTTCTTGTTAACCTCACTGGCCACTGTCACAGGACAGGGTTTGCTAACAACACTGGAACCTGAAGAAGAAAATAAAGCACTGTTCTCTAAAGGCTGGTGACATCAGCAGTTTCTATTTGCAACACAACCAGGAACTCAGATCCTGCTTTATGGATCACCTTCCTGGCCACTGCAGAGAATGTTACAGCCCAGTAAATGTTCTGTGACCATTCTGTGTCCCATTGAGGATATTAAAGCACAAACTTTCATCTTAACTTATCAGTTAAGGGATGCAAAAGCAACCTTTTCATTTTCTTAACTGCTATTATAAAGAGCAAAGACAAAGCCCAAAAGCGCACTCTTTGTTTCTTAGTTCAAATTACAAGACAGTCAGAAGTACTAAGCCCTCCACAAAACAAACACCAACACCCACATACATTATCCAAGCTACAATTAAGTCTCCAAGACTTAATTTTTGCTGGTTTGCAATCAGTACCCAGATGTACATACTTTCTATTTTGGTACACTGAGAACTTGAGACTTTCACAGCTTCTTTCTTTGGCCTCATGGGGCACCAGGAGCCATCTTCTTGGAATTTGATCTCATCCACATCTGAACATTCATTAAGGATTTCCATAAAGAGCCTGAAAAATAAATTTTCCCTTTTGAGTCCAAGTGAAATTTTTCTTCTAAGTGAAAAGGAGACACAGTAGAAAAGATAATTATGATCACCTTCCACCCACTCTTCTCTCTCCTTAGTTCCTGCTTACCTGAAAGCCTGTAATTACAGGCTTTGCAGATATCAGAAAAGATTATCCCAACCTATCCATATTTCACTCCAAGATTACTGTAATTCACAGATTTTCATACAAAAGCAGAAATCATCACCATTTGAACCAAGTTTGGCCATTTTTTTTATGAGTTAAACTTTGAAGTTAACAGCTTTCAGAGACAGGGACATGTGAAAGGAAGACCTATCCCTAGATGTCACATTTGGATTTCTCCAGTGGAAATACACTGAGGCTCAAGAGTCTCATGATGCACTTAGGAGATAACTCACATAGTTTTCTACATGAGAGGAGAAATTAAGAGACTCTAACAGTTCCTTCCAGTCTAAAGCATTTTGACAAAAAATAGTATGAAATGGCTAAACCTCAAGAACCAAAGTAGCTGTCAAGTACATAACGAAAACTTTTAAGTAACTGTGTAATCTGCAAACCCAGTCTCTTACCCATCTAGTATTAGGCTCTCATAAGCTGCCTTTTTGTCACAGACAGGGCAGATCCAGGTAGGCTTCTTTTCATTCATTTGAAGATAAAGAGCAGCATCGAAACACTGCAGGTGTGTGCAAGTCACAGCCCGGCAGGGGATTGTCAGTCTCATTTTTCCCAGCTGCAGGAGATGCATTTAAAGAGTGTCAAAACTGAAGACAGAAGCAGGCCTGGATGGTTAACAATGAATCCAGAGGCACTGGGTGAAACAGCTCTCTCTGCTCCTACAGAGGTGCCCTGGGATAAGGGTGCTGCCAACAAATCCACCCCACCACAGGACGTACAATGCTCCTAAAGGAACAATTAATCTACATTCAAAGGCTTCCCAAAGCAGAAAACAGTCAGGAACGTTTCTAATGGACCTGCAACCATGTTATTTCTAGGATCCTATTTTTAATAAATTACCTACTGAAGTACCTGCTTTCACAATTTTCTTTTAACTGAAAAATTCAGGCGTTTTCCCAAGCTCCATGTACTAGTGAGACTCAGAATGACCAATTTCTGCCCGGGAACAGAAACCCCAAGGCAGCAATACCTTGCTACAAGATGACCAACCTTTTTTTTGCTATAGTAGCGGCAGTACAAGTAAAGCTATCAAGATGAGGAGGTATGGATTTTACTTACTTTTACTGTATCCTTTAATTATAAACCAGCCTGCCCCATTAGCCTCAACACCTCAATATACAAAGTTACTCCCTCTACAGACATCACTATACAGGCACAAGCAGCAACTTGCCTCAGTGCATCACAACTGAGGCATTCACAGTTCTAAACCACAGATGGGTGACTGCTGCTACAGCCAGGTGCTTTAGATGCAGCCTTCTCCCCACTACTCTATATTGGCTCATTAATATAAAATACAAAGCCAGTGAGGTTTCTAAAGCAGGGCTTCTGAAAAGCAGCCCAATTCTGCACTACAGATGAAAATACAAATCTGTATCTGTAAGTTTCCAGCCATACTTACAGGACACATCAGAGATACCCGCAGACTGGTTGTAGCAATCTCACTATCAGGATCTGCAGTTAGCTTTTCTTTAACTATTTAAAATAAAGTAGGAAGTTATACACAGACATCATTATTTCAAATGCTAATCTTGATTCACTGGTACATGTACTTTCTTCCAGCCATCTAAAAAAATTAAGCATCTAGGAAGCTAGTTCGTAGCAATATCAAACAACAGCTTCACTACTTATCAGCAATTGGCAAACTGCATCACAACGTTATCTGATGCTGTTTGATTGCAGATGCACTAACAGCCACATGGTTAGTAGAGCAAACTCAACCCAACATGTGAAGAGAGAAATGAAACAATTATCGATGAGTAAGGTACGAGTGAAGAGAACTTTAAGATATTTACCTGCACCTCACAGCCCAGCACAGTAAGGGGTGCTCATGGCATTCCCATAAGGACATTTCAGATGGGATCTCTAGGTGTGCTCCCTACCAGCACAGGGGACCCTCACTTAAAAAAAAGTGTGATGCCTCAGCAACAGCAAAGGGAACCTGTGACAACCTGGGCACGGACTTTCATCTCAAAATGCTGCAAATCCCTTCTGTATTACCAGTTTTAGCTTTAAAGAGACACCAACCACCCTCCAAAAGTACAGGACAGGCAAGTTAATGAGACTTACTTAGTGCTCTGGAATGGTCGGGGTTTCTGATACCTTTCAGTTTTAACCTCTGCAAAAGCATAGCTGAAGTGAGCTGACGGACGAGATACACAGACATGGAGTAACTCTACAAAGAGAGTGATTAAAGGTGAAATGTTGATTTCATACAGTACTTCCACTATGTCAACAGATCACTATTTACACTAGCTGTACCATACAGTAAAAACAAAAACCTGACTTTTTGCTTAACTGTTATTAAAAGCATTGACAGACAACTTCAATTTTGTGGAAGACCAATGCTGTGCCAGAATTCTCTGGCCAATCAAATTCAACTGTCTCACTCCAGTTATGACAACTAAGAAAAATAATTCCACAACCAAGAGACAACCTTGGTTCTTTTCTTGAAAAGATCAATTAGATAACGACACATCTCATACACACAGTCTTTAGGAACTTTTTACATTCGTATCCTAAATCCTTCCCTTTTCACCAGTGTCAGCGGGGAGTTCAAAGGATCACATGACAGAAGATATATGGTCTTTACAGTGCAAACACTACACCTTCAGATGGCACAGAACTGCCCCAGTTTCTTTGTACCTTTTCTTTAGTTTGTTCTGCACTTCTAAGCCGAGCCTTGTTACACCGTGTTCACTCTGCTGAGCCTGGCCCAGCTCCCTGGCATTTCCTACTCCTCCCTAACTCACACCACTTGCCAGCTTCTTTTGTTCAGTGCTCACTCCCTCTTTGAGGTCACTAATGAAAAGTCTGCAAGCCCCACTGCTGCAGGATAATAATGGTTTCATCTGTATAATGAGCGCAATCCATGACCTTTTATTTCCACTCTCTGCCAGCCACCTTCCTCTGGCTCCTGTACTGCCTGGGTACTGCACAGGCATTTTAAACAACACCTACAGCTCTGCTCTTCCTTTACCACGTAGAGGAAAACCAGCTCTTACCTAGACAAGCAGATAAATTGATCTAATTGCATGTGAAACCACTAAGAAACAAGGATTTTTGGTGGTTTTTTTTTTAAAGAACAACCATCTGTTGCCTACAGAGAGGATGCTACAGGCTCAGGTCTGCCCAGCTCTGAGGGGTTTATAACCCTTTCGCTCAGCAGCCCTTCATTATCAACCCAGTCCATGCCAACACCACATGAGCTGCTGGCACCCCATGCTGTCCCCCAGGGTCTCACTTTGAGGATGAAAAGCAACGGCTGCTACACAAGTTCTGGCACCAACTTTAAACCAAAGAACTCGCTTCACCTCTCAGGGCAAGAGGGAGGATGTCCAAGCATTCCAAGTCATCTGCTTCTATGAGAATATGCTTTGGCAGTACAGGGGGAAGGAAAGCAGGAGTCAGCAGGAGAGCCAAGACCACACACAGTACTGGAGTCATCTAAAGATTCTGTGCTTTGATTGGGAAGCAACAACTTAGATCCTTCCCTCCACCTCTGTTTTAGAAAAATCACCCTTTGATGTCAGCACTGCCCTTCATTTATTTTATGAACATTAGCTTTCTCTGCAATTCATTTTTAAAACTTTAATATAAAAGCTTATACTGGAGTCTCACTTTGAAACATGTGGTGCCTTCAGTCCACAGAATTTGATTCTGAAGAACAACTTAAGCAGCAAACTACTTTGGTAACTGAATCCAGAATTCACACAGCCAGTCGGAGATAAAGGAATAAGTAGTTTTTGACTTGCCAAGAGCTGAAAGGGTGTTGCAACAATTATTTAAACCTAGGATGAAGTCAGAAATTCCTTGCACTCTCCCTTTCTTTCCATAATAAATCCACAGGGGGATTTACTATTTACACAAAAAGAATTTGCTATTTTTGACATGCATTTCAGGCAAACCCTTAAAGGAAGATTTCTAATGTGAATCCCATAAGGAAGTCTTTCCATCTGTATGTGAATCTTATATGTGCTACTGAAAACTACCACAGTTTTAGAGCAAACTTTGCTTCCTGGCACTGATGGTGAGTTCAGCCACCTAACACTAAACACTTGCTGGTGTGTGCCTTGCCAGCCACATCAGGCAGCAGGGGGACAGGAATGCTAGAAGAGGTTATTTAGACAAACTTCCCACACCCTACAGAAAACACAGATTACCTTTCCAATTTCAGAAGCCCAGGAAATGGAAATCTGGTTTGGCACTGCTGACGACAGCCTAACTAGAGATGTGATATTCAAGGGACGACCAGGTCGTTTCTGTTCAATTCCATTTTTTGGTGGAGGAGCATATCCCTGTGGGAAGAAAGGACAATTAATGTGTTACCAAGTCTGCTGACACAGACTTGTTTTAAACAGATCCATGGGAAGCAGGTAAACCTAGAGGCTCTCTAGGCTGCAGACCAAATCCAACATTTATTCTGAGAAATATCAGTCTTTGACAGTCTAACACTGTAAGCTAAGCACAACTATAAGGTATTTTTTGTTTTAAAAGGGTTTTACAGGAGTGCTGAAAAGGTGGAAGAGAACACAGTTTCGGACCAGGTAAGTTCACTGGAAGAGTAAAAGGTTATACTGATGCTTCATCCTTTTTGCCCTGTACCCCACTGGGAGAGAGTGGAACATCACAAGGACACAGCCTTAGTGACAAACACAGCACGACATGAAGAGTTAACTCAGTGTTTCACACAGAGAAAACACTTCACTGATTCTATCTAAGAAACAATGTCTTGTCCAAGAGCCCCATATCTCCTTGGTACCTGCTTTGCCTTGCATGAACTACACCTGGCCCCATTAGCAACAAGTGTCACCTGTCCTTTGCCAAGGCCCCCGAAGGAGGACTGTACATGGAATATCAGCTGTATGTAAAAGATCACAGAATCACAGAGTGGTTTGGGTTGGAAGAGACCTTAGAGATCATCACATTCCAACTTCTGCACCATGCAATCAGCCTGCAGCTTATTCCTCTCACCCTGCATCCATCACGATGAACACAAGCCAGTCTGCAACAGAAACTCTGAGGATCTCTCCCCTGAGGTCACAGACAGCCTTCAGTAACTCACCTCAAACTCATCCCGCACCTGAAGGATGCCAACAAGAGACTGCAGCTCTGTCTTGCACAGAACTGACTGACAGATTTCATTTAGTTCAAGGCAGTGTTGTTTTATACAAGAAACACTCCCGGAAAGAATATGCTGGAAAAACGTGTCTTTCTTTACCCAGAGAAACTCATGCATTCACAGACTAGTGCTTGGGAAAGGAGTCACTTTGAAACATGGTAAGTCTGAAAATAAAAACAGTAATAATAAAAAAAAAAAAAAAATAAAAAAAGCCTCTTCCACCCACTAGACCAGCATACCATAGGATAATCACTGCCTTTAGTGGTGCTCACCACAGATGAGTGACCAGGAACTTCACCACGTGTGCTTTACCCCAGAACATAGAGGCAGCAGACTCATGGGGACTGCTGACAATTTCACATTTAAAAGATGGAATGATTTGCCTTTTCTTTAACAAGACAAAACAGCTGCAGCCATTTATAGAGCATACATCCCTATTGCTTTGCTGTAGTAGGCCTTTCTCTACTAATGAGTTTATGTGGATGAATACACCATTCCTGCAATATTTAGGAGGGTATTTCCACCCATACCATACCAGCCAAAATAACCCTGCTACCTCCAACCTACAGTGAAGCCGCCCTGCTTCCAGAAGAAAAAGAATGCAAATTCCCTTACATTTCCCAATTTTTTTTCTTTTTTTTTAGAGACAGACTCTGCAGTGCACGTGACTCATTTCAGTGAAGCTTTTGTTGAGGTTTTCTTCCACAGACGTTTTTCTTGAGAACAGATTCACCCTAAAATTCCTACAACAAATTTGAAGCCTTCCCTTCCTATCCTCCAGGAGCTGAGAGCACTCTGCTTGCCTTTCACAACCAGAATGGGCTGTTTAGTCAGGCTGCCAACTCCAGTGGCAAGCAACTGCCAACATTATTTGGACCTTAAGTCTTCCATGCTTCTTCCAAGAACCATATTATTCAAAGCAGGTATCATCTGCTATAGCCAGGAAATTTATCAACAGAAAGAAGACTGCTCTTCTATCTGGCTATTTCCAACCTGCCCTGCCCTACTGGACTTTGGCCTTTGAAAGGGACCTGCAGTGGCCCATGGAGGTCCCCTGAGACGAAAAGCAATTTATCTTTTGACTTCCCTACAGGAGACTTCGACAGGAGAAGCCCCCGCTGTAATGCAACATGTATCAAATCCTTGTTACCAGCACGGCAAGCTCTACATTTATTCCTTTTAATTCAGACCCAACACTAAGAGGAGGACACAGATGTAGGAGTACAAAGAAACACTGTGTTAACATGAGCTGGCACAACCTGAACCAGCATTGGCACACTGGCAGCATTTCCATGAAGCTTCTGGTAAGGACTGCAGCCAAGGAGATGACCAAGAAAAATGTACAGACACCTGCAGAGGCAAGAACTGCCATACCAGGGAAAGACAGGTCAGTGCTCACTTATGAACTGTGCAAGCTGGCACCAGAGACTAGTATCACTCATTATTTACCTAGCACCAACACTACTGAGATGGACAATGCCGGTCTTTGAGGCAAAGAGGTTATCTTACTCTTCTTGCAACAGAAAGGAACCATGAGAGGATGCAGACAGTGACCACATCAACTAAAAAATGTCTGCAGAAGCACTCAGACTGAGACTGTATTTGTCATTCAGCTCATAGTGAAGGAGGAGGGGAAAGGAAGTTGCCAAGACAACAGTGTTTTTTTCACTTTCTCACCTAAAGTTCTGCTAAACAGATGAAAGAATCATCTTATGACATGCAGGAAGAATCTACAGGATTTAGATCCAAAGCAAAGCAATAATCCAAGACTACAGTTTCTGCCATGACTGTGACAAGTTACACACAAAATGGAGAGCACAACACAGCACAGCAGGGTGTAAACTATATTAACTCCCATAAAAACTGTAAACTGTATTAACGAGACACTGATGTCCACAAGATAACAACAGACCCAATTCTTTTTGGTTGGTTGCTGCAAGAAATTAAGACAATCTGCCAAAGAGAGGAGAAAATGCTCAAGGTCATCGCAGAGAACGTACGTGGCACTTGCAAAAAGTACTGACCAGAAAACATACAAAAGAAACCCTCTTATACCCTGAAGACATAAGTAGGAGGAAGAGAAACTGAAGAGTCTCATTTAAGCTGCATAGAGGCACCAAAAAAAAAAAAAAAAGTCATGGCTGCATAAGGGAGGAGGGAGGGTACAGGACAACACATCTGACACACCAAGACGGTTACAAGCATTCTGAAAAAGAAGTTTCACACTCTCTCCTGCCAACCAGCATCTTTGCAAACCCACTGCTGAAAAACACCTCTGTACTATGACTTTTTCCATCTTCTATAGGTTCCAGAACTATTTCTGAGTGGGTTGTGTAAGAGTTTCTCTCTGTTCTCTTGAACAGAGAAACCTATTCCAGGGGTATTTCGAGAATGAGAGTGCTTTTCCCTTTCTGCATATATCCCAGCAGGTGACCCTGCCCATGTACCGCAACATCAGACACCAGTGAAGTGTGACTGCCAACACTGTTCTGTCCCAGTATCAGCAAATGCTGCAAAGCCTAAGAAGTGCCTGTTCATCCCCATAATTAACTCTGCTCTACCCAGAACAGATGCATGGCAATGTACAAGTGGCACACAAGAACGTGATGCCATTCCCTTGTGACAAGGAAGAACTTAAGCCTATCACAAACTCAGACTGCCCACACAGCAGGAAATATCACCCTCAAATAAACTCAGCCTAAGGACTCATGAGGAGGATTCTCCATGCAGACACTGGTTTGTTCCTGACATATTCTGTTATGTTAACTGCAACAGATGAGGTTCACTATAGGTGGCTACAACACAATTAGTCCATGCAGTGGCTGTAACATGATTAATAGCAGTAATGGCTATCTCACACAGCAAATGTAAAACCCACATGCCTAACATTAGAAGAATTTGACTATTTGACTAATAGCTTGACTATTTTAGAAAGCCAGCATTACAGAGGAACACAACCTCCCCCCCCCCATAAGCCACCAAGAAGCCACAAATGATACAAACATTTACCGGCAATGGAAAAAGCTTCCCATTTACTTTAATACACAAACTATTAGGATAATTATCTTCTTGAGGGCAGCTTGTCTCTGCTAGGCATAACCTGTGTACACAAAAAAGAGAAAGCATCATTTTCAAGTGTCCCCACAAACACTTATGTTACATTAGCCAATTAAGAAGTTTTAAGAGAACACTACAGAAAAGGTACCTTAGCTGAACTTGGACTGTGTAATCTCTCCTGCCTCCAGGCAAGAAGTCCCTGTGACAAAGAGAAGAAAAAAAGTACCCATTGAGACAGCAGGACTCATATTCCTGTCATACACAGACAGAACTGGCACACCTGCCCCAGCATCACTAAACTTTGCTCTCATTTTTCTTTTACTGAGCTATGAACAAGTCTTACAAGCGACACTTCTGTTTGGCTACTGCTAAGTTATGCAGGACCTCAGTACCAGCATCCTCTATCAAGAGTTTACAGTAGCCATAAAGTTTGATGATGCCAGAGAGGAAAAAGCACCTATGAATTATTTTGGTTTACACCATTGGTCTTGCAACAACACGAACCCTGGGACAAACGATAAAAGCAGTCTTCCATTCCTGCAGACAGGAAACATGCAGGGAAGAGAAGCTTTCCACCCCGCTAAATAGTGTCAATTATTTAAAAATCAGTAAGTGTTAACTCTTTAATGCGGTAGGATTTACCCCAAATGCACACAAATTCTATGCACAGTAGTTCCTGAAGAAAACACGACAGATAAACTCAGCATAACTTGAGGATTATCACTCTGCATCTACAGAGTACATGATGAACAAAATGAACAAAAACCCGCACACTTTCTCCTGAAATTTTGCAGAAGTGTACTTACATTATGCCACACTCATTTCTTACCTGGAAATACAGATTTCTCTGACTTGCTGGGGTGTTAAAGCAAAGATAAAAAACTTCTCTTGGAATCGCTGAATACTGCTCTGTACTAGAAAAAGAGAAACACAAAAGAGGTTGAACCACAATGATTAAAGTCATTGATTAAAGCAGGATCTGCAATTGAGTTTTTCCTGGAATGAGGCATAAGTCATTGAATGTACTCAAATTGTGGTTGAATTGCATGTAACTGTCACAAGGAAAGCAACGGAACAAATCACTCATTCAACTACACTCAGATGGCTCAACATCATGTTACACTTCAGTACTAAAGCAGCTTGGCAAACTGTGTTACAATCCTTTCTCCCAAGAGAGGAAGGCTCAAACAAACACACAACAAAATATTACACTGGATACCTGACATAAGGAGGTCCACAGAGATGCTGACAACTCCTGTAACCTACTACAGGAAGAGAACGTGCACCAGAAGTTATCAATGGGCAGCTGGGAAAATTCAGAAACAGCTAAAAGTAACTAAACCTTTGGGGAGACAGGGAGAGACCACAACCCCTAGTGCCAGAGAAGCCAGCTAGACTTTGTATCTGGAATCACCCATCAGTAGCATCTGGTGAAAAAATAAATAACTACAACTTTCACATCACAGTCCAACTTGTCTGTCAGTGACAGGAAGCAGCAAGATTTTAGTATTAAAGGTCAATAGTACGCACATTTTACTTTTCTACTTTCTTTCAACTTGAAAACTTAAAAATCTTGACCTGAAATAAAGGCAGGCTAGACATGTCCAATTTAAAATAAGCAGCAAGGAAGACATATGCAAAAACAGCACAACTAAACCAGGCATACTTGTGAGAGCTGGACTGCCTTGGACACTGCAATATTGAGCAGATAATATCTCTATGCCCAGAAAAAACACACAAAAACAGAAGACAAACTTGAAATAGAGCCCAGGTGGAGCAAACACACATCAAGTTCTTCAAACAGTTACAAACAGCTACACTGTGCACATATGCACATACACACCACAGGAGGCACTTGATATTTTAAAATAATACTTGAGTACATGTCAAAAAGACCATAGAAATATTTTGCTATTTAATTAAGTGGGGGTTAAAACCACACACCTACACTTGTGTTCTCATGTTAGTGCAAAACAATACCTACACTCATCCCTTTTAAAAGAGTTGCAGTGAAGTGGATTGAACTCTCTGACCTACTTGTTATTTGAATCCTTAATTCCCAAACACCCAAAAACTGTTTTTTCCATGTCCCAGTTGCCAAGGTCTAGTAACTGGGAACATAAGATATCCACATAAATATAAAAATATTAAGTAAAAGATGCCAAATTTGCACATGAGTCCATGATTAGAATGATTTTCAGCCAATGTTACCATAACCCTACAACATCTGAAGTGCCCATTATTTGCATATCAATTACTCCTCATATCTGATTTCTATGCTCATCCAGGACATTGTGGCACTGACAGGTTATCTCTGCAAGGGTAATGACAGCACAAGCCAGAGCTGTCCAACACCAAAATAGCTATTGCACCAATACCCACGTAGATATTAAACCCTCCTCTAACAGAGTGTCACAACAGACACAGAGAAGTGACAACTGGCACTGTAAATAACATTTCTTAGTAAAGTTTTCTGCTTTAGGTACTGGAGTATGACCAATGATCAGTATATGCCTCACTGAAATATAAGACACAGACTAAAAGGCTTTATGATCAGTTGCAAAAATAAAATGTTTAAGAGGATGCAAACAGCTTATTACTAAATAGTTAGGGAACTTTTTTTGCCTTTTAAAGGTAAGCCACATTGAACTTCAAGACAGAAAACGTAGTTCCAAATAATTAAACATAGAAGACTGAGGCACTTGAGGAAGACAAACCAGATTTCAGGTTATTTGGAAGACAAAGGTCCACTCCACGTTATAACATCCAGCATGGCAACAACCTTTAGGCTAAGAAACCTTCAGCGCTCTGAGCTCAACACTGAACATCCCAGCACAAAGTATCTCTTTCACTGACAGATGCCAGAGCCTGCAGAATTGTTGCAGTGAGATAAGGGTAAAAGAGACAAATGAATTTGTTCTCTTTACATTGTTGCAACTTGTAAGTTACTGAGACTCTGAAATCCTTTTCCTATTGACCCGGACAGAACTATTCCTCATCTGTAACAGGTAGAGTTTTCAGGTCCAAAATCTTTCAGCCAAAAAGAGGAGGTTCAGACAAGGTATTAGGGAACATTTTTTTATCAGGAGCGTGATCAAACACCAGAACAGGCTTTTTGGAGAGGCGGTCAATGCCCCAAGCCTGTCAGTGTTTAAAAGGTATTTGGACAATGCCCTTAAATATTACTCTTCAACTTTCAGTCAGACAGCTGGACGACCACTGTAGGTACCTTCAAACTAAACTATCTGGTTCTATTATTTAATATTCAAAAGACAAAGGTCTTTAATCATATTACATTTACAAAAGAGAGCACTATTTTCCGTGAAGCATAGCTTTGCACTTCTGGGGACAAGTGGTGCAGAGAGGGCAAGTAGAAAGATGAGAAAGGAAAGGTGTTGCCACTTCTCCCCAGGAGCAAAAAGCCATTTAAGTCTGGGCTCAGTACTGTCAGAAGCAACACTTATTTCATGAATTAAGCCATCTGCAGAGGTGGTAAACACTTACCTAGACTCGTGGGTTTTATGAGCACATCAAGCACGTCGTAGAAAGGTAAGCTTTTCAGCTGGACATCGGGATGAACGGGTGGGATTGGAGGGGACGGCTGCTGCATCTCAAAGTGAGACTTAGTGTCTTGGAGGAGCACGGACCTGACAGGCGAAGAAGGAGACTGAGGTGTGACCGAAGTGGAAGGGAGTGTGTGAATGCCAGAAACGGCCAGGTCAGGCTCCACAGGAGAGGAACTACTGTCCAAGTTGAAAGCTGCAGGTTTTATTGCCGATAAATCTGAGAGTCCCTCGATCGTCCTGGGGTACCGTCGCCTGTAGAGTTCTCGGATTTTGATCTGAACTGCCGGGCTGCAGCCGCTTTTCACTAAGTGCAGAGCCCTCATCAGGAGGTCATGTTTGCGCCCACTTTTGTTACGTCCAGCAAACCCCAGCAACACTTGCAGTTCAGAAACACGAAAACTTGATACCATATTCTAGAGAGGAGAGAGAGATAAGCACAGGTGAGCCAAGAGTGACCCAAGGAGGCCTTTTCAAGGAGCATGATGAAGCATCTACTTTCCGTCATCGCACCTTAGGTACTACCCACACCCTGACAAAACAAAAGAGCACATCTGGTTTAAAATGAAGAAACAAAGTGTCCAGGATGCAGGTTGAGTTTGGTTGAGTTAATAACTTCAAAGACTTGTTTCCACAATGAAACAATACTAACAAAGCTTTAATGCAACTCATGCAGCGTTACCTTAAACTCACAGGCAGAAGCACATTCTGTAACACAAAGTAACTGGCTCACTTCAAGGAACAAGCAAACACAACAACAACAAAATCAGATGAATCAGTACTGTGACCTGTCTTCCAACACATTTTAAGCACTTCCTTACTTTATTTCTCAATTTCTGCATAGTTTGTTGTGAAATTCCCTTTATTTTGGACAGAGTGTTAAAGGCAGGCATGAACAGAGACAGGCACAACAGGTTTCACTGCTGAAAGGATGGCACAGCAAGGCAGAGTTTTTAAAAAGCCACACTATATCTTACTGTATACAGTCTACATACATCATACAATAGACACAGACAATTAGCCAACAATATTGATTCTTCAAATGTCACAAAAATCTTCCTGTCCTTTTTGTATCACATTCTGGCAACTTGTGACACAAAGATCTCTTCAAAGAAAATAATACTATTCACTCGGTTATCGAGGTTACTTGTGCAAGACTTTGAGGATTGAACTATGGTGTTTTGACTTTGCCTTCCCTAATCCTTACTACACAGAGTTTACACCCATGTGTTCTAACATAGATCTGATCTCAACTGACGTTATAACACAACTGTGGCTCAACTATGGAGTCAGTCACCAAAAAACTCAAAACTTCCCCTGTGCCCCAGCTGCTTGGTCCCTATCCCCCGCCTTAACATTGTGAAAATTGTTTTGACAGTAAGACCACGAAATTGTGTCAGATGAAAACTGAACTTAGAACCACAGAATCATTAAGGTGGGAAAATCCCTCTAAGATCAGAGTCCAACCATTCCCCAGCACTGCCAAGGCCACCATTAACCCATGTGCCCAAGTGCCACATCCACAGAGTGTTTATATCTCTCCAGGGATGGGGACTCCATCACTGCCTTGGGCACCCTCTGCCAAGGCTGGACAACTGTTTCCATGAAGAAATTTTCCCAGATATCCAATCTAAACACCATCGCCACTCCCAATGCAACTTGAGGCCATTTCCTCTCATCCTGTCTCTTGTTCCCTGGCAGCAGAGCTCAATGCCCCCCCAGCTACCCCTCCTGTCAGGGAGTTGCAGAGCCAGAAGGTCCCCCCTGAGCCTCCTTTTCTCCAGGATGAGCCCCCCCAGCTCCCTCAGACGCTCCTGCTGCTCCAGACCCTTCCCCAGCTCCGTTCCCTTCCCTGCACACGCTCCAGCCCCTCAATGTCTCTCTTGTATGAGGGCCCAGAACTGCCCCAGCACTGGAGGGGCCTCAGCAGTGCCAGCACAGGGAGGGCACTGCCCTGGCCCTGCTGCCACATCACGGCTGGGACAGTCCTGGGGCCATTGGCCTCCTGCCCCCCTGGGCACACCTGGGCTCGTGTCCAGCCACTGTCAGTGGCCATTTCTTGTGCCATTAAAAGATAGCAGGAATAAGTAGCCAGGACCTGACTTTTCAAGGCCACATTATTTGTGCACATCAAAACAGCCATCTAAAAATACTATGGCAGTACTCTCATCAGGCACACCCTTTCTTCATTGTTGAGGAGACACGAATTCAGACATTGAATTTCAACATTTCCAGGCAGCCTGTTTGGATATACTCATGCCTCTATCAAGCAGATATTTTGATCAGAGCTAACACAGCAGCCTTGAAACAAGTATTCCCCTCAACACCCTGTCTATAAATGCACCACAGACACAGGAGGCAGAGAAAACAGTCACATTTGGCATTGAGCAGCTCACCCAAACTTCTGAAGAGCTCCGCAGCAGATGTCACCTTAATTTCATCCCATCAACTTCTTTCAACAGGAAAATAATATAATACAAGAGGAGATGGAAACAGAATTCCACGGAGTTTGCAAACTGCTGGAGAAGTTTAGTTTCCACCTGGCATTCCCCTTCTACTTTTCCTTACTCTCAGTCAAACAGGGCGAGGAAAAAGTGTTTCAGCATTCATAAAAAATGGTTTGAAGCACTATAATAGCTTTACAGTTATGACACATGAAAGAGGAGCTGTGTTAAAATACTGATATTCATGAATTTACTGAGAACTTGATGTTGCATGCTTCTGTAGATGGCTGCAGAAGTTTGATAGCAACTCCAGCTCCTTTATTTCAGAAGCAGGCAGTAAGTATGATTCTGGATTCCATAATCAGAATGCAAATGAGCAAAATAATCCCTTACACAGATTAAGGAAACAGCATGCATTGCAAAATACCATCTATTACCCTGCCTGCTGCCTTCTGTGCATTCCTGCAAGTTAATCAAGGTGAAATGTGCAGTCAGTCACACCTCAGAACAGCTAACATTTCACAGGGAAATTCCACAAACTAGCACTTTGCTACAAGAAGACACAGGCTGGCTTCAATACCATGGTCAGAAAAATTTTAAATTAACACCCACATTAGAAGTGCTGGGAGCATAAAAAGATACACATACTTTTGTCCATTTCAGGCTTTTGAAACAAGTCTTGCAAGGGTAAAGTTTACTGTAAGTATTTAAACACTGGCTTTTACAATATTTCCCCCCTAAAGCTGATTCCACATTCACTTTAAGGCAACAACCACCATGTAAATGAAAACACCCCTCATCTGATCAACAAATTCTGCCTGACAAATCTGAAATAAAAGAGGTGAGAATGTGCAAACCTCATGAAGTTCAACAAGGCCAAGTTCAAGGTGCTGCACCGGGGTGGGGGCAATCCCAAGCACAAACAGAGCATGGGTAGAGAATGTTGCTCAGCCAGGTGATGCTCTATAGAAACCTTAGAGCTCCTTCCAGTGTCTAAACAGGCTCCAAGAGAGGTGAAGAAGGACTTGAGACAAGGGGAGTGGCTTCCCATTGCCAGAAGGCACTGTTAGATTGGATATCAGGAAGGAATTCTTGGCTGAAAGGGTGGTGAGGCCCTGGCACAGGTTGCCCAGAGAAGCTGTGGCTGCCCCTGGATCCCTGGAAATGTTCAAGGCCAGGCTGGACGGGGCTTGGAGCAACTTGGGATAGTGGAAGGTGTCCCTGCTGTGGCAAAGGGAGTGGAAATGGATGGCCTTTGAAGGTCCCTTCCAACCCAAACATTTCTACGATTCTATACACATTTTACCTTCTTACTCCATTTACAGACATAAAGTGGACACTCTTATCATCAACACAGTTTTATGGACACAACATACATTTTGGAGCATTTATAATTATGGTGCAAGGCAGGTATTGCTTCCAACAAACCCTACCAAGTTATTTTCTTTTGAGGTTCCAGCAATATTGCAGAAGACTGCAGCCTAGTTATTAACATGCTTTTCACATCACTCAATTAAGATTAGACATTCAAGTTGTGTCGTGTAAATGCCATCAATTTTCTCTTAAGAGAAGTTCTTTACAGCTGCACAGCCCAATAAAAAAGCCTTTTTAACACAGAAGACCAAAGCTATTTTAGTTTTAATGTTTCTCCATGAACACAAAGAGTAGTTTGACAGAACTCTAAAGAAGGAAATCAGACTACATAATTCAAGCACTTTTATATTCCAGAAACATTTTTCCCCCTGAAATTCATACTTGAAGGTCATATGAAGTTTCTTATTACTAAACTTTAGCAACCATGATTAATCAGCAGAAATACTGTTCCAAAGCATTAAGCCGTAGGTGTATCTGATGTATCCTCTTTATGAAGAAAAAAAAAAAAAAGGCAGCTAAGGCCTTGCAGGCATGAGGCAGACTGCTACATTCTCTTCCAAAAAAATACCTAGAGCCTTCCCAAAACAGGCCATGAATTATTATCAAACGTATGTTGAACATTTAGAAAAGCTCCAGGCTAACAGATTCATCCCATAGGCACTCCAGTTTACAAATAGGATGAATGGGAACATCAAAAACACGTCTTCAGACAATTTTTTTTTTAACTAGTGGCACCTCTTCTTTTGAGTGATGAAAGGGCAGCCCTGCAGCCAGCCCGAAACCCAGTTCCCTTTCCCCTCCATACCTCCTATACTATTTCTGGCAAGCAACTCAGGTGAGTTGCTATTAATTACCTGTTAATTTCAAAGATATTTAGGTATCTAATTCCCAGAAGGAGACTATCAATACTTACGGATATCCATCACAGTGCCAACTTAAACCTGATGAGGAGGAGATAATAGAAGGGTCACCTCTGCCACAAAGTTTACACTGGGGCATTTGCTAAACCCTTTGAGACACCTTGGAGTGAGGGCTGAGAATGAATGAGGACACCGAGCAAAAACACAAACAAGTTTAAAGGGAAAAATAAAAAACAAACAACATAAGGTTACCTTAGGAAAAAATGAACCAACCATTCCTAAACCTAAAACTGAGACAGAGTGCTGTTGTCCTCAGACAAAGAAACTCAGTTCTTCCCATTATATTTTTTACAAGCGAGCTCCTCAGCTGCACCCCAGCCGTGTTAGCGCTGGAAGAAGCATCGGTGTAGGAAATTCTCTGGCGATTGCAGCACATTTTCCCGCTCCTGGTCGCACCAACATCAGCTCAGCCCTCAGACCTTCCTCTCAACTAAAGCCCAGCTCACAGCGGTTCCTATTTAACCCGATTTTATTCCTTCTGTAGCAAAGTCTAGGTCGGGGGGACAAGGTGGGGGGTTGGCGTGCCCGGGGAATTCCCAGGAAGAATTCCACTTTTGCAGGTGCGGATGCTGCAGAAGGAACAACCTCCTCCTTCCGAACAAAGATACCCGCGGATTGCTCAGGAAACGGGAGGAAAAATATAAACTGTGCAGTCAGCTTTTTGTGTACACACCTTAAAAAATGAAAGGT
This sequence comes from Chiroxiphia lanceolata, assembly GCF_009829145.1. Classification (NCBI taxonomy): domain Eukaryota; kingdom Metazoa; phylum Chordata; class Aves; order Passeriformes; family Pipridae; genus Chiroxiphia; species Chiroxiphia lanceolata. Next base: position 2,211,827 of record NC_045671.1, on the reverse strand, counting down.
CACACACACACACACACAAATCTGCTACAGCACAACATGAAAGACACTGAACTGGAGATAAAACAGGTCTGAAAAGCCAACACCGTGCTCCGCGCTCCGCAGGCACAGCTTTCCCGGTGGGGAAGCAGTCCACGGATTCCCACAGATTCCACAACTATCAGCATTTTCAGCAACCCGGGGGTTATTCATCGCCTTCCCTTCGGCTCCCGGCAGGCGCCATGCGAGCCCCGGGGCCGCACGGCAGGGCCGAGGCGGCTCTAAAATGTCGGGAGGCGCGGGGAGAACCCCCCCGGCGGCGGTGGCAGCAGCAGCACAGCCCGCACGGCGGAGATGGAGAACCGGGCACCGAGAGGGAGGGTCCCCTCGGGCAGACCCCGCCGCCCCCCGAGGAGGCCGGGGCGGCCCCGCTCCCTCCGTCCCTCCCCAGGGAAGCCGCGGACCCCCCCGCGCCGACATCTTGTCCCGCCGCCGCCTCTCGCCCCCTCCTTCCCCCTCACCCGCAGCTCCTCGAAATCCGCCATTTTCTACCCGCCGCCGCCGGACGCCGCCGCCACCATCATCGTGCACCCGGTGCGCGCCCCCGGCACGTGACGGGGAGGGCGGGCCGGCGGCGAAGAGGGAGGGACGCGGGGGGACCCGCGGGGAAACCGGCCCGCTGCGGTACCGGGAACCGTGGGGGGAAACCGGCCCGCTGCGGTACCAACACAGCGGCAACCATGAGGGGAGACAGGGCCGGCGTGCCACAGACACACCGGGAACCGTGAGGGAAATCGGCCCGCTGGGGCGCAGACACACCTGCCGGTGCTGGCCCTGACTCCGCGCCGCGGGGCTCCTGCGGCAGCTGCGGGGTGGCAGGAAATCCAGCCGTCATGGACGTGATCCCGGTGGGATCACAGAATTGTTAAGGTTGGAAGGGACCTCTGGAGATCATCCAGTCCACGCCCTCCCGCCCGCCAAAGTAGGGTCACCAGGAGCAGGTCACACAGGAAGGCATCCAGGGGGGTTTGGAATGTCTCCAGAGAGGGAGACTCCATGCCCACCCTGGGCAGCTGTTCCACTGCTCTCACCCTCAACATGAAGAAGTTATTCCTTGTGTTGAGGTGAAGCTTCCTGTGTTGTAGTTTACGGCCACTGCTCCACATCCTGTCGCTGAGCGCCACTGAAAAGAGTCTGGCACCGTGCTCTGACACCCACCTTTGAGATGTTTATGTGCATTACTTATGCCCTCTCAGTTTTCTAGACTAAACAGGTGCAGCTCCTGCAGTTATTCTCTGCTCATCAGAGGAGACTCGTAATCATCTCTGTGCCCTTCACTGGACTCTCTCCAGTCTTTCTTGCACTGAGGAGCCCAGAAATGGACACACCTGTCGTGCTCCCTCCCCTCCAGGATTAACACTCAGCTCTTCAACAGAATTGTTCTGTTACAAAAAGAAAAAGAAAAACAGCAAATCACAGAAATAATAAATAAAAAATAACCCGGTATTGCGATTGAAGTGGATTAAATGGAAAGGTTATGATTTTACAGCTTTCTCAGTTTATCCACCCAATCAAGAGCACTCTCTCATAATTTGTGTTATAATGATGATGCAGCACGTTTTATTAATAAAAAATGAAGGGAAAATGTCACCAGCAGTAAGCTTCAAAAACTGGATAATGGGTTTCCCGCTGCAAGGGAAATGTTGAGACATTTACAGAAAAATAAACATTGAGGTACAGCTGAGAATATTGTTTTCAAAAGCAGCCAGAGATCATTATCTAGTCACAATAATTACCTAGTCACAATATTCAGTTTCGTTGGCAACTGGGCCGTTAAACCAAACAACCAATTTATTGCAATAAAAAATAGCAAAGACTTGGCCAACTAACAGGCAAGCAGCCAAACCAACCCCAACAAGAAAATGAAGAGACACTGGAAGAGAAAGGAGGTCTGAAATGCAAGACATATTTGGTCATATGAACCAAAAGGCAGCTGTTTCAGTACAATTGACAGATTCAAAGCCGTGACTACAACAGTAACTAGCGGGCCAAGGATCCAGGCTGCTCTGCTGGGGGGGATGCTGGCAGACAATTTTGGGAACAAATAGCTGAGCTTTTCTAGAGGATACTGATCTCTATCATACACACCAGCTATGGACACTTAATACTGCTACAAGACCTGGACACCAGGAAACTCAATAATTACCATTACTAGTGGTAATTTTGCAATAGCTTTCTGAAGCAGGCTTTCCTTTTTATTTACTGTCAGCTACTCTAAAATAAACCTTTAGCTGTGCTAAAGTTTTTGACCATAGGTACAGATATTTAGTCCTCTGCATAAACTGGTTCTGTGCTTGGTCGTAGGACATCCATTTCCTTGAAGGTTTAAACATATGGACTTTATTAATTTCAAGCCCCTTTTGTTAGTCAAAACCAAGAATTCACAGGCTAATAAGACATGCCATCTGCCACACCGTTGTACAGGTTCAACTCCCAAGTCCATCAAATGCTTGTGTTTCCCTGCAATTCAATACTAGACTAAAGGGGCAAGGTGTAGGTTAGGCTCTCTGAGATCATTAAAAGCACAACCAGACCAGAGCTTTCTCATTGTCCTTTTTGCACATCCTCACAGGTTCCTTCCTGCAAGGACACTGGGAGAGACAACAATGTTCAAGGTCACATCAGAGCCAGGCATTTCTTTTCTCGTGTACATTCACCTCTCACTTCATAACCACATCTTTCAATATTCCCATTAATCCCATCCTTGATATCTGCTGGGATAAGAGCTAACAATAGTTTATGTTTTAACACCTCACATGCCTAAGAGAATAAGAGTTTACATAGTAGCTTATCCTAATTTTTTTCTTAGAGTTCCTTCATTGTATTTTGTTTTCTTCCACCTTTTCCTCGCAACCTTTTTGTTACACATCTCTGGAGCCATATCCTCCAAAAAACCCCAAACAAACAAAACAAAACAAAACCAAAAAACAACAACAACAAAAAAGAAAAACACAAGCCAAAAAAACCACCCCAACACCAAATAAAACAACTATACTTTTGGTCCTCAAGTTTTTTCTTAGGTCCCTACTTCACAAAAGCATAGGCCACAGTCATACCCTCTCCCATTCCATTATCTCCACACTGAAATTTCTCTCAAATCTCCCTCTTCTGCTTTTACAGTAACAAGAATCAGTCTCCCCTTTTGCTCTACTTCTTCAAAAATCCTGCTCTTTTATCAGAACTCCTCACACACACATCAACTCTAGGCTGGCACTCCCCAGTTACCAGGCCACCTTACCAAAATTTCAACCATTCCAACATTTTCCTTCCCTACAAACTTTTAAGAAACCTACCTCAAGTCTCTGACATCCTTCCAGGTTCTGATGCTTCTTCTTGCACTGACTCTTCCGATACCGCCTGTTTCCCCTCCTCCTTTTCCTCTGGTGACGTGTTGCTGCAGCTTCTAAACCATTCTGCGGGCTCTCCCGTTTGGGGTCTGCAGGACAGGCCTCAGCACTCTTCTCATCAGCAGCCATCCGAGGAGCAGGAAACCTACCCTTCCCCAAAGCACTCAGTTCACAACCCCATCTGACAGGTTATCACAGGAGTTTTTTATATTTTTTTTTCCCCAATAGGCTATAATTGGGGCAAGAAGGCAGCCTATAGGTGCTAAGCATCCCGCCCCCTAAACTGAGGCTTATTAGGGAAAAACAATCCATCTGTTTTCATCTTTTTCTAGTAATCTTTCTAGCACTATGAATGGTATGTCAACACAAGCACTGTCTGTTCCCCCAGCTGTGTCTACTGAAAGACATCTGAGCATCCAAACAAACCCTCCCAGCCTTCCACAAACTCTGCAGACAGTTAAAAATAAAAAGTTAAAAAAAAAAAAAAAAACAACAAACCAAAATGAATCAAAACCATCAGTCTACAGCTGTTCCCAGCCATGCAGCAATTACTCTTATCTACATTATACCTCCTCAAACTCCTCCTGTGCTTCTGAACCAGCTGCTAATAGACAATGGAGTGCGCACTGCAAGCAGGGTTGGGAGTCTGGGGTGACTGACTGGAAAGTAGATTTGTTCTGTGTGTGCTATATCTAAAGGAAAGAACTTTATAAGGTCAGCCTTAGGCTTCTCCCTCATCTCTCCTGTCCCATAGTCATTTACTTTAAGGTAAGACATGTTACTTTAAGGTAACACTAAAAGTGGATGGCGAAAATGTTTAAGTCGTGGTCAGTGTGTACAACCCTCTTTTGTGAGGTCTAGAGCTGTCAAAGCACAGATTAAATACATGTTTTGCTTGCCCATCCTAAGGCGATACACCTATATTTTGGTTATAAGTCTAACAGGAAAATATTTAAATTTTGCTATCAAGTTGTTTACTTGAACATTATTATTTTTATTTAATTATGCCTATTAACATAGGCCTAGATTTCAAAGTCTTGAACACAGCCTCCCTGGCTGTAGGTGGACATTTGCCTCCATGGACAGTTCTTGTGAAAATTACTCTCAAGTTTTGTTCCAATTGTTCCAATTTGAATAGTCTCTCTCTTTATCCATCAAAACAATAGAAAACCCCATATTAAGATACCACTACTCCTTTAACAGTCATGGTGGAAAACTCTCTCCAGTGGAGCACAGCCTCAAACTAAGGCTATTCTCCCAACAGTAATGAACTTGGAAACATTATTGGGATGGCTTGAATCCTAACTTTAATTCTCTTCACCTCTCTTTCAGAGCCACAAAACAGAAGTAACCAATAATGGAAAAACAAACTTATCCCCTCTACTACCACGTTAAGGCAAAAAAGACTGAATGCAAATTCTAGTAGGAGGGGACCTGACTTAGATGCAGGAACATGAATCTTATCCACTTTGAAAAAACTCCATGTTTTATGGGACAGATTTAATAAAAGAGATATATATTTAATTAGATGCTTAACAGAGTGAAAGTACATTACATTTGCGGCACAACTATCTGAGCTGTGAAGATACACCAAAATCACGTTTTCGATTGGGACATCCTGGAGATTGAGACATACTGAAAGGAGGGAGGGAAGGGTTGTAAGAGGTATGTGCACTTGGAGATACTTGTTAAAGGGAGCTCAAGGGAACATAAAGCCTGTGTTGGCCTACACTGGAATGGGAAAGTTTAAGAAAAGGGCAGGGGAAACATCCTGAGTGGGAACAGTGATACCACAAGAATAAGGGGGTATTGACAGTGGTACTAAGGAGTGTGTTTGAAGGAAGGTCTGGATGTCTGGAAAACATGTTTTTGAGGATGAGATGCTAAGCAAGCATTGGTATGGAATCCCAGAACAGTTTGGGTTGGAATGGACCTTAAAGATTTCATTTCAACCCCCCTTCAGTGGGCAGGGACACCTTGCATTAGACCAGGTTGCATTGCAGGGGTGTGAGAACCTGGTAGTTACGCTGTCCAAGAACAGCTGGTGAAACTGGGCAGCTGTTGGATTTGGGAATAGGGATGATAAAAGCCTTTCCCACAGAGCTGTTGGGTGCTATGCATGAGTATACCAATCCCTGTGAGTGGAAAGCACACGATTCCTCATAAAAGACAAGTTTTGGGAGAGGTCTTGAGACAGAGCTTTAGGTTTCATCAACCTCTGCCAGGATCATAGGTTCTCCTCCAGCTGGGCTGAAGCCGGACAGTATCCAAGAGGCACAACTGACCCCTCCAATAAATCACACCCTGAACCCAGGAGGCTGCAACAACCAGGCAGCCGAGCTGTGCTCCGAGGAGGGCCCTTCTCTCAGCCCTGAGGTGCCTCAGGGGCATGGTCTCCATTTTAACACTTGCCAGCATCTTTGATGTGAGGGACCGAGTGGAGTCTGCATCTAGTTGGACACCCCTCGGCTGTGTCAGGTGAGCCTGGCGTACTTAACACTGAGGTGGGCAGGGCTGTGCTGGTTTGGCTTGGCTTGGAATGTTCTTGGAATGGTTTGTTTTGGCTTGGTTTTGATTGGTTTGGGTTGTTTTCGCTTGTTTTGGGTTGGCTTGGCTTGGTTTGCATGTTGTGGGATGTTTTGGGTTGGTTCATCATGTTTTGGGTTGGCTTGGCTTGTTTTGGGTTGGTTTGCCTTGGTTCGGCATATTTTGGCATGGTTTGGGTTGGTTTCACTTGTTTTGGGTTTGTTTGTCATGTTCTGGGATGGTTTGGCCTAGTCTGGCCTGTTCTGCGTCCGCACCCCTCCGTCCCCTCAGCCCGACCCTCCCCCGCTCCCCTCACAGATCCCCGCCGCTCAGGTGAGCCCTGCGCCATTGGTCAGCGCCGCTGCTAGCCCCGCCTTTCCATCACTCTACTTCACTCTTGATTGGTCATTCCTCCTGTCAGTCTTTCACCTTCCGGCATTCCGATTGGCTGCGCGGGGAGGCAGGGGGGGCCTGTCCCCCGCGGCGCCCGCGGGGCTCGGCGGGGTGCGGGCTCGGGCATTCCCGGCTGCATTCCCCTTGGTACTGCCGCCGGCATTCCCCGTCGCCATGGAGCTGTCCTGCCAGGCGCTCAGAACCACCTACCAGGCGAGAGAAGCGGTGAGATCCGGCAGGGCGGGTGGCCGCGCGTCGCTGTTGCCATGGCAACGGCAGTGCGCATGCGCAGGGGTGTGCGGGGTGTCATGGCGGCGGGGCCGAGGCCTGTTGTGGTGGGCAGGGACGGGCACGGACCCCTCACAGCCCCTCTGTTCATGGTCCTGGAGCACCAGGCACAGCGAAAGTGGACAGTCCGTGCTCCTCCCTTCCCCGGCCCCTGTTTCCATCGGTCACGGCTGTACTGCCCGCCGCGCCCCCACCCCATCAGCCCCATTCCTGGAAGTGTCCAGGGCCAGGCTGGACGGGCCTTGGAGCAGCCTGGTCTAGTGGAAAGTGTTCTTTCTCATGGTACGGGGCTGGAACTGCATGATCCTTAAAGATCCCTTTCAACCCAAACCATTCTGTTATTCATTCTTCCCCCAGAAAGCCCAGAAACAGCAGGATTTAGCTAAATTTTGTAGCGTGTTCTTTTGCTTCCATCTGCTGGTCAAATTACACCGGAGTGCGGGCGACTGCAGGGATGCTAAAAGCCTTTCCCATAGTGCTATTGGGTGCTGTGCATACATACACCAATCCCTGTTCTCACTGTGCCTGGAAAGCACAAGATTCCTCAAAAAAGAGGAGTTCTGGGAGGGGTTCTGTTGTCACCGAAATTTGTCCGGAAGAAGTGAAAGCCTCCAACACCACCTTTAAGTGTTGTTGAGCCAGGCATTGCTTTGTTCTGACCAGAGACACCTAGTGAATCATTCCAGCCACATAAGTCCCTTGCAAGACTTTTCACATATTTATACATTTTAGCAAACAAAGAAAGTGACATTAATTGGTTCTAAGTTACACAATTATCTTCATTTAATTAGTCTTCTGTCCTTTATTGTCTAATTGGGTCCACATTCTTTGGTTCTCTTATCATTCTTCCTTAGACAGAGAGTCTCTAACTCTCAGGGTGTAATGTCTTTGTTAATCTCCTCTGTGTCTTCTGGTTACTCCAACATGTCTTAGAAGGGTCATAAATTTAAAAACCCAGATGTCTAATCCTCAACTCCCTCAAGCTTTGTTTGCTGAAGCTCATCAGAGCTAATCTAGAGAAACTCAAAGCTTTGGTGATTTAATGATCAAACTGACAAGAGTTTGTAAGGAAAAAAAAAGGAACCCAGCTAACTGCTACCATTAATTAAAGTTTTAGGAAAGTTATATCATACTGAACACTGAGACTGAGCTTTAGGTTATGTCAACCTCTTGCAGAATCGCAGTACACCCTGAGTTGGAAGAGACCCACAAGGATCATCTGGTTCTGCCCAGGCCACCCCAACAATCCCACCCTGTCCCTGACAGCATTGTCCAAACACTCCTTGAGCTCTGGCAGCCTTGGTGCTGTGCCCACTGCCCTGGGGAGCCTGTTCAGTGCCCATCCACCCTCTGGGGGAGGAATCGTTTCCTGAGATCCAACTAAACCTTCCCTGGCACAGCTCCAGGCGTTCCCTGAGTCCTGTCACTGGTCACCAGAGAGAAGAGATCAGTGCCTGCCCCTCTGCTCCCTCTCCTGAGGAAGTATTAGTAGGTTATATATTTCCTAGGAATGTCGTCCTCCTGCAGAGTCTCTTTCTGAGCCTTGAAGTGGATTCAAGTTCCAGCCACTGGGAATGGACCCCTAAAGTGTGGTATTGAAACAGCACTGAGGTGCAGGAGGAAAAGAGGAGGAGAAGGGATCTGATTTGTTACCTCACCAGTGGGTATTTGGGTGGCCTTGGTCCCGAGGATGATGTTGGCTACTAAATGAAGAAACATCTGTGGGATGAGGGCCTGGTGCTCAAGCTCTGTCAGCTGTACCACTGGGTTTGGGTTGGTGTGCTTTGTGAGCTGGCTTCTCCACAGCCTTTTGGCAGGGTGGATGTGAAGATAGCAATCTGTAGTTTGGGTACAGAGTAGAAGGGAGTTGTGTTCCACAGAGGAGCAGAAGTTTGGAGTCCTTTTTTTAATTAGTGACTTGAAATGAAGCTGCCAAGAGGATTTTTCGGTTTGTGCTCTAAGGTTTTGCCTCCCTTCTGTGGAGGGAGCCTCGCTACTTATTGTTTGGTTCCTGAATTCCAGTATTCCAATGGAGTATCTCTAAGTTAGACTGCTATATGTTTAATTTGTAGCACTAAGTAATTACTGGGATTTCTAACTCCATAGTCCTGCCCTTATCTGTACTGCATTTTCCCAGTAATCTGTTCTACAGAATGGAAATTATTATTTTCTAGCAATTTTGGGGAAAAGTGTTTAAAAAAAAAATTCCTATATGCACTGCAATTCCATAGCTGTTCACAGCTACCCAGTGTAGTCTTACAGTGAAATAAATTTGTCTTGTGAGGCATTTCACTGGTGTTAATTGTAAAATATTTCCTGTGTTTGCTTTGTGAATGCCCCTTGACAAACAATATTTTTGTGAACTGCAGTAAGACTTTGCAAATTCCTACAAAGGAGTGGGAGAGTTAATGCTTTATTGATCAATGCTTTATTGTTAATTGTTAATTAATTTGTAAATCCATCATCCTTAATGTGTATAATTCACCATACTTTGTGTCCATTCATTTTTATGTGTTCGTAATATGTATCACTTCAAATTAGTGAGGTCTTGGCAGTGTAAAACCTGTCTTCAGCAGTGTTCTTATTAAAAGAGGGAAATAATAGTGCTCTGTGAGTGGCTCTTAAAATTGGAGCATGAATTAATGAAAGACAACATTGCAGTGGGGGGAGAAATCAGAAGGTTTTTTGTTTTCAGTGCACCAAACTCAAATTGTAAAATATCTCTTGATTTTACATGTAACAGTGTCGGGTGCATCCTACTGCTAGGACAGCCATAAGTTCTGTGGTGAGTTTGCTGTATGTCTTTAATTATGAAAGCTCATTGTAATCCTTGAAAACTTTGCCAACTCTTATTGTTTGCAGCAGCCGTGTGTAATTTGGAAGAGAGAAGAGGGCAGAGCGCTCTTTCTTTGTCCTGGGAAATTCTATTCAGTGGCAGCCAAGTTATACATTGTTTAAAACTCACCAGTTCCCTCCTCTGCTTATGTTTCTCAAAAAGTACTGTCAGCAAACCAGACAATAACTGAACATTCAGCCCTCTAAAAGCCTGTCAAGGCTGCAAATATCCAAAGCAATAAGGGGGAGAGAAAGCTGTGGGGATACAGGGTGATGGAGGGGGGAGGAAAACTGGGCAAGCCCATGAAGCCTCTCTATCCTGGCACATGGTGCCAGCTTGATGTCGAGGAACCCTGTACTTGGCAGCGGCCTGGAATCCTAAAGACAAAGAGGGAAGGGACACTGCATGTGTGTCGTGATAAATTCTTTCCCTGTGTGATGACAGCCTGGATTCCTGACTACAGATCCCTCTGAACTCATCCTATTGACTGCCCCAGTTGCATGTACACAGACACAATGCTAATGCAGTATAGTTCTCATTCCCAAGCTCCCCAGACCGTGACTTACACTGCAACCCTTTTTTTTTTCCCATCCTAACAAATATGTTAATGTAGAATATATAGGGTCAAAAGATAATGAAACATTATAGAGTTAAATTAATCTTTTAGTAGGCCCATTAATTTGATGGAATTACACAAGAGACTTGGTTGATTTATAATGTAAATGCATTTTAGTAAAAGGTGTGGAAATGACTAAACAAACAATTGCATTTAAAGATGCACAACTCTATTAGAGCTTAATTTTAAATGACTCATAGAAAGGAGTATGTACTGCTCTTTTGTTAAGCTAGAAATAAATAAAATAGCACTATAAGTGTTGAAGCTAATTAGTTAAGTGCTCAACTATTTAGTTTTTAAAACAAGATCACATTTAAGTGCCTTAAGCTTTTATTAATTTCAGGGACCCCAAAATCCCCTATAGTAATTGAAAATTTAATTACATACATTTTTTTGTTCTTTTAAGAATGGAAGCTTATTAAACTTTAAACATTTAAACATCTATTGAAATACCAGTGGCTATAAACAACATGCAATTCTAAATACTAATTAAACAGGACGGCTAAATCGCTATAAAGCTAAACTGAATTTTAAGTAACTTTGCACTCGTAAGCACTCCTATTTTTTCATGCTGTGTTAAGATTTACCATTTCCTCTCTGAGCACAGCAGAAGCCCTGGGCAGTGTTAGTGTCTGTCTGTACTGTGGCCATATTTTGTGGACATGTTTGCAGTGGGGGTCAGTCCCTGGAGGATAAACTGGAGTTCAGGACAGCAGACAGGGGTGGGCAGAGAGCTGTTTTAAGGGAACAGCTAAAGCTGTTGGTGGCACTGACACAGGCGTCTGGCAAGAGTATGTGGTACAATAGGCCTGGTGAAGGCAGGAATAGGATTGGTCAAAAAAGCAGTGATCTGTGCACCACTGACTCACCAGATTCATGATCTGGTAACAGCAACATAATGCAAGGTCCTTGATTTTTCTTTTATAGAAACCTCACAGAACTTGGACCAGAGATATCTCTGTTCTGTGTTTTAGATCCAACCTAATGCAAGTCGTTGTCAGTTGGTCAACTGATCAACAGCTTAGTTAGTTTTCTTTGGACACATCTGACTTCTCAAAATCAACCATTGCTGTTTGCGTTCTTAACATGAGTGAAAGGCAGAATTCACCTCTCAGTCTAAACTCTGCTGGTTTTTACATGAGTCCCTTTTTGGATGTAAAGGTTCACTTTTCCTTCTCTTGGTCAGCGCAACCAGAACATTACTATGTCAAGGTTGAAGTGTCTCATACGTAGGCACAATGTTGTACTATACCCAAAGCAAGTCTCTACACACAGTATTTGAGATGCTGCCAATCACTGTATCACTAATTATACTAGAACTTAAAATGCTTTAGGGATAGCAGAAGTAACCCGGAGGGATGAACAGCAGCAGAAGACATACCAGAATGCAAACTCTTTTCAAGGGAAGTTCCAAGCATGGATAGTGAGCCCTGTCAGTTCATGAGGCAGAGGCAATTCCTCTCTTGTCAAGAGTATCCATGTTTATTACATGAAACACTTGATTTGTGTTTGTCTTCTGTGGCAGCTACTGTGTTTACATACTGTGGTTTAAATATTCAGAGATAGCTGTGACCTTGCCCTTTGATATGTGGGCAAACACAACAGTTAATCTTTCTCAGCAGAAACCATCAGGAGCAGTTGCATTTCAAAGAATGTCCAGGTGGGATTCTCACCTTCCTTCTTGCACCTCCAACTGTGTTTCAGAAGATTCAGATCATCCAGGAGAAATGGTAAAAGGGCCACAATTTAAAATCTGTTTTCTGAGCACTGACACCTCAAAAATTAAGAAGGAAAAGATCCTTTTGTCCCAGGATGTCCGTGTTTTCTCTTTCCTTATGACAGTTCTCAGAACTGGTTCATTTCTTTTTGCAGCACCTCAGAGGAACCAGTCTGCCTCATTCAAGTGGTGCTAATCTACCAAGCATTTGCACAGTTTTCTTTTCTCACCAGAATGGTACAGAAAAATTACCTTGGTACCACCACTGAAATGCAACAGTATTGTAGCTTCCTTATGGACTCTGAAAAACTTCATCAAGATGGTATCGAAGTATCTAAAGGCTAGAAATGGGGTATGGTTTCTTCAGTTTTCCCCAGCCAGTTTTTTTCTTCTTTCTAGAAGAGCAGAATGAAGAGTCTATGAATCTTTTTAGTAATATGTGAATCGCAAATACACTTTCACTCTGCAGGAAGTGTTGTGAAGAGCAAGCCCCAGCCCTTTCTTAGTCGTGACACTAGGTGGCCCCACGACTGAAGGAAACATCCCAGGAAATACTTGCTGTACTGGGTTACCTTTTCCCTGCTCTACCCAGTACTTTTTACAGGCTGACAGATTTTATTTTAAAATGAAACAATAGCTGACTGTGCTATCTCAAGTATTTAAATTAGCAACAGAATGCTACGTGATATCCACAGTACAGAGTAAAGGGAGTAGTTAGATCTAATCTGGCAAAGGAGCAGCATGCTGAAGAGGTAAATTGGTTTTGCATCACCCAAAAGCACCTTTGATTTTAGGAATACATGATTCTCCAATATCAGCAGTTTACTATAATGACGTTTCCTTCCAAGAGATCATCATGAAGGATAGAGTAATTGTCTCTTTGTATTCATATTCCTTCTGGGCGTCTTGTGGGATTTGAGAACATAAGCCTTGGCCAGTAGTAATTCTCTGGCATGTCTGTGTGCCAGGCACAGGCAGAGCAGCAGAAGTCATTGCCACAGGTGCTGGGGCTCTGTTTGCAGCATGAAGGGGATGGAGGTCTTTGGGTCTGTCACCTGCAGGTCTCACACTTGGGCTGGGCTTTTCCTGGGGGTGGATGCAGGTGCTGTTCAGTTGGAGTAGGAGGGAGGGGAACTGGGGGGAAGTGGGAGCCTGTGTAGCATTTCTGTGCAGTGTGATCAGAAATGTTTCTGTGCTATGCAAGCAACAGAAATTGCTGCTCTTACCCCATCCACTAAGTGCGTGCCACTCTTTCAGCTCACACTGGGTCCTCGTAAATAATCATAGAATTATAGAATACACAGAATATCCCAAGTTGGAGTGGACCCATGAGGATCATGAACTCCATCTTCCAATGCTGAATGCCAGCATCCTAAGAGAGAAAGAATTTATTTCCCTAAATGTGGGTTTGGCCCTACCTGCTTTTCCTGTGGTCCCAGCTCCAAGTCCCAGTGAGGCAGGCCAGAGTCAACCTGCTGATTTGTAGAGCTTTCCATGTAGCAACTTCAGTTATGACCCTAAAATCTCAGGGTTTCTCTGCAGTCACTCAACGAAGACAGCGTATTCCACTGGAGTTAGACCTTGTTCCAGCATCTGCCATGATTTCTGTTTCCACTGCCCCTTTTGCCCTACTTGATATTGGACCTGGTGCTCCCCCTGATGTTGCTTCACTGATTGAAGACAGAGGTGTTTTGCACTGCTTTGTTTTTATTGCTGAACTGTTTGTGAATGACTTTGGGTTCTCCACTCTATGCCAAGGAATCCATGGGACTGAATCCATATTGAAATTTCTGTGTGTTGAGACCCGCTTTTGGTCACTCCTGTGTTAAAATCATGCAAGTTCAGTGCTACCCCAACCCACTACAATTCTGCAAGTGTCTGTGTTTCATTTGCTGTGTTTATATGTCCAGGCCCATGAAACAGGAGGTGCCAACAGTTTTACAGCTGGTCTTCGTAGTAGAGCCATGCAAATCCCAGACCTGTTCTCCATCCCCTCCTCCAAGCACTCAGAGAACATGTTTCTAGTTGCAAGGGAAGGACACAGGCAGGCTGGAGTGCTAGATTTCCTTGCACAGCCCCTGGAGATACTGGGCATTGAAGCCTGCAAGAGTCCTACCCTGGAGTCTGCAGCAGCATGAACATGTTGGACATCCATAACCATAGTAAGGGAAGTAAGCTATTTGTTCAACCTCAAGGTAATTTTCTCTTTTCTAGGAAAAGACTTCTACCCATCCAGTAGCCCTGATAATGTGTAAGAAAAATTAGATTGAAAACCACTTTCCTTGTGTTTATTAACAGTGAGTTGTTTTACAGTTCTTACATGCTGTTGTCTTAATTTGTTTGTTTCCACAGGCTACATTTAGATGCTGTTTACAGCAATAAAGAGAATATTACATTTGATCTAGAGTTCTGTCTTAATTCACAGGAGGAGATGAGAACAGAAGCTCGTCGGAAAAATCTCCTCATTCTAATTTTGCATTATTTAATGGAGGAAGGGTAAGTTTTTTTAAATAACAGGGCTCTGCTTTGTGGGACTGTGTGTGTCTGACCTCCTGTACTGTGTCCTTCTGTTGGGTGGATGAATAGTATGGGCCTTTGGGCTGATGTGAGAAAGAGGTAAACTGCTGTTACATTATTGTTGGCATTTTACTTTGCTAAATTGTTTCAGTTCCCGGAACAAAAATGTCGACTATAATTAAAAAATACTTTAGATCAACCAGCAAAGGCTTTTTTAAATAGAGTTTATACTTTCATAATAAGTAGACTTGTGGACAAGTTAAAGATACCATATAGTTACTAATGCCATTGTTTGCGTTTTCTCTCAAAAATCAGAGGAAGATAATGACTCTCAGTTTTTTGATCTTTGTTCCTTTTTTTAAATTACCAGATATGTCGATGCTGCAAATGCTTTGGAACAAGAGACGAAATTAAGTTTACGTGGCTTTGAAGTTTGTGACAACGTTGATCTTGAGACAATTTTGATGGAATATGAAAGCTATTACTTTGTAAAATTTCAAAAGTATCCTAAAATTACCAAAAAGGTCCTGGACACCGGTATGTGACTCTGTTCCAAAAAGAAAGCTTTTGTTTCCAAAGGCTAAAATGTATGTTTGCTTGCTATGCTAGCAGCCCTTTTTGTGTATGTCAGCATTTAGTGTTCCAACCCTTACAGTTACAGACCTATAGTTCTAGCATGGAAGACATAAGAATTGAGAGACGGGGGTTTGAGCCCTTCTCCTCTCCATTCTCTCATTATGTAGAGGAACAAAAAAGTGGCATTTTTCTGTCTTTTAAAAACTGCTGTGATAGTGGAAAATGTCAGCTAAGCACAAAGCATTATGGCATAGATATATTTATTCACTTTCTTCTCATGGAGATAGACTAGTAAGGCTGAGGTATAAAAGAATGATACAGAATAAGGCAAGTCAGAATATGAGCATTCTGTCATGACCCTGAGAGCCTGAATGGTTTTGCACTTGAGCACAAAATGTAACTTAGAGAAGCCATAAGAACAACTGTGTAAAAATCAGGGATGAAGAGCTTGAAGGATACAGATTTGAACTGGATATTGGGAAAATTTCTTCATGGAGAGGGATGTCCAGCCAGCCCTGGCACAGCTGCCCAGGGCAGTGTTGGAGTCCCCATCCCTGGAGGGATTTAAAAACCATATGGATGCAGCACTTGGGGACATGGGTTAGTGATGGCTTTGGCAGTGCTGAGGGAGTGGTTGGGCTTGATGGCCTTGGAGGGCTTTTCCCACCTAAGGATTCTGTGATTATTTGCATGAAAAAGGTATGCACATCTAGAACATATTAATTGGTGCTAATACAAAAAGGAACAGCCTTGCAGGACAAAACTAAAGGGATTTGTCATGAATCAAGAGTGAAAATGTATTACAAAGCATTTTGTCACATCTTAGTCAAACTGAGTGGTAGTCAAGGCTCAATCCATGATCTAAGTGAAAAAACAATTCCTAGAAAGCCACTCTGGGACATTTAAAAGCTCTCAGGATGCTTTTTTTGGTCAGTAAAGCTTCTCAGACTTGGGAGTACTCCACCATTACCCAGGCTCAGAGTTGTGACTGTGTTGGCAGGGAGGCATCATCCTTTTTCCCTGAAGTGTAAGCAGCTTCCTCTCCTGCATGTAGTTTGCAGGGTGCACATAGTCAGATATGTGTATCTAAACAAAAGGCTTAGTGTGGTGCTCCTTCCTACTAAACTGTTTGCAACACTCTTGGCAAGTCCTGCAGAACTAACTTGGTCATTTCCATGCTGGGTCCCAGTTGGAAGTATTATAGACAAACCCACAGGATTACAGGTTTATCTGTGGGCTCTGCTACCTCTCTGTTCCCAAGCTCTTTCAGGGAAAGATTTGTTTGGGAAGGATTATTTTATATAAGCGTGTGAGAATCTTGAACGGAAGAGCGTCGTACAGAGAACACTGATGGGAGAGATGTTTTGGAACAACCAGGTCTGTGCTGATAAGGACACAAACCCTTGGCTTTATGAGTTCACATCTGGGCTTTGCGAGTTCGACATTTTGTGACAAAAACCTTTTCTTTGACAGAAATTGTTTCAAATTATATAAACGCAAAAAAATAGCATAGTTTGATAGCCACCATTGCAATGTGACTTTTATTCTGTTTTGTTATGTTGAACTTGATTATTATGGAGTGGAGTAAGGCAAATGCATAATTCCCAATTCAGCAGTGAAAAAATTATTAGCATTAAATAAGCATTCTGTGTGATATATTAAATTATTGTGCTTAATCTAATTTCTGGTAGTGCCCATTTTACTGTGAACATGATACTTGTTTTAAAATGTAAGCAGAGAAACCAAAGACTGAATGAGCCTAAACTTGAACAAACTTGAAGCAAAACTGCTCTCACCAATATCAGTTTGTTTTCAAAAAGTTTTTGCAAGCTTGCAGTGCTTATAATCACGCTGATCCTGCTTATGCATTGTTATTTCCAATGTCACTAATGTATGCTTAAAAATATTTTTGAAGGGAGGAAAAAAGAAAGTCAAATTGCCTTTTTTTTTTCCTATCCTTAATTATTTTCTATTTCAATGTTGATTTTGCCACAGCAGAAAATAAACAACAGCTGCGAACTGGGGGAAGAGCAAGAAGGTAAGAGAAACATGTGGGGTGTTTTTCTGGGCAGAAAATTTTCCTGTGAAAACAATATGCACCCTGGTTAAAATAATGTTGTGATACTGCAGGAACATTAAAGCCCAGGGCTATGCAGCTGACTGTATGATGTGTTACAGGCAAATAGAGACTTATTTCCCAGATGGAGAGGCAGACAATTTGCAAAGTTTCTGCAGTGTGGATAAGGTGGGGTGAGGTGTTTGTAAACAGTAAGCATAGAACTCTGCTGTGATTGAAGTTGATGCCATAACTTCAGCGAGAGCAAAGTTAGCCCAAAACTGCTTTATTTGAAAATTTGTCTTCTAATATTTTGGTATTTGGAAGGAAAAAAGAAGTTGTGAAACTGTTTGTTTTTGTTGTTTTTTTTTTAATTCTAGGGCAGCAAGCTCTTCTCAAAATATTCCAAGGCTCAAGCAACAGACAGTGCAACAACCAGCGTCAAAAACTTCTGGGAGCACAACAGAACCTAAATCATCTGCCAAGGAGAGCCCCAGACAGGTTTAAACATGTTTTACCTTGGTAGCATTGCAGTTGAAATTGATGTGATTTTATTTTGAGAGTCTATAGGCAGCAAATGTATGGGAGTCACACCATTAATGACTGTGCAACTAATGGGCTTTACTGATTACGTAATTCAAGGATTATAGGTGAAAGACTTAAAGAGAACATGTTTTCTGGCTGTGAGTTGGGGGGCAAGTCACAGGCAAAAACTGAAGGAAAAGGAGCCATATAATCCAACCTGCACTGAAAGCAATCAGTTTTCCCATTAATATCAGCATATTCATCCTTTAGTGCCAGAAAGCAAGACAAACAAATCTAATAGAAAGCCTTGTGTCAGTTGTAAGCATCTTCAAGTGCATAAGGTGTTTGAGACTGGGGGAGTAATTTGACCCTGTAATTTTCAATTTTGGGAGCCTCATTTTGTTCAGATTACTGTGAAATCCACTTTCTTATCATCCCTTACAGTGGGTCATCCAGGAATAGCAGGTTGGTGGGCAAGCACTGTGTGCTTTTTTTAAGGCTTTTTTTAAGGGCTTGTCTATATTTCTGCACCAAGAGGAATTAATCTCTGACCTGTTCTTACCCCTAAAAAACCCAAAACATTACCGTTTTTCAGGAATAGCAGCTGTGAAGTGAATATGTGATAACTTGTCATCTCTGAGTTGATGTTCTGTGCCTTACACTTGCCTGTAATTTCTACTGTACATAAACGTTGCTTCTTAACCACGGTATAAAATGCAGTTTTCTGCTCTGTACATGAAATAACTGGACTGCTGAGCTCTAGAGCTGTGGCTTTTGCTGCTGTCACCAGGCAGATGAAGCCTAACTAAATATAAGTGGTGTTGGTCTGACAAGTATGGGATTACTCTTGGAACTTCCATGTAATGATACAGTTCATCTGGGCATATATGAAGAGGTGGGATGATACCTATAATGTAATGTCTTCAATTCACCTACTTGGCAACACATCTTTTTAAAAAATTATTTGTTTTTTTTAGAATAGTGACAGTGCAGTTACTCCAGACCAATCTGGCTTTGGCTTAAGCATCTCAGCAATCAGCAAACCTGGAGGAGACAGCCCTCACCCTAGAAAGGTTGGTGGAAACCTGGTATGTGATTTACCATAGAAATATGTATGGATTAAAAAACACAAATGTTTTCAAAAATATCAAATGTTAGCCTTCTGAGTCTATGTTTTTATAAAATGTTCCTGTATAATCAGCTGAGAGGTGAGTTTTATGATTTGGGTAACAATTCTTTGCATAGGAAGCTCTGTTTGCATTAAATACTATTTTTGATGTACTCAAGAAAGAAGAGTATGTTTGTTTTTAAAACCCAGTGGTAATACCTAAAACTGAAGATAAATTTTGAATTCCTGAATGAGATTATAAGAGGTTCTGCAGTTAAATTGTTTCAATGGCTGAGATATGTGTTCTACTCCTGTTGCTACCACAGATTTTGTGGTCTATTTTTTGCCATAATCAGGACTGTATATGAAGTAAGGAAACCGTGTAACTGCAAACAAAATTTGGTCCAATGTAGAGGTACCATCGTGGGTAGAGCCTATTACAACATTATTTTCTCCTTTAGGGCCAAGTAATTGACTTCCATGGGATGATCCAGGATGCTGTCAGAATGTCACCAAATGAAATTGCCTTGAACAGCCTTAATTATGATCCAGATCCCTCAGTAAGTGTTTCTGTTCATGTTTCCATCCAGCAATAATAAAATGAGTTTTTCATAACCAGGAAAAAAATAAAATACTGCAACAAAGTTGTCTTTGTTCCCAAGTGCTAAAAAGGGGCTTAGATTTCTGAGAGAGATATTTCCTCCTTGAAAGGACAGTCATACCTGGCTTAATTTGTTGACAGTTGTTTACTTTTTGAACATAAAAGTAAGCAACAAATAGAAATGATGCCTTATGATGAAAAAAAAATAATAATTGCAGAAACCCACAGAACTTCTGAAGGTGAAATTCTGGTTCCTTTGAATGTAGTATGTAGTATGTAGTATGTTTTTAGCATTCGCCTCAGCTGAGACAGCAACGGAGTTTGGATGGCTGAGGTAAATTTTCAGTAATCACTCCTTGACACAAGCCAGACTTCTCAGACAGTGCACCCAGCTCACATGGTGCCAGTCTGCCTTACTGCAAAAATGGCTTACTTCAAAATCTTTATTATTATCCATGTTTCTACACCTGTAAGAGTTGATATTACACCACGTATCAGCTTTTCAAAAAGTATTTAATAGTTTGTCTGTCTAAAAATATTTGAAATCTGACAAGAACTTACGTTTTTCTTTTTCAGGAACGATTATTGAAACCCCTTAGTGCTTTTATTGGCATGACTGGTGAGATGAGGGAACTTGCAATGGTTGTAAGCAAAGTAAGATCAATCTCCATGTTAGTTTATCGAGATGTTGGTTATCTTTGTCATCTCAGAATGCTGTTTATTTCTTTTTACTGTCACTGAGAGTGCTTATTCTTGAATATGCAAGCTAATTTTCTTTTCATGCAACTCCCAAAAAGTTATTTCTTTACAAGTTGTTTCTTTTTGATAAACAGTGGGAGTAATGAAGAACTAATGGGGAACATGTAATCTAATCATGCTATGGAGACTGTTGTGGCTTTTCCCTTTATTCTTATTGCTACAGAAAAAGTACAATTCTTCTCTGAAAAGAGAGATTTAATTATATTAGTTAATACCAACTATCATCTGGTGTATTATTTAATTGTGATGTAATGCAGGGAAAAAACCTGAGTCAACCCTGTGGGTGCAGTTTCCATTCAGGGCATTGGGCTTGTGGCAGTGTGGCAGTGTCACACCAGTATCTGAATTCTGAACGTATCTACTAAACAAAAATTATTATTAAACCCTGATATTCCTGCATTGTTTAGAATCACAGAATCACGGAATTGTTTAGGTTGGAAAAGCCCTCTAAGACCATCAAGTCCATCTGTTCCCCCAGCACTGCCAAGGCCACCACTAACCCATGTCCCCAAGTGCCACATCCACAAGGCTTTTAAATCCCTCCAGGGATGGGGATTCCAACACTGCTCTGGGCAGCCTGTTCCTAGACTTGATAATGCTTTTCATGAAGAAATTTTCCCTGATGTCCAACCTAAACCTCCCCTTGTGCAACTTGAGGCCTTCTCCTCTCATCCTGTCCCTTGTTCCCTGTCAGCAGAGCCCGACCCCACATCCAGCTCCCCCTCCTGTCAGGGAGTTGCAGAGCCAGAAGGTCCCCCCTGAGCCTCCTTTTCTCCAGGATGAGCCCCCCCAGCTCCCTCAGCTGCTCCTGCTGCTCCAGACCCTTCCCCAGCTCCGTTCCCTTCCCTGCACACGCTCCAGCCCCTCAATGTCTCTCTTGTCTGAGGGCCCAGAACTGCCCCAGCACTGGAGGGGCCTCAGCAGTGCCAGCACAGGGAGGGCACTGCCCTGGCCCTGCTGCCACATCACAGCTGGGACAGTCCCAGGGGACACTGGCCTGGTACTGGTCCCATGCTTTGCTTTGTGCAACTCCATGATCTGGACTCCTTGTCTCTTCTCACCTGGTGCAGCTGAGAGATGCTGTAACTGCAGGCTCTGCAAGCAGTGCCCTCATCCCAGCACAGGAGCTGCTTGAGCAGCATCAGTGAAGCACCGTATCCCAGGGCAGACTGGGGATTCTTCCAGGATGGGAATTTTGACACCTGGAGGGTTCCATAACGTAGTCAGCACCATTTCATTTCACTCATGGGTCATGGTGCAGTCTAACAAACAGTCCCTGGGCTGCTGGGGATCAGTGGCTACAAAGCAGCTTTGCATACATCACCTTTGGATGAGGCACTCATCCAAAAGGCTTCACAGTATCACAGTATTTGGTAGTGTTGTGAGTCTTTCTGGATAGAGACATCAGAAATGGTATCAGCTGTTGCTCCCACATACTTATATCACCTCTTTAAAAAGTCTGGAATATTTTTGCTGACTATTTTTTCATAGCTGTATATGACCCAAATTCTTGGTCTGCAAGTCTTGCATTTGAAGTTTAGTTGAACTGAAGTCTTAAGAAATTTCCGACCTTAAAGTAAGAAAATTCTCATTCATTTCAATTCCTGTCTGGTCTTTAATTTATGGTAAACCTTTAAAATAGTGATGTTCATGCTGCTGCATTAGCAAGAAAGCAATATGGTTGCTTTCCCTCTGTTATGTTATATTTTTTGCATTGTGCTTCATTATGGTATATTCCTAGTTGCTGTGGTAATTGACACTGTATAAATCAATAAAAATAAAGAGCATGTAGTATCTATTTCATAACACAATCTAATTTAATTTGGAAACAGTTATGGAAGCCTCTACTTAATATCAGAAATCTGATTCATCTTAATTCGCTGTTAATAGAAAGGGAAAGTGCAATCTACTCTATATAAATAATTTTTTCTAATTGTATTAAATCAACTTTTCCCCTTGGATACAAGCACATAATCCTTCTTCAGTCTACGGGGGCTGTTTTTATTGGAGAGCAGAATTTATCTTTAGTATCTGTATTGAGGATATGATACTTTTTGCAGAACAATTAGCCTCTGGAATGGAAAGCCACAAAATATTTCTAAGGCAAATGGAAAGATTCATAGAAGATTTGGAAAGTTTGATGAATTAAATGAAATTAATTTAGTGAGTGCTTCAGGGCATACACTAATTACCGACTGTCTTTTGATAGAAGCTTAGGGGAAAATTTTCCTCTTGTTGCAGAGTTTCTCACAGCTTTTCTTGCAGTTTATAAAATCTTGCATAGTGTGGGGTAAATAGCAATTTTTCAGTGTTACTTATAACATGAGTAATAATATAAGTAATTGGTGCAGCCATAAAGTATCTGAGCATCAAGTTTAAAAAAACAAAAGTATTTTCATATTGCAGAGTGGCTGCTATTGTAAAAAGAGGGAAGAGAAATTTGCTGAAGAAAGAATGTCAAAAGGTGTTTGAACTCAAAGACTAGGATGGAATTTGAATTATTTAAGTCCTGTTGAAGTACACTTGTGGACATAAATTTGAACCAACATGTCAATACCATTGCTTATACTTCTGTTTTTTAAACATCCCATACGTGCCAGCAACAGAGGCAAAATATTAGGGTTGGTGACCCTTCATATCATGATAGGTCTTCATATGTTGGCTGATTACTGAGCCAAACTAACAGAAAACATATCTGAGAGTTTATACATTTGACAGGAATACATCAGGGAAACTGGGGGTTGGAGGGGAAGCTTGAGGGAAATGATTGCTGTGCATGCTTTCCTCTTGGGAGGTCCCTGGCACATAGGGTTAAATAATACAGCTTGTATCACTTAACAGCACTTTTATTTTATCACCGAGTCAATCCTTTTACTTTGCCAGAGGTCATTATCCCAGTGCAGAAGGAGTTTTACTAACAAGATGTGATGTGTGTTGCAGGACATTTATCTCCATAAGCCCAACGTGAAGTGGGATGATATTATAGGACTGGACGCAGCTAAAAGGCTGGTCAAGGAAGCAGTTGTTTATCCCATAAAGGTAAAGTCCTAAATAGTTTTGGGAAAACCAGTGTTGGGCTCCTTAGCATTTTTCTTGTAACTACAGTGTTGTTTTAGAGTTCTTACTATTTCTGTGCTTTTGTAAGCAGTTCATGTTAGAACTACTCCTGTTCCTGTTTCATGTCAGAACTATTCCTGTTCTTGTTCCATCTGAAATTGCATTTCCTATAGAAAAATGACCTTTCAGGATTAAAATTAACACATTAAAATGTGTCAAGTCGAATTTTTGGAGCCTTTGACAATGTAAGAAGTGCTGGATTTGACCTATATTAATTCCATGAAAAATGACTTACAGAAGAGAATATGAAATCAGTTGCATTTAAAAAAAATCACTTAAAACAGATTTCAAATGGTAAATACAGTATTTTTATCAGTCTTCAGATCATACATACTACATTGTTTTGGTGTGTTTTTATGCCCCTCTTCGAATTTCGTTTGTTTCCTGAATGTGTTAGGAGCAGTGAAGGTGGGGACTAGAATTCCTTGCTATTTGTTATAGATGATACATTTTTAATCCCTGAATTACTTTTCTGTTTCCATAGTACCCAGAGCTGTTTACTGGCATTCTGTCCCCTTGGAAAGGATTATTGCTCTATGGACCACCAGGTATGGAGAGCTTTATACCATATCTCTGTGTTCATCATTGTTTCTGGTTTTGTCCCATGGATAAATCATTGGTGCTAATTAGATTAAAGATGTTAGAAAAGAACCTGTTCTGTAATGTGAATTAAAAGGAGAGAGTGTTGGATGATTATGTCCATCTCTGACACTCAAACCTGGCCTTTCTCATGAGCCTTGACTATTTTTACACCTGAATCTTCCAGAAAACAGTGCTTATACGAACAATTCAGAGGCCTGAAAACTCATACCCCTGTTTTTACTGAGCTTGGACCATATTAATCAAGTTTGGCATGACCTGATCCTATGATATGTGAATAAATCTGTCATGGACTCATATCCTTAGTGAAAATGTCCTTCCTTTCTTCTGCCTTTAGGGGTTGTTTTGGGAATGGGTGGAAACTTTGCCCTCTGCTGGGCCAGTTGTGTGTTTTCCTGAGTGTGTCAGCGCAGCTTCCCTGCTCCCTCTGCTCCACTTTGACACAAGCACCACCACCACGAGTGTGGCTGGAAGGGGACACAGGGCACAGGAACCACTTGAGTCAGGATGCAGAGGCTGCCTCTGCAGTGAACTCCATTTGTTCCTGTGAATGTTTAAATGTACTTGCCACAGAAGGCACCTGACCATTTCAGCATGCACTGCTTCAGACTTTGGGAAGTGCATTTGCAGTGCTGTATTACCTGAGTTTCCCCAGACAATCTGGAAGGGCCACAACGTTCTCTGAGGGCTGGAGCCCCTCTACTCTGGAGCCAGGCTGGGAGAGCTGGGGGGGGGTTCCCCTGGAGAAGAGAAGGCTCCAGGGAGATCTGAGAGCCCCTTGAGTGCCTAAAGGGGCTCCAGGAGAGCTGGAGAGGGACTTGGGACCAGGGATGGAGGGACAGGATGAAGGGGAATGACTTCCCACTGCCAGAGGGCAGGGTTAGATGGGATATTGGGAAGAAATTCTTGTCTGTGAGGGTGGTGAGGCCCTGGCACAGGTTGCCCAGAGAAGCTGTGGCTGCTCCATCCTTGGAAGTGTCCAAGGCCAGGTTGGACGGGGGTTGGAGCAACCTGGGGTAGTGGAAGGTGTCCCTGTCCATGGCAGTGGAGTGGAATGAGATGAGCTTTAAGATCCCTTCCAACCCCAACTATACTATGACTTTTTTACTGATTTTACCTGACTGGTAGTATGATGAGGGGAATTACTCAAATGTTTCCATTGTCTTTCTTTAGAGAGTGGATTTCTCACACACTCTTGTTTGTAGGTACTGGAAAAACTTTGCTTGCTAAGGCTGTTGCCACAGAATGCAATACAACCTTTTTCAACATATCAGCATCCACCATTGTCAGCAAATGGAGAGGTGATTCAGAAAAACTTGTCCGGGTAAGAATTATTCTCTCATTCATTATAATTTACAAACATCAGGTTCCCTCTTAAAGAACTGGGGTTTAGCACAGAACTGGAAAGCAAATGTTCCTCTGGTGCTCATAACCTTCCCTGACTTAGACAAAACATGACTTTGTTCATACATAGTTCTCAAAATGGGAATAACATCACTTCTGCACAAGTCTCATAATGGATTCTTGCTGTTGAACTTTGTGATGTAAGATGAAGCAGATGTTCTGAAGGCAGCAAAGATCTTTGACTCAATGAAGAACAGACAGACAAGCAGAGTTCCTAACTAAAGTAGTGTTTGCTTAGTGACCCCTTCAGAGCACTTCACATCCTTTTTGCAAGTGTTGTCTCCTAGGCTTCCTACATAATGTTGCCAAATTCCGTATTATTCTTAGTCTTCATGGCACAAAATTGACAATTCCCTTGTCACAAAGGCCTTACAGTCAAATGCACATGTAATGTTTTAAGGAAGGTAGTTTAATGGTAAATAGGTAAATGTATTTTCTAATATGGACTAGTAAGAAGTGTTCATGGCTCAGCTGTGGTCCAGAAAAATTCTGGGGTTCAGGTGTAGCATCCTTGCCCTATGATACCCATCAGAATCTCTCCATAATATCCACTATATAAGAAATCCACAAGCCCTTAAGCCCTTCCTTTATGCTCATCTGTGATTCTGTGGTCTCTAAGGCTACACTTTGGATAGATGCAAAGCTCTTGGGAATGAATAACCATAACAAATTGTACTCTGCAAGTGGCATTCCGGGCACTGTTAATCTTTCTTGAAATGTTGGCAACGTCTACAGCACAATTATTCTTCTTGCCTTCTTGTGCCTTTAAAATGGCACATTTTTCTTCTGACAGTCCCCTCCTGTTACTGATCCTCTTGACACCTGTCTCGGTAGTTTCCTGGACTTTTCCTTTCTGGCAACAGTAGGGATGGGACAGTCTGTTTTTCAACACCATTATCCAAAATGTTCTTGTGAACATGCTGCAGCACGTGCATTTATATTGAATCTGTGGCATTTTACCCTTAGCTGAGTTTTCAGCAGAAACAAAAAATGAAATAAGATTGTGGACCAGGAGAGCTCTAAGAAAAGTTTTGTGTGAATTTATATCCCAAGAACACAAGAGGCTGGTGCAGGAGTTTTCTGAAGTTGTGGAAGGGATATGTGGTTTGTGTGGTCATTTGGAGGCATGTCCACTCATCCTGTTTTCCTCAGTTCTACACAGTCTTTCTGTGATTTTGTATTTTAGATTTCTAGTAGAATCTGTAATGGTCTACTTGTGACTCTAGGAAAATATTTTAAACCTTGTGTTTTATATTCAAAGTGATGAATATAATAAATATCTTTTTAAATTTGCTTTTTTTAAGTGTTCAGATTAAAAAGTGCTGGATTAATATATATTGTTAGTGATGCTTATTTAAAAACTCAAAGAACACTTTAGTCTAGAAGAACTGGCATTATAGTCTTAGTGCTAATACAGGCCTCTTCATGTTTATGGAAAAATAGATGAAACTTCTTTTTCCAAAGGGCAGATCCACATTTTTTGTGTCAGCTTAATAGTCCATTTTTTAATCTTGATTGGTCAAGCAATTTATGCTTGTTTTCACCAGAAAAAAAACCAAAATAACTGCTTGATTCTTATCAAGAGAATCAGTCCTATTTCTTTCATTATGGTTCAGCTGACTTGTAGGGTTTTTTTCTCAAATCCTTATTTAAAAAAAAAACTCAAATGGAGCAACAACAAAAGGCACATGTTTAATCTCTGATAACAATTTAGGAGTTCCCAGAATCCTCTGATGGATCATTTTCTTCTATCCCATTATTCTCGGGGTACTCTGATAGGATTTAGACAGAAAGATTTACACATAAAGACAGGATTACAAGGCTGTGTTCTTTATATCTCCTTTACAAACCTCTCAGAATTTGAGAGGATTCAGGGACCCTCAGCCTACCCAGAGGTTTTTGCCAGCCGACATCCCTTGGAATGTGGGTGCTGTTATTTATCTTCCATGCCAGTGGTCCTTGATGCCTTTTTGTGTCAGTTTATCCTTCACATTTACTCTTCTCTCTGAACAGGTGTTGTTTGAGCTCGCCCGGTACCACGCTCCTTCCACAATTTTCTTGGATGAGCTGGAGTCAGTGATGAGTCAAAGAGGCACTGCTCCTGGGTAACTGATGGGACCACTTTGGGGGATTTGAAGAGTGGGGTGTAGAGTTGTTTCAGTTGCAGAAGAGAAGCAAGAGTGAAAGGCAGGTTGTGTGAGGATGAGCAAGAGGCTACAGGGGCAGCAGGAGTCTGAGAAGGAGGGTGGTGCCAGAGTGTATAACCAGTGGTGCTGTATTTTAAAATCAGGGATTTGGAGTGGAAATAAAGGCAGTGGTGGGGGAAACAACAGATGAATTGTCAGATATTTTCTGACACTTTGGACAATCTTAGGCATAGCAGAGTAATATGGAGAGTGTACACACTGGAATGGCATTTTCATTAAGGGGACAGATTTAGGTGGCATTGTCAGGACTTCCATTTGCAGGAATGGTTGAATATTATTATTTTCACCCAAGGTGTAGACAGTTTATAGTTAAAAAATTGATTGAAAAGGTTAGGGATGGCAAAGGAGCAAGAGAAATGTAATAGTATTGTTATAACCATTAGTAACCCGTTACAGTGGATTTTATGTACAGTGAATTACGTGGTCACTTTATGTTATGGTTTTTGTTTACCATTTGTAAATAGAATATGCCCTATTTTAATGATACTGCTTGTAATCATTCTCAGTTAATAGATACTAATTGTGACCCAAATTTTGCGTTCCTGATGTATTTTTACATATCCTTGTTAAATACTGACTTGGCACTGATGTGCGGATGTCTTTGCAGAAATAAACCATTAAACCTGAAGTGCAGCTCTTGCCATCTAAGACTCTGATGTTTTCCCTGGGCTCAATCCAGGAGTTTCCAAGAGTTACACATCTGGAACCAAGAGTTCCAGCTGGTTTTCTACAAAATTGATTACCTGAACCAGGGCCAGAACTCTTAGGACTTTGCTTAAGTTCTCCTTTTTTTTTTGAGGAAGGATCCTTTCTGTGTGGTCTCTGCCCCATTTTTAAATTCATGTCATTGAGGCGTATTTTTCTGTTTGATTTTGATAGAATGTTTTACAACATGCTGAACTCAGTAGTTAGTGTGTCTTTTTGTGGCCACTTAATATTCACTCACAGAAAAATGCCACCCTGAATAGGTAGGTGTGTTAGTTATTTAAATGGCAACTATCACATTGTAAAAATTCCCTTCTATAGATCAGTTAATCAATCAATCAAAGCCTTAGCTGTTATCCAGTAAAAGTCAGCGTTGAGTGGAGATTTAATATGAAGGAAAAAAATAAAAATAAATATTTTCTTTGGATTCAGTAATAGTGAATTCACCTCACTTTAATGCACTGGAAAGAGTCCATTTAAGTAATCGTTAGAAAGCTTGATTTTAATGCTTAGATGTTAGCTAATGGAGCTTAATCATGCTTTGAACTGGGGCAAAACTGTGACAGGGGCTCAGTTGCTGTGAATGACACTTATAAATAAAGATGATTACTTTAATGCACTGAGCAAATAATATTTCTCTGAATCTTGGTAGTGGTGAACATGAAGGAAGTCGGCGGATGAAAACAGAATTACTGGTGCAGATGGATGGCTTGGCCCGATCTGATGATCTTGTATTTGTTTTAGCAGCTTCCAATCTGCCATGGTAAGAGATCCAGAGAGTACATTTTGAATACATTTTCATGAGCTTCTAAGCACAGATAAAGATTTTATTTAGACTTCTGCAGGAAAAGCCTTGATATTTGGTTAAAGCATTTAAAGATTAATTTGGAGCTTTTACTTTTAAACTCTTCAGTTCTTGCTATTTGTGTCACATGAGAATAATCCATAATAAAGTCAACATATGCTGGTCCTACAGCTGCTAATATTTAAAATGGAGTATTTGAATTTATAGGCAAGTTATTTACTATGTTTAAGCTAAGAAGGGTTTCAGCCTGGAACTCTAAGGTGCTTAAAACATCTGGTGCTTAGAAGGATACTCCATAAATAGGAATGTTGGATTTTATTGGTATGAAATGGGACTTTGAAAAGTTGAGGGGCACAATTCCTTAGTTTTCTTAACATAATTTAGTATAGAAGAATAGACAATTTAAGACTGGAACTAGGGCATTTCATCACGTTGGTTCTCAAACTGGACAGGATATTTGCTGGGAACAAGGCAGTCAGGAGAGGGTGAGGGAGGGAGGTAAGATTTGTGGTGTAACAGCTCTGGGTGCTCGGGAGGGACCAATGTTTTTGCAGCTGCTGATCCTCACAGCACTGAGGTGTTTCTGGGTACCCATGTCCCTAAAGGCACACAGACTTTAATTCCCATCTCCAGTGCAGAGGAGCATGAGCTAGGAGTTAGAAAAGGGGAAGACAGCAGTCCTATTTCCAGGGAACTTCAAACCATAGTCTGGGAAAGGTTTGGTGTAGCCCAATGGAAGGTGTTCCCAGGAATGACCTGTGTGAACAGTGGACCAGCAGCATTTCGAGTGGCAATATTTGCCATTTGACATTAAAGGCACTTTGTCACCCAGCTCTGCCATGTGACAGCCACAGAGCAGGGCACCCAAAACCAGCTGGGAGCCAGAGGGGGCACTGCACCCACAAAGCACAGGCTTCATTCCTGGATTGTTTTTCATGATTAGTGATTTTTGGCTCATTTTTATGGGGTTGCCATAAGGAGAAATGCTGGAAAAGCCTCTCTGTGACTTGAGGGCTCTGGACTGTGATCAGAGCTGGGTGTGTCTGAGTCTGAGTGACAAAGTGTGTATCCCCATCTTGCTTTTGAGTACTTCAACTCCTAGTGCATTTTATTATTGTTTTCTTTTTTTTTTTAAATTGCACCTCTCAGTCATGGCACACCACCTGACGTTCTCTCACAGTGTCTGTGGTAATGTTTTATTCCTTTCCTCAGCTGATCCCCTTTTTGACAGGCCTGGCTGAAAGGGAACAGGAGAAGAGAGTCAAACCACAGAAGTGATGTTGGTGCCTGAGAATTGAGGCTCAGAGGTAGTGTTTTCCATCAGTCCCATGTGGCCTGTGAGCCTGGCCTGTTGGTGCTGAGAAGCCTCAGCCCTTCAGAGAAGCAGGAGGATGTGGATCCCAGTTCAAGTGCCAAAATGGCAGCATATTCAGAGGCTTTCATCTGCCCCTCTGCCTGTGGTTTGCCCAGAGCATTAGGGCTCTTTAAGTAGGAGAATGGCCATGTGGACACCTAAAATTTGTGTAGAAATCAGATGTACAAGTTAGGCTGGTTCCTACCCAACAGTGTGGGTACAGAGCCATCACAGGCTTTTATAGCCATAATAGCTGAGTCTGTGTGTTGGTTTGGGGGATTTATGCCTTGGACAAAATCATGAATTTAAATCAGTACAAAATCCACCCCATTTTGTGTTTCAGTATCAATGTGAAAGGAACGGAGTGGAATTCTAATTATGTTCCAGTTATATAGGAAAGTGCAGAAAAATAAATAACTGGACAATTAAGTTGGAAAGAGAATTAATACATTAATAATCCATTCGTATCTTTATGGTTTGTTACCAATACACTGTAAATGTTTATGTTACCGAAGCATCATTGCCCTTTTAGAAGGAGAAACTGTGAGCAGTGCATTGCACCTTTCCATGGACTGAAATTAATCCTGTGAGATAATTATCCATGCAGAGCGATTCCTGCATGTGTCTTGTTAACCTGCGTCTGCCTTACACAAGCAATAAACTCTTCCTGGGAAGTCATGCAAAAATTACAGAATTCAGTTTTGAGTGTTTTACACATTTGATTTTGGATCATTTTATAATACTGAAGTGCTAATTTCTGCAAAATTGCTTCTTTGAAACAGCTAAAATGACACAGCATTTTTTTTTTAGTGTCGGTCCAAAATTACCAGACTTCTATTTTGGGGGAACTGCCCCAAAAGGAAGCAGGCAGTCTGTCTTGATATGAGGGTGGCAGCTGAGATGTTGTGATAAGCCAGCTCTCACTTCTGAAAGTTTTACCTGAGAGCTTAGAACTTCCTTTTGAACTTTTCTCTCTTTTGGGCAGGTTGAATTTTGCTCTTTCTTGAGCAAATCCAACTTATGAATATACTGACAAGTTTTTCTGGAAGAAATGTCCCTACCACAGAGAAAATGCTTTAAGAAGTGACTGAATGTGTGCTTAGAAAGGTGTTTTAGGGGGGTGGAAAGCTAGTGAAAGTCATGAGCATCTTATACCATCATTGGGCTCACTAGCCTCGAGGAATTTGGGAGTATCTGCCTCCAGAGAGGTCAGCAGGGACTGAACCTCTCTTAAGATCTCAACTGTATATTTACAGATTGAATTTGTGAGTAATAGGTGACATTTAGTCCCACTGTCAGACCCGGACTTCAGCTCCACAAGAATAGTTGATAACAAACTTTCAAAATACCTGTGCCACCGTGGGAGGTTGTGGTTTCACAGCACAGCGGTGTGCTCTTGCAAACATTTGGTGTTAAGCTGGGTTTCAGGAGATT
The DNA here is from genome assembly GCF_009829145.1 of Chiroxiphia lanceolata. Lineage (NCBI taxonomy): Eukaryota > Metazoa > Chordata > Aves > Passeriformes > Pipridae > Chiroxiphia > Chiroxiphia lanceolata. The sequence goes on along the minus strand of NC_045671.1, from coordinate 2,180,300 downwards.
TGTTTAACTCGGATGTTTATTGATCATGGAAAAAATTGGTACCAAGCTGCTTTTAGATGAATGAAAAGAAGCCTAAACAAAGCTCTTTATGCTGTCCTAAGCTGCACTGCAGCTATTGATCTTCCTCTTTAGCCTGTCCTTGCTGCCCAGCAAGTAGCTTTCAGCTACTCATCAGCAAAGCATTTCTGTTGACAAATTACTTGCTGAAATGATTCAATGTAATTAAATAAAATAAAGGCCTCATTAGTGAAGGAATAAAATGATCCTTAATCATGTAGTGAATGTTTCCTAATGATTTAGCACATTTAATTCAACTTCTATTGCAGTGCTGCTTTCTCCTCCCTCCCCACCCTCAGGGTGGGTGAAGTTTTGGGGTGGGCTGATAGACTCTTCCCTTCCAACACAAACCATTCTGTGATCTTGTGATGCCTCCTAATGTTAACCTGGGGGAGTTCTGAAAAGTCACTGACTCTTATGGGTCCTGTAGAACTTTGTGTATCTTTTCATGAGCATCTCTCAGTACTTTCATTGGCTGTTGTTGCAGAGAATATTTTGGTTGGCTCAGTGCTTGTTATTCTACTCTGGTTAATGTCACTTAACCTTGCCTAAAAAAACAATTTAGCAAACGACCTAAACACTTAAGATAACAAAAATATTATTTCTTTATTTTGCTCTTTAGCCAACAAGCCAGGTCATTGTAACCTTTCTGGATAAATAGAATCACAGAATGGAATGGGTTGGAATGGACCTTAAAGCTCGTCTTGTTTCACCCCCCTGCCATGGGCAGGGACACCTTCCACTATCCCAGGTTGCTCCAAGCCCCATCCAACCTGGCCTTGAATATTCCAGGGATCCAGGGGCAGCCACAGCTTCTCAAAACAGAGCAACTTCATGTTTACAGAACATGGATAGAGAACTCGTGAAACTATGATCTTGGGGGGGACCTGAAGCAGGAGTCATCATGGAAAACTTCATCATTTGGAGGATTTTCAGGGTATTTGCAGAGACTGGCTGTGGTTGTCCTTTGCCTACACGTGTTTTTTAGGGTACCTGTGTAGGCACCTCCAAAACCCTCTTTTGCCCTCTGTACACAGAGGATGTTAATATGGGTAAATAACAGCAAAGGGGTTGGTCAGCCAGAGCAATTATTTCCAGCCAAATAAGCAAATTTCCAGCCAGGCAAAGCAATTTTGATAAGTTGGGCTGAAAAATACAATTGGAAGGTGAGCAGGTGAGTGTGGTTCTTTATCTTTTCTGGGTGGGACCATGTACTATTGCACTGGATGTTGGACAGCATCTGAAACAGCCTAAAATATCAATAACACTATCAATATACTGACAGCCATTGATGAACAAATTCTGGTGTTTACTCCTGCAGCCTTGATTAGAAGTACTGAGGTGGATCTGAGCAAAATCCTGTTGTCCTCTGAGTTCCTGTTGATCTGGTTTTTTGATCTATGTGTTCATTGCCCTTGGCTCAGTGCACGTGGAATGAGGTCTCCCAAACCAAGATGTCCTTTCTGGGGAGGGGGACATCACTGCTCCTGCTGAGTTGAGAGCCAGCCCCTATATGGAGTTTTGAGAGCCCCTTTTTGGGTTCCTTTATCATGTGCTGTGCCACTAGAAACCATTAGCTCTTAAAAAAGAAGGACAAGTCACCAAATGTGACAGAAACAAGCTCTATCAGTGTGCTACAGATCCATCTTGAGCTGGCTTTGAGCTCCCTGTAAATTAAAGGGAGTTTCATACAAGAAACTCCATTCATTGCCTGAATGTTGACTTTCCTGGCAAAAATATTTCACCCAGAGAATTGGGAAAGGTAGAGGCAGGTTTAATTTTAAGTGTATCTACAGTCCCAGGTTGCAGGTACAACCCTCCAACAGCTGGTTCCTTCTGCTCAGCCAGCATGGGTGGAAATGGTTCTTGTGGCTCCTGTTCTTCTGTTTGCACAAGGCACATTGAAGTGAGTTTCCCCTAGGTGAAAGTTTCTTGGCAGGTATGAGGATGGAATTATATTGTAAACTGGAATAACGAGTCTGTGACTGAATGGGGCCAGTAGAGAAAGATTGGTACAGAAGCTTTTTATTTTTATTTTTTTTTTAGGCAAACCATTTTTATCAGTTTTGATGTTCACAGAATCATGGTTTTTGGCTCACTGACACATTTACCCAGCCTGTCCACCCTTCACAAGATCCTTTTTATAAGGACAATATGCTTTGTAACTGTATTATTTATAGTTTGTATTGCAGGAGCAGTCCCAGATCGGCGTCTTGTTCTGCCGTAATACATGGCCTCACATCCAAGACCTTCAGTCTGGATTTTATACCTACTGAGCATCCCTTACTAAGTAGCAATTAATTAGTCCTGACAGTGCCCCAGACAGACAATTTGTACTGTCTCCTTAATAGCAGAGGGAGAAAGGGAGAGGTTGTTACTGATGAGACATGAAGCAGATGAGCATCAGAGCCAGGGATGGAAACTGCAACTTCTCATTGCTATTGCTAATCCTCATTGTCACAAGCCAGCGCATCACTGACATGCTGAACAGGAACACGCTGGATAATTAACCCTTTTTTTTCATTTTGGCACAGTTACAGGTGGGGTTGAAAAATGCCAGTCCCTGCAGCGAGGACCTTGCTGTCAAAGCCAGGTCTCCACGACAAGACACACTGAGATGATCCCTCTCCACCTTTGCTTGCAGGGAGTTGGACTCTGCCATGCTGCGGAGGCTGGAGAAGAGGATTCTGGTGGACCTGCCCAGTAAAGAGGCACGGCAGGTGATGATCCAGCACTGGCTGCCCCCTCTGAGCAACAGCGGGGGTGTGAAGCTGAGGACGGATCTGGATTACAGCTTGCTGAGCCAGGTGGGAAGCACTGTGACAGGGACAGTGCCTACGTGGTGCTGGAGGCATTTCTGGGCCAGAACTGTGAACAAGGGTTGGGACAGCACTTTGGTGTGGCAGCTGTGACACACAGAGCTGGGGAAGGACCTCAGCTCAGTCTGAGGCTCCAAAGGGAGACTGGCAGGACACGGCGCTGAGCGTGTCACAGGCATGTGGAAATCACTGGTTTCACACAGCTCTGCCTGCAAAATGCTGTATTCTGGTCCTCTCTGTTGGGCCAACTTTTCAGCCTTAAATACAGGGAGACTTCCAGCAACAGCACATTTTATCACTGTTCTCACCAAGCTGGGAGCACTTCCAATTCACCGGGGTAATGAACAGTTAATTGTGTAGGGAAGGTTTGTCACCGCTCCACTGCTGCGGGAGAAAAGAGCATTTGACAGTGAAAAGATTCACTAGATACCCAGGCTCTCTTCATTTAGCCCTTTGCCACATCCTGAATTCTTTGGAACTAGAATCACAGAATCCTGGAATGCTCTGGGTTGGAAGGAACTTTAAAGATCATCTAGTTCCAACTCCCTGCCATGGGCAGAGATGCCACTCACTAGACCAGTTTGCTCAAGGACTCAACACCTAAATATTTTACAGTTTACGCAGTTGGACTCATTTTACCTGTGTTCATGGAGAAATACTGCTCAGTTTTGGGTTTATAAATCCTAATAATGAAACACAGTTATTTTTTAACAGGAAAGATGGGGATGGACACAGAAAGGTGGGTTTTATTTGACCTACAGAAAATTGGGGTTTAAAGAGAAAACGCACAGTATTTTCCTTGCTCCTACAAGGTATTGTGGGCATTCAAAAGAACAAGCAACATAACTTCAAGAGGAAATTATACACATAAAAATAGATATGTGTCTGTGTGTGTCTGTGGGTATACATATACAGATATTTCAGACAGCAGTAGACTTCACAAATATTTTCTATAAATACATATACAATATATATGCCTGTAAATGCTATTCCTGTCCGATTTGTGAGCTGTAATGCATTGTTCTGATCCCATCACAGGAAACAGACGGATACTCCGGCTCAGACATAAAACTCGTGTGCAAGGAAGCCGCCATGAGACCAGTGAGGAAAATATTTGATGCTCTTGAAAATCATCAGCCAGGTACCTCAGCTCTGAGCAGAGAATGTCAGCTGGCAAATGCTGATCTCCTGCTGTAACTCTAGGAACGGTCATGTTAACCCCAGCAGGTGGAGCTCTGATATCTGCCTGGAGAAGTTCTAAACTCTACAGATCTAAAACATCTAAATTTCTGAAAATCAGACCTTCTTTTAAATGTCAGTATCTGTGCTCTGTGCATAAATACAACTTTTTCTTTATCTCACTGCATTTACTCTGTTGTTTCCCTATATTAAGTGTTGCATTAGGCAGGGACATAAAAGAATGTCTTTTGGTAATGATAATAGTATTTATTCAGTTCTCTTCTCTTTAGGTAACAGTAAGCTGCCCGTGATCCAACTGGACACGATCACAACAGCTGATTTCCTGGATGTGATCACCCACACCAAGCCATCAGCAAAGAATCTAAGCCGGAAGTACATGGCTTGGCAGAGGGAATTTGAGTCGGTTTGACAGAAAACACACCCAAAACTTCCAAGACTTCCAAAGTGGCATGTCCTTGCTCCAAAGGATCAGATGGTGATGGGGAAGGAAATGCTGTTGTCTCAGGGAAGAGAAAGCAGTGACAAGTGTCAGAGGGAAATCTTTACTTCCAAAATTTAAGGGTGGGTGAAAGAGTGGTGGTTATTCTTTATTAACCATTTTAATGACCATTCAAAAAACATTCTTCGTGGAATTAATGTAATGGCAGCTCCTATGCAACAAAGCCTCCAGCCTTAATTTTATGCATGAAGACTTAAAAGATTGATTGCTTCTCAGTCTTTATTCATGACAACTACATACAGGTTGGAGGTAGAACTGAAGCAGAAAGCTTAAGAACAGTTAGCCAATTAGTGTAATTCTCCATTCCCAAGACTCACTAGAGCATCACAGTCAGTGTAGCTGTACCAGCAGAGACTTGCACCCTTCTTAATGAAACATGAAACAGGGGTTTTCAGTGAAACTCAGGACCTTAGCAAGGCTTTGTAGATGAGGTTAGTTTGTCATCGTTTTCAGCTGATGTGTCAAGTGTGTTACTTTCGTGTTGGTTTGGAGCATTTCCAAGGTGGAAAAGGCAAGGAAGTAAGAGGGATACTGTAGAAAATCAGCAGGCTTAGGCTAATTAACTAGAAACTGGACTGGTGGTTACCTACTGTTTCACAGCCAGCCATAAAACAGAATCACAGAACCCCAAATGGCTCAGGTTGGAAGGGACCACAGTGGGTCACCTGGTCCCACCTCCCTGTTCCAGCAGGGCCATCCCAGAGCACATGGCACAGGATTGTGTCAAGATGGTTCAGAGATATCCCATCCTCTCTGGGCAACCTGTTCAGTGCTCAGTCACTGCACAGCAAAGTTCTTCCTCGTGTTCAGGTGGAACTTCCTGGGCATCAGATTGTGCCTGTTCCTCTCGTCCTATTGCTGGGCCTGGTCCATCCTCTGACCCTGCAGACACTGACAGACATTAGTGAGGTTCCCTCTCAGTGTCTCTTCTCGAGGCTCAACAGCCCCAGCTCCCTCAGCCTTTCCTCCTCAGAGAGATGCTCCACTCCCTTTATCACCTGTGTCACCCTCCACTGGACCCAGTGGAGTTTTCCAGTCTTTGCAGTGCAGTGTTAAATACCAGCCACTGTTCTTGCACACACAGCCAGGTGAGCAGTCAGCACTGCCACGCGTCCTGCACTCTTTGCACCAGCAATTCTGACAAGTCACTCTTTCAGGTCTCACTAATGCCCTTCTCCTACCCTTCTTCCTCACCAAGACACTCTTCCCTCTTTGCAGTTCTCCCAGTGTTTTCCTTGTTCTTGTGTGCACCTGCATTCCGAGTACCAGGGTTGTGCATGCTTTCCAGCACGTCCCAGGGCCTCTGAGGCACTGACAGTCCCTTTTAGTTCCAGCATCAGTCACGTCAAAAGTCTCCATGGGAAATGTCTTCACAAGATTTTGCCTTTAGCTCTCCCACCTCCTGAACCTGACTCTGACCCTGGGCCACAGACCTCCCTTATATCCTCCAAGCAGAAACAGGCTCAGAATTGCTGGCACAAAAACTAGATGTGTGAATTTATCCAAAACTGTATGTGACAGTGTGTGAGGGCACACAGACAGTATCTAAAGATGGCCTCTGTTCCTGAGGGGTCTCTGCTCCCAGGTAAAAAGTGACACCATGAGAGGAAGCAGCCTCAAGTTGTGCCAGGGGAGGTTGAATATTTGGAGTAATTTCTTCACTGAAAGGGCTGTCCAGCTCTGCAGAGGCTGCTCAATGCAGTGGTCAAGTCCTCATCCCTGGAGAGATATAAAAGCCATGTGGATGTGGCACTTGGGGACATGGGTTAGTGGTGGCCTTGGCAGTGCTGGTGAATGGTTGGACTTGATGATCTTAAAAGGGCTTTTCAAACCTAAATGATTCTGGGTTTCTACTGCAAAATCTGCAAAATCCACCCACGTTCTGTCTGTGACAGAGATTAGATCTGAATGTAGTAACCACCCACCAAGTGAGGCTGCAGAGAGATGCTGTCACATGTCAGGAAATTCATTCATCACGATGGTTTTGTTTAACAAGAACGAGCATGGCTCATTAACACAAAACTGTATTTTCAATAAGGTTAATACTCCAGTAATGCATAATTACAATATAATAATTTAACACTCAGGAGCACTGTAAAACAACTGTAAAGGACTTTGATTATTACAGTTTGCAAATGGACCAGAAAAGCCATTTACCATCATTACAAAGTTGGTTCATATTGGGGGATGTAGAGCATAGGAAAAGCATTGCATGATACAGAATTAAATTTCATTTTACAGCTCTGCTAACCAACTGTAAAAACTGGAATGTGTCCCCGTGGCTCGTGAAGGATTTTCCCCATAACATTAAAAAGGAACAAAAAAATCCCCAACAACAGTGAAATTTTGCAACTGTAGCACTAATAGGACCCTGCTGAAGCCTAATTTTAAAAAGTCACAGTCTCTGAGGCATTTAATACCAGAGTTTTGTTTCTGTATCATTCTTTTTAATAACAGCATCTAATTAAAACATCTGTAAAATGCTGACAGTTTTTAATTTTATGTAAAATTTGAAAAACAAAGAACAGGATCTGCTGTAATGAGAGGAAAGACAGCCACAGTAGTTATTATTAAGCAATAGTGGTACTTTAATTTAAAAGTCACTTCTAAATGTGCATAATCTCTACCTTTAAGTAAGAGCTCAGTGAAATCGCTACAGGCCAACTAAGGCTCTGTTACTGTTGGTATTTTCAGTGCATGTTTTCAGAATAAGTCTCACTTATTCTGCAGAAAGTGACACTTTCCAGACAGGGCTTTTCATCAGATATTTCCTGAAAACTGAAGATGAGCAGAACTCTGCCACACTCCCTGTGTGTGGTGGCTGTGCTGGGCCCACTCGGACCCTTTGCCCCTCACTCTGCAGGCAGGTTTCTTATGCCACACATGCAATGACTGATCTTGGGACCTTAATTTTTGAAGCAAGAATGAAGGAAATTATGTGAGGCAGATGGTCCTCCAAACCAACTACTCCCTTTCTCACAGCATACTCTTTAGGATGTGTTCCACTGCCTCTGGGAAACTCTCACAGGTTAAGTAGGGAGCCGGATTGATTTTGTCTTCATCTGCTGGTCGATATTTACCTGTAACAGATTAACAAAATGATCCATTTACCAGGCTCCTCTGAGTATCCTTTTTTATTTTTTTTCCCCCTGAAAATTAGAGCCTCCTCAAATCAGTACCAACCAGGTAGGAGGAGTACCCATCTGAGGTTCTCCTGCAACAAACATCCCCCAAAGGCTTCCCTAAACATACACTGAAGATTCCTCCAGGGTCAGCTCTGGCTCTGAATTACAGTTACTTATGCACTAGTTCACAATGCAGTACTGGCACTGTTCTCTCACTGACTGTTCATATGTCCATGTTGAAGGTTCTTGAAATATTAATGTTATTTTCACTTTTATAGAATCATAGAATCCCAGAACGGTTTAGGTTGGAAGGGACCTTAACGTTCATCTTGTTCCACCCCCTGCCATGGGCAGGGACACCTTCCACTATCCCAGGGTGCTCCAAGCCCCGTCCAACCTGACCTTGAACAATTCCAGGATGGGGCAGCCACAGCTTCTGTGGGCAACCTGTGCCAGGGCCTCTCCACCCTCCCAGCCAAGAATTTCTTCCCCCTATCTCTAACCTGAATTTCATCTTTTTCAGTTTGAACCTGTTACTCCTTGTTCTATCACCACAGTTCCTGATGAAAAGTGCCTCTCTGAAGACTCTTCTGAGGAACAGCAGGATTACTTCCTTTCATGTTCAACATAACAGTGTAGCATGAGCAACAGCCACCTCAGAAAGGCCTCACCCAGTCCACGGTACCATCAGTAACACCATCAGTCCCTTCAGGTTTCTCTCTTATCCAAAGCAAAATTATGCTTGTAGTGACCACTGTAATTCCTAGGTGGGCTGTTACCAAGCACCAGGGATGGCCACAGGGTGCCTTCACTCTGGGCCCAGGGGCTGCAAGTATCCAGAGTGAGATCACTGAAAGCACCACCATCTCCCAAAATGACTGATTCGTCGACTACTTACCTGTCCTCACCAAAATCCCACGCATGCCCGCGTCCTGGGCACCACCAACATCATCCCTGCAGTCCTGGGGCAGAACAGAGAGCAACTGGTTGGTGGGCATGGACACTTCCAGAACAATTTCTGCTTTGCACATCACTTAAAAGCAGCGACATGGAATTGAAATCTTTTAGCTGCGTGTCAGTGAAACTGTCACAGGAGTGGTTTGCTGAGTGCTTTTTGCCCCATCAAACAGTGACTGAAGTAAAGAGAACCCACCCCATGTATTACCCATTAAGTCCTGTAAGTTTTCATGGAAATGTTTAGGCTGGGAATGACCTCAAAGACTGTCAAGTCCAACCATTCCCCCCGCACTGCCAAGGCCACCACTAACCCCAAGTGCCACATCCACACAGCTTTTAAATCCGTCCAGGGATGGGACTCCACCATTGCCCTGGACAGCTGTGACAGGGATGGACAACCCCTTCCATGAGGAAATTTTCCCAATATCCAATCTAAACCTCCCCTGGCACAACTTTAGGCCGTTTCCTCTTTTCCTGTCCCTCGTTCCCTGGCAGCAGAGCCCAACCCCTCCCCCGGCTCCCCCCTCCTGTCAGGGAGTTACAGAACCAGAAGGTCCCCCCTGAGCCTCCTTTTCTCCAGGATGAGCCCCCCCAGCTCCCTCAGATGCTCCTGCTGCTCCAGACCCTTCCCCAGCTCCGTTCCCTTCTCTGGACACACAGAGGGGAGTGATTCCAAAGGGTGGAACCATCCGTTTGCAAGCAGTGTGCACAGTGGAGATGAGCACTGTGTCAGGGAGCAGGTGATGAGGTTGTTGGTCCCCACGTACATCTCCGATCATGACGGCCTCCTCTGGGGCACAGCCAGTCCCCCTCAGGGCTTCCAGGAAGAAGGTTTTCTCTGGCTTCCCCACCACTGTCGCTTTGGTGTCTGTCGCGTATTCCAGCCCTGTCACAAAAGGCCCAGGTCCCAGAGACAACCCATCTTTCTTCTTGAAATACCTGGCTTTATGGATTGCTATAAGAGGAGCCCCATCCAAAATCAACCTAAAGAATGAATGAAGAAGAAAGCACAAAATATTAAAGAAGTTATATTTACAGCTGAAGGCCTCAGTGGCTTTCACAGAAAGGTTTGGGTGGGGAGGGACCTTAAAGCCCATCCAGTTCCATCCCTTGCCATGGGCAGGGACACCTTCCACTATCCCAGGTTGCTCCAAGCCCCATTCAACCTGGCTTTGGACACTTCCAGGGATCCACAGCTTCTCTGGGCAACCTGTGCCAGGGCCTCCCCACCCTCACAGGGAAGAATTTCTTACAGGTACAGGATAAATCATTTGACATTGTAACATGGAAGGAATTACAGTAACAAGTTACATAACCCACAAAGCTATTTGATGCATTCATGTCCCACTGAATTCCCCGGTTAACAGTGCTATTACTGAGCCTGTCAGGAACAAAGCTGGATTAGAGCTCCTTCCTTTTCCTCACATCAGACACAGCAGCTCCCTGTCCTGCAGGGAAGGGCAGCCTGTGTAGCTGCTGCACTGCAGGAACCCTCCTGGACCACCAAGCACAGCCATGTTACTCCAGTTCTCCCCCCTCCCCACGTTTCAGTGCAACAAGAGCCCTCCAGACAGCATCTGTAAAAGCTGATATAATGAGTGCCAAGTGCTTCCCTTTCCACGCTACACCTTCTCCAGGTACTGCAGGTCATTCCAGTCTTTATTACAACAGGTAGGAGTAAGGAGCAAAGCTGGGGGATAGAGGAGAAACACTGGCTGTTATCCTCGGGGCAGAAAGGAGGATTTACATAAAAAACAAAACACAACAAAAAAGCCTTTAAGAAAACAAACAAAATCCTGCTGTGCTCCTGTTGCTTGAGGCTGGCTGAGGTAAGCTGGATGCTCCCTGGAAGAGGTCTGCTCCTTCCTACCTGCTTGCAGAGCAGCCTGGCTACTCTGAGCAGTAGATAAATGAAAATACTTCATTTCACTTCATTATCACAAAACACCTCTGTTAAATCAATGCATTCCAAAGCAAGCTCAAGCAGAAGAGAGCTGGTGTGTGTATCTGTGAGCAGCCAGACACTGTTCACGATGGGAGGATGCCTCTAGGACACAGAAAAATTTAATTTGACAGCAGCACCACAACCACTACATCCAGCAGTTTGCAGGGAAGATCTCACCTGAGAGAATTCTTTTAAGCGTGGCATCAAAATCCCATGTACACACAAAAAGAGAAATTTAGTCTCAGTCATTTCAAATGGTGCCTGGAGAATGGCCTTACTCTGTGCAACTCGTTTGGGGACTCATGTTGGGTTAGATTTACCTAATGTTGGGTGTCAGTGGAATAGCTGCCTACCAGGTAGTTAGTCAGCATGGGCTCTTCACAGCCAGTGCAGAGGAAAATGCACTTCTAGAGCACAGTTCAACTGTCCTATTTTAAGCACTACTAGGGGAAAAATGCCTTACAAGTGCCTTCTCCTCCCTCCAGAGCCCAGGCACCTGCACTGTAGATACCTGCATTTAATCAGATTCCCTCCAAAGTTTTGCAATCCCAGTGCAATTCCACTTGCAGTGCAAATCCCAACTGACTCAATCACCTGAGCAGTAAAGGAGAAGGAATATAGACATGGCATAAGACTCAATAAAAAGAGAATGTGGCCAGTGGTTAGTTTTTCCATCCGGCCAAACAGAATTGACACCAGCAAAAGTTTACCCTCAATAGAAGACTGAGGAAAACACCCAGAACAAGTCAGTGAGGTGTTACAGATCAGACAAAGCCAGTCCTAGGGCCTCTGCAAAGCCTGAAACACAGGAAAGCACCAGGCAGAGCCAGGACAGGTTCACAGAAGATGAAATCTTCCTCCAGGCAGACAAGCCAGGAGTGGCTGGGAATGTGTCTGCACAAGGCAAGGAGAGCTGAAGGACTCAGCCTTGCCCAGCTCTCAGCCACACCACCCAGGCAGTGCTGGGTACAGGGTGCTCAGGCAGCACACCCACTGTTACCCCATAATACCTCTCCCATGGGCACCAAGGCCATGCTGCACCCACTGCCCTCTGCAGGGGACTGGATTTGGCCCTCAGCACTTTCCTTCCGTCACCAGAGCTAGCATCCAATTCTATGCTTAATGCATAAATCCCAAATCCATCCTGGGACAACCTCGCCCACCCCCACAGGGCCAGTTCCACAGGCATTCCCACATAACCTGGGAGCCTGGAACCCTCGAGAGACTCTCCATGCCATCACTGGTTTCTTGTTTTAAATGCCCTGATCTGCTGCCCCAGCAGCGAATGGATATGATTCAACAGCTAATATAATCAGGATAGAAATATCAATAAATGAAATGATGTAAGCCCCGGGACACACCATGGGTTAAGCTCATGCAGTTGTGAAATTGGAGTCCACTCATGACTGCGCTGTAAAACTCCAAAATCAATGCCTTTGGCAACACGCACCGAGGCAGAGGCAGTTTTGGTCAGTATGTGTTGTTATGACACATAACTGGCAGCAGATAAGCACAGCACTGGCCTCCTACCCCAAGGACTGGTCAGCAGTAATTCATACTCCCTTTTTGGATTTTGTGGTTATAAGGACAGATTAAAGTGCTTGAGATCAGGGTTTTTACCAGATTTCAAGGTGCAAAACTGTGTGGTATCCACCACCCCATTGAGCAAAAAGAGTGGAAAGGACTCATCACATCCATCACCGAGGCTACACTCAGCAACAGGCTCACACTCAAGCCTCTTCAAGCTGAAGGTTTTTGGAGTTAAAAATCAAGGGTGTGGTGTCAAGATAGAACCAGAGAGAAGGAAACAAGGCTCTGCACACGCTACTGCAGGCCTGGCTCATGGATGATGACAAGCAAATTTAGTATGATTTACCCTTTAGCCTATGGACAAAACAAAGAGTTTTAAAAATAAGACACACTTGATCAGCTCCATAGTTCACCTCACCTCACCCATGTTGTGCTGGCCACTCCTGAACAGAAGATGATTCAGAAGATATTGATGGATATCCTGCATTGTGTAGGTAAGGAATAATCTGCCCTAAACACTGGATTTCGTTCCCTATAATATTTGGGATCTGAAGGCTGGGCTTTGAACATAGAAGCTCTCTCTCCTCTTGGACAAGAGGAAACAGCCTCAAGCTGTGCCAGGGGAGGTTCAGGTTGGACATGAGGAGGAATGTCTTCCTGGAAAGGGTGGTCAGGCATTGGAAGGGGCTGCCCAGAGAGGTGGTGGATCCCCATCCCTGGAGATGTCCAAGGAAGGACTGGCTGTGGCACTCAGTGCTCTGGGCTGGGGGGGGAACTCAATGGTCTTGGAAAGCTTTTCCATCCTATCTGATTCTGTGGTTCTGTGCTTGCTTCCCCACATCCTTGCTTTTGTGTATTTCCTCTTGAGGCATTGCTAACTTTGCCCCCTCCCAGTCACAGTGGTGACTGTACTTCTGCAGTTTATTTACAGACTGAAAGCTGTAAAAATGAGGTTCTGGGCCGCCTGAAGCTCATGGTGATGGCCCCAATCCACCAAGATGAGTGGCTCTCTCACACCCTGCTCAACAGTGATATTCCTACCACCCTCTTCTTCCCACAGGAGAAGGAATTCCTCACACATGCAGAGGTTTAGAGCCCAGCACAAGACAGCCACCACCCAAAAACCCACGAGGGGTTGCCTTACCGAAATGCCCTGTTCATCATCTCATAGTGGAAGTGCTCAGGAGCCAGTCCCACCACCACTGCATTGGGGTCATCAGTGCCTATCCCTGGAAAACCAGAACACGACTCTGAGCGAGCAGAGTTTAATTCACACTTAGCAGCACACAGTCAGCAAGTGCATTTAATCACTTTACAGCAAAAATGAGTGTTTTCAGACACAGAGTATCTAAGAGACTAGTTTTTATGTCTTTTAAGAATGAAGAAAGCATTGTGGAAAAGGTGTTGGTCTATCCAGACTCTGCAATCCTCCAGGATCAACACAGCTCTGGAGCTGAACAGTCTTAAAAACAACTGTTGAATGATTGTCTCACTGCTTCCCTGGAAATGCAGCAGACCACACAAATCCCTCTTTTAACTGAATGATGTTATTTGAGTCTGTTATTTGAGAGCCCCTCTCTACATATATTTATCTGCTTTGTAAGACAAGCAAAGCAGGAAGGATAGTAAATTTCACCCAGTTTTTCTATTCCCTTTTGTCCCAGAAAACTTCACTGAGGGTTAAAATCTGTCTCTTGTTCCATTATCAAATTATTTATTTGCTGTCTGGTTATGACAGCAAACATGGTACTGCAGCATGGCCTAGAAGTTGTTACTCGAGATTAGTGTGGGCTCTTCTGGAAGGTCTTTTTTTTTAGTGTGGATTTAGTCCCCTAGAGAACAGCCCCTTTGTCCTCCACTGCTCCTGAGGAGCAGGACTGTTTTTGCATGTCAGTGCCACCTCTGAACAGAGCCAGCAATGGAAGTAGAGCAGCAGCAACAGGAGAAACAGTTTTATTAATGACACATCATTGGCTGCATCCTGCACTTGCTGTGGGTTTTGTTCCACCTTCAAACACACCAGAGTTGCCCTGTGGATCTGTGACACCACCCAGAAGCATCTGGGTCCTTTAACCAAGGGTGGATTACACTCATCCGTGATCAACTTTGTAGAGAGATTGGCCAGGAACAGCAGCCAACAACAGGAATTTGAAGCATTCTGCACTGTACTTAAATGTTTCAAGAGCAGCACTGAAAACAGGGAAGCAGCCAAACCCTTTATAGCAAAAAGAAACAAAGCAATCCACTCCAGACCCAGGCAACACCAATGTACCCAAATGACATCTCTGTCTGTGCCATCTTTTACAAAATTAGCATCAGTGACTGCAAAACTGATGGAAAGGTCCCCAAAACCACAGAGATTAAACTGATTTAAACGCTTTCAGCGAAAGAGCTGCTGTCTCTCCTGTTTCTGACCCAAGAAAGCCTTCCTGAGAACACAAACACAGAGTATTGCTGGGGGCATACTTCTCTGGATACAATGTTAGGCAGAGCAGATTATCAGGTTTCATTGCTCTCATGGCCGCAGAGCCTCTTCCCCTTAACACATATATCTGGAGATTATTGACTACGGCACTAAAATTTAACAGGAAATTTCTAGATCCTGGCAAGATTAGAACCTACTGAAATTACGCAGCCAGAGGGATTTCAGTTTTGTAAGACAAGGGGCAAGGAGCAGTGATAAGCCACCCACATTCCTGCTGCCTAGACTTTAAATGAAAAATTGAATATAGTTTTTCAATTCTGAGTGTGTTAAAAACACGGTTATCTTCACTACTCTCGAAACAATGATGTGGGTCTAACTTCAGGCCTCTGCCAGACATATGAAAACATACCATCTTCTACCTCCCTTACTGCTGAGGGAGGGAAATGGGAACATCTGAAAGAGAAGCAGGTTTCCACCACGTCTTTAGAAACGACAATCTAGAAATGTAAGGGTGGGGAACCTCCTGCCACCAATGAAGGTATCCAAGTACGTGGGGTGAGACCCAGATGTTCAACACAAGATAAGCAACAATAACTACCTGGAGATTTTGCATTTAGTAATAGTCTGTGAAGAGAGAAACAGCCTCCTGCATGGCCTACACACTGTTTTTTCATCTCTTTATGAGAAAAGCCTCTGTTGGAAATCAGGTATTGCACAACCTGACACATCCTTGCTATAAAAAAAACCAGCCCTGGTAGGTGCAATAAATCTCCAATAACCTACTGCTAACTATTACTGGTATTTTTTTTACACTGGAAATTAATGGAAAGTACTGAGTTTTACCCAAACGACTCTGAGATAAGCTCAGTTGTTTATAGCATGGTGCTAACACCACCAAGGTTGTCCGTTTGATTCCTGTATGGGCCATTCACTTAATGCTTGGACTTGATGATCTTTGAGGATCCAACTCAGAATATTCTGTGATTCTATTTCCACTGCTCCTTCAAGAAGCTATGACTTCAGGCTGTTTAATTTAAAAAGAAGACAGGTCTATGCATGACAGCACTATGTTTCCTTAGTTGTTCCCTAATTTCCCCCCTTCAGTTCGGTGAGCCCCTCACCTGTGAAGTCAGGCAGGGCCTTGTCGTCCACCAGGAGCAGAGGCCGCACGTGTTTCTGCTCCAGGAGGTTCCTGGCTGCTGTCAGGGACGTGAAGATCTCGTTCTCTGCAATGTCAAAGCCCAGCCTCGTCAGCCTCTCCAGCAGGTCCCTCTTGCTCTCCTTGGTCGTGTTGGTCACGAACCGGATGGTGACGGGGGCACCGCGCAGCCTGTGGGGGAACAGCACACCCAGAGCGGCCAGTGTGAATCACGGCCAGCAATCCTTCTGTTTGCACACTTGTACTTCTCTGTGGGGCTAAAAAAATACCCTCCGTGGCTGCAGAGGAAAACACCAGAGCACTGGTGCCACAGGAGAACTTCCGTGGGCTGGAGGGTAGCGTGAAACAGAGAGCAAGAACTACAGCTACCAGGGCAAAACCAAGCCTTCCCCCAAGCCCTCTTCCCCTTCTCCCATGAAAATTCCAGAGGAAAGTGGTGATTCCAAGCTCCACCTTCACAGCAGTAGCAAACACATCTGTGATCAACAACTAGTTTGAAAAGCCTTTTAATTCAAACCAGATAACAAATAAACCAGCCCCACATTTTTGATCAACGGCACCCTGAACCAGAAATAAACAAACCAAAGAAGCTTGCTGCTAAATTAATACACTGAACTCCACGTGGTGGGTGAATTCCCAGCAGCTGTGCCTCGCTCTGAGGTGCAGGATGCTCCAGGAACCTGTGTTACCTTGATGGTGGTTTTATGTCAGCTTTTGCAGCCATTTCTCCCCTTCCTGAGGAACACCAAGATCACACAAACCCACATTATTGCCCTGCACTGACAGTACATGCTACCAAACAATCAAATAATTTTAAGTAACAGTTTCAACAGCATTCCCTTTAATTATTCCCCCACCATCACTTTCTCTGTTGCTATAGGAACAAACACTGGCATCAGGACTGCATGGAGAACATCAGAATAAAGTTGGTCAGTGCTGGAGACTTTACTTGCACCTGCCACTTCCTTCTCGTTTGTCAGATACACTGACCCTGCACAGGCATGAACTGGTAAAACAGTCCCCTGGCTGGTACTAAAATAAAAATTGATACTATTTTTTCCTGTGGACCTCAATACCGAGAAGAAACCCTAAAAATGGCATCTCTCCGTTTGCTCCAATGCCAGTCATTCCAGCTCCTCTTCAGGAAGGACAGTGACATGGATGAGCAGAAAAGAGCACGAGAAAATAATTTTTTTTCAAACCTTTAAGGAAAAAGACCTGAATCTTAAGGTGTCCTCCCTCATTCACCACAACAGCATATATCACTCTGTGGCTTTTCCTCATCCATTACAAGATGTCTTCTCCAGGAAAACAGTGTCATATCACAGTACAAAATACTCCTGGGATTGTGTATCCTATTTCACCACTGACTTGGTCAGATTAAATCATTTTGCTATGCCTCAGTTTCTTTAGGCACCCTTTCATCACAAGAGCAAGAGGTATTTAATTCTCCTTTTTATTAATATATCGAAATTCCTACGAAAGATGATGAGCTGTATTATCAAACGTTTCTCAAACCAAAAAATTACTAGGTTGTTTACCTAGAAGAAAGAAACTTTAAAAATAATAATAAAGAAAAGTCTTGTCTGAATGAAATGAGAATTCTGCAGAGTTTGCCTTGCTCACTAGGCCAAGCTTTTCTGCTATTCCATTTTAGCTTAGCACAGATCTGAGGGCTCTGACACAGGATCAGGCTCCTGCAGTTTCACAAAGCCTCGAGAAATAGCTCAGCTAAAGTGATTTTGTGTAAGTGGGGTAATTCAGGTGAACTCAACTACTCTCCACTTTGGCTAAGGCTGTAGTCATATGTGAATCAGAGGAAACACCTTGAATATTGAGTTTTTTCTACATGGAAAAGGCTTAGAAAACACACAGAGAGCCACTCAGGAAAGCTGAATTTTCTGAGTTGTCTGGGTGTTAATGCAGGTGTAAATAAAAGCAGAATTTGGCCAAGTCTTTGCTTGCCACAACAGCGTGAAAAAGGCAGAGGCTCCAGGGCTCACCTAGAAAAGAGACTTTGTGGAAACAGCACTGACACAACCTGCCAGAGGAAATTAAAAAAAAAAAAACAACAACAAAAAAAACCCCAACAAACCAACAACAGAAAAACAAAGAGGTAAAACTTGCCTTTTGAGAGCCTCCTGGGCGCCTGGCACAGCCGAGTCCTCCACGTGAAGTGTTCCATTGAGATCCACCAGGACGGCTTTGAGCGCCCGCCGCGCTGCCATCGCCCCTCCCCTGGGACACAGGAAAACAAATGAAACCACAAACTGGCTTAGAGACAATGGGCAATAAAAACAAGGAGCTCAGTTAAGCGCCTCGTTTGTGCCAAGCCCGGTATTACTCACAACATTACTCCCAGCACTAAATGGGCCTCTCTAGACTGGGGGGAAATAAGAGGCAGCGCTTAAAAAAAAAAACCACACAAACAACAACAACAAAAAAAAAAAGAAACAAAAAAAAGCGCCAACATAATTGATGGAGAGGTGTTTTTTTCTCCCACAGACTCTATATATGGAAATCAGGTGCTGTTTGTTTTTTAAGTGCCTTTATTTGCGCGTCAAAAGGAAAAAAAAAATTCTCTGAA
Source organism: Chiroxiphia lanceolata (assembly GCF_009829145.1). Taxonomy (NCBI): domain Eukaryota; kingdom Metazoa; phylum Chordata; class Aves; order Passeriformes; family Pipridae; genus Chiroxiphia; species Chiroxiphia lanceolata. The sequence goes on along the minus strand of NC_045671.1, from coordinate 2,161,997 downwards.
CAGCTCAAGAGTGTTGGGAAGACGATCATTAGGTCTGGTATTGCTGGTTCAAGGCCTCAGCAAGCACATTTCAGCAAGTCCCACCTACGCCCGACGGGGCTGCTGAAGTGAAAATAAATACACACTGCTCTGGTTGTAAAGCTCAAAACGCTCCGCCGAAGTGGATATTGTTAATTTTTATTTCTGTAAGCAAGATCGAGGGTGATCCAGCCCAAACCACGCCCCGGGAGCCCTGACTTTGAGGCTGTTTGGTGGTGACAGGGTGGAACTTGCAGGTTGTTACACCCATCAGCTCGATCGAGTACAACTCCTGGACCTGAACAGGACACTCCAAGAATTATTTATTCTTCTTCTATTATTATTATTATTATCATTATCATTATATAATATCACTTACTATTATTTTCTCTTTTACCTTCAATTATTATTAACAATAATATTAGTCATACTTATTATTTTATTATACTTTCAATTTACTGTTATTTTATTATCTTTCACCCTAGATCTCCATGGGTTCTCCTGTTCAAAGGGTATTTATCTAAAAAATATGCACGTTGCCTGCAGAGCCAGTTTTCAGCACAGCCTAATTTTAAGGATATCACTCACGGCCTGGCAAAAAAGTCCCAAAAAACCACTCCAGAACCTCAGTTTTCATAATCATAGCCCCACAAAAATTCACCTGGTCAGGACACAGGGACCCCCCAGCCCAGCTCCCACCTGGTCTCAGGGTTCATGGATACCCAGCACCCCAACGGGCTGGTCCCTGTTCTCTCAGGTGGGACAGCCAGGCAGGTTTTTTTACAGCGAGCTTCTGGGTCACACAAAAAGGTACAAGAGACTCAGCCCATAATAAGAGCCAGCATTTGAAGGGCACAGGCGCTGCGGAAGGAAACATCAAGTCACCTGGATAAAATCCAGCCTTCAGAAACAACTCTTTCTCCTCACATGAGCTGCAAGTGCTGCCTTTTGCTCCAAAAGCAAGTCCTGCTGAGCTATTTCTTAGAAAATGTCCAGTGCAGACACACACACTCCTGTTCATTAGACAATAACAATTATTGGAAAGGCTGGGAGACTGGGATTGTTCAGCCTGGAGGAGCTTTGGCATGACCTAACTGTGGCCCCTTCCAGTGCCTGGAGGGAACCAACAAGAAACATGGAGAGAGACTATTTACAAGGGCCTGGAGGGACAGGACAAGGGGGAATGGCTTCCCACTGCCAGAGGGCAGGGTTAGATGGGATATTGGGAAGAAATTCCTGGCCATGAGAGTGATGAGGGCCTGGCACAGGCTGCCCAGAGAAGCTGTGGCTGCCCCTGGGTCCCTGGAAGTGTCCAAGGCCAGGTTGGACAGGGCTTGGAGCAACCTGGGATAGTGGAACACGTCCCTGCCCATGGCAGGGGGTGGAACTGCATGAGTTTTAAGGTCCCTTCCAACCCAAACCATTCCGTGAATCTGTGATCTGTCACCACTAGCAAGGGATCACAATTTTTACGTTGAGCTGTTTTGGTTACAGGCAACATGCGACATGTTTGTACTTCTTAAATACACACAGATTAGAACCTGCCTCAGTAAATTTAAATTTCCCTCAGTTTCATCTTTGCAGACAGTTTAATCAATGATCACATGAAGCTGATGTCCCAGCTACAAGACACACACACACACACACACACACACAGAAAACTTTGAGCCCCTACGTTCATTTTTTCCTGCTGATTCTCTGCAGTAATAAATAAAAATGCCTATTTTACAGTATTCTCTGTTGCTACAAAGGACCAAAGTTAAACGCTTATGATACAAAGCTGGCAACAGAACTCCTAAAGGAGCCTCATCACCTCCATAGGGAAAGGGGGCTCAAGAATAAATAATTTCTGTTGTTGTTCTTCTATTATTATTATTATTATTAATATATTTATTAATTTTTATGGCGACTTTATTTTTAATTACTATTATTTTACTATCTTTTACCCTAGATCTCCATGGGTTCTCCTGTTCACAGGGTATTTATCCAGAAAATAGGCAAGTTACCTGGAGAGCTAGTTTTCAGCACAGCCTGATTTCAAGGATAATGCTCATGGCCTGGCAAGAAGTCCTAAAACACCCCAGAACCTCGTTTTTCACAATCTCATCTCAACGAAAACTCACCTGGTCAGGACAAAGGGACCCCCCAGCCCAGCTCTAGGACAAGGACACGAGGGACACAAGACACGACCTAAGGGAAAGAAGGGTATATTATATAATTATATATGTGATTATATACGTGGGGAGGATGCTGACGGCACAGGTGTGCCCCCGCCGTGCCCTCCCGCTCCACACAACCCCCCTGCGCATCCCCCCCCGAAGAGATGGTACCGCCTCTCCCCGCCAGCACACAACGGGCAGACGGGACGGCCCATTCGCCACCGGGGGAATCCCGAGCGCGGCGGGCTCCCCTCTTCCTGCCGCGGATGGTTCCGCCCGCCCGTTGGCGGCCGAGGGCGGCGGGCGCGCCCACTCTGAGGAGGGGGGTGAGGGCCGCGGCTCCCACCCCCCGCACTGACCCGCTCCCGCCGCCGCCGCCGCCGCGCTCGGCCCGACGCGCTGCGGGGCCCTCGGGTGCCGCGGCCGCCCTGCCCAGCGCCGGGGCCGCCCGCCGCCGGCACGGCCTGTAAAAATTATGATGTGATTTTTACTGTTGTAAATAAACACCGACCTCGGCCCTCACGGAGTGGGGTCGCCGGTCGGCGCCTGGCAGTCGCGACAGGCAGCGCGGAGGGCAGCCCGCGGGGCCCTGAGGGCCCGGGCCGCCTCACAATATGGATGTTTTTATAAATTATATAAATTACATTAATTACATCAGTTGTGGCTATTACACCAGTATTATTACACCCAATGCTTATCTTTTTTATCTGATGTCCTGTTTATAATCATATCGTATGTGGATATGACAGTAAATTATATAAATTATATCTATGGGTGTGATAATGAATTATATAAATTATATCCATTATCTCCTATATGGATACAATTATACCCATATCCATACACTATGGGCATCCATAATACATATATTATTAATATATCCATAATCCATATGTTATGGATATTTTATAACCCATATATCATGGATATATTTCATCCTATATGGATATTACATATAATAATAATATGATGATGATGATTATGTACCCATGTATGGATATTATGATTATATACAACTGCATATAATATATAAAATAATATATTATTATGCCCATACATGGATATATCTATAATATAACCATAACAACATATATACGATACTATATGTTTTATATATAAATAAAAGCTTTATATATACTTATATATATGTTGTTATATGTTTTATATAGTCCATATATATGGAAGAAATTCTTCTAAGCATATATATTATATAATTATAGATATTTAGTTATATCCATAATAACTAATCCACTTATTATATCCTTACATGGATATTATGATTCTACCCATATATACATATATTATATCCATAATATAACCATTTTAAGATAGATAGATAGATAGGATATTAGGAAAAATTCTTCTAATTACATATATATAATATTATATATATAATTATATCCATACTATATCCATAATAACTAATCCACTTATTATATTCATACATGGATAAGATTATATTGATATTCCAGGCTGCCCAGGGATGTCGTGGAGTCTCCCTCAGAGGGGACATTCCAAACCCAGCTGGACCTATTCCTGTGTCACCTGGTCCAGGTGACCCTGTCTTGGCAAGGGGATGGAAACGAGTGATTTTAAGGTCCCTTCCCACCCGAACCACCCAGTGATTTCCGTGCCAGGTACAAGTGATGATGCTCTGCATGGTTTGAGGTGACCCCTGGAGCGCGGCCTTGGAGCTTTTTGCCAGGGGGAAACTTCATTTTGCATATTCCCAGTCCTTACAGAACCCGAGCCCCGGCTGGGGTTGTTTAGTCACAGCAGAGCTGTTCCAGAACTGCTCGAAGCCACACCAGGAGACAGCAGTGTGGTTATTCCCTTGCTGTTTCTGCACTCCCTTGTCCTCTCCCCTGCTCATTACCTGGGATACCTGACCTCCAGCTGCCCCACTTCGAATCTTGCATCTCTCAGGTAAAACTTGTCCCAGTTTTGCCTCAAATGCAGGATTTCCTGCTGCGTGAATCCGCTGCTCCTTCTCCCTGCACGTGCCTCACCAACTTGGAAGGGATCTGCCCACGTGCTGTGAGCCACACACTGGAACTTCACCCCTCCTGGAAGGACAAGGAAATGGGGGAAATCAGCTCTTACCCATTTTTAAATCTGTTTCTTGTAGTATTTAGTATTGGCTTTTATTTTAGTATTTTAACAGTCAATAGATATAAAAATTAAATGATACACAAGCTGTGCTTCAAATCACTCAGCACTCCAATGAAACAACAGTGGGAACATCAACCAGTGCTTTTCTTTCCCAAAATTTTACAGCAACACAAAGTGGTTTATCATTTCAATCCACTTTTTAATCAGCTCCACATATGTGCTGCCTGTTTTCCATGAAAGACAGATACATGAAAAAACTGAGACAGGCTGTACCCTGTTCACCTCTGAATTACACAAAGATTATATTAAATAAATGCTTTCTAACAGATCCACCTACTTCAGAACTTAAAGATCCTACTCTGCCTCAGGCCAACGTTGCCATGGCTCATTAGGTTTGCTACATAAACCAAAATACAGCTTCAGAGCAAAGATATGATGCCAAAATACAGCTTCACAGTGAAGAGATACTTCTCTCCTGTGAGATATGGGAAAAAAATAAGTATTTCCTGTAAGAACAGTAACTCTGATATCTGCAACAGGATGAAGATGAGTTTTGAGATAATCCCACTGCACACAGGTGGAGGGTGAGTTAGGAAAGAGAGTGCTTAATTTAGAAATTCAGAATTTATTTACAAAAATCACTTAAAAAAAAAAAGGGAAACAACACAAAATTCTCCTCCTGGATATATTTTACTCTGCCAAAACACTGCAACTGATCATTAAATGCATTTACACATATTACAGATTCATTTTCATTTACAACGTCAAGGCGTCAGGAGAAGAGATCATAAACTAAGCTGTTTTAAAACAATGAAACTGCCAGGTTTCCCTTGGCATCCCCTCATTAAAATTAAGGTAAAACACTTTAGCAAAGAAACAGATACAAGAATTCTAACTTTTCTGAAAAGGTACATGAGAATGAGCTTCTTCAATCAGACCTAACTCAGCAGCCTAACTGAAACCTGTACCAAAGCAATTATCAGTATTCTCTGCGACAGAACTGCAAAGTCATTTCCACAGTTTCACTTTCAAAGATGTTAATTTAACAAATGAAGATGGAGGGTGGGGGAAGGAGCAGTAACAGAAGAGGCTGCAAATCCGCGGGTTTTTAACAAAGAACTGCATTTGAAAAGGGCAGCATATTTCCCCTCTCCCATGGTATTCCCCTTCTCCCACATTTCCCAGGAATCTCAGAATACAAATGCTTCCCCACTTCCACCACACTAATCACCACGAGGAAGTTTAACACACAAAAAAGTTTAATAACTCTTGACAGAAGAGTAACAAATGCTAATCATTAATATCCCCTGCTAGGCTAAATTAATACAGAGTTGCCCAGCTTCAGATACAGGTGGGTTTTTTTCTTTTTTTTTTTTTTTTTTTTTTTTTTTTTTTTTTGCACAACAACTGCACCTATTTTCAACATGCTGACTTTACCATCAGCATGAACTACTGAAGAGATCTGAAGAGAAAAATCCTGTCTTCAATCAAACCAGAAAAATTCAACTTTCAGTGTGAGCCAGAATGAGAACTTTACCCAGCTGGTTTTATCTCCATATCACAACTGGACTTCAGTCCCCTATAACGTGAACTTGAATTCTTGATAACGTGTTCATATTCTTGATAACGTGTGGTAGTAACTGAAACTAAAAAAAGAAAAAAAAAAAAACACACCAAAACATTGCTGTTTTCCTCAATTTAAAAACAAATTGGAAAGCGTACTGAAGGAAATTCATCCCTGAGTAACGAGACATTTAAAAACTGCATCTTATATTAACAGTCACTGCAATATTCTATGACATCAACACTATGAACAGGCAGCAACAGAACTTGTCACAGTCCAACATATTTGCAGCATTGTTGCATTGATCCCCGTGATCTTGGTTAACGAAACTGAAAGGGAACATGGGGAAATAGGATAAATAGAAATAGTGTCTTTATTATTTTAAGTTGGATGTCGAATTGAGAGCTAAACCGTGCTGGATCCCAGAAAACTCAGAGCAGTGATGGTCAGCAACTGGCTTCTTTGGATGTCCAGAGGATTTTCACGAGGTGTCTTCAGCCAAACAAAAGGAGGAGAACGATTGTAATGGAGTTCAGTGCTATTAATGGCACTGCAGAAGGAAAAAGAAAAGAACATTAATTGTGAAAGCTTTCCTTTCCACATCACAAAACGACTGAGCTTCGTATTATCTTCAGAGAATACCTTGGGAGAAGGAGCAGAATGAATCAAAACATTAAAAAATACACTTAAACTTTCCTATGCAAAATCGGGACTAGGGGAAGGAGCCAGGCTCAAAGCCTAAGATACTAAAAATTAGTAGGAAGCAACAGCAGAAATATTTTTCTATGGCCTGTTTTAACTTTAATCCAGAGACTTGAGTTCTGTTTTAACTTTAACCCAGATATCTCTTTCTCCAAATGAAATTAAACCGACTCAAAAGTCAGTTGCTGTCCTTGGCTTTACTGTGATTTAGAATAAAGGTTTTTCCCTCAGTGGTGGGCCTGAGAGGTAAGATTTGCTACTACTTCTCTATCATCACATAAAAAAGGAATTTTTGCTGTGCTTTATAATAAAAAGCTATCAGTAATTTACAAATAAAGCATATTTTCCCTCCATCTTCTGAGGCACAAAAGCCTGGCTTACTTCAGGATCCCTGAAATCACATTTCCCTCACCAAGTACTTGCCATAAAACTGAACTTAGACAAGGTGAAGCTAATTGCACACTTTGATTGACCACTGAGATTCCCCCCAGCTCCCAAACTCCAAGCGAAGACAAAACTCAGAATGGTAACAACAAATAAACAAACACAATATAATAACAACAACAACAACAACAATAATAATAATGATGTCTCCTTACCTCTCATGACAGTTCGTATTGATCGAATAAGGTTCATTAGCTGTGCTTTAATTCCTGGTTCCTCTCCAAATCCTCCAATCCCTTGGTCAGTTCCCCAGCCAACTGTGTCACGTAAAAACAGATAAACACTTTAGGAAAAAAAGCCCAAAACCATGAAACCAATGCTGTAATTTTAATGAACAATCCATCCTGAATATGGTTTACACTAACACTGAAAGGCAAACCACCAATTAGCTTTATTCCATGATCAGATTTTCATGGAATAGACTGGAAACCTGATGTTGAGCAATGACAGATCCATGCTCCTGTAAAGGAAATCCTCAACTTTTCAACACACTACTATTCCCCAAGTGCCCAGAGAAACACCAGAATTCATATGGGCTTCAAAAAGACACCTGCCAAAATTAACCCAAACCAACCACAGTCTGTCCACAGGCCTGAAAATAAAACAGCAAATCATTGCATAGGAGGGTGAAGCAATGAAGCCTCAGCGCTGAGAAAGGAAAAAAACAGCCAGCACAACTTCAAAAGTCAGGATGATGACTTTTTAACTGCTATTAAAAAAAAAAAAAAAAAAAGAGAACTTTTGGGAAAAAATTGGGAACTTTTCCGAGCAGGACCAAAGTCCTGAAGGTTTTCAAAGCCCTCCAAGGGACTCCTGACCCCTCTGCAGGGAGGCACAGCTACAGGATCAGAGATGTGTCCAGGGATTTCTGAGACCTGCTGGGCACAGCCCTTACCAGTCGGGTGACTGTATTCCAGTTCCAGTGCCCAACCTGAGAGTTCCTATTCTCCAGGGACGACTTTTGCGGGATTCCTCCCCCCCCCTTTTGTCTCCCTCGCTCAGCTGGCACCAGGATGAGAGTGGTTCGTCCTCTTCCTCACCTGCCTCGCCAGGTGCTCTTTCCCACTTGGATGAGCTTGGAGCTATTCCCAAGTCTCCCGAGGCCGACAAGTGGCTTCACCCATCCAGTCAGCCCCCACATCCCCCTTTTCCCGCAGCTGCTGCTCATCAGGAAAGCAAAAGGAAACCCCAAACCCACACCGAGCAGATCCCTTGTAGCGATTCCAGCTGGGGGGACGGGAGATCACCCTTTGCACTCCTGCCAAAAATCCCAGCTCAGCCTGACGTGGAGAAAAGACGTGGAGAAAAGTCAGGATTCTCCAGATCAGGGAATTGGATTATCGGTATTTTTTTCCATGGCTTTGCAGATCTGTGATGGATTTTCTCTGTTTTGCACAGCTTTGGTTCCCGCTGAAGGACAAGGATGCCCAACCCTGAGGACCCCGAGGGCCGAGAAGCGCCATCTCATCAAAAAACCAGGCGTGGCGAAGAGGAAGGAAAACCTTTGCACGGCACCAAACATCCCGACGGGCGTGGAACAGCGGGAAAGGGCAAGGAAAACACACAATTACAGGGAAAAAAAATAAAAAAATAAAAAAGAGAGAGAGAAAGAGAGAAAGAGAGAGAGAGAGAGATTGAGAGAGAGAGAGAGAGAGAGAGACAAAGCTACGACGGGAGCGGCCGGGAACCCATCCCCAGATCCCAGACGAATTCCCAGATCCCTCCCCCGGGCCGCGCGGCCCTCCCGGCTCACCGTGCCGCAGGAAGCGCTCCTCGTGCAGCACGGCCACGGCGTTCACGATGAGCAGCGAGGCCTGCAGCAGCGAGTACAGCGTGAACGCCATGGCCCGGCGGGGCGGGGCCGGGCCGGGACCGGGATTAGGATCGGGATCGGGATCGTGAGCGAAGCCCGAGCGGGACGTGGCGGGGGGCGGGGCTTAGGGAGGGGCGGAGCTTTGCGGGGCGGGGTTTCATGGGCGGGGCCGTCGCTCGGGGCATCCGCGAGCGGAGGGGGCGGGGCTTTTGCAAGGGGGCGGGGCCTTTGTCAGCACAGTGTGGCGTAGGGGCGTGGCCTCGGGCAGCGCGCGGGGCTCGCCCCACGAGGGCGGGTTGGAGGGGGCGGGGTTTCGCCCTCACGGCAGCCGCGTCCGGGCGCTGGGAGCACCCGGGGATCCTTGGGAACCCCTTGGTCCCTTGGATTCGTGGATTCCTCGGAGCCCCCTGAATCTCTCGGGTCTATAAATCCCCTTGGAGCTCCCTGGATCCCCCCCTAAGCCCCGTGGATGCCGCGTGTCCGTTTATTCCTCAGATCCGCGGATCCCTTGGAGCCTCGCGGGTCCCTTGGATCCGTGGATTCCTCGGAGCCCCCTGAATCTCTCGGGTCTATAAATCCCCTTGGAGCTCCCTGGATCCCCCCTTAAGCCCCGTGGATCCCGCGTGTCCATTTATTCCTCGGATCCGTGGATCTCTTGGAGCCTCGTGGGTCCCTCGGGTCTGTGGGTCTCTCGAATCCGTATGGATCCCTCGGAGCTCTCTGGGTCCTTCGCAGCCCTGCGGATCCCTCAGATTCATGGATCCCTCGGGTCCGTGGATTCCTCGGATCCATGGATCCCTTGGAGCCTCGTGGGTCCTCGGGTCTGTGGGTCTCTTGGAGCCCTGTGGGTCCCTCGGAGTTCCATGGGTCCCTCACATCCATGGATCCTTCAGAGTCCCGTGGGTCCCTCAGAACCCTCTGAATCCTTCGGGTCTGTAAATCCCTTGGAGCCCCCTGGATCCCTCAGATCCGTGGATCCCTTGGGTCCGTGGATTTCTCAGATCCATGGATCCCTTGGAGCCTCGTGGATCCTTCAGGCCTGTGGGTCCCTCAGAGCCCTATGGACCCCTCAGATCTGTGGATTCCTTGGGCCTGTGAATTCCTCGGGCCTTTGGATCCCTCAGAGCTGTGGATTCCTCATGTCTGTGGATCACTTGGATCTGTGGATTCCTTGGTGCCCCGTGGGTCCCTCATGTCCATGAGTCCCTTGTGTCCATGGATCCCTTGGGTCTGTGGATCCTTCTAAACCCCATGAGTCCCTCGGAACCCCCTGAATCCCTCGGGTCTGTAAATCCTGTGGAGCCCCCTGGATTCTTCGGAGCCCCGCGGATCCCTCGTGTCCGTGGGTCACTCAGGTCTCCGGGTCCTTCGGGTCCATGGATCCCTCAGATCCATGGATCCCTTGGAGCCTCCTTGGGCCCTCGAGTCTGTGGGTCTCTCGGAGCCCCATGGATCCCTTTGGAGCCCTTGGTGTCCATCGGATCTGTGGACCCCTCGGAGCCCCATGGATCCTTCGGGTCTGTGGATCCCTCGGAGCCTCGTGGAACCCTCGGAGCTCCCTGAATCCCTCGGATCCGTGGATCTCCCTGAGCCCCGCGGAACACTCGGAGCCCCCTGGATCCCTCGGATCCGTGGATCCCTCGGACCCCTTGTGTCCCTCGAAGCCCCTGGATCCCGCTGTGACCCGCGGGAAGCTCCGCTCTCCGCGTACCGAGTGCCCTCGGTCTCGGTGGGTGCAGGAGGAAGGCGTACTATCCTCCTCCTCCTCCTCCTTCTCTTTTTCTTCTTCCTCCTCCTCCTCCTCCTTCTCCTCCTCCTGCAGTAACGCAGTAACGTGGCGTCTCCCGGCGGTGGGAGCCGGCAGGGAGACATCGCCCGGCGCGGGGCAGCCCCCGCGGCCACCCCCTCATTAGTAAGCTGGTATCAGTGGAATTAATCAAAAACATATGCAAAAATAGGCGAGTTTATATTTTTATTTAATCTTACAGACAGCATTTCCCCTTCCATCCCCTGCCCCCCCGTATTTCCTCAATATATATTGATTTTCGTTATATCCCCGACTAAGGGTTCTAGCAGGAACTCAGCCCAGATCCCAAATGTCGTTTGTCCGACATGTAAATGATGCAAAATCCAGAAGAAAACAATTATCTTTTATGTTGGATTGATCAGGGCTTCTGGGCGGTTCTGCAGTCAAATAACAAAAATAATAGCAACTGGAGCTCAGGGATACTGTATTGAGGGATATTGTTATTGAGGCACAAATAGGCATTTTTTTTCCCCTTGCATCCCTCAGTCCTATTGGCTGAAGGGGGTGATTTGCATAATCACTCTGATTTTATTTCTCAGTAATCATACAATACACAAACCCCTTAACTCCGGATGGTTGATAGCTTTTATTACTCAATCAGGGTACAATGATTTGCATAATCACCATGCTTTGATGGTTATTAGACCCATTCACTGTGACTGAAATCATAACTTTGTGCTTAGTGTGCTGGACTGGAGAGACCCCAACCTCCACTGTTTGCTCTGCCACAGATTTCTGATCTGGGCAAATTGTTCACCATTTATCAATATTACATCTCCATGTTGAGACCCACTCACCAGCAAACATGAGGTGATCTGATACTTCAGCAATTAATTAAGTGTTGGGAGCATATAATCAATAGATGCTCAGACACCGCCTGGACAAACCCACACTTCAGCTGCTTCTTATCTTCATCTTTCTTTTCAAAAATACTCACTTTGGTATAGTCAGTGGCATAATATTGTGCATCTTAATAATCATCACTATTAAATAACATCATAATTTAATAACTGGAACCGGAGGCAAGAGAAAGCACCCCATCATCAGAGCTGTAGCATATTTTGTTACTAATTTACCTGCAAAATTAACTATTATGAAATAAGAGAGATAGAACAGAGAACAAAAATCAAACATGTCCATCAGATTAACTTCACATATGTCAGGAGCTAGTGGGGATACCTGAGTGTACTGGCACTTGCAAGGTCAAAAGTTCCAACCTAACTTCTTTATTTCTCATCTAGGTTTTTAAATTTGGTATAACTGCAAAACTCCTAATAACTGTCCATTTAATGTTTTTAATGGAGCCATTTCTAGGTGCCCAGGGCCTCCCAAAATTTGACCAAAATTTCAGTTTTTTATCATTCAAGTCATCTTTTTCCATCCATAAGTAATAAAAAAAAAAAAAGACTGAATTTTGCCAAACTCCATACATGCAGAGAAAGTCAATACTGGGCTGAAAGATTTCATCCCAAAGGCCATTACCATTTTTTAAAAAGTTGTGAGTGGTGGCATATAATGGTCTCACAAATAAAGCTGACTCTTGTTCTCAGATACAACTTAGGGTATTATGGCAGTAATTCTATAATTAAATACAGATAAATGGGGGGGGGGGGTGTCACTAACAGGCTTGTCTAATAACCACCATCATCAAGTAGCATTTCCTGGGCTACCTCCTTGCAGTATCCAACCTATAAATAAATGCTAACCTCAGTGAAGAGCTAATGCTTAGAATTATGGCACCGAAAAAAAAAATAATGAGGTTTTTACAATAACTGTACAAGTTATGGCTTAGTATTTTTACCCATAATTAAGATGTATTTCCAAAGAGCAGCTGCTATCAAGCTTACATAAACCTGACATGATTTTCCCCTTTGTAAAATCCATCATGGCAACTTAACAACCACAGTCTTATCTCTGAATCATGTTACATGGTTGAAGGGAAAACCAGACAAAGTTGCATTAAAAGGAAAGGGGGTTTTTTTTCCCCCCCTTCATTAAGGTGTTACATTTCAGTGCAGTAAATTCCTGTGGTGTCATCTGCAGGGTGCAGTCAATCACCATAAAGGAGATTTTTAAACCACCTTACAGATGCCAAAGGATTGAACTTCAGCCTGGTGAAGTATTGTGGAGACCTTGGTATTTTTTATTCTCAGTTTATCATTCAATATCGTCAGACAGAGCACATCTCTCTGGGTCTCCCTGTCCTCTGCAGAGAATTGGGCTTGTTCCTTGTGAGTTTTCAGGATTACACTGGTTTATTCCTGGTGAGCAAATACCAGGCCAGAGGAAGACTTGTCACGACTTCAGCCCTTGCTACCACCATCTTCTGAGTTTATTTTCTGAACTAGTTTTAGTGATTTCCTTCTTTAGATATTTTACGTACCCAGACATATTCAGTAAGAGTGTTTTTGAGACACAGGAAAGGCTGGAAATCAGCATAAACCATCCCAAGCTGGAAGTGAAGAAATACCTTTTGTTGGCAGCAACTTTCTTACCAACTTCTACCGTGAGTAACTCCATTAACCGAGAAAACCTGTGCATGTGAAAAAATTTAGGTTCTGTGGCTCAGTCAGGTGCTATAAATAAATCCCATTGCTACATTTCACAGTGGAACTAAAGCCTTTGTCAACCCTTGCTCATCAGCACTGTCAAACTGCTGTAAAGGTTAATGATGCACCCGACTGATGTAACACATCTCTTGGAAGCACAAATTGAGCAGCTGATTTAATGTCCAGATGATTGTTTTGACCACCAAAGCTGGGAATGCAACAAGATTTTGTACATTTGAGAGAACCTATATCTGGTTCTTACCCTTCAGCAGCTAGGTACAGGAAAGGTCCTTGTCCGTGAGTGATGGATCATCTCTGCCCTCGCTTGTTTGGGAAGTGAGGAGCTGCCCCCTTCAAAAACACAGCCTGCCAGCTTTGCTGAGGTTTGTACCTTGAGAGAACATTAGTACAGCGTCATACACAAAAGGTCTGCCTGGGGATTGATGAACAAAATGAAAACAAAATTTTGAATTTGCACCCAAATTTACCGATGCTGTTTCTTAAGTTTATCGTACTTGACTCTGTAACTGTAACAGCCTTTAAAAGTCAGTTGTTGCCTAGTGCTGACACACAAACGCACACACGTGCTGCTGTTCATCTTGGTATCATCACTGTTCCACTGTTGTCATAGAATCATGGAATGATTTGAGTTGGAAGGGACCTTAAAGGTCAACTCTGTGACATTACCTTGTTCTATGATTACTGGCATCGCTTGTGTTGTGTTTTTGCTGGAATGCAACAGTCCAGAACCAAATCCTGTTATGGTCAGTACCAGGTATTTTACAGAGGTGACAGGTGTAGGAATTTTCCAGTCCATGTCTGAGCTGGAAGACAGTGGATATCAAAAGCAGACCAACATAGGCAGCAGGGCAGCAAGGAAACAAATACTTTGTCAGAGAGTTAAAAGTCTGTGCTTAGCCCAGCCTCCTTGCTGACAGATGGGCAGGATTTGTAGGTGCTGAGGCAGCAGCAGGTCTTAGGGAGGGATTTAGAAGATGGGGAATCAGCTTCATGAATTTTGAAAGGGGTTGGATTTTGTTCTTTTGAAGAAGGAGGGATATTACAGACAGCAAGGGGAAGGGATGTCTGAGGTTGGTGTTACAGCAGCAGACAGGCAGAAGCGGCTCCCTCAACACAGGTGTGGAAAGAGGAAAACTCAAGTGGCTCAAATTCCCACAGGCACAGAGCTGGTGTATGCCACCACAGACTTGTACAGACGTGTTTCTGTTGGATGATGGGAAACAGTGTCAGTAGCAGTGTTTTGGATGGAACCATGGCTAAAGGATCATGTTATCTCGTCAAAGGATCATGTTATCTCGTCAAAGGATCCTGCTGTGGCTGAGCATCCACCAGGGGATGGCTGATGTGCCTGCAGCTTCGGAATCAGGTCTGGCTTCCACCTCTGCTAATAGAAAAATTACTGAAATTGCCCTTTTAGGACAAACCCGGAGGAGTTTCAGTGGTGATCAAAGTCCACCTGCCTCTGTGGCACAGATTTCCATTCAGGTCTGTGAAATGCCCACGTGGCTCTGTGCAGGGCAGCCTCATCTTCCTGCGCCTGCTCCAACTCCCTCTTTTGACAAGTACCATATGCAGGAGCTGACACGAGTGTGTTGGTGTCCCACTGTGTCCTGCTGGGGCCAAACTCTCCACCAGCAGCTTTCCCAATGAGCCACTGGCCCCATCTAAGCCTGGAAGAGGAGGAAATTCATAGGCTTTAACCCATGGGTTCCTAGCAGCAGTTAGCAAAGGGCATGAAGTTGGAATAGGCTGGCCAGAAGCAGGGAGCACACTGATCCCTCTTGGTGCCAGATCCCAGACTAACCTGATCCCTGTATCTGCCACCTGAATGGGGAGAACAGTCGGGCTTGTTCCCAGCAAGCTGGTGCCATGCCAGAGGCAGAGGTCATCAGTGATGGGGAAGTTGCAGCACTAACTAAAGATTAATAGATGGTATCCTTCATCAGTCTGTAAAAGTGGGCGGGTAAAAAAACCAAATCACAGACCTGGTGACTTCAGAGAATCACAGAATGTGCTGAGCTGGAAGGGACTCACAAGGACTGGATGTCCAACCCTCAGCCCTGCACAGGACCATAACCAAGTGTCACCCCCTGTGCCCCAGAGGATCATCCAAACACTCCTTGAGCTCTGTCAGCCTTGGTGCTGTGCCCACTGCCCTGGGGAGCCTGGTCAGTGCCCAACAACCCTCTGGGGGAAGAACCTTTTCCTGAGATCCAACCTAACCCTGCTCTGACACAACCTCAGGCCATTCCCTCGACTTTAGAGACTGTGACTCTGTAGCAGAGCCACAGAGTCCTGCAGTAAGTCAGAAACCATGTGCAAAAGGTTAGGCACCTGCGCAGTGTCTGGGATTCACAGTGAGTCAGAGGGATTGGGAAATCTTTGTAAAAATAACCAGGAATCCCCCCCTGTATTTTATTCCCATGACTCATCCCACAGGAAGAGACAATATGGGCAGTTGTAAATCTCTACAGTAAATTTTTAACACAACACATCACAGAGATAAGGTACATGTATCCACGCTTTTTCTCCACTTCCATTAAAAAAAAAATGTCATTTTCCTGCATTTTCTAATACTTTTGTGGTACGAGTTCACAGTCCAGCACTATGGTGGAGAAAACAAAGTGCACCATGTCAGTCCATCCACTCACTAGCACATATCCCTGAGCCCTTTATCCCCTTTTCTCTCCGGAAGAAAGCTGCAGATTGAAGAAATTGTGGACCATTGTTGCTTTGGCACTGCAATCGGGGGGTGTTTTAGCAGGAGAAGCAAAGAAGAACAGCAGTTCAAAAACGGATATCATCTCTTCAGAGATGGTAGACTCTGGCTGGGGGTGCATTTTGCTTGTCAGGAAGGTAATTTACACACACTGGGCCAGCCAAATCCACCGTGGAGATCTTTTCAGAGCTGTTCTTTGTCACAGTAACGTTTTCCACCACCGCAGGTGTCCTGAGGTTTTTTGAGGTGTAATTCGATGTGCAGTGCCTGGCACAACAGAAATGGAGAAAAAACAAACTGTCGGGTGTCCCATCAGCATGAGGAGCTGCTGGTATTTTGAACCCAATCCAATTAATAACAGGATGTAACTAATGACAGTACAGAACTGATAGCTGGGATAGAGCGGATTTATTTAATTATGGAGGTGGCCTTTTTCCTCTCCCCTCAGTCTTATGCCCTTCAAAAAAACACATTTTATGACCTCATTGCCCTCCTTAATTTGGCTAGATGCATTCAAACTAAAACTGAACAAAATTTTGCTTTGAAGAGACTTCTCAAAACATATAATTTACTTTCTTATTAGAGAAACAAAAATCACAATGAATGTCCCTCTTTTTGTGCCTTCAGGTTCATTGAAAAAAATTAAAATGTTGGCAGTAGAGAGAATTAGGGGCTTGGGTCTCTTAGTTTGCCTTAACTGAATTTTAATACACACACACACACATACATATATATATACACAATATATGCAAAATCTGGGAATGAGGAGAAAAATTTGGACTAGATATAAATTGATATTACGCAAGCACCCACCTAGTGATTCTCCAGCCACTGTTATTGCTGATGAAGGAGCCTGGGAAGACCCCAGGAAGCACTAGGGCTTGGCAGACTCTTCCCATGGGCTCCCTGATCACTCCTGGCTCATGCAGGAATTCATCCCTGCACACATTCCCTTGGTGACTCTGGGTCCTCTCCTACTTCCCTGACACTCACCTCCGGAGAACACTTATTGCTACAATGATGGCAACCAGCAGCAAGAGGCTCCCACTGAGAGACACCATGACAATTGCATAAGTGGAGGGTGGTGAACCTTGGAAAGAACATGGAAATCACAGGTTAGTTTTGCCAACAAAGAGCTTTAAGAAATGCAGCATTTTGTGAAATGACCCCAGGTTGTTACAGGCTGCCTATGCTGATGGTCCTTCTGCTGCAAGCCATGGGGTGGCCAGCTCTGTGTTAGGAGGGTGTTCCTGGGAACTACTTTTTGTTCAAAAATCTCACAGTTCAGTTACTAATTTGTGGGTCTTTACCTACCAAAGAACAAAGCAAAGCTGCTTTTCAGGGCTGGGACTGAAATGCAGCCCTGTGGATCTCAGGGTGGAAGAGTCTGCCCTGCACTGTTAGACCACAGTGTCATTCCACATATTATCCACCTCTTCACAGTAAAGCCACAGCAGGATCCTGGCTCTTACTGCCTCTCTAGCCAGCACTTTCCATCCACTTTCACCCTTTTCAATCTGCTTTCATCCAATTTTGCTCTTGGATTTAACTCCAAACATAAAGGAGTGAAATTTTTCTCACATCTCCCATCTAGCTCTGCCTCCAAGTCCTCCTCTTGTCTGCTGCAACACCTCCTTTTATTTGCACCACTCTTCCCACCCTAAAAACCCAACAGAAATGGCTCTACCATGGCTGATTCATCTGTTCCTTTTGAACCTGTTCAACACTCTGTATCTGCCTTACATACTTGATAACACCCTCAGCAGTGTCACCACACAAATAAAACACTGTCAAACTTATTTAAGATTCTAATGGAAACAGACAGGAGAGTAAAACACCTTCTTCCTCAAAAACCATCATGTTGTGGAAACCTTCATCACCAGCACAGGCCACCCTGAAAAATTAAGCAGACAGACATTCAGAATGCTGTTTAATGTTCAAACCCAGCACATTCATTTTAGATTCCTTTGGGACATCTGACCATTTCACTATCTTTAACAGGTATTATCTTTACAACTGACTTACTTTGCTATCACTGTTCTGCAGACTGGAGATTAAAGCAGCATGGGTTAAGGGACAGATTCAAAAGGCAGAAGTTAATCTGACCCAAAAAACCTGGATCTTTCTTTTAAGGCAATGAGCTTGACTTGATGTTTGTCTACGGCATCTAATCTTTATAGAATCACAGAATCCTAAAATGGTTTGGGTTGGTATCTTAAAGTCTGTGTAGTTCCAACCCCCCTGCCATGGGCAGGGACACCTCCACTAGACCAGGCTGCTCCAAGCCCCGTCCAACCTGGCATTGAACATTTCCAGGGGTGGAATCTTGGCATGGACAAGAATGCTGGCATCACACTCCAGCATATGCAGTAGACACTTTTATCTACTCCCAGCCAGTTTGCCTCAGGACACAGAGCAGAGGTTGCACCTTGTCTTTTACTGCCTCCAGAAGGGGACAGCTTAACTGCTGTAAAAAATCTCAGTCATCACTTAATAACTAGGAACGGTCAACAAATAGATGGAAAAGGTAACAGGGACCCAAAATACAATGTCTTGCTTTGTGGCAAAGAACATTACCTCACCACAGCAACACCAAAACCCTCATCCGAGCACCAAGTTTCTCAAAATAATGAGTAAAACTTTCTTTGGGCAGAGGTGTATCATTAACAAATTTCAGGTGAAACTGAGGCTAACTATGAGTCTTACATGTGTCAGAGAGTCTTCTTCATGGATGGGAGTCTCAAGGACCTCTCCTGACTCTTGATTTTATAATTAGTATTCCACTTGGTGAAATTTAAAACTATGACACCCCTTATTACTGGAAAGTATAATGTGTAAAAAGCAAGTGTTCAGGTTAGATTCAGGTGTCACCCTGTATGAATACTGGCACACAATCACAGACACACACATAAGCACACACATGTTTCCAAACATTATTATATTCTATTCTAGCTCCTTTTTCTGGAATAGAAAGAACATGTGGAATCACAGGATGTATCCAGTCCATAAATATAAGAACAAATTGTCTGGCAATATGCTCTGAGGTCTAAAAGTTCCACATAGAATGGGACCTCCAAAGGTCATCTAGTTCCAATCCCCCTGCAGGGACATCTTCCACTAGACCAGTCTGGAGCTTGCTCCAGCCCCATCCAACCTGACCTTGAATGTCTCCAGGGATGGGGCATCCACAAGTTTCCTGGGCAACCTGTGCCAGTGCCTCACCACCCTTATCCTAAGCTATTTCTTCCTTCTGTCTAGTCTGATTTTCCCCTATTTTAGTTTAAAACCACCACCACTTATCCTATCACTACAGCCTATCAACGTGAACCAGAGTGAGCTGCAGCTCCTACTTTTTCTAAAGCTAGGATGGTAAAACCAGGCAGCGTAATTTTGTGAAATGTCCCCAGGCTGTTACAGGCTGCAAATACCAATGGTCCAGGCTTTGCATCTTGCCCATTAGTGCATGTGAATAAACTGAAATGTTGGCCCAGTGTCTGTGTCAGGATCTCGTGAAATTTCCCCTGGTGCAGGGAGAAATGGGCAGAGGGACACGGAGAATGGAAAACCAACTTGATTGCTAGAGAGTCCTCCAGCCCCCCAAGACACCACCTCTTTTTGTCACATCAGTAAGATGTCCTAAGGAGAACCTTGAGCTTGAAAAAGTCAAGGAAATACACTACATTAATTAAAATATAGAGTAGAATAAGATCACAAATATCTGGATTACCTTGTGACTGCTGGAGATCCCTGTGTCGGCATCCTGCTGCTCAGACCTTGCCTGAAAGTAAAGCTGCTCTGAAGGGCTTCAGGCTAATTGCTCACTTCATTTGCCTCTGTTGATTGCTTCCTTCTCTCCGAGGTTTTTATTAGGGCAGGATAATCTCTTCCGTGTGTGGACAATCAATAAAGTGTGGAGGTGGATCAAACAGAGGGTTTACTCACCATCCCTTTGTTAAGCAATTCCTTTCACAATCTTTCTGGTGGAGCAGGAGGCCCAGTTGGACTCCACCCCGGAGGCTGCCAGGGCTTCCGCTGGGCACGGGACCCTCCGATGTGCATAAACTCCTGCAGGAACACTGCCTCTGTAGCTTGTGCTCTGGAGTCACTGCAGGAACATGCCATGTCCCAGGAGGGGTGCCTTTGGGCCCTTCCTCCTTCAGAAAGCTGGGTGGAGAAGGCAGGGTTTGGGTGCTCTCCAGGCAAGGAAACCCCATCATCTTTGACTATGGGACCTTGGCAAGTCTGAGCCCCATCCTTGCCCTCTGGGTGTTACACAGCCTGACCTGGCTCTTTGCACTGAAAGGAACAAGGTGGGAATTTAAGGAGATGTTGTTGAGCTGTCCAGTGGAGAGAGCCAGTTTAGGGTTTCAAGCATGGCTCATTGTGGTGTTTCTTGCAGCCTGGCTTCACTGCACCACGGGCAGGAGGGTAGCATCAATCTACCTCTGCAGCACCCACCTTTTCCCATGCCTCAGTATGGGGGAGTCACATCTCCACAGCTCTGGACTTCGTTTTGCTCTGCAAAAGCCCCCATTCCCTACGCCAGACTGAAGCTGAGCTGGCAACTGCACCAGCTTGTCTCGTGAAAAGCTGTGGTTACCTGTGCTTTGTGGTCAAAGAGGGAGTGGTGCCCTAGGGTGGAGGCTCCTTTTTTGTTAATACAGGTACTAAGAAAACATTAATAAACCCCACATCGGCAGGTGTTCCAAAACAGTAGAGACTGACAGGTTTTTCTGCTGTGCTTGGATAAATAACTGCACAACAACTTCAGCGCCTCTTACGTCACAGGACCAAACAGGACCAAAGCACCTCTCCAAGTCCCCTGGAGATTGTTTGGAAGGTGTCCACAGCCCAAGGCAGTGAGCACAACCACAGCTGTGAATTTTTGACTGTAGCTTAAGGAAACAGCAAATTAACTACACTAAACAGATTTTACAGAGAGAGGAACAGCAGAGAGCAGGCCTGCAGATATATTTTTTGTTAAGCCACACATCAAGTATCCATTCTGTGTCACCCACAGAGGAGAACACTTGGTGTGTGGGTACCTTCTCTTCCATCCTCCAGGGCATCATGGCCTTTTGTTTGGCTTCAAGACAGAACAAGCGTGCTGTTAAAGTAGTTTCTGTGTTGTAGATGCCACAAAAGAGTTCCTGAGAAGGGAGGACTTTGTATTCTGGCAAGTGCTGGTTCTTTCCTTCTTTATCAAACTAAGAGAAAGTTCAAATCAAAACTGAGATTGCTTTGTGGAAACCATTTGTGATTTCTGAGCCTGATCCAAAGGTCACCAGAGCTAATGGGAATCTCTTTACTGATTTCTCTGGTATTCAGATCGTGTCCCAAGGGAAAAAGCTGCTAAATACAGAGCAGGCCTCACTCCTGCAAGCTACTGAACATCTATATGGTAGATCTCCATCCCTTGTATGTGCCCAGTGTGAAGATGTGATGGAAGAAACTGGGACATGTTCTTCTCCACAAATTTCTAGTATAAATGGAAATTCACTTTCACTGAAGTTTCAAAGACATTAAGGAATAAGCAATGGATGCTCTGAATATTCCTGAAGGGGAATATTCTTATTTTTTTTTTAATTCAATACGTATTAATTTATTTTTTTTAAATCCCAATATCCACCTCCCTTCAAACTCGGTTTTGTGGAGAAGCTTGAGATCAGAGAGCAGGGAGCTGTGGTGGAGGAGGCATCTCTTTCCTGCAGAAACACCTTATCTCACGTGGATTGGGTGCAGTCCACTATTGCAAACTGCCAGCAGAGATAAAAACAGTCCCACTGAGACCAGGGGAAACAGCCAAGTGTGTCCAAGGCCACAGAGGTGCACACCACAGGGCACAAGCTGTTTGCAAGGCCAGAGATTTAGCACCACGGTAGGTTATTTACCTGCTCTGGGATTTATTAGTGAATTCTTGGCTAGGAGCTTGGAAATAAAACATTTCATAGATGAAGGTACGTATCAAGCATAATCTTAATACAACAAAATAAAAAGCCCTCTCAAAATTGTACTGAATAGTCCAAGACAGTTAAATAAAATTGTGTTGGAGTACATTGAAGATCATAGAATCACAGAACGACTTGGGTTGGAGGGGGACCTTAGATATCATCTAGTTTCAGTCCCCTGCCATGCTCATCTAGGCATAAACTCCATAGATAAACCCTTTAGAGGAAGAAAAAAGCTACAGGACGTGACAGGAAAACAGTAAGATGTCCTACAGGAGCTCTCCCAACAGATTGCTGAGCAGAGTGATTCATCCCTAAAAGCCAGTGGGATAAAACTGGTTATCCAAGAGGCTCAGCAAATGCTACACTTTGTTTTTGTTAATTCCTTGTTGATATGGCCTAAAAAATACAGGTTTGCTGAGGAGGAGCTATCTTTTGTACACTGCAGAATTTATACAAAACTTTTGGCACAGTTGTCTTGAGGTTTTACATGAAAATTGTGGAAAAGGAAAAATAACTTAAAGAAATCTGGGCTTTAATCTGTCACAGAAGACAAAAGGCTTCAGGAATTGAATTGATCAGTAATAAAAAAAAAAAAACCCACACATTTTTTCTTTACTATTAATTATTAGGGCCTTAGCCTGCTTGCCGTACACAGTTCAGACAAAACTTCTATATCTTTACCTTTAATTGGCCTATTTTGGCAGGGTCAACTTTTTTTTTTAATCATTAAGACATTTATTCATCAGTGTGATAGATCTCAAGAGCAGTAAACGCTCAGTCTGCTTCCAATGGCTTGTTCATGACTCACAAGGTCAAGTTGGATGGGTCTTGGAGCAACCTGGGACAGTGGAAGGTGTCCCTGCCCATGGCAGGGGGTGGAATGAGATGGGCTTTAAGGTCCCTTCCAACCCAAACTGCTCTAGGATTCTGTGGATTGCATCTGCCGTTTCAGAACAAGGTCAACGAAAGGTAGACAAGGTCATTGAGGGAGATGGCTTGAAGGCACCTAAAATTATGGTCCTGAGAGAAGGTGTGTTCCCTTGCCCTGGAACAAAGGAAAGCTCACACCTTCACGCTGTTGCTTGCTGCACTTCTTCACCAAGATAAATAACTACGCTAAAGAGTCTCAGAAGCAAAGAATGTCTGTCCTACATCCTGGACGAGCACCACCACACCTCAGGGACGGAGCCCAGTTTGGAAATGTTGTGAGCAGTTCATTGAAAGAACTCTGTGGGGTAAAAAGTGATCCCATCAATCCAAAATTCAGATCACAGCTCAGCATGTGGCCTGTGCTGCGGTTTTCTCAGGGGATTTTGATGAACAAAAGGCTGAAGCTAAGGTCTGTTAGACAGCTATTACCTTTTGCCTCTCATGCAATAACAGCCGTGGAAGTGATATTTGGTCACCTACGCAGGTTTCCTCAAGGTGTTGACAAGCTGCACGTCATGTGTCAGAAAAGCTGAATGTTTATTTTCCAGGCTAACATGTCACTCATTTTATGTTAAGGGCAGCAACAGTGTGTGCTGTTCCATGTGAGTAAATTAAATGTGGCTGGGGCCGTTCCCATGTGGCACTGAAGAGCTTCATCCACCCAACGAGACATTCATCACCTTTTAGCTCAGGGTGGCCACATCCAAACCACTTCAGGAGAAGCTGCACAGCTGGACTGACTCCCCATCCATGCTGGTAAGTGCTCCCCAGGACTCCAGTGGGCTCAAACACAAGCCTGCCAGGGCCATGGCAGTGATTTAGCCGAGTTCAAATACAGGGGAACACCCCCTTAAGGAGTGTGTACTGCATATAGAACCATACCAACTACTGGGTAAATCTTCCAGTATCCTTTTTTTTTTGCCTTTTCTTTATGATGCCAGCTGGTGGAAACATTGACGGTTGAGTCCCTGAAACACTGGTGTTTAATGGGATCCTTGTCACCTTAATGTGTACAAACTTTGGCACAAGAGGAAAGCAAACAAAAAGCAACCGGTGATAAGAAAGCTTCCCTGGATATTTATCGAGGTAGATTTGTTTAGGTGGTAACTGCTCTTTGTTTGTTTTCTAGGATCACATTATTAGCGTGAAGAATGATTTTTTTTTTTTTTTAACTCAAAACATCTCATTCATGCTTGATTCTGAGATACATGTTCCAGTGCAGCATTTGCAGCTGTGCCCTGTGAATCCGTTACAACCCAGGCAAGCGGTGTTTCCATTTCCAAGTGGAAATTGGACATTTGAAGCTTGAATGTTCAATTTGAAGCTTATTTGTTGCTTATTCAATCTGTCACGTGTGTGAACTGTGCATTGTGTGAACTGTGAACAGTTTCACAACTCCAACAACACGTATAGGGGCTGCTTACTTGCTGTGGGAAGTCCCTGGGGAACACGATGGTCTGAACACTGCTGAGCTGGGAGCAGAAAATAAATAAATCTGCTGGGGATGCTTTGTGTCTGCTCCTGGGCCTGAACAGGCTGGTTCTCCAATGGTGAGGGACAACAGGTTACTCTGCTGGCCTGACCACATCCAGGAGCTCTGGCACTCAGAAGCCATTAGGGTGGCAATTTCTTATTGAGCAGGGGGATTGCTTTATGTCTGGGCAAAATTTTTGATCTACAGTGGTTAAGAGATTTTACCACCACACTGCAGCCAGGTTCATTCATCACGGAAAACAGCACTGTGTCACTCTGTATAATAATCTATACAGTATCCTGTATCCTGAATATTCTGTGCAGCTAGTTCTCCATCTCATAAAGGATGCAGGTGACTGGGAAAAGGTTCATGAAGGCTACAAAGCTGTGGTACTGCTTGTGTTGGAGGGATAACTACAACTCAACCTGGAAAAAAGACAACCTGAAAGTTTCATAGATGCCTATGAAATCATGACTAACACGCAAAAGGTGGACAGGGATTGCCAGCAGTCAACAGGCAACTGGTCTCATCCAGTACAAGGAGCCCAGGGCACAAAATGAGGCTAAATTTGGCTACTCAAAACATCAGAAGTTTTCTTTTCCCCCACAACCTGTATTTAAGCTGTGGAGTTTATTGCCACGGGATGCTCTAAGCTGCTAAAAGTGTGCCTAGGTTTTAAAAAGTCACTGGTCGTGTTCATGGAAGACAAAAAATCCATTGAGGGTTATTAAAAACAAGACATCATGTCTAGGTCAGAAAACCCATGAGCAGTAAATCATGAGTAGCTAAAACAATATTCTGGGAACATATCTCTCACTGCTCGTGTGCTTTCACAAAGTGTCTGCTTTCATCTGTAACTGGGAACAGGGCACTGGCACGGATGGAACCTCATCCAGCTTTTCTGGTGCTTTTGTTTCTTTTTTTTTTCACGCTACAAAGGCCATAATGCTGCCAGTTCAGTGAGTCCTGTCAGCCCACCTACTACCAGAGCATGTGGAGGGAAAGGGCACAAAAAACAGGCTTTGCCCTTCCCACCCTGGCTTCCAGATCTTCTGGATGCACCGAGGAGCTGTAAAGCCTGATGGTTTAATCTCCCAGGCCTTTGCTGGGAACGAGGGGAATATTGAAAGAGCGATGCTGCAACACATCCAGGTGCCGGGGATGGACAAAACCACTTTGGGGTGCTGGTGGTGCTGTACTGACGTGGGAGATCTTCTGGATCAGGGATGACGGTGTCTGGGACTGAGACCTTTAGCATGGAGATGAATTCACTCAGGAAAGCCCTGGCAATCAGGGTGTTGCACATCACCAGGAAAAGACCTGGAGGACTACGTCTGCAGTCTCAAAAGTCAACTTTAGCATGTCTCCCTCTATTTCTGTGGATCCACAAGGCACTTCCTGAAATGCTACTAAATCTACTTCCAAACAATCAGAGACAGAGAATTTCCACCAGGAAACACTTCAACATATTATTTGTGAACCAAAATACTTATACAAGGATATTCTTGGGGATAAATTTCCCAGTTGTTTGCTTTAGTGGAGTAAACATAGCATTGAATTACAGGGAAGCGCAACTATTATCTCATAGTTTTCTTTTTTTTATTATAGACTTTTTATCCACATGAATGATAAAGAAACTACAACAGAGTTAAATACCTTTTTTGATAACAGTGATTATATTCTTAATTACACTCAATATTAAATTGTAAAATATTTCCAGAGGAGTACAATCGTAATTCGTACAGCAGGCAAAATACCAGGGGAGGGAAGGGACGAGGGAGAGGGGTGTGAGAATCTCCAGTTTGCTTTTAAAAAGCACTGTGTATGGCTAACGCTGCTCTATCCATCCATCCATCCATCCATCCGTCCACCCAAATCTGGTTCTGGCCCATCTGGTGAGACGTTCACTTCTTTCCATAAAACAACCACTATCCCAAAGCAAGAGATGAACTGGCAGATGTTGTCAAGTGTCTGTGGCGCTGAAAGGACCAGCAGTTCCTTTCACAGCTTATCTGCACGATTCGTCAAAAGCATTTTCTCTATCAACTTCAACAGTCCTTCTAAAAACACAAAGACTTAAACTTTGGTACCACCCAAAAAAAAAAAAAAAAAAAAGATCAAGGACAGGCATTTTTTTTTTTTGTGGTTTTGTGTTTACTAATAAATGGCTGCTACATTCTATTTGACATGGTTGTCCATGATACTATGAGGTCACTTGTCCTTAGGTTCAGAGGAACCTGATTTTTTTTGTTATTTAGATCCCCAAACACTTCCATTTCACAGTCTATATACAAGTCAGGTTTCTGACTGGGTTATAACTTATAAGGTAACAGCTGCAAAAACTCTTGTGCCTCTGGGAATTAAAAAGGAAAAAAAAAAAGAAAGAGAGAAAGAGAGAGAGAGAAAGTGTTACCAACATTAAGTCCAAGTTTGAGATGGTCACAGAATTATGACACTTATTTGCAACCCTTGAAAAAGGCACACACACATAGGTCAGCTGCTGTAGGAGCATCCTTTGAGAGTTTGCTAGTGAGTATCTGCAGGGTCTTGTGGAAATATCCACATTAATGATAAAGTGCAAGTTTGACTGCAGTGTGAATAAACACAACAAGACCTGCTGTGGAAAGGAGCACAAGGCCCAGCAAGGGCAGCTGAGGAACACAGAGCATCAACTGAGTGGCTGAGGGTCTTCACCCCCTGGGTGTACTGTGTGGGTAGGGATGTGCTTACGTGTCTCTTCTTGAGGAGACTCTGTTCTTCTGCTTGGCACATTTGAGGGCCTGAAATTGCTCCTAAACAATACAGTTGTGATTCTCTGCTTGACTGATTTAGCTTAGCAGTTAAGTAACAACTAATCTTTCAAAAGCACCAGGGCCTGCTTGGAGAAATCCCTGTTGTCTGCAGGGATGGTGTGCCTCTGGAAACAAAAACAGCGTGAGGAGCTCATCCATCCTTCACACTCTCGGCAGACAGGCAGGAAATGCTCGTTGCTGTGGTGCCAGCACCTTCCTTGCAGGGACTGTCAGCTGATGGAAACCTGATGCTGGGAAGAAACGGTGCCTTCTCCTCTGGTGCTGCCATCCTCAGGCAGGCTTTTATTGTACAGCGAGTGCTGTGGACAAGGCTCTGAGAGCAGGGCCTGCTGCTTCTCATCTGGGGAGGCGTGCTGTTTTATTCAGGGTATTAGTATCACTGAATTTGTTTTAAATCAGCACTCAGATTAATCTACACTCAACCAGAAAGTGCTGGCAGTCAGTAAGAAAGTCTGCACAAGAGGCCAAAACAGACCAACTCGATGCTTAGATTAATCTCCTTATCTCAGCAGGCAGAGCTCAAGGCCACAGACACTGGTTATCTGGTTACTCTGTACTTACCCTTAATGTTTTTAAGTATCTGTTTCTTCCATAGCTCAGGCAAACCTCCTTCATCTGTACTGTCAAACCCTTCTCAGATGTCCCAGACTTTCTCTTGAATACCTCTACTTTGTGCATTGCTGAGATCTCTATGTATGAATAGCTCTTTTTTTTTTTCTAATCCCACTACTTCTCCTGGGGGATTTTTTCAGTGAATCCACAAGCCAGATTTTGTGACATAACACAGTAGCAGGGCTACCAGCTTTTTGCCTCTATCTCCAATCCCTAATCCTCTTGTTTTGGTTTGGTTTTTTTGGTTTTTTTTTCAAAAAAAGGAAAAAGGGGGACTTTATTTAAATGTTAAGACTTTAGCACTCAAAACTGGACTCTCCCAGGCCACTGTTGATGGAGATGGTGTTTCTACTAACTGAATGCTTCTAATAAACAGTTCTGAAAAATGCAGTGTTGGGTTTAGGAAGGCCCTGCACATGAGCAGCAGGATAATTTCCTTCTGCAGGACACCGAACTACAGATCAACAGTCAGTGGGGTCCTTCAAAAATCCAAAAATGTCCTAATATGCTGCTCTTTCCTGGAGCTAAAGAAGTTCCATTAAGGGCAGAAAAACCCATTCCTACCTGCTCATGTGTGAACGTTTTTTCTACACTGTGAATGCCAAGGTATTTCCCTCCTTCCAGTGGAAGTAAAATGACCTTGATGACACTTCCAGTGTCAAGAAAAGCACATGCTCAGGTGATCAAAACCATAGAATCATTGAATGCTTTGGGTTGGAAGGGACCTTAATGTCCATCTCATTCCACTCCCTGCCATGGGCAGGGACACCTTCCACTATCCCAGGTTGCTCCAAGCCCTGTCCAACCTGGCCTTGAACACTTCCAGAGATGGGGCAGCCACAGCTTCTCTGGGCAACCTGTGCCAGGGCCTCACCACCCTCATAGTACAGAATTTCTTCCTAATATCTACTCTAAATCTACTTTCCCTCAGTTTGAAGCCATTCCCCTTTGTCCTGTCACTGCAGGACCCAATGATCAACTCTCAGCACTATCCCCCACTCCAGTGAAGCCTCGTAGCTCATGCCACATGTCAGTTACCAGCTTTAGCTTGTATCAAAACACCTCCACAGACGAGGCTCTGACACCAGAATCAGTAGCATCAAACAACAGAATGATCCCATTAATTCTGGCAATGGCTGCAAATAAAGACACCAGGTCAGGTGGAAAAAAGTTTCTTCTTTCACAAGCTCACCTTTAGCTTTTGCTGAGGTGTGCACCGAGCTTTTCTTTCCTGATCAAACTTGCTGCATAGGGAATCTGGAATGACACAGAAACAAAGACTCTGCTTTAACCCAGGGTTTGGCTAACGTAATATCCAAGCTGGAGACTCCTGCAAATGAAAGGGTTTATTTGCCTTCCTGGAAACAGTGAGGAATTTTAGGAAACAATGCCTTAAATTAAAAGTTTGAAGTCTTTAGGAAACTAAAAAATGGACT
This sequence comes from Chiroxiphia lanceolata, assembly GCF_009829145.1. Classification (NCBI taxonomy): domain Eukaryota; kingdom Metazoa; phylum Chordata; class Aves; order Passeriformes; family Pipridae; genus Chiroxiphia; species Chiroxiphia lanceolata. The sequence continues at coordinate 2,132,873 of NC_045671.1, read as the reverse complement.
GAATTAAAACAACAGATAGATCTTAAAATTCAATGTAAAAGATGTCTTCTGATGCTTTCTTTCTATCAGTTGCTGACAGAGAGTAAAGCCACCTGAGAGATCACAAAAAATCAGCTGTCTGTGACAGAGCAGGCAATGCACCCTGATCCCTGCACAGCCAAGATACAGCAGGTTGGGAGTATGAGACTTCATGTATTTATATCACCATAATTAGGAAGTTCATAATAGTTATCTCTGACTTGCACCAATCTGAGGGGAAGCCACTGAAGTGGAACAAATAATTAAAGAAAAACAGAGAACATAGGCATACTAGGGAACATAGTTATATTTAGAAACAAAGTGGGATGATGTGCTCACTGGCCACCGGGAATACAGCGCGGGGCTGCTCTTCTCCAATGCCTTGCCTTTAGAATGCAACAAAACTAATTTGCTCTGAGATTTCTTCATAGCTGGGAATCCAAGTGACTACAAATTCTTCGATGATGTCTTTTGGAAGGACCTTTGGAGGAATTCAGGCTGGGATAAAAAAAAAAAAATCAGTGTCCCTCCGCTCGTAGGTGCTGCTGCACACTGAGGTGACCCGCTTCTGCTGCCAGGATCTCCAGGATACTCTCACAAATAATGTCAAATCTGTTACTGCAAGCTGACAAAAATGTCATCTGAAGTCAGCAATAAGGCCTTAAGCTGCACAAACAGCAGAAGCAACAGAGGCAAATGCACTGAGTTCAAGCAACCTGCCCCACACACCTAAGGACATGGTAGAGCACGTGAATTTTCATCCATATCCACTGATCCCATAAGTTCTTGAACATCCCTGCTTTTGATTTTAAATGCATTATGCCCACAGTGTGTGAGGATGCTTGTGTGAATCGTGCTCAGCATGTGTCTGGGTTGGTGTAAAACACTGTGTCTGCAATGGCAGTGAGAGACACATCCATCTCTGACTACCTCAATAAGGAAAAGAGCAGGGAAGGATCAGGATGAGGGGAAAGAACAGAGCATCTGCAGCTCAAGAACTAACCCTTTCATTTCTCAGGGAAGGAGGTCAATCTGATTGAAAGCAGCAGCACAAGGAAGCAGGAGTGTCTGTGGCTGAATGAAAGCAAAAGCCTTTCCTGGGGGGCACACTGCTTCCTCCACCACGCAGCCCTGGAAAAAGGGGAATGTGTGTGCACAAGCCACTGATGGCTGGAAAAGACTAAGGACCCAGGTGTTTTGGCTGACTACTCTTATAGCCCCTAACCCTGGCAGAAGCTAAAAGCTATCAGGAAGCTTGCAGCCAGATCGCCCCAAAAAACCAGAGCTCTCCCCTCCACTAACAGAGCTGCCTCCCCGCGCTTGTAAAGGCCAGAAAGCTCCTCCCCAGACTGCAGCAGGGAGGACAGTGCAAAGAAGCTGTTTACCAGATCACCCACGGCCACGGTTTAGATTCAAAAGGGAGCCACAGGCAAAAAAAACCCCCAGCACATTCCAGTTGGGACCTGTGATGCCTCACCCGCTGCTTTCTGCCTCTCTCCCACTCACCACAGCCAACAGGCAACTTGGGTTTGCATGGCCTCCAGTTATGTAGGACATCTCCCAGGCTGAACTGACCTAGATAATACAACGGGGTACATTCTGTCAGAAATTAACTGTTCTTAATCCACTTCTCCGCTATATTTGGCGCATCGGCGCCTTTTTAGTGTGCGTTGGTTTATCCGCTCTCCTGGTAATAAATGTCACTGGGAGAGGTGGGTGTTCAACAGGGAAATGACTACTTTCTTCATGAGTTAAATCACCTACAGTGTCATCTTCTACTTTTGTCATTGTAAGAGCATTTGGCAGCTCTTGGTGCTGCAGTGGAATGGTATTTACACCCCTTCAGTGCGTACAGGGTGACTGTTGTGATGAAGATGGGATCAGCACTCAAATGGGCATGGAGATCCAATGGGTGGCCCTTAACAAAGGGGTCTACAGCAATAACAAAACTGCAGGCAGTTTGGATTCAAGCAGCAAGAAATCATTTTCTTATGACTAAGCTCACATTAACAGGAAATATGACACAAAGAGGGCAGATCTGAAGAGCAACCCCAAGGGAACTACAATATGGACGCTGGGTCCTTCTTCCTTCAGGCCAACTCCAGTCTAGCCCTGGGTACTGGTCACCTGTTAGGAGGTAGAGCACAATCCTACGTGCATTCCTTGAACACATCCTCATTTGTTTCACCTGGAAGGAATCCAGACCCAAGCTCTGGGTATGCTCCACAACACGAAGCAAAAGCGCAGGAAATTGGGTGGGATTGGGGATTGATTCATTTCTAAAGTGCAGGTCTGATCCCTGCTACAGACACTTGGACACCAAAGGAGCTTTGGCACACCATCCTCTTTCAGGGCCGTCACCTTTTCAGCCCACCTCTAGTGGGGTACACAAAGGCACATCACCCTGACTTCTGCTGCTTAGAAAAAAGATTTTGCACCCAGGCAATAGCAGAGGATGTGCTTGTGGTTCTCTGTACATCCACATCCCTTTTTGATCAGACTTTCTGCAGATTCTAAGGGAAATTCCTTTCCCTTGCTTCTATTTTTAATATCTCTGCAAGGCGTTCCTTTTCTCTAACATTTGAATTTACGGGAGAAGGAGGCCCAGCTCTGTCCTACCAAGGCATACACAGATGTATTGTCAAGATAAAAGTTTTGCTCACTTGTCTTAAAAAAAAAAAAAAAAAAAAAAAAATAATCAACAGTAGCAAATAGAATAGAATTCTGGTGAAAACAGCACTTGTCAGCTCACTTTTGTGTGCCCATTCAGGGATGTGTATTCTACCTTCAGCATCAAAAGGACTTTTCCCAATTCATAACACTAAACCTGGAGAGAACTCCAGCAAAAATCAAATGAGGATAACAGAACATACAGAAACAGACCAGCAGTATCACCCCACCTGCTAGAGCACAGAAGAAAAAGTTAATTAGAATTTCTGGTTTGGGAGGGCAAGGTGATGAAATCTCCCTTGGAGTCTGCAGGACACATGGTTCCAGAAATGCTCTCTTACCTGTCATTATATGTGTGTGCCTGTGAACAGGCACTGGAGCACAACATGCAGCTCAAGAAATCCAGGAGCCGTTCTGCTGAACAACTGTTTGCCTCTGACACTCTTGTCAAGGTCAGCCATTCCAGCTGGACCACTTCAAGGAGAGGACAAAAAGCAGAAATGCCCATAAACCACTGCAATTTCATATTTCCTCTTCTTGAAACTGGAGTGACAACTGTGCAGAGACTGAGGCCTCCACACACAAAAATAGGGATACTCCTTGTTTGTTTAATGAATAAATTAGTTGTACAAAGCACCAGCTTTCCATGTACAACCTAAAAGAAGAATGAAACCTTCTGGTGGTTTGGTTTTTTTTTTTTTTTTAATTACAGTGGCACCCAGAGGAACATGATCTCATACCTCTGAAGATTTACCAGTATTACCACATGGTAGATTTTTTTCTTCTTTTAAACATTCTCTGTGATTCTTTAAAGATGGTGCAGAAATGAGTTTTGCAGGTGGATAGTTCCTGATTTATTTTATTGCCTGACTGTGAAGAACAGAGTTGATTCAACGTAGCACTTAGAGCAGAAAGCCATAAAACATAGAAGGGTTCCAGATGGATCCAGTTCTGAGCTCTGAACATTACTATCAGCCCAGAGTTAGGCTACTAAGGAACAAGTCAGTTAAGAAATTAAAATACCCCAAACAAAACCAAACCAACAGTTCCCATTTTATCTGGAGAGACAAAGGACTGCCTGAGTATTTCACATTTTTCTAGCAAATCTCAAAAAACTGCCATCTTTTACCCTTACATAAAATTAATGGGATTGGTCACTACCTGAAGTTCTAAACCACAGCGGGTGATGAACTGAGCTTTTCCTGATGGACAGGTCACCACTGAGGTCAGCACTCCCTGGGAACCCAGAAACTACTTGTAAGGGACCTCTGATAGGAAATTAGGAAACGCTACTCTGTTTTCAGGAGACATAAATTTGCTCCTTTGTGTTCTGCTTCTCTGTGGCAACGTTTGAGAGGGGTTCACGAAAACATTAAAGGATAAAAATCATCACGCTGGGAATGCTGCTTCTGATCTTTTTCTCTCACCAGGCAGCTTGGAAGAAAGTTCATGCCTTTAAAATTTGATCCACTAACACAGTTGCTCAGAACACAGTATCAGAGAGATACAGAGTCTCAAGTGAGGAGCTGATTCAATACTTTCTTAAGGTGCTGCACTGTCCTGGCAGATGAATTCTGGTAAACACTGGACAGAAACTGACAACTCTAAAGGCAGGTGAGGCTCTTCTAAGGCCATACCACGTGTGTCATGAGAGAATTTACCTGAGAATTTACCTGCCTGGAATTTGCAGCAATTCCTTCTCTCTGGCCCTTTTTGTACAGCTTAGTGACAACAGCCAGATGATCCACCAGATCACAGAACCTTTTAGGCTGAAAAGCCCTCTACGATCATCGAGTCCAACCATTCCCCCAGCACTGCCAAGGCCACCACTAACCCTTGTCCCCAGCTGCCACTTCCACAGGGCTTTTAAATCCCTCCAGGGATGGAGACCCCACCACTGCCCTGGGCTGCTTGGGCCAGGGCTTGACAACACTTTCAGTGAAGAAATTTTCCCTAATATCCATTCTAAACCTCCCCTGGCACAACAGGATTCATATGCAAACCCCATATTTTATATATGGCCTCCGAGTGCCTGCACTGTGCTCAGCCAATCTGGGAGACTGCACTTTGAAAGAGGAGGCAAAGAAAAATTAATTCAGTGATCTGAGATCCATCTTCCAGTCAAATATGAGTAGAAATCAGTTGTTCCCTGGCACTTGGCTGAGAGCTTGGCACAAACAGGTTGCAAAACTTTCTGGCAGCTGCTCCAGACCCTCTGATCAAACTCTTTTCTCTGAAACACAGGGAGTTCCACCTCCACATCAGGAAGAAATTCTTCACTATGAGGGTGACTGAGCACTGGAACAACCTTCCCAGACACGTTGTGGAGTCTTCCTCACTGGAGATATTCAAAAGCTGCCTGGAAATGCTCTTTTACCTGTTATTATAAGTGTGTGTGCCTGTGAACAAGAACAATTCTGAGTAACGTGCCCTGGGGGGATCCTGCTTGAGCAGGGAGGTCGGACTAGACGACCTCCAGTCATCCAGATCCCTTCTAACCTGAACCATTTTGTGATTCTCAGCAGAACTGGTGGCCACACAACGTCCTGCTGCCCCAGCACCCTGCCAAGCCAGGCTGTGCCCAAAGAACTCAACACCCACCACTGAACACAGAACAGGGCAGGACCCACCCCGTTTTCCCAGTGATCAGAGCCTTGCTTCCAACTTTCAGGAAGACACAAAATATTATTATTATTCTTTAACCCCGGAGAGGGGAAGGGCACTAAAATCACCCCCCGCTGATTAAGCCCTGCTTATTTAAGCGAGGCTTTTGACGAGGAACGGAGAGGCCGGGCGGCCGGCGGGTGCAGTGTCGGGCGGGGGGCGGCAGAGGGCGCCCGGCCGCTCCGATCCATCCCCGCGGCCGCAGCTCCGCGACGGATTTCCCAAAAAAAAAAAAAAAAAGGGAGAAAAAAAGCATCGCCGGCCACTGCTCAGCACCGGGCACGGGGCACCACCTTCACCCAGTGCTTTCCGTGCAACACTCAGGCTACAGCGGGAGCTGGCGCTGGAAAGCTGTCAGATGCGACCGTATTTGCTTAATTTTTTTTCCCCTGCCTCTTGTATTCCAGACATTTTTGACACAGTAAACACGCCAAAGATGGTTTAGGCAGCTTGAGGGGTTACAGTTCAGGGGGAGTGAAACCATCGTTCCGGCAAAACCTGCCTCTGGTGATCACTGTTACCAGGGATCAGGGAATCACAGAATTGTTTAGGTTGGAAAAGCCCTACAAGGTCATCAAGTCCAACCATTCCCCAGCACTGCCAAGGCCACCACTAACCCATGGCCCCAAGTGCCACATCCACACAGCTGTTAAATCCCTCCAGGGATATTCAGGAAGGACTAATTTAAGTTGTATAATCCTTCAGCAGTGAGAAGAGCCAAAAAAACCCCCCTGACTCTGGGCATTTACATTTTTTGTAAAATAATATTTAAAAAGCAATTAAGCCAAGTTCTGTGGCTAATTATACCAGTAAATTTGGGAGTTCAATACTGCAAAGGTATACATCTGTGAAGGTCTAAGTAAAATTAGGATTTAAGTATGCATTAAATACTTCTGCTTTTCTCTTTGCACTTCTATGTTAACAAGAAAATTAGGCTAAAGCTCTGTTAAAGCAACAGTACAGCATCTCAGGTACAAAAGAAAACAACCTGCCGCTGGTTTAAAAAAAATAACAACAATTAAAAAAAAAATAAATCAAAAGTAGCCATGCTTCTCATGTATTCTGCACCAAGAGCTTTAATTCATCCATGCCATAACCCAAGAAGGCCAAAGTAGTTCTATCGTTACCACATTCAGTTCATTAATCTTAATTCTAGACATAAACATACAAGACATATTCACATGAATGAACTAAAGTAACTGCAGGGATTATCACCTCAAAAATGCTGACTCCATCTCAGTTATCAACCAAGACATCAGCTGAAGATTTCTTTACCAGTTTTAAACAGACACACTTGTTATTTGCAGCAGTCTCTCACTTCTGCATACGGAAATATCCTTTTATCTGTCTCAGTGTCACAACCTGCCTCACAAATACGAGCATAAGGACTTACTGATGACTTGACAACATTTCTATTAGTAATAATTAAACTCAGGCAGCGACAGTGAGGGAAGAGGTCCTGAATTGCTGGGGCAGTGCATTAAATGTTGAAACTATTCCCTGTAAGTACATTCAGACAGCTCTGTTTAATGATTAAATGACTATTAGTCTTTCCGTAGAGTGCGTCAGTAAGTGGGAAGGGTGTGAATTACATGATCATATTTCTTTTCCTGCCCAAGAAAATCAGAAAAAAACGACCACAGCTGGCTCACTGGAAGTCTGGGATATCCAGTTTCAGAAGCAACTTCACAGTTGGGACACAAAGTGAATGGCAGGGGTGATCCATTCTCTCTTTGGGAAAGGGAGCTTGTTAGCTCCAAGTTCAGCTGACACAAGAGATAAAGGCTGAGGTGGCCCTGTAAACTCTGTGCTTCACAGCAGGAATTGGGTAGGTCACCTGCCTCAAATACAAAGCAGTAGGGGTGCTTTTCATCTTCTGTGACAATGAAATTCACAGATCAAGCCAAACTCCCTGCCTGGCATCGACAGACAAAGAGGGACGTGGTAAGAGTTGGACACATTAAAGGAAAAGAGTGGAGACCAGCATCAAAAAAAAAAAAAATATCCAGAGATGTTGTGGACTTGAGTTTCCTCCATTACCAACCTCTTTCAAACACCCTCCATCTCTCATTGAAATCTCTGAAGTCAGCAGGAACAGGGCGCGTGAATGTTCGGCAGCCCTAAAAATAAGGCCAGTCCTAAATGCATCCAAACGCCGGCACACAGGTTTGACAATCCTGGCCTTCAGCTTTGTTTTTATGTCCTAACCCATCAATTAGAAAATGACAGTACCAGGAGGCTGGACGATGCCTTCTCTGCACCATGGCCCACGACGAGCAGAAGGAAAATTTAAGGTGCTGGAGCACGGGGTTGATTCGGGGAAGTGGGGATATTTGGCAAAGCTGCCTCAACACAAAGGGCTGTTAAATAATGTCAGACTGATGGTGGAGAAAGCATTAGCAAAGTAAGTATTAGCTGACAGCCTCCTGTTTGTTACCATGCCCTGCTCTTAAAACCACTAATCAGTGTTTGAGCATGAAACATCTTCCCATGCTCCAGCCGCCTTCCTTGCACTGGATTAAGCATGTCAAGTTTTCAAAACAGCACAGTTGTATGTGATGATCTAGAGTTGCACTAACACACAGGCAAAATCCCTCTTGATTTTAAAATAACAAGCAAGAGACCCAACAGTAAAGTGTGCCTGCACTGAACTGTGTTTTGGCAACTCGATCCTTTACTGCTGAGTTAAGCACTTCTTCTAGTGTCTGAAACGTGAAAAAGACACATCCTAAGGTTTATTTGCTGGTAAGAAGCTGGGCTCACACAGATTCCCTACCGAGGGCTGAAATGCACCCCTTGGCAGCTCATACGAGGTAGAAACATTTAACTGTTTGCTGATTCAACGCTCCCATTCCTCCCTGCTGAAGCACCTCTCGGTGTCTGAGTCAACACATTTCATTTAGTTGAAACATGAAGACCCATCTGGTTACTGTATGAAAGTAAATCTCCAGGTAATTAGTCTCTAAACCAGCTGAGAACTGCACACTTAGGTCTTGCTAACTACAAGGTAATAGGAGCTCGGTGACAGTGCATCTGCATGGCTCACAAAGGAAAAGTTCGAGGTGTGCATTTAAAGAACATAAAGCAGCAGCTCATAGCATTTTCAGTGGAGAAGGCAAACTTACAATTTGTAGCTGCTGTACCATTTCTTCTCTGTACGCCAGTTCCCGCTTCATCTGATCTTGAAAATTATCTGTGTGAGGGGGGACAAAAAAAAGTAGATGCAATAATTAAAACAGAGACCACACAGCAGAATTCATATAAATCAAATCATATAAAACCCAGTCACCACTGAGGAACTGAAGCACTACACAAAGCCTTTCAGACAATTAAAATGCGTGCCTAAAAAAACCTTATGTATTAGAAGACACTACAGACAACAGAAAAACTGTGAAAAAAATCAGATTTGGCTACTTCCCCAATCAGCAGATCTAGGCTGCTAAGTTTCTGTTCCTATCATTTATTCCCAGTTATTTTTCTTGATGGGCGAGACTCTGCAGTCATTACTCAAACTTCCACCAACACTGAAGAGAGGAGCAAAAACTGCTCTGCTTTGCTTTGGCATAAATCTGTTGGACGTCAACAGCGATGTCCAACATGTGAGAGGAGAAAGCGTTCAAGGATGCAGGGTTTGATTTGTAGTGTGTAACACTGTGCTGATGGCTTTGAATAAAACTCAGACTAAAGCTCTAGAAACAGTGACGTGGAACTCAGAAGGGAAAAAGTCTTTGAAAGAAAAGAGCCTGAACAGCTGGACTATAGCACAGTCCTGCCTTCCTGCTCCAGTAGATCCTCTTTCCCTTATCTTCCTCCTAAGTAACCATTTCAGACAAAATTTCATTCGGTAGAAGATTAACTGCTGGTCTGTGTTCCATAACATTGCTGTTGGAGGGTGGGAAAAAGAAAAACATAAACAAAACTATTGACAAGAACCAAGTAACTTGAAGAGCTGCCTTGGTGGATATCTGGGTGCAGTGATGGACTGTTAAATGGAAGGGGAAAGAAAACCCATTCCAACCAGTATCATTTCAACCTGGGAAACAAGCTTGTCCTGGAGCACGGAACCAGTGAGGTGAATGCCATTGGAAAACATCATGGAGAGCCCGGAGAAGGGAACTGCAAGGCCAAGGCAGCTAAAATGGTTTATTTACAGGTAACCAATTAAAAGAGTTACACAGTCATGCTGTCTGCTGGGACACTAGCCTGGGGGTCAGGAAGCCTTGGCTCTCCTGGACTCCATGTGTATCTCTATGTCTCCTTTCACTACAAGCAAAGCAGGAGTAACAGCCCTGCTTCACCTGCCGAGTGGGTTGGGAGGATTAATGGATTAAAGGACTGGGATGCTTTGATAGCACAGCAGTGTGAGTGGCAGAACTGCCTAAATTGCAATGGAAAGATCTGGGCCCAGGTGAGACTGTGCAGCTCCTATAAATAACCTGTGCTGCTGCAACGCTGGGAACTCACCCGCTCCCAAACTGGCCGTGCAGCCTCTGCACCACTTCCCAACCCCAAAAAACAGGAGCAGGAAGGCAGGAGAGCAGCCGTGGCACGACTCAGTGGAGGGGAAGGATGTCCCTCACCTGCAGGGAAAAGGGGATTTGTCGCCATCAAGAGCGGGCATAGCAAGGCTGGAAGAAAGTACAAGCGAAAGTACAAGTCCTCCTCTTTCACACATGAATTTTGCCCTCTCTGAATTATGAGTCAAGTTGCTATTTAAAAGGCAAGGAGGCAGGAAAAGAGCACTGAAACAAAGAAAGAGAAATTTTGGCGGGCCGAAACCATCAGGAGTCCAGCACTGTCACACAGAAAGGGACATGATAACATCCAAATGCAGTTCTTTGTATTTCAAGTAAATTCCCACAGAACTTTTCAGCTTATTCCCTCTACTACTCCAACTTGATAATAAAAATAAGCCAACAGAAATAAAGCAGGTTTACAATTCCTCTTTTCCTACCCCCAGAAAAGTCATGCTGTATAAAAAGGTGATTCCCTCCTGCCCTGGTCACTGAAGGCTGATATATCAGTGCTAATTCCTATTGAGGTCCTCCAGCTTCACTCTGAGCAGGCTTTAAGGAGAAATTTTCCATCTTTCCTCAACACTTTCCTCCTGACTGCCTCTTTACGGGCTCATCACCTCTCAGAACAACTAGCTCAGAAATCTTTCTCAGTCCTGCACAGCAAATGTCCAAGCTCACAGTGGAAATGGGTGTTAATGGCAGGGATAGTGTTGTTTGTTGTTTTTTTTTTTTCCGGCAGCATTAATCCGACTCCGAATGCTTACAGACAAAGCCATAAGCAATACCCCAGAGAAAAGATATGAATATTTAAATAGCTTTCTTAACACAAAATTAAATACTTTAAGTACCCAGACTACTTCTCCACCATTTTATTGCCACGGTTGTTAAATGCAGACGGACAAAACACGGAGCAGCCGACACCAGCGGCACAAACCAGCGGAGGGTTCCAGGACAACCTGTCACCAGGCACAGGTGCTTGTATTGCTATCAGGACAGCAAACACTCCGATTTTCTACAAGTGATCTGATCTTTGGGTTTTTTTATTATTTTCTTCAGGTGATCTCTGCTTTGAGAGATCTTACGGAAAACCTCACCTGCGGCTTTCAAGTACAACAGCAATATGAAACATACAGGTGCAAGCAGCAGAAGACAAGGTCTGCCACAGTCCATGTTTCAACCAGGTACGAGAAGCCACAGAGAAGCTTGGAGCATAGCACTGCTACAAGAGCTTGCAAGTGAGCTCAGTTCTCATTTAAGAGTGATTTCCATGAGGAGAACTCGGAAACCAAACACCACTTACACACAAGAATGCACAGCCCTGCTGTGGATAGTGGTTTATGACTATTAACGTGTAATACCCTGAATGTGCTCTGTTCCAAGTGCAAGACCCAACAAAAGGTGACTTTGGAGTTAACTCCAGGTAACCCGACAGAAGCACTTTCTAGAGAGACACAGTAGTACCTTTCACATCTCATGTGTTCCCTCCCTGCTGAAACAGGGATGAGTTTTCCCCTATTTAAAAAAACACCACGAAGAAGACTTGAAATTCAAAGGCTTCTTATGCATCTGAACAGTTCAAAGCACAGGGAGATCCACCACCAACCATCGGAGTGAGAATTACCCTGGCAGTGTGTTCCTGTCCCTGGCGGCTTTAGGGATGGGGCAGAATTCCAGTCTCCATGACTGCTCACCCCGGTGCTGCACGGAGCCAGACTGGGATATAAAAACCTGTAACCTGCCTGCTCTTCGCTCCCTCCTGCAGCCTCAGGTATTTCCAAGCCATGATAAATCCATCAATACAATTTTAATTTTACCTCAACTTCCATTTAGCTGGATCTCCAAACACTTCTCTCCCTAGCTCCTCCTTACCCAAGACCACCAGAGGCAGTTTCTAATTTGGGAAACCTGGCAAAGTAGTTTCTAATACTTGATCTAAAGCAACAGCCCTGTTCAGCATCAAGAGCCTGGAACAGAACCCCTCTCTTTTGCTAGAACACATACTGCTGTAGAGGGCAAACCACCCTTATCATGGATTTACACTAATTTGCTTTACAAAGACCATTTTTCTTGTTCTATTATATGTGGAGGAGGGGCGGGTTTTTTTGGTAAATCTAAATCTGTAAATAGGTTTTACGGTCACTTGTAGGTATTGTTTATAGCACATTATCTGTTTTCTATTTTAATCCTGAAGAAAATTGACCACTACTTTGTGGTGCGTTGAAACCACATATTTTTCAAGCCAGCATACAGCAGTCACCACTTCCTTGGTCGGCCGTACGTGTTCTTTTCTTTTATTTGAATTGTATTTCATGTGGTTTAATTGCAGTGTTTATTTACATGGGCAATGACAGAGCATTAATTTTACTGCAGAAGAACAAAAGGATAAATAAGAGACCTGAATGGCAAAACTCCAAGGTGCCACTTCGCCAATACCACACAGCAGTGTTTTGATCTACACAAATTATTTGAAAATTACCTCACTCCCAAACCCAAGTAATGACTGTATTTATTCTGAGGGATGGAGGTTATACTCCTTTCATTATTATCTGTATCACGTCAGGCGACTCTTCTTTATTTATGGAGCTGTCTACATATTTCAATATTTGGGCTGAAGACAGAGTCATTCCCAGAGTCTTTGCACTTCCTTGCTTCCCTGAACTTGCCTATCTGATGCTATAGGAAGGGGAAAAACATAGTTTCTTTAAACTTTAAACACATGAACCCTGCTAGGCGTCCATTTAGTTTCATTTAACATGTGCTCAGTGCATTCTGTCACCCCGGGATAGCAGCACCGCGCTCATCAGCTGCAGTGCAAGGGCCATCTCCAATAGCCCATCTCAGGGGGAACAATCTAAACAGGCATCTCTAGTGCTTAAACACAGGCCAAATGAATTCTCCAGCATCAGCCAGAACCACCTGAAAATGGCTACGAAGCACCTTGTCTTCAAAAGCCCCTAAGATGCTGGTTAAGACCAGTATCACTGTACCCTGAGAGACCCCAGACATGTTTCTCCTTCCTGTATTCAGTGTTACCAAAACCAGTAAAATATACACCAGAACAGACATCCAGCTTTGTATCTTCCCTACAAAAGACCTGCCTGGGCAGCCTGCAAAACCACACCAGAAGTGCCACCGTAGAATCATGGAGTGGTTTGTGCTGGAAGGGACCTTAAAGCCCATCTAATTCCAACCCCTTGCCATGGGCGGGGACACTTTCCACCAGACCGGGTTGCTCCGAGCCCCGTCCAACCTGCCTCAGCAGAGCTAAGCCAAAGATCCTGGCAACACAACTGAGAACGTAACTCTCCCATTTTATCAACCTGGCAACAACCAACCACCCACACACAACACGAAAACCACAGAGATGTGTCTTACTGAAGACTGGGAAAGACGCGTTTCCTTTCAACACCTGGAATTCCTGTTCCAGTCTCCTTCGTAAGTCGATCTGCTCAAACAAAACCTTCTGGAGCTCCTCTAACAAAGAGAAAAGAAAAGTGGGTTTGATAGTCTGTGTAAATAATTCTTGAAGGAACAGTTGCAGAGCAATTCATTACTATAAGACAAAATATTTTAGCGCTTATTAGGAAAAAAAAAAGTGTTGCATAGACCTACAATAGATTTTGTGCAGAAAGCCATGAATATAAATCAATGTAATATATTATTTTAAAGTATTATATTACAGTGTCATGTATTGATTGATATATATGCATTAATCTCAATTATATCCACCCAAAGGTCCATATATTATTCATATGTTACTTGACAAGCTTAAAATATGGTGCAGAACAAAAGTGCTCCCTATTACCCTCATATTCTATTAAAACAAAGAGCAGTTTTATAATGTAAGAGGCCCTTATTTATTTTACCTTTCCCCATGTTTTCCACATCCTTCTTCAGCGAATGAGGTGAATTGGTTTCTTGTGTGTGTTCTCCTTAAAAAAAAAACAAAGAAAGAAAAGAAGTTATTGATTTACTGATAGTGCCTTTTTTTTTTTTGTCAGTATTGTCCTTACTATGCAGCCGCTTCAGAGAATCTGGAGTAAAAAAAAAAGGGGGGGGGGAGAAAACACAAAGAAAGAGTAAGATTGAGCTTTATCTACATTATCTCTGTGTGCATAGCACAAATATTTTGCAAACTCATGCCTTCTTCTCCTTTACTGAAGTATCTGCCTACAGCACAGGCTCTTGCAGACAGTATCTCCTCAGTATCCAGGACAGCTCTTCTTGCCAAACGGATCCCTTCTTTCCCTCTAACCCCTCTTGAAGATGCTCTTATCAGAGAACAACCAGGAGCAAGCTGAGAAAGGGAACAGCCTTCTCCACAGCCTCATCTCTCCTCCTCGCCACGGGAAGCCTGAGCTGTCCATCTGGGCAGGACCCTGCTCCAAAATCCACAGGCAAAATCCCTTTCTTTGCACCTGCCTTTTTGCCTTCGTCAGCTCTTCAGCTTTATCATCTCCCAGAGCTCCGTGGCACGGGCGTGTTGTAACTGGATATAATTTATATCCAGCTGAGATAAAATTGACATTAGTGGTATTTGCATCTAAAAGATACAGCTCTGAGGTCAACCAATTCAGGGACTTCAGTCTTAGGTTGCTCAAGTTAACTTTTGACCGTATTATAGCACAGAATTTTCTGGATAAGAGAATTTGACTGTTTCCAGACACATGCACCCTACTTCCTTCAGCTTTTTTCCTTTACAAATTAAATTTAAAAAAAAAAAAAATCTTCACCTGCCGTTGAGTTCACCTGGATGACAGTATGACTTAAAAATCGAACCTTCTGACAAAAGGTGTTATTTTCATTATCCTCTGGAACTGTGAAATTTTCCTCTGATTTCTATGAATTGGCTTTTGAACAAAAAGCCTTGAAAAACTGTTTTTAAAAGAAAAAATACCACTTTAGCTGAAATTGATGGGAGATTTTCTGTTATTTACAGCTGAAATAGAAACGGACTCTTGATAATTAGGAGAATATTTGGTAAATAACCAATTATTGAAGTAATTGGATTAATTCTTGTTTTAGTCCAGCCAGTAAATACACATCATTAACTCTACTGATAAGTAATCACAAGAGACATTTATATAAAGCTACTCATGTGTTTATGTATTTGGAAGAGAGAATCATGGAGAAAACATCTTGGTTTTTTGTTGTTTTGTTTGTTTGGCTTTTTTAAATAAAAATCCATAGCACTGAATAGGTCACCACACAACAGACAACAGTCACTTTAAAAATAATTGTGTCATCACAGTGGGCTAATTTTAAAGTTGAATTGGAAAGTCCTGTTACATATGCAGTCAGAAATCTTTCTGCAAAACATTTATTTCTGTTTTTAAAAATTGATGCAATCTTATATCCAGTAAACCTTGAAGTCTTACTATAATGAAACCTGTCCAATAGCTATGCATTTTATCATTTGCTTTCTCTTCATTCCTTAAAAAAAAGCCCAAAAGCAACCACTCATTCAGGCACATACATTTACACAACTGGTATCTGGTGCCAACAATTCCATTTTAAAAACCTGTTTATGTAACACAGTGATCAAAAAAAAATATTTTTTTTAATTTTTTCTTTTTTTTATAAAAAAGAAGTATTTTCTACAGTTGTCTCACTGCAGTAAAAGAAATAGCAAGCTTAAAAATATATCGCTTTTTGGGCAGTGGTTTGAGGAGCTTCCACAATGCAAAAGGGTCTTTTTTTTTTTTTTTTAGCTAACATAATTCTGTTTTAAACTGGATTGATAACCAAAAAAATATGTTATTAAATAAATTAGGGTACGCTACCATCAAAAGGGAGGAATTTAAGTTTAGGAAGGATATTTATTGAATTATAAATACCAGTAGGTTTCCAATCCATTTCTTTCACCGAGGCATTCTTTTCTGAAAGTTTTATGTGCGATTTTGAGGGATAACAGGCTCACAGACAGGAGGTAACTGGATTTTTCAAGGGGGAGGAAGAAAAAGGGGAAGACACTAGAGTATGGTGACAACATAGCTCCTTCCCACTGGCTCGTTTGAGCTTTCAGGGCCATATGATTTCAGGCTGCTGACTCGCTGAGACAGAAAAAGCTGCATCAAAATGAAAATAAGGGCATGTAGCATGAAGAACAACTTCTCTAGCATCTGCAGCCTCCCTACTAAGCTGACAAAAAGGCTTATTAGAAAATCCTCCATCCTTACTCCTGAAATAAGTAAAGGATGGGACTGGAAACATGAAGGTATTTAAAGGTAAAACTCAGTATAAATGGTTTTGCAGAATAACGGCATTTTTAAACTGCTTTCGGATGTTAAAAAAATAGTCTCAACATTGTTATTGTTAATGGCAGTAATAATCAGATGGGTTTCACCTTTCCAGTCCCCCTGAAAATGATAATCAGGAGCCTGCTCTTCTCCGTTTTTCCGTACTTCCCAGAGGCCTCATCATGCCTTGTGTGCTGCTCTACCTTAATTGAAAGGGAGGAGGTATTGAATATTTAACCAGCTTCCTTTCTCTTAAATGTTAATTAAAAGCTAAATAGGTGTTTAAAAACAAACAAACAGAAAGCCCAAAGAATTTTAATCAGTCTAAGGAAAAAATCACTTCCCCCTCCTAATAGCTCCACCATAACTCTCCTGGGCCTTGTCTACACACAAACTTGTAGCAGGGTTTAGAACAGCACTGAAAGCTGGGCAGCCCCTGGCGTGGACACAAAGGCTTTCTTTAAAAGAGATTTATTTAAGTTTACTAGGAAAAATCAAACTACCTCATCCATCTGCTGGAAAAAGAGATGGAAGTGTTTGCAGCTGGTTTAAGCCGCCCCAGCGAAAGCCTCTGGTGCCTCTGTTCTTCCCGATGAGCTCGGGTGCACAGACACTGTTATTGCTTTCCTAACCTGGGATGTGAGCATCCACCCATGGAGGGGCGGGGGGGGGGGGGGAATACAGCAGAGATGATATCTGTGATTAGACACACCTCAGAATGACTCAAAAATCAGCGCTGTGGCAAACAGAGGTCCCAGTCCGTGCGTCGGCACAACGTCGGCTCTTGTGGTGCCGCCACTTTACGAGCTCAGCGCCCGCTGGGGCAGTGACGTTTTCAATTTTTAACGTTCGGGTTTTCAACATTTCTAAATTTATTCTCCCCAAAAAGAAGTGCGCTTTGACCTCGCTGTACAAAAGCCAAACCAGACGCGGCCAGGTTACCTCTTCGTGCCGTGCCGCCTGTAATAGCGGATATCCGGCAATCCTTCCTCAGGAAGCTCTCGGAGCACTCTTCAAACAGCAGCTAGAAAAATCCCACGCTGTCCCAGACAACTCCGCTGTCTCAATGGGCAGCTGAATTGTCCAGCACAGAGCTCTGATGGTCTGGGAATATCACCCTATCCTCCTGACTCTGCGCCTTGTACCCAGCTGGTGTCCTCTACAATCCTCACTGCATCTGCACTGTCAGATCACATCATCCAAAATCATCCATTTGCCCGTGTCTCCGCATCATCCCTGTTATTCCTGGACAGCAACTGTACATCACAGAGCACACCTTATCTGACAGAAGCTCTTCACCTCACTCCCAATGCTGTTAAGCCCGTGGCATCAATGGTCTATCACAACTTAAACATCCACTTGTACCTGGAAAGCACTGTCTGCAGACATAAAGACCACAGCAGTAAGTTGTTGGTATCTTCTGGATATAAATATATATACATATATATATATATATCCATTTAAAAAATATAGGCAGATGTGAACCAGCAGACTTTCAGAGCTCCAGAGGCTCCCTCAGTATTTGAAATTAATTACTCGCTCTTAAGACAGGCAAGTTCTTGTGTATGTCCTGAAGAAATTCTAACCTTACTGAAAATATTCATGCATCCTGCATATTCATGCTGCTTTTGGGGGGGAATAATCAACAGGATAAACAGGACTTAGCAAAATATGCCTACTTTAGCAAACTCAATATCCATCTTTTAAGTGTTTTCCTGTACTGGGGGCTGATAAACATCCTAAAAAAATCTGCAGTTTCAAATGGTATTTTGCCCCCAAAAAGTGATTTAACTTTAAAACAAACTAGTTCTTTTTTATGCACAGATAAAGCCTCATTTTTAACATCCAAAACATGAACATCTGATTAAAAACCATCTGCACTGAAATACTAACAGAGAGAGGGAAAAAGATTTTCAGGATTTCAAACCAAACATTCAAAAACTTGGGCATGACCAACTTAAAAACATGAAATGTTTTAAAAAGACAAGAAATCAGCTGGCTTTCAGTCTGAACTTTATGCATACATCTGAGACCTATTTCATAATTTTATTCTAGAAGCGCAAGAACTAGTAAATTTCAAATCCTTGGTTTAAATGGAAGGTGATATGCTCACCACCTTCCAGAAGACAAGGTTTTAGAAAAACAGACAAAACACACCTAATATTGTGAAACTTGCAAAAAAATAAAGAAATTCAGCAACTATCCACCCTCTTTTAATAATTCAAAAGAGAGTTCCTGAGCTCTTTAGTAATAACAGATGAGGAATGAGAGAAATAGTAAATAAGGATGCAGTCCTGCAGTCCTACACTCCGTCTGCAGTTTTGTCTGTCGTGCAGATTCACGTACATATATGCAATCTTATCTATTAATATGCAGTGCTGGATCCTACATCTGAAACTTCATCTTGTCTTCTTCCATTTAAACTTTTAACCTCTCTGGGGTTTTTTTGGTTTTTTTGGTTTTTTTGGGTTTTTTTTTTTGCAAACACTTTCCATAATAAGATTCAAAGTCTGGATTCAACTTCTGGATCCAACGCTTTAACACTTGTCCCAGTTAAGGTTATATGTGATAAAAGCTGGGCTGTTTTCAACCCTCCATGAGGTATTGTAAATCTACAGTAATAGCAGTATTTGAAGAGTTATTCTGAAAGTATATTTAAGAGTAAATGAAAGGTATCTGGCTCACCGTTTCTAGCGTGAATTTTCCTGAAAATGCCCGACAAAGCACCTTTTACAGATCAAAAAATAAAATCAGGGAAACCGTAACAAGATTTGAGAAGCTGACTTCCAGCTGACACCCAGTTTTTGGGCTCCCCTTTCACATTAGAGCAGATTAAAAATTAGATTAGTTGGAGAACAGCTTACGGAACTCAACTTCTCTTTAGGAAAAGCGCGGCCTTGCAAAGCTGTGGTGTGCCAGACACACACAGCTCTCCCACCCTCCAACCCCCACTGATGAAGGAGGGCTGGGATGGCAAATCACAATGTTCTCCCCCCCCAGAAAAAATAGACCAGTTACATAAGTTAGTCACAGTTATCTTTCTGAACGGCTGTGGGACTTCGAATAATCTCGAGTTCTTTCCAA